>NC_053396.1:42484435-43131054 GCF_905171765.1 Bufo bufo | reverse complement strand
TTCAGTCACTTTTTTCTGGGGTGATCGGCGGCCATTTTGTGGCTTGTGGTGCGCCAGCACAATCTGCCACCAAGTCCATTTAACCATCAATAGTGTGGTTATTTTTTGCTATATCCTGCATCAGGGGCAAGCTGTCACCAAGTCCATTTAACCATCAATAGTGTGGTTATTTTTTTGGCTATATCCTACATCAAGGGCAAGCTGCCACCAAGTCCATTTAACCATCAATAGTGTGGATATTTTTTGGCTATATCCTACATCAGGGGCAAGCTGCCACCAAGTCCATTTAACCATCAATAGTGTGGTTATTTTTTGGCTATATCCTACATCAGGGGCAAGCTGCCACCAAGTCCATTTAACCATCAATAGTGTGGTTATTTAAATCTATCCATAAAAGGGTATATTAGATTCAAGGTGCTGATAGGGTCATTCTCAATAACTTCACACACACGCTACTGTGCATATCCAAGTCTAATTCTGTCCGTAAATGTATATCTGTCACCCAGCGCCTAAATAATAGGCCTCAAATTTATATTCAGCTAAATCTGTGGCTATTGCTTTAGCTGGTCAAGTTATTTTGTGTCCGTAAAAGCACAGTTTTTGTTCTGGGTTGAAATACAGTTCCCAACCTAGCAATTTCCTAAATTAGTGGTTTCTGCTGTATCAGGCCTACTTTAAATCTATCCCTAAAAGGGTATATTAGATTCAAGGTGCTGATAGGGTCATTCTCAATAACTTCACACACACGCTACCATGCATTTCCAAGTCTAATTCTGTCCGTAAACGTATACCTGTCACCCAGCGCCTAAATAATAGGCCTAAAATTTATATTCAGCTCAATCTGTGTTTATTGCTGAGGCTGGTCAATTTATTTAGTGTCCGCCAAAGCACAGTTTTTGTTCTGGGTTGAATACAATTCCCAACTTAGCAATCCCCAAAATATATTTTTTCTGCTGTATCAGGCCAAGTTTAAATTGATCCATAAAAGGGTATATTAGATTGAAGGTGCGGATAGAGTAATCCTCAATAACTTCACACGCTACCGTGCATTTCCAAGTTTAAATAATTCTGTCCGTAAACATATTCCTGTCACCCAGCGCCTAAATATACTAGGCCTACAATTTATATTCAGCTAAATCTGTCGTTACTTTTGTGCCTGTATTAGTGTAATACGGTACCTAAATAGATAGCCAGATAGTGTTAGGTGCCTGTAAAAAAAAGGCCTGAATTGGAATTCAATACATTGGGCCAAATAATTTTTTTCTTATTGTGGTGAACGGTAACAATGAGGAAAACATCTAGTAAGGGACGCGGACATGGTCGTGGTGGTGTTAGTGGACCCTCTGGTGCTGGGAGAGGACGTGGCCGTTCTGCCACAGCCACACGTCCTAGTGAACCAACTACCTCAGGTCCCAGTAGCCAGCAGAATTTACAGCAATATTTTGTGCGGCCCAATGCCGTTCTAAGGATGGTAAGGCCTGAGCAGGTACAGGCATTAGTCAATTAGGTGGCCGACAGTGGATCCAGCACGTTCACATTATCTCCCACCCAGTCTTCTGCAGAAAGCGCACAGATGGTGCATGAAAACCAAGTCCATCAGTCTGTCACATCACCCCCATGCATATCAGGGAAACTGTCTGAGCCTCAAGTTATGCAGCAGTCTTTTATGCTGTTTGAAGACTCTGCTGGCAGGGTTTCCCAAGGGCATCCACCTAGCCCTTCCCCAGGGGTGGAAGAGATAGAATGCACTAACGCACAACCACTTATATTTCCTAATGATGAGGACATGGGAATACCACCTCAGCACGTCTCTGATGATGACGAAACACAGGTGCCAACTGCTGCGTCTTTCTGCAGTGTGCAGACTGAACAGGAGGTCAGGGAGGAAGACTGGGTGGAAGACGATGCAGGGGACGATGAGGTCCTAGACCCCACATGGAATGAAGGTCGTGCCACTGACTTTCAGAATTCGGAGGAAGAGGCAGTGGTGAGGCCGAGCCAACAGCGTAGCAAAAGAGGGAGCAGTGGGCAAAAGCAGAACACTCGCCGCCAAGAGAGTCCGTCTGCTACTGGCCACCGCCATCTGGGACCGAGCACCCCAAAGGCAGCTTCAAGGAGTTCCCTGGCGTGGCAGTTCTTCAAACAATGTGCTGACGACAAGACCCGAGTGGTTTGCACGCTGTGCCATCAGAGCCTGAAGCGAGGCATTAACGTTCTGAACCTTAGCACAACCTGCATGACCAGGCACCTGCATGCAAAGCATGAACTGCAGTGGAGTAAACACCTTAAAAACAAGGAACTCACTCAGGCTCCCCCTGCTACCTCTTCTGCTGCTGCCGCCTCGGCCTCTTCCTCCGCCTCTGGAGGAACGTTGGCACCTGCCGTCCAGCAAACAGAGGATGTACCACCAACACCACCACCACCTCCGTCAGCAAGCATCTCAACCATGTGACACGGCAGCATTCAGCTCTCCATATCACAAACATTTGAGAGAAAGCGTAAATTCCCACCTAGCCACCCTCGATCCCTGGCCCTGAATGCCAGCATTTCTAAACTACTGGCCTATGAAATGCTGTCATTCAGGCTGGTGGACACAGATAGCTTCAAACAGCTCATGTCGCTTGCTGTCCCACAGTATGTTGTTCCCAGCCGCCACTACTTCTCCAAGAGAGCCGTGCCTTCCCTGCACAACCAAGTATCTGATAAAATCAAGTGTGCACTGCGCAACGCCATCTGTGGCAAGGTCCACCTAACCACAGATACGTGGACCAGTAAGCACGGCCAGGGACGCTATATCTCCCTAACTGCACACTGGGTAAATGTAGTGGCGGCTGGGCCCCAGGCGAAGAGCTGTTTGGCGCACGTCCTTCCGCCGCCAAGGATCGCAGGGCAACATTCTTTGCCTCCTGTCGCCTCCTCCTCCTACTCGGCTTCCTCCTCTTCTTCCACCTGCTCATCCAGTCAGCCACACACCTTCACCACCAACTTCAGCACAGCCCGGGGTAAACGTCAGCAGGCCGTTCTGAAACTCATATGTTTGGGGGACAGGCCCCACACCGCACAGGAGTTTGTGGCGGGGTATAGAACAACAGACCGACGAGTGGTTGCTGCCGGTGAGCCTCAAGCCCGGCCTGGTGGTGTGCGATAATGGGCGAAATCTCGTTGCAGCTCTGGGACTAGGCGGTTTGACGCACATCCCTTGCCTGGGGCATGTGCTGAATTTGGTGGTGCAGAAGTTCATTCACAACTACCCCGACATGTCAGAGCTGCTGCATAAAGTGCGGGCCGTCTGTTTGCGCTTCCGGCGTTCACATCCTGCCGCTGCTCGCCTGTCTGCGCTACAGCGTAACTTCGGCCTTCCCGCTCACCGCCTCATATGCGACGTGCCCACCAGGTGGAACTTCACCTTGCACATGCTGGACAGACTGTGCGAGCAGCAGCAGGCCATAGTGGAGTTTCAGCTGCAGCACGCACGGGTCAGTCGCACTGCGGAACAGCCCCACTTCACCACCAATGACTGGGCCTCAATGCGAGACCTGTGTGCCCTGTTGCGCTGTTTCGAGTACTCCACCAACATGGCCAGTGGCGATGACGCCGTTATCAGCGTTACAATACCACTTCTATGTCTCCTTGAGAAAACACTTAGGGCGATGATGGAAGAGGAGGTGGCCCATGAGGAGGAGGAAGAGGGGTCATTTTTAGCACTTTCAGGCCAGTCTCTTCGAAGTGACTCAGAGGGAGGTTTTTTGCAACACCAGAGGCCAGGTACAAATGTGGCCAGACAGGGCCCACTACTGGAGGACGAGGAGGACGAGGATGAGGAGGAGGTGGAAGAGGATGAGGATGAAGCATGTTCACAGCAGGGTGGCACCCAACGCAGGTCGGGCCCATCACTGGTGCCTGGCTGGGGGGAAACGCAGGACGATGACGATACGCCTCCCACAGAGGACAGCTTATCCTTACCTCTGGGCAGCCTGGCACACATGAGCGACTACATGCTGCAGTGCCTGCGCAACGACAGCAGAGTTGCCCACATTTTAACGTGTGCGGACTACTGGGTTGCCACCCTGCTGGATCCACGGTACAAAGACAATGTGCCCACCTTACTTCCTACACTGGAGCGTGATAGGAAGATGCGTGAGTACAAGCGCACGTTGGTAGACGCGCTACTGAGAGCATTCCCAAATGTCACAGGGGAACCAGTGGAAGCCCAAGGCGAAGGCAGAGGATGAGCAAGAGGTCGCCAACGCAGCTGTGTCACGGCCAGCTCCTCTGAGGGCAGGGTTAGCATGGCAGAGATATGGAAAAGTTTTGTCACCACGCCACAGCTAACTGCACCACCAGCTGATACGGAACGTGTTAGCAGGAGGCAACATTTCACTAACATGGTGGAACAGTACCTGTGCACACCCCTCCACGTACTGACTGATGGTTCGGCCCCATTCAACTTCTCCGCCTTATTCTCTGCTATGACATGAAGACTGATTCTCTGCTGACATGAAGCCTGATTCTCTGCTATGGGACCTCTCTCCAATTGATATTGGTTAATTTTTATTTATTTTATTTTTATTTTTATGCATTTCCCTGCCCACATTTGTTTGCAGGGGATTTAACAAAACTTTGCTGCCTTTTGCAGCCCTCTAGCCCTTTGCTGGGCTGTTTTACAGCCTTTTTAGTGCCGAAAAGTTCGGGTCCCCATTGACTTCAATGGGGTTCGGGACGAAGTTCGGGTCGGGTTCGGATCCCGAACCCGAACATTTCCGGGAAGTTCGGCCGAACTTCTCAAACCCGAACATCCAGGTGTTCGCTCAACTCTAGTTACTAAATTTCATTAATTTGTCTGTTACATTGTCGGGTGAAATTCACCAAGTTTTGGCTGTGCTATACCCCTGCTCTACCTAGTGGACAGGTTAATAAATTTCATAAATTTGTCTGTTACATAGTTGGGTGACATTCACCAATTTTTGGCTGTGATATACCCCTTCTCTACCTAGTGGACAAGGAAATACATTTCACTAATTCGTCTGTTACATTATTGGGTGAAATTTTTCAATTTTTGCCGTGAATAAATAAACCCCTGCTCTGTATAGGTGACAGGGACCTAAATTTCTAAAAATCGTCTGTTACATTGTCAGGTGACATTTTGCCAATTTTGCCGTATACAAACCCGTGCTCTGCATAGGTGACAGGGACCTAATCTTTTATAAAATTGTTTGTTCAATTGGTGGGTGACATGAACACAGTTTTGCCGTAAATAAACCGCTGCTCTGCATAGGTGACAGGGACCTAAATTTCAAAAAATCGTCTGTTACATTGTCGGGTGACATTTTACCAATTTTGCCGTATACAAAACCCTGCCCTGCATAGGTGACAGGGACCTAATTTTTGTAAAATCGTCTGTTTAATTGGTGGGTGACATGAACACAGTTTTGCCATGAATAAACCCCTGCTCTACATAGTTGACAGGGCCTGAAATTTTTTTCAATCGTCTGTTCCATTGGTGGGTGACAATAACCCATTTTTGCCAATGAATAACCCCTGCTCTGCATAGGTGACAGGGACTTAATTTCTAAAATGCGTCTTTAATTGGCCCCTTCATTCGCTTTAATAACTTGTCCAACATTTCAGCTCGATCACATTGCAGCCATTGACCTCCCCTGACTTTGGTATCCCTTTCTCACGCTCCCTCTCCGTCGTGGAACTCTGATTCGCCACTAACTGTGATAAACATGGTAGGTGCAGAAAAGAACATCGAAAGTTGATAGAGCAGATATTCAATTAGATCGTGGACATCACGGGGGCGAGCGACATGGTGGAGCAGTATATGTGCACACGCCTACACGTACTGATTGATGGGTCTGCCCCCTTCAACTTCTGGGTCTCCAAATTGGGCACATGGCCTGAGCTTGCCCTTTACGCCTTGGAGGTGCTGGCCTGCCTTGCAGCCAGTGTATTGTCTGAACGTGTGTTTAGCACGGCTGGAGGTGGTTATTACTTGTTATATTTCACAATGTTTTGGGGTGTACCCTAATTTAAACAAAAAATATAAAAAATTAAACCAAATACCAGTGTTGGCTACCTCCTCCTCCTCCACCGCCGCTTCCACCTACACCGCCACATCCACCGCCTCCTCAACCTCCTACTCCATATGGACCTCGTCCTCCTAGATCAAGATTATAATTTTTTATTGTTATGTATTTTATGTTATTTTAAGTCATTTCCCTATCCACATTTGTTTGCAGAGCACTTGCCATGCTCTTAACCACATTTCGCTGCCATTTGCAGCCCTCTAGCCCTTTCCATGACTTTTTTAGAGCCATTTTAGTGCCCAAAAGTTCAATGGGGTTCGGGGTCAAGTTCGGGTCCCTAACTCGAACTTTTTTGTGAAGTTCGGCCGAACCTGTCGAACCCGAACATCCAGGTGTCTGCTCAACTCTATACATAAGTAAACCACCAATTGCAATATTCATTGCAAAATAAAATCATACGTACGTATGAATTTTCAATATCAAACATCTTGGGCAACGGAGAGCACAGGAGGATTCTGGAAGGTATTGTTGTTTCCCAGCTCTTAAAACCAGTCATTTGGGGTTAGCAGTTTGAACACTGTATGACCAATGGAAGAGTAAGAATGAGAAGAGATTGAAGCAAATTAAAGAGTAAGGCTTATTTCAGATGAGCAAATTTTATATCTGGATGCAATATGTGTTGTGAACAGATAGCATTCAGACTGAATCCTGACCCATTCATTTCAATCGGTCTGTGCACATTAGCATCATTTACCATTGATCATCTGTACATTCATGAATTTCTATATTGATTGTTTTTCATGCAGCCATGGCCCCATAGAAATGAATGGGGCTTGCATGAAAAGGGAAAAGCATCTGGATGCAATGTTTTTTTTTTCACTGATGGTTGCTAGGAGATTTTGAGTGTTATTCTTCAGTTTTTCGAGGTACTAATCAGAACCGAAGCCGATTTCGGATACAAGTATTAAAATGTTTTTTTTTCCAGTTTAAAAATCAAATACTGAAGTTATTCACCGAAATCTCGGAATAACTGACTTTGCTTTGTCGGAGGGCATACATTTCTCCATACAGCATTAAACCGAAGTTTTGAGCGAATGCAATACTTATGCTACTCACCATGCTGCTGGTGTCAGGTGGTGCATGAGCTTTATGCTCCCTGGTGACCAGCAAAGATGTTCTCATACACAGAGTTTGTTCCTGTCTGTGTTCCTGTTTCTACCTGTCCTGCCTATCCAGTTTCAGTTCTGTCTATGCTTAAGGTAACCCTGTCTATATGCCTCATCTGTATTCTTGCCAAGTGTCCAGCCTGCCTGCCTCATTTGCTTCTTCACTATCAACCTGCCAGCCTGTGTACTCTGTGTTTTCCACCATCTATGCTTCAAGTGTGATTTCTGGATCTCAGAAATCTGCATTTATTTCTTAGTGCCTGTTTAGATTATACCTGTGGTTTTTCTGCATTTTTGGTGCGTTTTCAGTATCATGAGCTACTTGTGCTCGCACCAGAGTCCCTGAAACCTGTGATTCAGCTGCCAACTACCCAGGAACTATTCCAGGAGGTAGCTGTCTGGTTGTTTCCATACAGGGAAGGTCAGATCCCTGTGCAGGGGTTAAAGCGCAAATACCAGGGGATTACCAGAATAAAACCCTTAGGCCTCTTTCACACGGGCGTTGCGGGAAAATGTGAGGGTGCGTTGCGGGAACACCCACGATTTTTCCGCACGAGTGCAAAACATTGTAATGTGTTTTGCACGCGAGTGAGAAAAATCGCGCATGTTTGGTACCCAAACCCGAATTTCTTCACAGAAGTTCGGGCTTGGGATCAGTGTTCTGTAAATAGTATTATTTTCCCTTCTAACATGGTTATAAGGGAAAATAATAGCATTCTGAATACAGAATGCAAAGTAAAATAGCGATGGAGGGGTTAAAAAAATAAAATAAAATGTTTAACTCACCTTAGTCCACTTGATAGCGCAGCCGGCATCTGCTTCTGTCTGCTTTCTTTAGGACCTGGGTAAAGGACCTTTGATGACGTCACTCCGGTCATCACATGGTACGTCACATGATCTTTTACCATGGTGATTCACCATGGTAAAAGATCATGTGACGTACCATGTGATGACCGGAGTGACGTCACCACAGGTCCTTCAACAAAGGAGACACATGGAGATGCCGGCTACGCGAGCAAGTGGATTAAGGTGAGTTAAATGATTTTTTACTTTTTTTTTAACCCCTCCAGCGCTGTTTTACTATGCATTCTGTATTCAGAATGCTATTATTTTCCCTTATAACCATGTTATAAGGGAAAATAATAATGATCGGGTCTCCATCCCGATCGTCTCCTAGCAACCGTGCGTGAAAATCGCACCGCATCCGCACTTGCTTGCGGATGCTTGCGATTTTCACGCAACCCCATTCATTTCTATGGGGCCTGCGTTACGTGAAAAACGCACAAAGAGGAGCATGCTGCGATTTTCACGCAACGCAAAAGTGATGCGTGAAAATCACCGCTCGTGTGCACAGCCCCATAGAAATGAATGGGTCGGTATTCAGTGCGGGTGCAATGCGTTCACCTCCCGCATCGCATCCGCGCGGAATACTCGCTCGTGTGAAAGGGGCCTCAGGGTTTAGCCCAAAGCCAAACCGGTGCAAAGTGTGAACCCGAAAAATCCAAACACCACTGTTAGTTTGAATGAAAAAGCGTCTCTACATTGGTAGTAATGGTCAGCAGTGCACCTGCTTTATTAAGAAGGAGCAATCTTCTAATTAACAATGCAGGCTCTGCCCCTTACTAGTCTCCCTGCAGCATTGTTGTTGACGTTCCCTCCTATGAACTTATATGGATCACCATATGTTGCTGTAGATAGCCACACTACAGACCCCTCACACTTTTAAATCACTGTTTGCCAGCTTGAACTGCGGAGTCATTTCAGGTAAAAACACCTTCTACATTTATTCCAAATACTTACAAGATGAACATCTTGTATAAGACATGTAATAAAATAGTAAAATCATCTCATTATGGAGCTCATAAGCCCCCAACCAGTTTTGCCTCTCAAGGCTTCCGAGCTCCAGTCCACATTTTTAGCTCCATAATAGCCACTTCCAGGTCAAAAGTCACTTTACTTAAAAACATCACTTAACATCATAAGGGTTCATTCTCACAGTGCAACTCCAGCTCAGCCCTAAGGCTAGGTCTACACGACGACATTTGTCGCGCGACAATAAGTCGCGCGACAAATAGGGCGCAACATTTGTCGCACAACATTTTGTTGCACCAATGTCGCGCGACAATTTTTATAATGGCAGTCTATGGTGTCGCACTGCAACATGCGACATGCTGCGACTGCGACGCAACAGTCGCAGAAAAATCCATCTCGATGGATTTTCTGCGACTGTTGCGTCGCAGTCGCAGCATGTCGCATGTTGCAGTGCGACACCATAGACTGCCATTATAAAAATTGCCGCGCGACATTGGTGCAACAAAATGTCGCGCGACAAATGTCGTCGTGTAGACCTAACCTAATTGTGGTAGAGACCTGTTGTCATGTGGTAAGTACCCTGCAAACCCATCATCTAAGAAATTCCCAGTCCCAACATTAAAAACAAAAAAAAGAGAGAAAAAAAAATATTGAAACTGAATCATGCAAACTTGATCCAAAAATGATCAGATCTAACAATGTAAATTTTAATATTTCACCTACTTGGGGAAAAGTGTTCATTTGGTTTAAATAATCACCCTCTATTAACCATTTCAAGATTTTCAGTCTTTGTTCTGCATTGTTTTATTAATTTTTTTGTTCACATAGTTGTATGAGGGCTTGTTTTCTGCAGGACAAGTTGTATTTTTTAATAACACAATTTAATATTGCATATGATGTAGTAGAAAAATTCCAAATGGGGTGGAACTGGAAAAAAAAACTGACCCATGCCGTTCATTCTGTGGGTAAATACATGGCATTTAAGACACTACTAAATAGAAAATTCTTTATATTCCAGTGCAATGCAAGGCATTATAGCCTAAAAACTCAAACAAAGTAATTCATGTCAATTTACACATTCAGTCCACTTGGGGAAAGGGTGTTCATCACAAAATATTATATCTCTTTTTGTGACAAAGTTTTAATGATTTTGCCCCCTGTCCAATACAGGTACACCTGACAAATAACAACAGCCTTCACACCTTTTGAGAATGTCCAGTTCATGCAGCCTGAGCAAGTGCATTGACTGGGCCACAGGTGTATGTATGTGTGTGTGGAATACCAGATGGGTGTAGTAGTAGTAGCTGTAGTCATGATTCTGAAGTTCCCTGGGCTGATGTGAAGTGATGGGAATCCACGAGCACTTCAATCAGTTTCATCCTACAATTAATCTAACATTCAACTACGCCTTTACTGAAATAAACTTTTGGACACAAGATCCCAGATACCTTAACCTGCATTATACCAAATGTGGTGTATTTATTTGTATGTCACACTGAGAGACTCAGTGAATCAGTGAAACTGGTCAAAAGCTTAGAATAAAAATGAACTCTCATCAACACACAAGAAAAGAAGAAAGGAAAGATCTACCTGTACCAAAACACTTTTGAAGCAATTACCACATCACAGACATGAAAGTCTTGACATTAAAAGGACATTTCAAATCTCAGCAGGACAGGAGAGTCTGGGAATACAAGCGCATTACCACCTTTGACACACTGTAATCAGAAATGAATGTGTCTCATGGATTTATGTCCTTCTACATCTCTTAAGGAATGTGCCCCTCAGAACTTTTGGGTTCATCGCATTCAAGGACTGAATATCTAATGGAGGACAATAAGGACATAAGGAGTTATAGTAACCCCCAAATGTTGGAAGACAATAAAGCTTTCACACTCGTCATCTATAATTGTTATAACAATTTACTGCTACAACTGTTTGTTTGCTCCTCCATAGTGTTGATCGAGCACCAAATTGCTCGGGTGTTCGGGTGCTCGGGTCGAACACCTCGGGATGCTCTGGTGCTCTATCGAGCTCTCGAGCACAATGGAAGTCAATGGGAGAACCCGACCATTAAACCAGGCACCCCCTGCTCTGAAGAGGGGAGGGTGTCTGGTTCATAGGAAAAGGTCAGAAATTGATGGAAACACCACCAAAATGGTTCGGGAACAGCATGGGGAGGATGTCTGGATGCATCTTGGACTCCCAGGTCGCTGCTGGGAACGATGTTGTCCGAGTAGTATGCCACTTTTACAGACTGACAATAATATGCAAAAAAAAGATAAAATCGATTTTAGAGGAAAAATTCTTAGTAAACATTCTTTCCTGTATATTTACTTGTATATAAAGTGCAAGTGCTGCCAAAAATTACAAGAAAGAGGTACTCTGATACAACCTGTATATCACATAATGGAGGGCCTCATTCACATTCTGGTACAATTGTTCAGGAAGTGGGACTCCTACACTCATAAAGCCTATGCACTAAGTAAAAGGGCTGCCAAAAATGACAAGGAAACGGCACTCCAATGCACCCTTTATTATACATAAAGGAGGGCATCATGCACCCTTGAAAAATTATGATTAATGGCCTGCTAGTGACCCTCAAAAACATTAGGAGCAAGAGCCTGCTGCTGAGCTGACCATCTAAAACATTTGGGGTGAGGGTCTGCTGCAGAGCTGACTCTCTAAAACATTAAAGGCGAGTGCTTGCTGCTGATCTGTGCATCGAAAAAATTATGGGCGAGTGCCTGCTGCTTAGCTAACCATTGAAAAAATTATTGGCGAGGGCCTGCTGGTGAGCTGATTCTGAAAAACATTATGGTTGAGGGCCTGCTGGTGAGCTGACCCTCAAAAAAAATATATGCGAGGGCCTGCTGTGAGATGACCCTCTAAAAGATTGTAGGTGAGGGCCTGCTGGTGAGCTGACCCTGTAAAACATTATGGTTGAGGGCCTGCTGGTGAGCTGACCCTCAGAAACATTATATGCAAGGGCATGCTGGTGAGCTGACCCTCTAAAAGATGGTAGGCGAGGGCCTGCTGGTGAGATGACCCTGCAAAACATTATGGTTGAGGGCCTGCTGGTGAGCTGACCCTCAAAAACATTATATGCGAGGGCCTGCTGGTGAGATGACCCTCTAAAAGATTGTAGGTGAGGGCCTGCTGGTGAGCTGACCCTGTAAAACATTATGGTTGAGGGCCTGCTGGTGATCTGACCCTCAAAAACATTATATGCGAGGGCCTGCTGGTGAGCTGACCCTCAAAAAGAATGTAGTTGAGGGCCTGCTGGTGAGACTAATAAACATGTTGATATGATGGAAGAGGAGGAGGAAGACGACGAGAAAAGGAAGGTTGAACCATATACCCTTTTTTGTGGTGGAAGGGGTGCATGGGAATACAGTGTATTCAGTACATTATAAAAAACACATTTATAGTGCCTTTATGTTCAGCGGCTTTCCTCTGGTGGAGTAGAGAAGTCAGGGGCAATCTAGGCCTTGTTAATTTTTATAAGAGTTAATCTGTCAGCATTTTCAGTTGACAAGCGGATGCGCTTATCAGGCATTATGCAGCACTAAATACATGCTCTGACGCTGGCGGCAGGGCAGGCCAGCACCTCCAAGGCGTAGAGTGCCAGTTTGCGCCAAGTGTCCAGCTTGGACACCCAGTAGTTGTAAGGCACAGGGAGATCATTGAGGACGCTGACACGGTCTGCTATGTACTCTTTCATCATCTTCCAAAATTATTCCCTCCTTGTGACACTAGGCCACGCATCAGGGTGAGGGTGCTGGCGGGGTGTCATGAAACTGTCCCAAGCTTTGGAGAGTGTTGCCCTGCCTCTGTTGGAACTGCTTTGTGTTCCCCTCCCCTCCTCGGTTGCCCAAGGAACTACGTACTCTGCCGCCAGCGTTGTCAGATGGAAATTTTTGGAGCAATTTTTTCACAAGGACCTTCTGGTATTGCACCATTTTGCTCATCCTCTCCACCACAGGAATGAGAGATGAGAAATTCTCTTTGTAGCGGGGGTCGAGAAGGGTGAACAACTAGTAATCAGTGTTGGCCAAAATGCGTAAAACGCGTGGGTCACGGGTAAAGGCAGCCTAACATAAAGTCAGCCATGTATGCCAGAGTCCCAACAGGCAAGACTTCGCTGTCATCATCAGGAGGATGACTCTCAATCTCCTCATTAATGATGGACGAACATCGGCCGGGACAGTTCGCGAATGCGATCGCGCAAAACGCGATTAATTGTTCGCGAACCGCAAGTTCGCGGTGGGCCCCATTCACTTTAATGCAGGCGAACCTGAAAAACCTTCAGCTCATATTTGCAGCTACCAAATACTTAGTAGAAGTGCACAAATAGTCCCACAACATGGAAAGTAACATACTAGAGGGGGATCAATGACAAAAATTCCAACAAAAGAATATGTGTCTTAATCAGGGGACATTTTTATGCATCTTAAAGGGGAAATTCTCTTAAATGTGCCCTGTTGCGGTACCTATAAGTATATTATTGGTATATACCCCCCCCTGCTTCAATCACTTTTTTGAGTGCGGCAACTGGTATATCACACCAGTAGAAATTATTTGTTCCAATAACGCTTGTCCCTCTATATACCTGCAGTATCGCAGAAGAACCGCACACAACTGCTGCACAATACAAATGCCCTATAAAATACTTTCTATGTTAGAAAGTATATTATAGCAATGTACAAAGAAGGCAATCCATTAGAATATACATAAAGATAAAACGCAACCTTTAATAATGTTACTATTAAAACATATCCCTCAAAATGAAAATAAATCAAATTATTAAAGTTAAGCAAAAAGCATAGATGTGCTGAAACATCTATGCTCAAATGTTGGCGGCACTAAATCATGTGCTCGATGGCACCAAATAAGAAACCATATGTCCTACCACAATCCGGGGGGTTCCAGTGCACATCGATGAATCCTGGAGGGAAAGAGAAAAACATCTATCCCTGGGCTAGATGATGATGTGGTATTGAAGGACATGGTGGGCAAAGAACTGTCCCTGATATTGCCCTATAGGGGGTGCTATTCTGGCCTTGATAGCCTAACCACAGAGCACCCACCCTGATAAGAGTGACCCCGTCTGGAACCTTACCCTGACTTCCAGGTGATCACTATATAGATCTATCTATGTGTTTTTGACTCATTATAAAAGTATATTATAAGTATGTCACACCTATCGATAGCACACCTATACCAGTCCTGAAAAAAAGGACTTTTGTGGCCCTATTAGCTAGCGTTTGGTGTCCCTAACAGCCTGTCCCTGCTCCACACAGCAACCTCTCCCTACAGGGGCAAAATACTGAATGTAAAATGGCGGCCAGATCGGGTTTATTTATAAGGTAGGGGGTATGTCCATGTGCTGAAACATCTCAAATGGCTGTCCTGTCCCACCTGATGGATGTGTCATGGGTCAAAGTTCTTAACAATGTAAAAGAATATGGCGGGTGCGAATATCGCCATATGTTCGCATGTTCGGCAAATCGCGAACACGCAAAGTTCGCTGCGAAACGACCACTGGGCGAACCGCAAGGCCATATCTACTCCTTTTCCTCTTCCTCCTCTTCTGCCCATCCTTGCTGAACAGATGGAATTACACTTCCATGGGTACTACCGTCTGTAGCGGAGGCAACCATCTCCTGCTCCTCCTCATCATCCAATTTGCGCTGAGAAGACGAACTGAGCGTGGTCTGGCTATCACCCTGTGTAATGTCTTCCCCCATTTCCACATGCAAAGCGTCGGCCTTAATTGTGAGCAGTGAGCGTTTGAGTAGACACAGAAGTGGGATGGTGACGCTGATAATAGTCAATAATCCTCAAAGTTTAATAACCGCCTCCGGACCGCCTAACGCAGGATCGCGTTCCGGAGGCGAGATTTCCTGTGAACGCGCGCACACAAGTGCCTGCGTTCACAGGATCGGAAGGTAAGCGAGTGGATCTCCAGCCTGCCAGCGGCGATCGTTCACTGGCAGGCTGGAGATGCGATTTTTTGAACCCCTAACAGGTATATTACACGCTGTTTTGATAACAGCGTCTAATATACCTGCTACCTGGTCCTCTGGTGGTCCCTTTTGCTTGAATCGACCACCAGAGGACACAGGCAGCTCAGTAATATGTAGCACCAAACACCACTACACTACACCCCCCCTGTCACTTATTAACCCCTTATTAACCCCTGATCACCCCTGATCACCCCATATAGACTCCCTGATCACCCCCCTGTCATTGATCAGCCCCCTGTCATTGATTACCACCCTGTAAGGCTCCATTCAGATGTTCGTATGTTTTTTACGGATCCACGGATACATGGATCGGATCTGCAAAACACATACGGACATCTGAATAGAGCCTTATAGGGGGGTGATCAATGACAGGGGGTGATCACCCCATATAGACTCCCTGATCACCCCCCTGTCATTGATCACCCCCCTGTAAGGCTCCATTCAGACATTTTTTTGGCCCAAGTTAGCAGAATTTTTTATTTTTTTTCTTACAAAGTCTCATATTCCACTAACTTGTGTCAAAAAATAAAATCTCACATGAACTCACCATACCCCTCACGGAATCCAAATGCGTAAAAATTTTTAGACATTTATATTCCAGACTTCTTCTCACGCTTTAGGGCCCCTAGAATGCCAGGGCAGTATAAATACCCCACATGTGACCCCATTTTGGAAAGAATACACCCCAAGGTATTTCGTGAGGGGCATATTGAGTCCATGAAAGATTGAAATTTTTGTCCCAAGTTAGCGGAAAGGGAGACTTTGTGAGAAAAAAATAAATAAAATCAATTTCCGCTAACTTGTGCCCAAAAAAATATATTTCTATGAACTCGCCATGCCCCTCATTGAATACCTTGGGGTGTCTTCTTTCCAAAATGGGGTCACATGTGGGGTATTTATACTGCCCTGACATTTTAGGGGCCCTAAAGCGTGAGAAGAAGTCTGGGATCCAAATGTCTAAAAATGCCCTCATAAAAGGAATGTGGGCCCCTTTGCGCATCTAGCCTGCAAAAAAGTGACACACATCTGGTATCACCGTACTCAGGAGAAGTTGGGCAATGTGTTTTGGGGTGTCATTTTACATATACCCATGCTGGGTGAGATAAATATCTTGGTCAAATGCCAACTTTGTATAAAAAATGGGAAAAGTTGTCTTTTGCCGAGATATTTATCTCACCCAGCATGGGTATATGTAAAATGACACCCCAAAACACATTGCCCAACTTCTCCTGAGTACGGCAATACCAGATGTGTGACAGTTTTTTGCAGCCTAGGTGGGCAAAGGGGCCCACATTCCAAAGAGCACCTTTCGGATTTCACCGGCCATTTTTTACAGATTTTGATTTCAAACTACTTGGCACGCATTTGGGTCCCTAAAATGCCAGGGCAGTATAACTACCCCACAAGTGACCCCATTTTGGAAAGAAGACACCCCAAGGTATTTCGTGATGGGCATAGTGAGTTCATGAAAGTTTTTATTTTTTGTCACAAGTTAGTGGAATATGAGACTTTGTAAGAAAAAAAATCATAATTTTCCGCTAACTTGTGACAAAAAATAAACATTTTTTAGGAACTCGCCATACCCCTCACGGAATACCTTTGAGTGTCTTCTTTCCAAAATGGGGTCACTTGTGGGGTAGTTATACTGCCCTGGCATTCTAGGGGCCCTAATGTGTGGTAAGTAGTTTGAAATCAAAATGTGTAAAAAATGACCTGTGAAATCCTAAAGGTGCTCTTTGGAATGTGGGCCCCTTTGCCCACCTAGGCTGCAAAAAAGTGTCACACATGTGGTATTGCTGTACTCAGGAGAAGTTGGGCAATGTGTTTTGGGGTGTCATTTTACATATACCCATGCTGGGTGAGATAAATATCTTGGTCAAATGCCAACTTTGTATAAAATAATGGGAAAAGTTGCCTTTTGCCAAGATATTTCTTTCACCCAGCATGGGTATATGTAAAATGACACCCCAAAAAACATTGCCCAACTTTTCCTGAGTACGGCAATACTAGATGTGTGACACTTTTTTGCAGGCTAGGTGGGCAAAGGGGCCCACATTCCAAAGAGCACCTTTAGGATTTCACCGGCCATTTTTTACAGATTTTGATTTCAAACTACTTGGCACGCATTTGGATCCCTAAAATGCCAGGGCAGTATAACTACCCCACAAGTGACCCCATTTTGGAAATAAGACACCCCAAGGTATTTCGTGATGGGCATAGTGAGTTCATGGAAGTTTTTATTTTTTGTCACAAGTTAGTGGAATATGAGACTTTGTAAGAAAAATAAAAAATCATCATTTTCCGCTAACTTGTGACAAAAAATAAAAAGTTCTATGAACTCACTATGCCCATCAGCGAATACCTTAGGGTATCTACTTTCTGAAATGGGGTCATTTGTGGGGTGTTTGTACTGTCTGGCCATTGTAGAACCTCAGGAAACATGACAGGTGCTCAGAAAGTCAGAGCTGCTTCAAAAAGCGGAAATTCACATTTTTGTACCATAGTTTATAAACGCTATAACTTTCACCTAAACCATTTTTTTTTTTACCCAAACATTTTTTTTTTAGCAAAGACATGTAGAACAATACATTTAGAGAAAAATGTATATATGGATGTCGTTTTTTTTTTGCAAAATTTTACAACTGAAAGTGAAAAATGTCATTTTTTTGCAAAAAAATCTTTAAATTTCGATTAATAACAAAAAAAGTTAAAATGTTAGCAGCAATAAAATACCACCAAATGAAAGCTTTATTAGTGAGAAGAAATGGAGGTAAAATTCATTTGGGTGGTAAGTTGCATGACCGAGCAATAAACGGTGAAAGTAGTGTAGTGCAGAAGTGTAAAAAGTGGCCTGGTCATTAAGGGTGTTTAAGCTATGGGGGCTGAGGTGGTTAAATCTTCACAGAGGTCAGACATCCATGGCCACTCCTCGCTTGTGAAGAGCGCAGGCTGACTGGAAAGGCGACGACCATGTTGCAGCTGGTATTCTACTACTGCTCTCTGATGCTCACAAAGCCTGGCCAACATGTGGAATGTCAAGTTCCAGCGCGTGCTCACGTCGCACAACAGTCGGTGAGCTGGCAATTGTAAGCACTGCTGCAGCATTGACAAACCGGCGGAAGCTGTCGGTGACTTGCGGAAATAGGCACACACTCTGCGCACCTTCACCAGTAGCTCAGGCAAATTGGGGTAGGTTTTGAGAAACCGCTGAACCACTAAGTTTAAGACGTGGGCTAGGCATGGGATGTGTGTGAGCTTGCCAAGCTCCAAAGTCGCCACCAAGTTATGGTCATTATCAGACACAACCATGCCTGGTTCTAGGTTGAGTGGCGAGAGCAACAGCTTAGTCTGGTCCTTTATCCCCTGCCATAGCTCTGCGGCGGTGTGCTATTTGTCACCTAAGCAGATCAGCTTAAGCACGGCCTGTTGCCGCTTCCCCACTGCAGTGTTGCACTGCTTACAGCTACCAACTAATGACTGAGCTGCAAGAGGATAATTCTGAGGTGGAAGTGGAGGAGGAGGCGGAGGAGGAGAAGGGGGGGGGGTTGCAGCCACTAACGTAGGTGGTGGCGTAAACCCTGATGGATTTAGGGCCCGCAATCCTTGGTGTCGGTCGCACCTGTGCCATCCCAGGGTTCGAATCGCTCCCGGCCTCCACAACATTCACCCAGTGTGCCATCAGGGAAATGTAGCGTACCTGGCCAAAAGCACTAGTCCTTGTGTCAGTGGTTAAGTGGACCTTCCCAGTAGCTGCGTTGGTCAGGGCAGGGGTTATGTTACGGGACACATGCTGGTTTAAGGCGGACATGGCACACTATGAAAAATAGTGGTGGCTGGGGACTGCGTAACGAGGGACAGCTGCCGACATCAGGCTGCGGAAGGCCTCAGTGTCCACAAGCCTAAATAGCAACATTTCCAGGGCCAGTCATTTGGAAAGGTGCGCATTTAGTGCTATGGCCTGTGGGTGGGTGGCTGGGTATTTGTGCTTGTGTTCAAATGCCTGGGGTAAGGACATTTGTGTGCTGCGCTGGGACACGGAAGTGGATGTGGTCGCTGATGGTGCTTGCGAAGGTCCAGGTGCAGGGCGAGAGGCATCCAGGACTGTGCCTTCGACAGGGGACTTGCTAGCAAGTAACACAGGGGAAGAGGAGGCCGTGGTAAGACACAGATTGTGGACCCAGGCGTTTGGCCCACCTATTACGGTGCTTTGATGCCATGTGTCAGATCATGACGGTGGTGGTGAGGTTGCTAGTGTTCACGCCCCTGCTCATTTTTGTATGGCACAGGTTGCATATTACAATTCTTTTGTCATCCGCACTTTCCTCAAAAAAGCGCCAGACTGTGGAACACCTACCCCTTCGCAAGGGAAATTTTCGCACGGGTGTGCTCTGGGGAACAGTTGCGGGCCTGTTTGGTGTGACCCGCCTTCTCCCTTTTGCCACCCCAGTGCCTCTTCCAACCTATTGCGGTGCTGCGGATCCCTCCCCCTCTGTACTGCTGTCCTCGCTCGGCTTTCCACCTTCCCAGGTTGGGTCAGTGACTTTATCGTCCACCACCTCCTCTTCCACTTCCTCACTCTGCCCATCCTCATGACTTGTTGACCTAACAACAACCTGAGTTATTGACAACTATGTCTCATCCTCATCATCAACCTCTTGAGACACTAATTGCCGTTGACTTATTGGCAATTATGTCTCATCATCATCCACCTCTTGAAACACTAATTGCCGTTCCCCACCGTCATCTTATTGTGACTATGGATGCTCAAGAGTTTGGGAATCAGGGCGCAAGATCTAATGTCCCTCATCAAGCGAGCTTGTTGAGAGGCCCAAATTAAGGAATGGCACTGAAAAAAACTCCTCGCAATATCCGAGTGTGGGATCACTTGTTTGGCAATACTCTCCATGGTGGGAGGAAGGGGTATCAGGGTGAGCATTGTGTGGACCAGACTCTTGGCTACTGAGACTGGACTGGAAGACAGGGTGGTGCTTAACTGTCTGGAAGCATTATCTGCTGTAATCCAACCGACCACCTGGTCGCACTGGTCTGATTTCGAGAGTGTTGTCCTGCGCCGCACTGCAAACTGGGACATGAAGCTAGGTATCGTGGATGATTGTTTTTCTTGTGCTCTGGCAGCAGGCAAAGTTTCAATGCGCCCAGGGCCACGGCCTCTGCGTGCATCATCAGCATCTTGGCCACTTCTCTGTCCCTTACTGCTCGCCTTGCGCATATTAAATGTTATATATGCTTGAAAGTATGTCACACATACAGTAGCGTAGGATTTGTAAGTGTTTGCGCAAAAAAATTTAAAAAGGTATTTGGGATGTGGAAACGTTACACAGGAGAAATACCACAGATAATGTCGCTGATGTCAGCAGTGGGAAACATAAAATTACAGGGAATGTCACAGGTATTTGGGATATGGAAACGTTACACAGAAGAAATACCGCAGATAATGTCGCTGATGTCACCAGCGGCTAATAAAAAATTTCAGGGAATGTCATAGGTATTTGAGATGTGGAAACGTCACACAGGAGATATACTGCAGATAATGTCAATGCTGTCACCAGCGGCTAATAAAAATTACAGGGAATGTCACAGGTATTTGGGATGTGGAAATGTTACACAGGAGAAATACTGCAGATAATGTCGCTGATGTCAGCAGCGGCTAATATAAAATTACAGGGAATGTCACAGGTATTTGGGATGTGGAAATGTTACACAGGAGAAATACTGCAGATAATGTCGCTGATGTCAGCAGCGGCTAATATAAAATTACAGGAAGTGTCACAGGTATTTGGGATGTGAAAACGTTACACAGGAGAAATACCACAGATAATGTCGCTGATGTCACCAGCGGCTAATAAAAAATTACAGGGAATGTCACAGGTATTTGGGATGTGGAAATGTTACACAGGAGAAATACTGCAGATAATGTCGCTGATGCCACTAGCGCATAATAAAAAATTACAGGGAATGTCACAGTTATTTGGGATGTGGAAACGTTATACAGGAGATGTACCCCAGGTAATGTTACTGTCCGCAGCGGACACCATCTACAGAGAAAGTACACTGGATGTCACAGATATTTTTGGGATGTGCACACATTACACAGAAGATGTAGTGCAGATGATGTCGCTGTCTGCAGCGGCCTAACTATTGCACACTATTGAGCGCAGGATGTGTTAATAATAGATATTGCTGCCACACACAACAGTCCTTAAAAGGATTTTTGGATCTGGTAAGTTTTAGCAATTTAGCGCAGGTTGCGCTAAAAATATATATTGCTACTGCCACACACAATAGTCCTTAAAATAATTTTTGGATCTGGTAAGTTTTAGCAATTTAGCGCAGGTTGCGCTAAAAATATATATTACTGCTGCCACACAAACAATAGTCCTTAAAAGGACTTTTGGGTCTCTAAAAAAGTTTTTCAACTTACAAAAAAAAATAAAAATTACTCCCTACACTATCTTTCCCTTCTTCATCACAGTTCTTTCTGACTAACACTGAGCCGAACACGTTTCATCGGGTGCTATATAGCACCCAATGATGCGTTCCGGCCTTATAATCACTGTAATGCCAGTAGCCAACATGGCTACTGCATTACAGTGAAGGGCAGTACTTAACTGCACGTAGCAGCCAACAAATGTGCAGGGAGGAGACTTGAGCATTCAGCCGAATACCACCATGTGCCGAGCATCGAGATGCTGGAGCCGAACTGGTGTTCCGCCGAGCATGCTCGATCAACACTACTCCTCCACTCATGTTGATCTGCTTTATGTCACTTGTCTCATCTACCTTATTATTCCTGTGTACTTTGGTGTATAGATATGGGAATCTTCAGATAATGTCTTAAAAGATACCTGAAAAAGAAGCCTAAGTAGTCTCAAAAGCTTGCAATTGTGCCATTAAAGGTATCAATCACTGAGAATGATTGGTATCAATCAATTTATTTTATTTTTTCTAGTAGAGGAGGTGATTGGAGAAAAGTGCTTCTCAACAGATAAGCATTTTGGATTATTAGGTTAGATACTTGAATTCCAAATGGTATGAATAAAAGATTCAACTTAATATTTATATATATATTTTACATTTTGTGCATATGTGTGTTTGTTTTTTTAATCCAATTTTTTGGTCTCTCTTGTTTTTAGCTTTTCCCAGCATGTTGTGTTTAAAACACTGTCTTATCTATGTATTTCATGCCATGAGTAAGATTATTCTGTCACTTAAAACATGTAATTTCCAGTGATTTTGACAAAACTGCATTTTGCAATTTTGGATTATCTTTTCTGGGATTCAACTCTATGTTCATATACTAATGCTGATCTTCACTGAGTTCAGGTGAGCTGATTCAAAACTCACTTTTACTGCACTTACATGTGCAGCGTCCTACTAGTGTACGTGGGCACTGCAAAAGCTTGTTATGTCATATGTTGTATCATGCTGTATTTTATTCTTGTCTAGAATCCCTGTTACCAGGCTGTCAGGTGCACAACACACATTCCACCACTAGATGTTGATAGCACCACAGTATGTATAACACAGTTCAGGCCTAGTAGAGGGTTGGAGTTAGGTTTTGGAGGAAGAAGAGCCAATTTATATCTCAGTGTCAAGCCAGGAAAATAGGCAGAGGTGAAGTCTGTATTCTACCGTCTACTGTTCCGGAGTGTCAAGTGGATTTTGCTAAGTTTATTGTGGAAAGACAAAGGAAGAACAATAGCCAATATTCTAGGCTCTAGGCGACTTTGTATCAAGGTGAAGGATTTATTAGCTTCTGGCAGCCTCACCGTTATTTTAAGGACAGATAAGATATCTGTGGCATCACTTGTGTGTGGATTCTGAAGACTTGAATTACCTCTACTGAGACTGAAGAAAGGCAAAGAGCTGTATATCAGTGAGTACACAACTACCTACGATAGCCTGAGACATAGCCACATGTACAGCCTGTTACTGGGATTCACCACATCCAACCTGCATGATTATAAGAGACTGTTTTATAATTGGATGTAAACTGCTGTCATTATCCTGGTTACAGTAAAGTTCTCAGTTGGATTCAACCCTGCCTCATTCTTCTATCTCCACACTACAACTGCAGCGTACTCAAGTTGTGTTTAGAAATGTTCCTGGGTGTTGTAGTGCAATAGACACTAACCTGAGACGGCTGACTCTCTGCAAGGGCAGGTGATGGTAAAAAATGTTCGTGACGCCAGTGCCAATTAAACGGTGGCACGCCGTTTGCTGATAGCAGGAATAACTGAGGAACCACGTGATGTTAAAGCAGAACTCAAACTTTAGTAGTTATCAAACATGGCCATAGCTGGAAACGCAGTTCCTTTGCAGACAGTTGGTTGCAGTACATTTGATGCAGGCAATATAGACATAGCAAGGTGACTTCAGAGTGTTAAACACAGGACTTGCAGTACAGGCAGCTTGCACTCTATTCCTGACTGATCCTGGAACATAGAAACTCTTCTCCAAGGTCCAATGCCCTAGCTCTGGCGTATATCCTTGGTTTTATCTCTATCAAGTACCTCCTCTGTTGTCTTGAGTACCTCTTGCTTTTCTTTGCTTTGCCTCTGTCTCTCTCAGCTTCCTCAGGCTCTTTAACTGAGGTGTTCCTGCTTCTGCATATGTGAACTCAGGAGGGGAACCTTCTCCTTGAATCTGGAACCCGGTTACAGGGACTGCAATACCCTCTCCTGGTCTGCAGGCTTCAGGCCTGGACTTGACTCTGACATTGTCTAATCTCCAACTGGTTAGACTAGACTGGCTTACTCCCCTGTTCCCTTCCCTGACTGGGCCTTATATAGTCTAGGGCTCCCTAGCTCCCTCTAATGACTAAGAGCTGGAATGACACCCCTAGCAGGCCTGTACATGCAAATTTCACAGTAACAGGGAAATACATAGCATTACATTCAATTACATTTTATAACCAACCTCCCCATAAATAAGAGGACACGACAGCACACAAAGTGACCCTTTTGTAGTGACGGGCATTACCGTCCCCGTACACTACACAACCACTCTCATCATTTTGCACCATCAAGGTGCTGGCATCACAACATTACCTAATTCAGGGGCCCAGCCGCACAAGCAGTCAGAAACCCAAACACCATCAAGGGCACCTCGATCACCACCTGACCGGTGTCCCCTGTAATAGAGTGTGCCCCGGAGAATCTAGTGCTGTTCTCCCCTTCACTGCACTGCTGGCCCAGGGAGGCACGTTGCACATGCATTGGATGGACAACATATGGTTAACAATTTGCCAAATTTTGCTAGGTTATGAGAGGATGGACTAGGTCCACCCACCGACTAGTCAATTTTGAGAGAATCTTGACTGAGCAGTAAATGGGAGAAGACGTGTATGTTACAGCTCCTACACAGCTAGGCCCAAGTTCAGAGAACCCTAACCTCTGAGCCTACAATTGCTTTGCTTTGGAAATAATCCTACTGCTAAAGCACTCCAGAGAGAAGGAGAGGCCAGATATCTAAACAGCTATAGAACTCACAAGGCCGTGCAAGCTTCACACAACAGGATATTGTGCACTTTTAAGACAGAAAGGCTGTGCTGATGTGGACGGATTATTGCTGAGGCAACGATCCATATTTTAGGGATTTTATGGATAAATTGGATGGATTTTCTAAATTTCTGCACCCCTCAGTCCAGGAACTGCAGAAGGACTTAATAAGAACCCTATTGCATGCTTTTGATTCTGTTGAGACTGCAAAGTGTTCTTTAGGCTACTTTCACACTAGCGTTCGGGGCTCCGCTTGTGAGTTCCGTTTGAAGGGGCTCACAAGCGGCCCCGAACGGATCCGTCCAGCCCTAATGCATTCTGAATAGATGCGGATCCGCTCAGAATGCATCAGTCTGGCTCCGTTTGTCCTCCGCTCCGCTCAGCAGGCGGACACCTGAACGCAGCTTGCAGCGTTCAGGTGTCCGCCTGGCCGTGCGGAGGCAAACGGATCCGTCCAGACTTACAATGTAAGGCTACTTTCACACTTGCGTTAGGAGCGGATCCGTCTGGTGTCTGCACAGACGGATCCGCTCCTATAATGCAAACGCTTGTATCCGTTCAGAACGGATCCGTTTGCATAACCATGAACAAAAAAAAAAAAAAAAAAAAAAATTTTATTTTTTTTTGTTCATGATAATGCAAACGGATCCATTTTGACTTTACATTGAAAGTCAATGGGGGACGGATCCGTTTGAAAATTGAGCCATACTGTGTCATCTTCAAACGGATCCGTCCCCATTGACTTACATTGTAAGTCTGGACGGATCCGTTTGCCTCCGCACGGCCAGGCGGACACCCGAACGCTGCAAGCTGCGTTCAGGTGTCCGCCTGCTGAGCGGAGCGGAGGCTGAACGCTGCCAGACTGATGCATTCTGAGCGGATCCGCATCCACTCAGAATGCATTAGGGCAGTACGGATCCGTTCGGGGCCGCTTGTGAGAGCCTTCAAACGGAACTCACAAGCGGAGCCACGAACGCTAGTGTGAAAGTAGCCTTAGTCAATGGGGACGGATCCGTTTGAAGTTGACACAATATGGCTCAATTTTCAAACGGATCCGTCTCCCATTGACTTTCAATGTAAAGTCAAAACGGATCCGTTTGCATCATCATGAAAAAAAAAAAATATATATATATATTTTTTTTTTCATGGTAATGCAAACGGATCCGTTCTGAACGGATCTAACGCCTCTTTCACACTTGCGTTGTTGGGATCCGGCATGCACTTCCGTTTCCGGAGGTGCCCGCCGGATCCTGAAAAACGCAAGTGTACTGAAAGCATTTGAAGACGGAAACGTCTTCCAAATGCTTTCAGTGTCACTATGGCACCCAAGACGCTTTTAAAGTTCTGGCTGCCACAGTAGGAGCGGGGAGCGGGGGAGCGGTATACTTACAGTCCGTTCGGCTCCCGGGGCGCTCCAGAATGACGTCAGAGCGCCCCATGCGCATGGATGACGTGATCCATGCGACACGTCATCCATGAGCGTGGGGCGCCCTGACGTCACTCTGGAGCGCCCCGGGAGCCGCACGGACGGTAAGTATGCTGCTCCCCCGCTCCCCGCTACACTTTACCATGGCTGTCAGGACTTTAGCGTCCCGGCAGCCATGGTAACCACTCTGAAAAAGCTAAATGTCGGCTCCGGCAATGCGCCGAAACGACGTTTAGCTTAAGGCCGGATCCGGATCAATGCCTTCCAATGGGCATTAATTCCGGATCCGGCCTTGCGGCAAGTGTTCCGGATTTTTGGCCGGAGCAAAAAGCGCAGCATGCTGCGGTATTTTCTCAACAAACGTTCCGGTCCGGAACTGAAGACATCCTGATGCATCCTGAACGGATTTCTCTCCATTCAGAATGCATGGGGATAATCCTGATCAGGATTCTTCCGGCATAGAGCCCCGACGACGGAACTCTATGCCGGAACAGAACAACGCAAGTGTGAAAGAGCCCTAAGCATTTGCATTATAGGTGCGGATCCGTCTGGATCCGTCTGGGCACATACCAGACGGATCCGACCTAAACGCAGGTGTGAAAGTAGCCTTGAGAAAAAGGATTACTATAAGCACCATTGTTGGTGTTCACACGCTGCTATTGAGAGAATATTTCAATATAAAATACTGCTGAACTGTGCCTGTTATTTGTACTACAACCTATATCATCAACTTGGTAAAGATTCGTGGAAGAAGTGAGAATGGGACCCTTTTTGTGGCGCTGATGCAGATGGACTCGGAACCAGATTTGTATAGGTGGAAGAAATCTTTATTCTAAGTCTACGCATTTCAGGGGCAAACAGCCCCCTGCATCAGTACATTAAAACATAAATACATGATTTCTTCCACCTATACGAATCTGGTTCCGAGTCCATCTGCATCAGCGCCGCAAAAAGGGTCCCATTCTCACTTCTTCCACGAAACTCCTCATCCCTGAAAACCGTATCCCACTGTAAAGGGCAAGGACATCCCCGAACGCTAGACGGGATTATTCCAGCAAGGCGATACATAGGCGTTGTGACTCATCACAACCCTAAATGGTAAGCACAATTGTTGAAAATTTGTGACAACTAAACAAATGGTACCACACACGGGGCGCTGCCTCCGCTCTTTTTTCTCGCTCTTTCTATATACAACTTGGTAAAGAGATACTTTATTGCCAATAATGAACCTCATCATTATCTCAATTATTCAACGATCCTGCCTTGCACCCAGCAAATCATCCAACATCAAGGACTCCCCAACAAACACCAGGCAGGAGCCCCAATACCTGGGTGTGCCCTGAGGGGAGAAAAGGTGTGTTTTTTAGTCACTGTACAGTCTTAGAGAGTGCAAGAGTGGGGATCGCCATCATAATCTGTGAGTACTACCACCATCCTCAGAGCCACAACTACCCAATCCTCAGGGCTAGTAGTTAATGGACTGTGCCTTTAAGAGACTGTTGAACAGTTGAAGAATTGAAAAGTTATGTTACCACATATTGAGTGAAATGCAACCATTAAGCATTTGGTACTGTAAGAGAAGAGATGTATATAAAGATGTGACAGATCCAAGCTGGAGTGTGATATCATGTCTCACTGCGATATCATAACTAGGGTTGAGCAAACCCGTGGAAGTTCGGGTTCGCTGGGTTCGGGCGAACTTCAGGTCAAAGTCTGGGTTCGGGACCCGAACTTGACCCGAACTTCACCCCGAACCCAGACCCCATTTAAGTCAATGAGGACCCGAACTTCACTTTATTATTTTCCGTTATATCCATGTTCTTAAAACAGAATTCAAAATAAAATGTCTATTGAGGGGTTGAGCGCGGTGACGTCACCGCAGGTCCTTTTGCAGATCCTGAAGAAAAGAAGATACCGGCTGCGCAATCAAGTGGATGAGGTGAATTTTTTATTTTTTATTTTTTAAACCCCTAAATAGACATTTTATTTAGCATTCTGTTTTAAGAATGCTATTATTTTCCGTTATAACCATCTTATAACAGAAAATAATAAAATCACCCTATCACCGAACCCAAACTTCAGTGAAAAAGTCTGGGTACCCGGGTACTTTGTAGTTCAGGTTCGCTCAACTCTAATCATGACACAAAAGCCTTTGAAAAAGTAATTTAACATTTTATTGCCATTGTTTAATTAACCACCTCAGCCCCCATGGCTTAAACACCCTGAAAGACCAGGCCACTTTTTACACTTCTGACCTACACTACTTTCACCATTTATTGCTCGGTCATGCAACTTACCACCCAAATGAATTTTACCTCCTTTTCTTCTCACTAATAGAGCTTTCATTTGGTGGTATTTCATTGCTGTTGACATTTTTACTTTTTTTGTTATTAATCGAAATTTAACGATTTTTTTTGCAAAAAAATGACATTTTTCACTTTCAGTTGTAAAATTTTGCAAAAAAAACGACATCCATATATAAATTTTGCTCTAAATTTATTGTTCTACATGTCTTTGATAAAAAAAAAATGTTTGGGTAAAAAAAAAATGGTTTGGGTAAAAGTTAGAGCGTTTACAAACTATGGTACAAAAATGTGAATTTCCGCTTTTTGAAGCAGCTCTGACTTTCTGAGCACCTGTCATGTTTCCTGAGGTTCTACAATGGCCAGACAATACAAACACCCCACAAATGACCCCATTTCGGAAAGTACACACCCTAAGGTATTCGCCCTAAGGTATTCGCTGATGGGCATAGTGAGTTCATAGAACTTTTTATTTTTTGTCACAAGTTAGCGGAAAATGATGATTTTTTTTTTTTTCTTACAAAGTCTCATATTCCACTAACTTGTGACAAAAAATAAAAAGTTCTATGAACTCACTATGCCCATCACGAAATACCTTGGGGTCTCTTCTTTCCAAAATGGGGTCACTTGTGGGGTAGTTATACTGCCCTGGCATTCTAGGGGCCCAAATGTGTGGTAAGGAGTTTGAAATCAATTTCTGTAAAAAATGACCAGTAAAATCTGAAAGGTGCTCTTTGGAATATGGGCCCCTTTGCCCACCTAGGCTGCAAAAAAGTGTCACACATCTGGTATCTCTGTATTCAGGAGAAGTTGAGGAATGTGTTTTGGGGTGTCTTTTTACATATACCCATGCTGGGTGAGATAAATATCTTGGTCAAATGCCAACTTGTATAAAAAAATGGTAAAAGTTGTCTTTTGCCAAGATATTTCTCTCACCCAGCATGGGTATATGTAAAATGACACCCCAAAACACATTCCCCAACTTCTCCTGAGTACGGAGATACCACATGTGTGACACTTTTTTGCAGCCTAGGTGGGCAAAGGGGCCCATATTCCAAAGAGCACCTTTCGGATTTCACTTGTCATTTTTTACAGAATTTGATTTCAAACTCCTTACCACACATTTGGGCCCCTAGAATGCCAGGGCAGTATAACTACCCCACAAGTGACCCCATTTTGGAAAGAAGAGACCCCAAGGTATTCGCTGATGGGCATAGTGAGTTCATGGAAGTTTTTATTTTTTGTCACAAGTTAGTGGAATATGAGACTTTGTATGAAAAAAAAAAAAATCATCATTTTCCACTAACTTGTGACAAAAAATAAAAAATTCTAGGAACTCGCCATGCCCCTCACGGAATACCTTGGGGTGTCTTCTTTCCAAAATGGGGTCACTTGTGGGGTAGTTATACTGCCCTGGCATTTTCCAGGGGCCCTAATGTGTGGTAAGTAGGTAAATGACCTGTGAAATCCTAAAGGTGCTCTTTGGAATATGGGCCCCTTTGCCCACCTAGGCTGCAAAAAAGTGTCACACATCTGGTATCTCCGTACTCAGGAGAAGTTGGGGAATGTGTTTTGGGGTGTCATTTTACATATACCCATGCTGGGTGAGAGAAATATCTTGGCAAAAGACAACTTTTCCCATTTTTTTATACAAAGTAGGCATTTGACCAAGATATTTCTCTCACCCAGCATGGGTATATGTAAAATGACACCCCAAAACACATTCCTCAACTTCTCCTGAGTACGGCGATACCAGATGTGTGACACTTTTTTGCAGCCTAGATGCGCAAAAGTGCCCAAATTCCTTTTAGGAAGGCATTTTTAGACATTTGGATACCAGACTTCTTCTCACGCTTTGGGGCCCCTAGAATGCCAGGGCAGTATAAATACCCCACATGTGACCCCATTTTGGAAAGAAGACACCCCAAGGTATTCAATGAGGGGCATGGCGAGTTCATAGAAATTTTTTTTTTTTTGCACAAGTTAGCGGAAATTGATATTTTTTATTTTTTTCTCACAAAGTCTCCCTTTCCGCTAACTTGGGACAAAAATTTCAATCTTTCATGGACTCAATATGCCCCTCACGGAATACCTGGGGGTGTCTTCTTTCCGAAATGGGGTCACATGTGGGGTATTTATACTGCCCTGGCATTCTAGGGGCCCTAAAGCGTGAGAAGAAGTCTGGAATATAAATGTCTAAAAAATTTTACGCATTTGGATTCCGTGAGGGGTATGGTGAGTTCATGTGAGATTTTATTTTTTGACACAAGTTAGTGGAATATGAGACTTTGTAAGAAAAAAAAAAAAAAATTCCGCTAACTTGGGCCAAAAAAATGTCTGAATGGAGCCTTACAGAGGGTGATCAATGACAGGGGGGTGATCAATGACAGGGGGGTGATCAGGGAGTCTATATGGGGTGATAACCACAGTCATTGATCACGCCCCTGTAAGGCTTCATTCAGACGTCCGTATGCGTTTTGCGGATCCGATCCATCTATCAGTGGATCCGTAAAAATCATGCGGACATCTGAATGGAGCTTTACAGGGGGTTGATCAATGACAGGGGTGTAATCAATGACAGGGGGGTGATCAGGGAGTCTATATGGGGTGATAACCACAGTCATTGATCATGCCCCTGTAAGGCTTCATTCAGACGTCCGTATGCGTTTTGCGGATCCGATCCATCTATCAGTGGAACCGTAAAAATCATGCGGACATCTGAATGGAGCTTTACAGGGGGTTGATCAATGACAGGAGTGTAATCAATGACAGGGGGGTGATCAGGGAGTCTATATGGGGTGATCAGGGGTGATCAGGGGCTAATAAGGGGTTAATAAGTGACGGGGGGTGTAGTGTAGTGTAGTGGTGCTTGGTGCTACTTTACTGAGCTACCTGTGTCCTCTGGTGGTCGATCCAAACAAAGGGGACCACCAGAGGACCAGGTAGCAGGTATATTAGACGCTGTTATCAAAACAGCGTCTAATATACCTGTTAGGGGTTAAAAAAAACACATCTCCAGCCTGCCAGCGAACGATCGCCGCTGGCAGGCTGGAGATCAACTCTCTTACCTTCCGTTCCTGTGAGCGCGCGCGCCTGTGTGCGCGCGTTCACAGGAAATCTCGCGTCTCGCGAGATGACGCGTATATGCGTGACTGTGCGCAGCGCTGCCACCTCCGGAACGCGATCCTGCGTTAGGCGGTCCGGAGGTGGTTAAGGTTCTAAAAATCAATATGAAGATCGCTACATGTGTATGTGCAGTCAAGTTTTTGTTTGCTGCATATTAGTTAATTGAATACCTATGAATGTATGCTGCCTAAATAAATAAATAAAAAAGTTGCATATAATATGTAGAGATGAGCGAATTTCTCAAAAATTTGATTCCGCCGGTTTGCTGAATTTTCCGAAACAATTTGCTTCAATCCGAATATATTAGCGACGATAAAAACAGCTATTTCCTGGCTGCAGAGAGCCTGTATAGTGGTGTAGAACATTGTGCTTTGCAGTTACACACATAGGGAGTGTGCTGGGGTAGTGAAATAATACTGTGAGTCAGTATGACATGCAGATTACAGGCGTCGCTATTAGAATCACTGCACACTTCACTTATTTGGGCAGTCACGAGGCCAAAACTGACCAAATAACTCAAGTATGAACTTAGCCTTACAGGTCCATGTTAGCGTCAAGAAGAAGCGCACTCCTTTTACACCCTCATCAACTGATTCCACATAGATGTCTACAGAACCTGTTCTATTAAACGCTTATACAACCACGGACGAAGGCACGCCGAAACGCGCGTCGGGGTAACGCCATCCCGGTAATCTGATCCCGTTCTTGTTAGGTGAGTCCTTTGCATCTGTATGTTATCCCAACTTTTAGTTTGGTTGTATGACATTAGGTCACGTTTAACCATGATTCAGATGGTATATACCCTAGCCACCAGGCACTTTATATGAGGACTTCTGCACCTCTGTTGTCGTTTTTATGTCATTTGTTGCAGAGGGCTCACCTTCATAATCTATTATTATTATGTACTTGATTATGAATGAATCCTTGATTACATGCACTTTACTTGTGTTTTGGGATCTATAATATGCCAGGATGGTGTTTTTCTGTTCCCTACCCTTTTTAATGGTATTATACAGTACAATAATATTTTTCATGCAACAATAAAGTAATTTTTCATAAATTGGTTGTTTATGAGCTTCAGTCCCTGTAGTTTTTTGCTTTATATTTGATGAGCTCTTCCAAGTTAAATGTGTACTGAGAAGTCCCTATATGTAGCCGCAATATTTCATTGGTCACTTTTTCGGCTGGGACACCAATGGTTGATTTTGATTTTGACAGAGTGGAGAGGGTGTCAGCAGTAAGTTTGTGTTGACGTCACTGATTCATTTGCCCTTCCTCTGATCCGTCAGAACAATAACCCACAAAAAACGGATCCTGTCTGGGGAGCATACACCTTCACTCAGTCAGCATTTGCTCAGTAATCTCTAAAACAGAGATAACACGTGAAGGTAATATTTGCATGTCTTCTATGTTTTGTACCCACTCCTGCTTTTGGCTACCAAATCATAAGCCAATTCTGATCTGACCATACAGTCTTACAGCTGCTACACAGACAGGATCCGTTGTGCGTCTCATTTTTCCTTCCTTCTGACCGATCAGAGGAAAGGTTAAATAAATGGTGATTTCAAGAAGGCCAAACAAGGACAATAGCGACCCCGTCATATGGTGGGGAGGGTGGTAACAGCATGAGAAGTCAACAGAGTGGCCCTATGACATAGTGGTGAGGTGGAAGCAGCATGAAGAGACCACCAAGTGGCACAATGACAGAGTCTGGAGGTGGTGGCAGCATCAGGAGGCCACAGAGTGTGGAGGTGACAGCAGCAGTATGATTAGGCCACAGAGTGTCACGGTGACATAGTGTGTAGATGGCAGCATCAGTAGGCCACAGATTGGCAAGATGACATAGTGTGGAGATGGCAACAACAACATTAGCAGCAGCATGATACCACAGAGTGGCATGGTAACATTTTGTGGACATGGCTGCATCAAGAGGCCACAGAGTAGCAAGGTGACATAGTGTGGAGATGGCAACAACAGCAGCAGCATGATATCACAGAGTGGCAAGGTTACATAGTGTGGAGATGGCAGCAACAGCAGCATGATACCACAGAGTGGCAAGGTGACATAGTGTGGACATGGCAGCATCAAGAGGCCACAGAGTAGCAAGGTGACATAGTGTGGAGATGGCAACAACAGCAGCAGCATGATATCACAGAGTGGCAAGGTGACATAGTGTGGAGATGGCAGCATCATGAGGCCACAGAGTGGCATGGTGACATAGTGTGGACATGGAAGCGACAGCAGCAGCAGCAGCATGATACCACAGAGTGGCACGGTGACATAGTGTGGAGATGGATGATCTAATCTGATGCATCAGGCATTGGTGGGTGGAAATCCTGGCTGATCCACACCTGATTCATCTTGACAAAAGTAAATCTCTACACATTTTGGGTGGGTAGGCAAGTTCTTCTTGTGGTAACTATGGCCCCCGCCGCACTAAACACCCGCTCTGATGCCACACTGCTGACCAGGCAGGACAGCTTTTCCAGGGCAAACTCGGCCAGCTGTGGCAAAAAATCCAGTTTTGCTGCCCAGTAGTCCAGCGGATCTTCTATGACGGCTGGCAGGGTGCTGTCAAAGTATGCCACCACCTGCTGGCTCAGGTCCTGCTCCAGGTCTACCTGCTTCTGCTGGTGAGTAGTTTCTTCACTATGCGGGTGAAGAAAGCTGCTCATCAGTGACTCTAGAATCAGGCTGCTGGTGCTTCTGTCACTTGCAATAAGTCGAAGACTCAGTCAACCAATCAAGAACCGCTGGGTTGCTGGTCAAGACACGCACACGACCGCTAGCTGACATGTGGACCTGAGGCCTCGGGAAGAAACCGCTGTTGCCATGCCCCCTTACTCTGCTGCAACCTGTGCCTGCTCCAGAATCATTTACACCTCTGACACTCCCGTGTGCAGGGCCTGGCACTTCTGTCTGACATACTTTTAGCTGAACTAAATAAAAGGATTTGAAATTGGCAACGAAACGATTTCAGTGTAAATAACAGCAAAAGTGAACTGCATATATATTTCTCATATTTTTCTCATATTGTAATGAAATATGACAAGAAACGCTTTTAGCGCAAAAAACAGGAAATATGAACTTAGTCTATTTTTCTCTTTTTCTCTCGAAATATGGCAATAAACGCTTTTAGCGCAAATAACAACAAAAGTGACCTGCGTAAATATTTCCCGGATTGTACTGAAATAGGCCACTAAATGATATCAGCGCAGTTAACAGCAAAAGTGACCTACGTATATATTTATCTTTTTTCCACAGATAAAAGCCACTAAAGGCTTTTCAACATAGCACCCAAATAACTTATTGCTGGAATGACAGAGCTGTATTATGAGACTATCTGGATCCCCATATAATGTTTACCTGCACTTGTAAATCGCTTTTTTTCACAATAAGGATTTTCCTATGACTCTCCCTAGCATCTGCACACGTCTCTCCCAGCCTGTGAAATAATTTCCCTGCCCTAGTAAATCACTTCTTTCCATATTTTTATTTTTTTTAACAATTAGTTTTTCTTTCACTCTTCCTAGCACCTGCATACACGTCTGTCCCTGAACAAAGTACGATAGTGAATGGCAGACTAAGATGGCCGCTGTCTTTATAGGGCTGTGACATCACCGGGCTGGCTGGCTGCAGATTGGCTGCATGCATGGCATTATGGGTCATCCCACCTTCCCAGAGTTCCTTGCCCCATATTCTCACATGTGTAGCCACCATTTTAGCAGCCATTGTAGCTGGCTAGCCGCCATGTTTGGAAAAAGTGTAATTCGTTACCACGAAGTGCGATGAAATTCGCATTCGTTCAGAATTAAATTTTTCCTGAAATTCTGAACGGATTCGACTTTGTCAGCTTCAATTGGCTCATCTCTAATAATATTAGTCCCAATTGAGACATGGAATATACACTCACCTAAAGAATTATTAGGAACACCATACTAATACGGTGTTGGACCCCCTTTTGCCTTCAGAACTGCCTTAATTCTACGTGGCATTGATTCAACAAGGTGCTGATAGCATTCTTTAGAAATGTTGGCCCATATTGATAGGATAGCATCTTGCAGTTGATGGAGATTTGAGGGATGCAGATCCAGGGCACGAAGCTCCCGTTCCACCACATCCCAAAGATGCTCTATTGGGTTGAGATCTGGTGACTGTGGGGGCCATTTTAGTACAGTGAACTCATTGTCATGTTCAAGAAACCAATTTGAAATGATTCGAGCTTTGTGACATGGTGCATTATCCTGCTGGAAGTAGCCATCAGAGGATGGATACATGTTCTCATTCTGTTTACGCCAAATTCGGACTCTACCATTTGAATGTCTCAACAGAAATCGAGACTCATCAGACCATGCAACATTTTTCCAGTCTTCAACAGTCCAATTTTGGTGAGCTCTTGCAAATTGTAGCCTCTTTATCCTATTTGTAGTGGAGATGAGTGGTACCTGGTGGGGTCTTCTGCTGTTGTAGCCCATCCGCCTCAAGGTTGTGCGTGTTGTGGCTTTACAAATGCTTTGCTGCATACCTCGGTTGTAACGAGTGGTTATTTCAGTCAACGTTGCTCTATCAGCTTGAATCAGTCGGCCCATTCACCTCTGACCTCTAGAATCCACAAGGCATTTTTGCCCACAGGACTGCCGCATACTGGATGTTTTTCCCTTTTCACACCATTCTTTGCAAACCCTAGAAATGGTTGTGTGTGAAAATCCCAGTAACTGAGCAGATTGTGAATTACTCAGACCGGCCCGTCTGGCACCAACAAACATGCCACACTCAAAATTGCTTAAATCACCTTTCTTTCCCATTCTGACATTCAGTTTGGAGTTCAGGAGATTGTCTTGACCAGGAGCACCCCCTAAATGCATTGAAGCAACTGCCATGTGATTGGTTGACTAGATAATTGCATTAATGAAAAATAGAACAGGTGTTCCTAATAATTCTTTAGGTGAGTGTATTTGTGTTGTATTAATACACTTTTATAAGTGCCCAGCTACATTTCCTATGTTCAGGTACACATCTGGTGGCTCCCATGAGTCCACAGTTTTCATCCATGTAAGATAAATTAAAAGACATGTGGACAGTTCGGTTTAACTAAGCATCAAGATTTGATCTGTTTGAGGTCACATTTAGAATCAAGCATTTTTCCCGTATTACGTTTATGGAAAAAAATATTGTTTGAAATGGGTGAAATCGTGTTAATTTTATGATTGGAATGATTCCATAGTCTCAAACTCAAGTCCAGTAAGGTCACATCTAGATGTCTTGGTTTGAGAACATTGTTAATTTATTGTGAATCGTGCACTTTAATATTACAATGCTATTACTGTGAAACTTTCTGGCAAACATATGACACCTTATGTTGAATATATACAGATCACTTTTCATAAGTTCAGTCTCATTGCTATTAAGTTAGAAAGAAGTAAAATATTTAGACATTTAGCTTTTTCAGATATTCATCTTCATCAGGCAAAAAATGCCTTCTCAATTTTAGGCAAAAGTTTTAAATACTTTGCATTATTTATCAAAAAAACTGGTGTTGTTGCCCAGAGCAATCATTTCGTTCAGTATTTGTTTATTAAACAGCTTTGATAGTGTTGAACATCTTTAACCACTTCAGCCCCCCTAGCTTAAACACCCTTAATGACCAGGCCACTTTTTACACTTCTGACCTACCCTACTTTCACCGTTTATTGCTCGGTCATGCAACTTACCACCCAAATGAATTTTACCTCCTTTTCTTCTCACTAATAGAGCTTTCATTTGGTGGTATTTCATTGCTGCTGCCATTTTTACTTTTTTTGTTATTAATCGAAATTTAATGATTTTTTTGCAAAAAAATGACATTTTTCACTTTCAGTTGTAAAATTTCGCAAAAAAAACGACATCCATATATAAATTTTTCTCTAAATTTATTGTTCTACATGTCTTTGATAAAAAAAAAATGTTTGGGTAAAAAAAAAAAATGGTTTGGGTAAAAGTTATAGCGTTTACAAACTATGGTACAAAAATGTGAATTTCCGCTTTTTGAAGCAGCTCTGACTTTCTGAGCACCTGTCATGTTTCCTGAGGTTCTACAATGGCCAGACAGTACAAACACCCCACAAATGACCCCATTTCGGAAAGTAGACACCCTAAGGTATTCGCTGATGGGCATAGTGAGTTCATAGAACTTTTTATTTTTTGTCACAAGTTAGCGGAAAATGATGATTTTTTTTTTTTTTTCTTACAAAGTCTCATATTCCACTAACTTGTGACAAAAAATAAAAACTTCTATGAACTCAGTATGCCCATCAGCGAATACCTTGGGGTGTCTTCTTTCCAAAATGGGGTCACTTGTGGGGTAGTTATACTGCCCTGGCATTCTAGGGGCCCTAATGTGTGGTAAGTAGTTTGAAATCAAAATCTGTAAAAAATGGCCGGTGAAATCCGAAAGGTGCTCTTTGGAATGTGGGCCCCTTTGCCCACCTAGGCTGCAAAAAGGTGTCACACATGTGGTAGCTCCGTACTCAGGAGAAGTTGGGCAATGTGTTTTGGGGTGTCATTTTACATATACCCATGCTGAGTGAGATAAATATCTTGGTCAAATGCCAACTTTGTATAAAAAAAATGGGAAAAGTTGTCCCTTATTCCGTGAGGGGCATGGCGAGTTCCTAGAATTTTTAATTTTTTGTCACAAGTTAGCGGAAAATGATGATTTTTTTTTTTTTCTTACAAAGTCTCATATTCCACTAACTTGTGACAAAAAATAAAAACTTCCATGAACTCACTATGCCCATCAGCGAATACCTTGGGGTGTCTTCTTTCCAAAATGGGGTCACTTGTGGGGTAGTTATACTGCCCTGGGATTCTAGGGGCCCTAATGTGAGGTAAGTAGTTTGAAATCAAAATCTGTAAAAAATCTGTAAAAAATGGCCGGTGAAAATCCGAAAGGTGCTCTTTGGAATGTGGACCCCTTTGCCCACCTAGGCTGCAAAAAAGTGTCACACATGTGGTATCTCCGTACTCAGGAGAAGTTGGGCAATGTGTTTTGGGGTGTCATTTTACATATACCCATGCTGGGTGAGATAAATATCTTGGCCAAATGCCAACTTTCTATAAAAAAATGGGAAAAGTTGTCTTTTGCCAAGATATTTCTCTAAATCATTGCCGGGATTTTTTATTTTTTTTTATATATACAAAGTGTTTGCCAAAGCATATGAACACCGCCGCCTCCTCAGCTCATATGCCTCGGCAAACGTATCTTTGACTGCAGAGGAGAAATCTCGTCTTGCAGCGCCGCATACACCGACTTGTGTGTAATCTGACAGCAGCGCAATGCTTCTGTCAGAATGCACATCAGTGCTGCAACTATTCGATCGGTTGGACCACCTGGAAGGTAAAAAAAACAAAACAAAAAAGAAAAAACCAGGCCGCAACGCAATAAATATTATTAACTTTATAATAACTTTTGAACAGAACATATAAACTTTTTTTTAACTTTTTAAACTGAAAGTTAACTTTTTTGCTTACTGGTGTTTTTTTTTTGTTTTTTGTTTTTTTACCTTTATAGGACAAACCTCTCCTTCCCCATGGGACAATGTGCAAAGCGCAAATCGCCCAAAGATGTGGCGAAGTACATTATGCACTTTATCCCAGGTGAAAGGAGAGGTTTGCAGTAGCTGTGAGTGTAAGGGCCCTAATAGCCCTGTGTGCCTGTCCTGTGAGATGCAATCCCTATGCTAAGTGTACCTGTGTGTGGTACTTCCGGAAACACTCTCCAAAGCATAGGGCAGGGTGGTCAGGACAGTCAGGACAGAAATAGCGGGTGTCACGCCTTATTCCACTCCTGCTACAGACATGACATCTTTTTCGGGGTGACGGTTGGGTTGAGGTACCAGGAACGACACTGGGGAAATGTCGCTCGTGTAGACAGCTAACTACACTGGTGGATGGGGCCACGGAACCTCCTGGATACAGGAGGTTCGTGATGATTTCTTCCTGAAATTTGAGGAAGGATCCCGTTCTCCCAGCCTTACTGTAGAGAACAAAACTATTGTACATCGCCAATTGAATTAAATATACAGACACCTTCTTATACCAGCGTCTGGTGCGTCGGGAAACTAAATAGGGAGCCAACATCTGGTCATTGAAGTCCACCCCTCCCATGAGCGCATTAGAGTCGTGGACTGAGAGGGGCTTTTCAATGACACGGGTTGTTCTTTCAATTTGTATTGTCGTGTCTGCGTGAATGGAGGAGAGCATGTAAACGTCACGCTTGTCTCTCCATTTCACCGCGAGCAGTTCTTCGTTACACAAGGCAGCCCTCTTTCCCCTTGCAAGACGGGTGGTAACGAGCCGTTGGGGGAAGCCCACGCGACTAGGTCGCACGGTGCCACAGCAGCCAATCTGTTCTAGGAACAAATGCCTGAAGAGGGGCACACTTGTGTAAAAATTGTCCACATAAAGATGGTACCCCTTGCCAAATTAGGGTGACACCAAGTCCCAGACTGTCTTCCCACTGCTCCCCAGGTAGTCAGGGCAACCGACCGGCTCCAGGGTCTGATCTTTTCCCTCATAGATCCGAAATTTGTGGGTATAGCCTGTGGCCCTTTCACAGAGCTTATACAATTTGACCCCATACCGGGCGCGCTTGCTTGGGATGTATTGTTTGAAGCCAAGGCGCCCGGTAAAATGTATTAGGGACTCGTCTACGCAGATGTTTTGCTCGGGGGTATACAAATCTGCAAATTTCTGGTTGAAGTGGTCTATGAGGGGCCGAAATTTGTGGAGCCGGTCAAAAGCTGGGTGGCCTCTGGGACGAGAGGCGCTGTTGTCTCTAAAGTGCAGGAAACGCAGGATGGTCTCAAAACATGCCCTGGACATAGCAGCAGAGAACATGGGCATGTGATGAATCGGGTTCGTGGACCAATATGACCGCAATTCATGCTTTTTGGTTAGACCCATGTTCAGGAGAAGGCCCAGAAAAATTTTAATTTCGGAAACTTGGACTGGTTTCCACCGGAAAGGCTGGGCATAATAGCTTCCCGGGTTGGCGGATATAAATTGTGTGGATACCGATTTGTTTCTGCCACGACTGAGTCCAAGAGCTCCGCAGTCAAGAACAGCTCAAAAAATCCCAGGGCCGAACCGATCTGAGCTGTCTCAACCCGAACTCCAGACTGGGCGGTGAAAGGGGGAACTACAGGTGTGGCTGAAGTTGGTGACTGCCAATCAGGGTTTGCCAGCCCTCAGGGACTCTAGGGGCTCTACGGGCCTGTCTTTGCGGTGGCTGTGACGGGGTAACTATTGCACGTGCCACCTTACCAGCTTCAACTGCCCTTCTGGTGCTCGCCACTTCACCATGTTGTACGGCAGTGCTGGTACTAGGTCCAGGGAGGGCTGCGCTGCTGGTGTATGTCTCACCACGTGATCCGACAGTGCCAGCCCCACTCTGCTGCCCTTGAAACGGATCCTGCACAACCTGTGGTCTAGCGACACGGGCCGGGTACGCCTGGTGCTATCAGGGACTACAACCTCCTCGTCCGAACTTTGGGTCAGACTGCCACTGCTCTCTACAGGTTCATATTCTGACCCGCTAGATTCGTCAGATGAGGGTTCCCATTCCTCATCCGACTGGGTCAGAAGCCTGTAGGCCTCTTCAGAAGAATACCCCCTGTTTGACATTTAGACTACTAAATTTAGGGGTATTCCCTGAGACTACCCAAGAAAAAAAGCAAGCCTGTCTTACAAAGGGGAGGCTAGCGAAGTACCGGAGGCCGCTGCGATTGATAAAAAATATCAAAACAGATTTTTTTATCGCCGCAGCGCTTGGAAAGTGATTGTGCAGTGATCAAAAAATATAATATTTTTTGTCACTGCGGCGGGGCGGGCGTGGGTGAACGCACGTGTGGGCGACCGATCAGGCCTGATCGGGCAAACACTGCGTTTTGGGTGGAGGGTGAGCTAAGGTGACACTAATACAATTATAGATCTGACTGTGATCAGTTTTGATCACTTACAGATACTATAAAAGTACAAATGCTGATTAGCGATACGCTAATCAGCGAATCAGTGACTGCGGTGCGGTGGGCTGGGCGCTAACTGACGATAAACTACCTAACCAAGGGGCCTAAACTATCCTAAAACCTAACAGTCGATACCAGTGAAAAAAAAAAGTGACAGTTTACACTGATCACTTTTTTCCTTTCACTAGGTGATTGACAGGGGCGATCAAGGGGTGATCAAGGGGTTAATTCGGGTGATGGGGGTGATCTGGGGCTAAGGTGTAGTGTTTGGTGCTACTCACTGTGATGTCTGCTCCTCTTCTGGAACCAACCGACGAAAAGGACCAGCAGAGTAGCAGACAAGCCATTTAACACATTATAATTACAAATATAATGTGTTATCTGGCTTTTCATTTGATTTTTTAAAAATCATCAGCTTGCCAGCGACGATCATTGGCTGGCAAGCTGATGACCCGACCCCCCTCTAACTTTTGCCGGCCCGCGATGCGCATGCGCGGGCCGGCTTTGAGCGAAATCTCGCGTCTCGCGAGATGACTCGTATATGCGTGACTCTGCGCAGGGCTGCCGCCTCTGGAACGCGATCCTGCGTTAGGCGGTCCGGAGGCGGTTAAAGGGGTTCTGCAGTTTGTTTAAATTGATGATCTATCCTCTGGATAGATCATCAGCATCTGATTGGGGGGGTCCGACACCCGGGACCACCGCTGATCAGCTATTTGAGAAGGCAGCGGCGCTCCAGCAGCGCCGCGGCCTTCTCACTGTTTACCGCTGGCCCAGTGACGTCACGACTAGTATCAACTTGCCTGGGCGGGGCTAAGCTCCATTCACTTAACGGGGCAAGGGCCATGCGCAGTGCTGACAAGCGCGGGCAGCAGGTAGCTTAACTATGGTATTTGTGTTCCATGCCAGAGTTTCCTTCCAGCTGGAGTGGTGTTTGAGCAGTCATACTGAGCAGTCACCTATGAAGCAGCACATACACTCCCTCTGTCTCACCAGCCTATGGCTGGATTGCAGCAGATATTCAAAGGCGCTTCCTACCACAGGAAGACGCCTGAGCACCCTCATGGTTTTAGCTTGTCTTTTTCCAATTGCTAAGGTGTCTGCTTATTGAACTGTACTTTGCTTGTTTGCCGCCTGCCCCTGACCTCAAATTTCGTTTATGAACTTTGTTTACCGCCTGACTCTGACCTCGGACTTTGCTTACTGACTTTGCTTGATTGCCGCCTGTCCAGACCTGGAACCTCCTGGCCACGCAAGTCCCCTCAATGATTGCAACTAGTACTCTAACCACTGGTCAGCTGCCACTGACTCAGGGACTGCTCTGGAGTAGCCCCTGGCAACTACCATAATGGCCCAAGCCTATCCTCACCATCAGAGGCTCTAGTGAAGACCAGGTAGTGGCTTAGTTACGCACCTCCAGAGTATACCCAGTCAGCGGCACAGTGGGTCCACACCCGCTTGCATAACAGTTTGGTCAGGACATGGACCCCGCTGAGCCAAACCCTCCCAGTACCACCGAGTTACACCAGGAATTGGCCCAGCAGCATGAGCGTCAGGATCAAATATTGTCCTACCTACGCAATGTGAATATGCGTCTAAATGACCTGACATCTGCTAATTTGGCTCCTGCTCTGTCCTCATCCTACGTACCCGGATCCGAACCTCATCTTTCAGCTTCTCCACGCTTCAATGGTGACCCTAAACAGTGCCTGGGGTTCATAAATCAATGCACCCTTCATTTTGAACTTTTGCCTCACCAATTTGCTTCGGACCGAGCCAAAGTGGCTTTTCTTATGTCACACCTTACTGGGGAGGCACTGGCCTGGATCAATCCTCTGTTGGAAAGGAACAACACAGTCATAATGGATCTGAAGGCCTTCCTAGAAGCCTTCCGCAGGGTATTCGACGAACCCGGATGCTCCACCTCGGCCACATCCTCCCTACTTTGGTTGCGTCAAGGGAACCTATCCGTTGGCTGGTATGCAGTCCAATTTCCGTACGCTGGCCTCTGAACTCGGATGGAATAATAAGGAACTTGTGGCTACCTTTTGGGAGGGTCTCATTGATGGTGTCATCTGTCGATGGAAGGGCTCTATCTGAGTCTGTACAATTTTCTACTGAACCTGTGAAACTACAGGTGGGAGCTCTTCATACAGAAGAAATTTCGTTCTTGATTCTTCAAAGTCTCTCTCATCCTCTCTTTTTGGGGCTACCATGGCTCCAAGTCTTTCTCCTGTTCAGCCTGCTCAGTCACCCCGGGTACCACAAAATCTTGAAAATCTGCAGCATACCATGCCTGCCAAAGTCTTCGATAAGAAGGAGGCTGAGATGTTACCTCCACACAGTCCCTATGATTGTCCTATTAATCTGGTTCCTGGTTCTTCACCTCCCTGTGGTCGCATTTATCCTCTGTCACCAGCAGAGACACAAGCCATGTCTGACTATATCAAAGAAAATCTTGACAGAGGATTATCCGGAAAGACCGTAATTAGACTTACCGGTAATTCTGTTTCCTTGAGTCCACCATGACGGCTTTACTATGAGATTGACCCTTGACCTCTGTAGGGGCAGGAACACACAGAGTTTAAAAGGCCACCACCCACATTCACCCTCAGTGCTTTCCAAATTACCAAGTGGGTGTAGCCTTAACCTAGGCAATATATGAATATATACATTTTTTTTATATATATATATATATATATATATATATATATATTTATTTTTTATTTTTTTTGAGTATTAATTCATACTCAACCCCTCCTTAAATCTCAGGGGGGGAAATCTGGGCCGTCATGGTGGACTCAAGGAAACAGAATTACCGGTAAGTCTAATTACGGTCTTTCCATTTCGTCCACCATGACGGCTCTACTATGAGAACTACCAGATTATTAAACAGGGTGGGTAACAGATTATAGAACCTTCTGACCGAAGGTTAAATCCGCAGAAGCTGACACATTAATCCGGTAATGTTTGATAAAAGTACTTATATTCGACCAGGTGGCTGCTTTACAAATCCTGTCAAGGGAGACACCTCCTCTTTCTGCCCATGAAGACGCCATAGCTCTTGTAGAGTGAGCTTTTATATTCGTGGTGCTATCTAGACCGACTTCTGGTAGCAGCAAATAATAGTAGATCTGATCCATCTTCCGATCGTGGCTTTGGATGCCTTCTTCCCCCTGTTTGGACCCACATACTGAACGAAAAGGTTATCATCTTTCCTAAATTCTTTTGTTGAATCTAGGTATTGCATGATAGTGTCCCGGACGTCCAGGAGCTGGAACTGATCTTGTGATGGGTCGTCCTTGGGAAAGGATGGAAGGATGATCTCTTGGTCTCTGTGAAAGTCCGACACCACTTTTGGGAGAAAACCTGGATCTAAACGTAAAACTATTCTGTCTGGGAAGATCGTGAGGTATGGTTCCCTACAGGACAGCGCCTGGATCTCACCCAGATGTCTGGCTGAAGTGATTGCCACTAGGAAGGCTGCTTTTAAAGATAGGTGTTTGAGAGATATATCCTGCATAGGAGAAAAAGGCGAATTCGTAAGATTTTTTAGGACCAAGTTTAGATCCCATTGAGGCGTCCTCGTGGTTAGGGAAGGTCTCAATCTTGAGGCAGCTTTTATGAACCTCCTTATCCACCTGTGACTGGCCAGGTCCGTATCATAACAAGCCCCCAAAGCCGAGATCTGTACTTTGAGAGTACTTGGTCTAAGGCCCAGATCTAACCCTCGTTGGAGGAAGTCTAGCACTTTTTTAATATTGGGAGAAGAGTTTACGGGAGGAGTTTGGCCTAGCCAACTACAATATTTTTTCCATATCTTAAGATATATTGCAGAAGTAACTTCTTTCCTGCTGGACCTAAAGGGTGTTTATGACTTTCTCTGATAGCCTTCCGCTTTTTAGGATTTCGCGTTCAGGATCCAGACTGATAGTCTGAAAAGACCTGGATTCTGGTGAAGAATTGGAACCTGCGAAATTATGTACTCCTGTGGGGGGATTATCCAGGGTTCTTCCAGAGCTAGTTCTTTTAACACTGGGAACCAATTCCTTTTTGTCCAGTACGGGACAACCAGTATTACTGTTACTAGGTCCGATCTTATTTTCTGCAGCACCCTGGGTATTAATGGCCAAGGGGGGAAGGCATAGGCTAGATCCCAAGACCACCTGACTGACTGAAAATGCGTCTGTCGCCCAGGGGTTGTCTCTTGGGTTTAGGGAGCAAAAGGGATGGACCTTTGCGTTCTTTTTTGATGCAAACAGGTCTATCTTGGGGGTCCCCCCCTCCTGGTAATCTGATCGAATACGATTGAGTTTAGGGCCAATTCCCCCGGATCTATGGTTACTCTGCTGAGAAAATCCGCCTGTATGTTTTCTGTACCCTTTAGATGGATAGCAGTGATGGATAGAACGTTCTTTTCCGCCCAGGAAAATATTTTTTCTGCCAATTCCTTTAAGCTTGATGATCGTGTGCCCCCCTGATGTTTCAGGTATGCCACGGCTGTTACGTTGTCCGAGAGGATTTTTAGGTGTTTTCCGGAGAGCATGTCCTGTGATACCTTCAGCACCTCCCAGATTGCCCTCAGTTCTCTGTGGTTTGAGGAACATTTTCTCATGGCGTCCGACCAAGTGCCCTGGTAATTTATCGAGCCTATTTTTGCTCCCCATCCCGTACCACTTGCATCCGTGTTTATTTGAATCTCCGGATCTTTTACCCAGGGTACACCCTTTTGGAGGTTTTCCTCTTTCGTCCACCATTTTAAATCTGATTTTACCTGATTCGGGATGGGGATTTTTTTCTCTAGAGAGCACTGTCTCTTGTCCCAAATTTTCAGGATCCAAGATTGGAGAATCCTGATGTGGGCCTGAGACCAAGACACCGCTGTTATACAGGAGGTCATTGTGCCTAGGAGGCTCATGGCATTGCGAATAGAGCACTGGGATTGACTTCGGAATTTTTGTGTTTTTAACATAAACGACATAACTTTTTCCCGAGGGAGGGATGTCACCTGGGAGACCGAGTCCAGTATTACCCCCAGAAATTTCATTTTGGTTGAGGGGACTAAACTTGATTTTTTCAGGTTTATTACCCACCCCAGGTCTGAAAATCTGTGCATCAGGTCTCTGGTAATGCTGGTTGTCTCCTGCTCCGAGGGTCCTAGGACCAGAAAGTCGTCCAAGTATGGGAAAATTTTTATCCCTTCTGCTCTCAGGGGGGATATCATTTCTACTACTAGTTTTGTGAATACCCTTGGAGCAGATGAGATTCCAAAGGGTAACACAGTGAACTGGAAGTGTCTTACAACTCCTGAGCTGTCCACTAGGGCAAACCTGAGGAATTTTTGCGATGATCTGTTTATGGGGACGTGATAGTATGCGTATTTTAAGTCTATGGACGTCATGAAGTCTCCTGTTCTGATCAGGGGAATGATGGATGTTACGGATTCCATCCTGAATTTCCTGTATGCGACTGCTTTGTTTAATCCTTTTAGATTTATAATAGTGCGGAAGGTACCATCTGGTTTTTGTACCAGAAATAGACTGGAATAATAACCCCTTCCTCTTTCTGTACTTGGGACTTCTGTCACAACGCCTGAGTCTATAAGTTGCAGGATACCCTGCCAGATTTTTTCTATAATTTTTGGGCTGTGAGAGGTTATTTTGAACCTCTTTGGAGGGGCTGAGGAAAATTATATCGGGTAGCCATCCCGAATTATATTTAGGAGCCCATGGATTTTTTGTAATGGACTCCCACTGGGACAGAAAATTCCGCAATCTTCCCCCTACTCTGGCGTCATTGTTAATCTGCTTGTTTATTTTGGGGGTTAAGAAGGAAACCTCTGCCTTTTCCCCCCTTCTGGTAACTCCACCTACCCCCCTTTCCTTTGCCCCTATAGGGTCTAGTTTGGGAGTTGGAGGAACGAAAGGGCTTCTTTTTGGTCTCTTCCGGGAACCCCTTTTTTTTGTCTTCAGCCTTTTCCAGGATAGAGTCTAATACGGGTCCAAAAACGTATTCCCCAGAAAACGCTATGGAGCATAGTTTGGCTTTTGATGCTCTATCCCCTCCCCAGACTTTCATCCACAAAGCTCTCCTTGCGGAATTGGTGAGGGCCGCATCCTTAGCGGCGAACCTCACCGATTCCGCCGAGGCATCCGCCAAGAAGGCCGTGGCAGATCTGAGGAGTGGGATAGAGCTCAATATTTCCTCTCTAGGAGTCTTGTTTTTGATATGTTCTTCTAGCTCGTTAAGCCAAAAACACATAGATCTTGCGACCGATGTTGCGGCTATGTTAGTTTTGACCCCAAACATAGCTGCCTCCCAGGATTTTTTTAGGAGAGAGTCGGCTTTCCTTTCCATTGGGTCCTGTAGTTGTGAAGAGTCCTCAAATGGGAGGGAAGTCTTCTTAACTACTTTCGCCACTTGGATGTCAATTTTGGGGGTTTCGTTAAATAATTTGACATCCGCTGGATCAAACAACAACCTGTTTCTGAATTCACGAGATACTCCCAGTCTCCTCTCGAGGTTAGTCCACTCGTCTAAGATCATGTCCTTTAAATTTTCATTCATTGGGAAAACTTTTAACTTTTTAGCTCTGAGTCCCCTCGAACATCTTGTCTAAGACGGACCTTGGTTTTTTCACCTCCTCAATCCCCATGGTTGCTCTGACAGCTCCCAATAGCTCCTCCATATCCTCGGAAGAAAAGAAATATTTTTTACTATCTTCCATTATCTCCCCCTCTGATAGAACGTCAAGGTCCACATTCTGTCCAGAGGTGGAGGCCTCCTCGTCCATAATCTCCGAAACAGAGGAGGATGGGGCGGATAATCTAGGTTTTTTTGCAGCAGGAGGTGTAGACGGGACTGATCTGAGGGAGGCCAAAGAGGAATTAATTTCGTTCTGAATAAGTGTTTTGACCTCGGACAAAATTGACGGTTGCTCCTCTTTTATAATATCTTTTATGCAACTCTGGCAGAGCTTCTTTTTATAATTCTCAGAAAGCTTTTTGCTACAAGTTGCACATCTTTGAACTTTAGACCTTGTTCTGGGCTCTTTAACTCCCTATAAGAGAGGAGCAGCCAGGTATCAATAGACAAAACAGGCAAGTAAGTCAAAAAAGGATACATCATTTTGTCTTTCCCCACAGGGGAACTCACTGTTGGAGTAGCCGAGGGAGTTTCAGAGTCCATCTGGGCTGTAGGGGTGTCCGGGGCTTCAGGAGCAGACATTAGTGCTGTATGCGCCAGGAGGAAGATCGGTGCCACTGCCTGTTTGAATCTGCCGCCACAAGTAGTCAGACCGGCGTCTGACGTCACCGCCGGCGCCCGATCCAAGCTCCGCCCCTTCCGCCTCCAGAGTAATACTTAGGCTTCCCCAGAGTCGGCGTTCAGCATGCTGCTTCCCTGCGGTCAGCTTCCTCAACATAGGGAAGGGGGACGGCACTGTGGGGAGGGATACAGGCTCCTGAAGCAGTAGCGAGATCGGCTCCATATGGATCCCCTGCCCAGCTTTGGACCAGACCGCAGGAGGGCAGGGGACGAGGACAGAATCCTCAGGTATTTATAAAATAATAAACTTTCTTCACCTCCACCAGGAGGGCTCTCTGTGTGGTTGACCCCGTAGGGACAGGAAACACTGAGGGTGAGTGTGGGTGGTGGCCTTTTAAACTCTGTGTGTTCCTGCCCCTACAGAGGTCAAGGGTCAATCTCATAGTAGAGCCGTCATGGTGGACGAAATGGAAATCATCTTTTCCGGCTGGCACTGGATTCTTCTTTGTAAAAAAAAAAGACGGTTCTCTCCAGCCATGCATCGATTATTAGATCTGCGTGGGGTCTACAACTTGATGCGAATTCGTCAAGGGGTCAAGTGGAAGACCGCCTTTAACACCCATGACAGTCACTATGAATATCTGGTGATGCCCTTTGGACTAAACAATGCAGTGTTCCAAGAATTCTTTAACAATATCTTCAGAGACTTGTTATACTCTTGTGTTGTTGTCTATCTCGATGATATCCTTGTCTCCAGATTTGGCTACTCATCAGATGCAGGTTCGTCAGGTCCTGCAAAGGCTAAGAAAAAAGTCTGTATGCCAAGTTTGAAAAATGCATCTTCAAACAATAATTAGAGATGGCCTTGCGGTTAGCCCAGCGGTCGTTTCATGGTGATCTTTGCTCGTTTGCAGTTTGCCAAACAGGCGAACATATGGCGATGTCCGCCGGCGGCATATTTTTTTGAATTGTGCCGAACTTTGACCCATGACACCTCCATCAGGTGGGACAGGACAGCCAATTGAGACGTTTCAGCACATGGACACACCCCCTACCCTATAAATATACCCGATCTGGCCGCCATTTTACATTCAGTCTTTTGCCAGTGTAGGAAGAGGTTGCTGTGTGGAGCAGGGACAGACTGTTAGGGACACCAAACGATAGCTAATAGTGCCACAAAAGTCCTTTTAAAGACTGGTATAGGTTTGCTATCGATAGGTGTGATATACTGAGGGGTGTAATATACTTATAATATTCTTTCTAACATAGAAAGTATATTATAGAGCATTTGTATTGTGCAGCAGTTGTGTGCGGTTCTGCTGCGATACTGCAGTTATACAGAGGGACAAACGCTATTGGAACAACTAATTGCAACTGGTGTGATATACCAGTTGCCCCCCAAAAAAACTGATTGAGGCAATGGTGTGATATACCTATACACTGCATGCAGAATTATTAGGCAAATTAGTATTTTGACCACATCATCCTCTTTATGCATGTTGTCTTACTCCAAGCTGTATAGGCTCGAAAGCCTACAACCAATTAAGCATATTAGGTGATGTGCATCTCTGTAATGAGAAGGGGTATGGTCTAATGACATCAACACCCTATATTAGGTGTGCATAATTATTAGGCAACTTCCTTTCCTTTGGCAAAATGGGTCAAAAGAAGGACTTGACAGGCTCAGAAAAGTCAAAAATAGTGAGATATCTTGCAGAGGGATGCAGCACTCTTAAAATTGCAAAGCTTCTGAAGCGTGATCATCGAACAATCAAGCGTTTCATTCAAAATAGTCAACAGGGTCGCAAGAAGCGTGTGGAAAAACCAAGGCGCAAAATAACTGCCCATGAACTGAGAAAAGTCAAGCGTGCAGCTGCCAAGATGCCACTTGCCACCAGTTTGGCCATATTTCAGAGCTGCAACATCACTGGAGTGCCCAAAAGCACAAGGTGTGCAATACTCAGAGACATGGCCAAGGTAAGAAAGGCTGAAAGACGACCACCACTGAACAAGACACACAAGCTGAAACGTCAAGACTGGGCCAAGAAATATCTCAAGACTGATTTTTCTAAGGTTTTATGGACTGATGAAATGAGAGTGAGTCTTGATGGGCCAGATGGATGTGCCCGTGGCTGGATTGGTAAAGGGCAGAGAGCTCCAGTCCGACTCAGACGCCAGCAAGGTGGAGGTGGAGTACTGGTTTGGGCTGGTATCATCAAAGATGAGCTTGTGGGGCCTTTTCGGGTTGAGGATGGAGTCAAGCTCAACTCCCAGTCCTACTGCCAGTTTCTGGAAGACACCTTCTTCAAGCAGTGGTACAGGAAGAAGTCTGCATCCTTCAAGAAAAACATGATTTTCATGCAGGACAATGCTCCTGCACGCTTTCAAGTACTCCACAGAGTGGCTGGCAAGAAAGGGTATAAAAGAAGAAAATCTAATGACATGGCCTCCTTGTTCACCTGATCTGAACCCCATTGAGAACCTGTGGTCCATCATCAAATGTGAGATTTACAAGGAGGGAAAACAGTACACCTCTCTGAACAGTGTCTGGGAGGCTGTGGTTGCTGCTGCACGCAATGTTGATGGTGAACAGATCAAAACACTGACAGAATCCATGGATGGCACGCTTTTGAGTGTCCTTGCAAAGAAAGGTGGCTATATTGGTCACTGATTTGTTTTTGTTTTGTTTTTGAATGTCAGAAATGTATATTTGTGAATGTTGAGATGTTATATTGGTTTCACTGGTAAAAATAAATAATTGAAATGGGTATATATTTGTTTTTTGTTAAGTTGCCTAATAATTATGCACAGTAATAGTAACCTGCACACACAGATATCCCCCTAAAATAGCTAAAACTAAAAACAAACTAAAAAGTACTTCCAAAAATATTCAGCTTTGATATTAATGAGTTTTTTGGGTTCATTGAGAACATGGTTGTTGTTCAATAATAAATATAATCCTCAAAAATACAACTTGCCTAATAATTCTGCACTCCCTGTAATATACTTCCTATATAGTGCATTTGTTTGGGCACATAGGTGTGCGCAGCCTAAAGCACAAACACACACACACACACACACACACCGCGCGTATATATATATATATATATACACTGCTCAAAAAAATAAAGGGAACACTTAAACAACACAATGTAACTCCAAGTCAATCACACTTCTGTGAAATCAAACTGTCCACTTAGGAAGCAACACTGAGTGACAATCAATTTCACATGCTGTTGTGCAAATGGGATAGACAACAGGTGGAAATTATAGGCAATTAGCAAGACACCCCCAATAAAGGAATGGTTCTGCAGGTGGTAACAACAGACCATGTCTCAGTTCCTATGCTTTCTGGCTGATGTTTTGGTCACTTTTGAATGCTGGCGGTGCTTTCACTCTAGTGGTAGCATGAGACGGAGTCTACAACCCACACAAGTGGCTCAGGTAGTGCAGCTTACCCAGGATGGCACATCAATGCGAGCTGTGGCAAGAAGGTTTGCTGTGTCTGTCAGCGTAGTGTCCAGAGCATGGAGGCGCTACCAGGAGACAGGCCAGTACATCAGAAGACGTGGAGGAGGCGGTAGGAGGGCAAGAACCCAGCAGCAGGACCGCTACCTCCGCATTTGTGCAAGGAGGAACAGGAGGATGCTTTAGTCCAGGTCTGGGAGGAGATCCCTCAGGAGACCGTCCAGAGCCCTGCAAAATGACCTCCAGCAGGCCACAAATGTGCATGTGTCTGCTCAAACGGTCAGAAACAGACTCCATGATTGTGATATGAGGGCCCGACGTCCACAGGTGGGGGTTGTGCTTACAGCCCAACACCGTGCAGGACGTTTGGCATTTGCCAGAGAACACCAAGATTGGCAAATTCGCCACTGGCGCCCTGTGCTCTTCACAGATGAAAGCAGGTTCACACTGAGCACATGTGACAGACGTGACAGAGTCTGGAGACGCCGTGGAGAACGTTCTGCTGCCTGCAACATCCTCCAGCATGACCGGTTTGGCATTGGGTCAGTAATGGTGTGGGGTGGCATTTCTTTGGAGGGCCGCACAGCCCTCCATGTGCTCGCCAGAGGTAGCCTGACTGCCATTAGGTACCGAGATGAGATCCTCAGACCCCTTGTGACACCATATGCTGGTGCGGTTGGCCCTGGGTTCCTCCTAATGCAAGACAATGCTAGACCTCATGTGGCTGGAGTGTGTCAGCAGTTCCTGCAAGACGAAGGCATTGATGCTATGGACTGGCCCGCCCGTTCCCCAGACCTGAATCCAATTGAGCACATCTGGGACATCATGTCTCGCTCTATCCACCAATGTCACGTTGCACCACAGACTGTCCAGGAGTTGGCAGATGCTTTAGTCCAGGTCTGGGAGGAGATCCCTCAGGAGACCGTCCGCCACCTCATCAGGAGCATGCACAGGCGTTGTAGGGAGGTAATACAGGCACGTGGAGGCCACACACACTACTGAGCCTCATTTTGACTTGTTTTAAGGACATTACATCAAAGTTGGATCAGCCTGTAGTGTGTTTTTCCACTTTAATTTTGAGTGTGACTCCAAATCCAGACCTCCATGGGTTAAAAAAAAATTATTTCCATTTTTTTATTTCTGTGTGATTTTGTTGTCAGCACATTCAACTATGTAAAGAACAAAGTATTTCAGAAGAATATTTAATTAATTCAGATCTAGGATGTGTTATTTATGTGTTCCCTTTATTTTTTTGAGCAGTGTATATATATAGTCTTTATGCCATTAGCCGCCAATATCAGCCCTTGTGCCTCATTAGCCCCCATTATCACCCCTTATGCCTCATTAGCCCCCCATTATCATCTCTTATGCCTCATTAGCCCCATTATGCCTCTCATTAGCCCCTATTATGCCTCTCATTAGCCGCAATTATGCCTCTAATTAGCCCCTATTATGCTTCTCATAAGCCCCCTATTATGCCTCTCATTAGCCCCCATATACCTCTCATTAGCCCCATATGCCTCATTAGCCCCCATATGCCTCATTATCCCCCTATTATGCCTCTCATTAGCCCCCATTATGCCCCCAGCAGCCTCATTTTTTATAAAATAAAAAAACACTTACCTCTCTGCTCCTGGACGACGATGCTCCTCGCCGCCCGGGATTTTCTTCCTCCTGATTTCGGCTCTCGGCTGTGCGCTCTGAACTGGCGCACACAGCGTGACGTCACAAAGCGCCTCACGCTGTGCGCAGCCCTCCACAGCCGACAGCCGAGGACCAGGAAGCGGTAAGTACAGAGCGTTCACAGCTTTCTGGCCCTCCGGTACTAATGAACGCTTCCAAAATGGAAGCGCTTCATCAGTATTCGTCGGCCTGCAGGCTTGATTAGGGTGTACCCAGGCACACCCGGCATACCTCGTGTGCACACCTATGATTGTGCAGCATTTGTGTGCGGTTCTGATGAGATACCGCAGCTATAAAGAGGGAAAAATGCTATTGGAACAACGAATTGCAACTTATGTGATATACCCGTTGCCCCCAAAAATAACTGATTAAGGCAAGAGGTGTTATATACCTATAATATAATTTCTATATAGTGCATTTGTATTGCGCAGCATTTGTGTGTGGTTCTGCTGAGATATCACAGAAATACAGAGGGACCAACGCTATTGGAACAACTAATTGCAACTGGTGTGATATACCAGTTGCCCCCCAAGAAAACTGATTGAGGCAGGGGTGTGATATACCTATAATATAATTTCTATATAGTACATTTGTATTGTGCAGCATTTGTATGCTGTTCTGCTGAGATACCGCAGCTATACAAAGAGATCAACGCTATTGGAACAACTAATTGCAACTGGTGTGATATACAGATGTAGCAGGCAGGGGCGTAACTATAGGGGAAGCAGGGGAAGCGGCTTCTTTGGGGCACTGACCCAGAAGGGGCCCATCCAGGTGGAGGAGGACTAAAAGATTTTGTCAGGTCCCCCTCAACAGTATTACACAGTGAAATTATATACAGTGACAGTATAGACAGTGTAAGAAACAGATGGAACAGCTGCCGGGCCTGGTAGGAGAGAGCGATCTTTACTAGCCACAAGAATGGGGGCAGCATGAAAGAAAGGGGTTGCGAAAAAATTACTGGGGGAGAGGGGCCCCATTCAAAAATTTGCTGTGGGGCCAAGTCATTTCTAGCTACGCCACTGGTAGCAGGGTTAGCACTCAAAATCTTAACTTCTTAAATCATTGTGTTATCTTGAAACAAAGGCCATTGTAAAGCAATTGAAGGTGTTTGCTTAGTTTAGATAACACATCTCAGAAAGCAGGAATGTTAACTCTACTACATCGGGACCAGTTGCCCCTGAAAAAAACTAATTGAGGCAGGGGTGTGATAGACCTATAATATAATTTCTATATAGTGCATTTGTATTGTGCAGCATTTGTGTGCGGTTCTGCTGAGATACTGCAGCTACACAGAGTGCCAAACGTTATTGGAACAACTAATTGCAACTGGTGTGATATACCAATTGCCCCCCAACAAAACTGATTAAGGGGTTTGATGTACCTGCTTCCAGCAAATACTCATTAAGGGATTCTATATACCTGCTTCAACAAATACTACTCTTCTATAGGGACTTTGTCACAGGGACATTTTGAAAATGATAGGCAGAGGAAGAGGCAGGCCACTCCACAGAGGTGGTAGGGGTCGGGCAGGTGCACAAAGCCGGAGCCTATGTGGAAAGTTGGAGAAGGTGCGTGCAATTAAGTCAAAGGACGCGCCAGAGTTGGTTGAGTGGCTCACTCAGCCTTCCGCTTCTGCACCCTCCACATCCTCTGTATCAGCACCCTCCTCACTCTCTGCTGTGTGCACCCCCAAAAACACCACCATCACCATAGCCCCTCCACTTGAGTCAGAGGAATTATTTTCCCATCCATTCCCAGACCATACCGATGCACAGCCATTCTTGAGGAAGAGGAGGTCTGTCTGACGACAGTACCCAGATCAGCCCAAGGAGGGTGGTCCCCGATGTTGCTGCCTACTCCGAGATCTCCAATGTCAGAGGTGGTGAAGGTGATGATGATGACGTGTTGATGGACGTCACATGGGTGCCCACAAGAGAGGTGAGGGGGGGGAGTTCAGAGGGAGAGACGGAGCAGCAGATAGGGAGGAGAAGGAGGAGAAGCAGGCAGAATTTTCAGTGCACAGGAGGCAAAAAGCAGACTGTAAATATATCTGGAGTGAGCCATCCATCATGCACGGTCACATCTGGTGCTCCCAGGATGCTGGCACATGGCTCTGCAGTGTAGGCTTTTGTTAACGTATCAGATGCTGACAATAGTGTTGCCATCTGCAGCTGTCAACGCATAAGTCGCGGTAAGCCCAACACTCACCTAGGGACGATCGCCCTAGCGAGCCTAGTGGGAGCAGCGATGTCAGAACCCACAAAGCCACACTCCCGGCTCTCTATGTCCTGCCTTTTCTCCTTCTCCTCTCTCCTCCCATTTGGCCTCCACTCCACCTTCCACCGTGCCGTCGTCGCGTTCATCTGGCAAAAGGCAGGCTTCCATGCCCAAATGTTCAAACGTAAAAAAGCGATGACGCCGGATAACCCTCTTGCCCAACAGCTGACCGCTGGCTTGTCGGAACTGCTAGCCTGCCAACTACTGCCATATAAACTGGTGGACCCAGAGGCCTTTAGAAAATTTGTGGCCATTGGCTCACCGCAATGGAAGGTCCCCGGAAGGAAATATTTCTCCCAGAAGGGCATCCTAGAGCTATATGGCCATGTTTAGCGGCAAGTGAATGTATCTCTGGCACACAGCGTCGGTACCAAGATACATCTGACCACAGACACGTGGTATAGCAAACACGGGCAGGGAAGGTACATAACTTACTGCCCACTGGATGAACCTTCTGACAGCTGTCAAGCATGCAACCCGTGGCACCCATGTGGATTTGGTGTTACCTCCACAGATTGCATGCAGGCCTGCCTCTTCTTCTCTTCCTCTCACTCTCCTCCTCGGCTGACTCCTCCTTTTCCACTGCTACGTACCCCCTCTTCCGCTGCACCTCCCAAGCTCCCAAGAACCTATTCGACGTGCACATGCTGTGCTGCTAGGGGCGGATTAAGTGCATGATAGGCCCGGGGCTGTCTACCCAACTTGGGCCCCTCCCTCCATTTTTGTTTTGTTTTTTTGCTTGACGAGGCTGCAATGCTTCATGAGCGCCACAGTCTCTTCCTAGGCCATATGACATCTTCAGACTAAAAAAATACCCCAAATTACCCCAAATTGGGTCCTAAACTGAAAAAATGTGGTTGCCAAATTTAAAATACATATAATTATAATAAAAAAGACATGGAGGAGAATACACCACCACATACCTCTTACATCCAGGGACATCTCCTGTCATGTAGACCTTCTCTTTCCTCTTCTCTTCCATTAGACCACCATGACAAATTTTTTCAGCTGTATCTCGTCTCTACAGAGTTTGTAACACAGACACGTTACACAATGTCATCCTGGTTCCACTCTGAATACTGTGCCTGTTGTGCTCCCCAATGTCCCAGATACTATACTTTTGAAAAAATTGTGACCCTAACAGACATAATTGGGGTCAGTTATCAAGCTGGTGTAAAGTAGAACAGGATTTCCAAAGGCGCTGTAAAAAATGAAAGGTGGAATCTGATTGGCTGCTAAGGGCAAATAAGCCAGTTCTATTTTACACCAGTTTTATAAATTACCCCAAATGCCCAAATGTCCCTATAGTGTCCACAGTAGCTATAATGTCCCCTAGAGTGCCCCCAGTAATACTAACACCCTATATTGTGCTCATAGTAATTTCCGCCCACACTTCCCCACATAGTAATTTCCGCCCACACTGCCCCAACATAGTAATTTCCCCCACACTGCCCCCACATAGTAATTTCCCCCACACTGACCCCAAATAGTAATTTCCCCCACACTGCCCCCACACAGTAATTGCCCCCACACTGCCCCCACATAGTAATTTGCCCCACACTGCCCCATATAGTAATTTGCCCCACACTGCCCCAAATAGTAATTTGCCCCCACACTGCCCCCACATAGTAATTTCCCCCAAACTGCCCCCACAAAGTAATTTCTCCCACACTGCCCCCACAGAGTTATTTCCACCACACTGCCCAGACATGGTAATTTGCCAGCACACTGCCCCATATAGTAATTTGCCCCTAGATAGTAAATCCCCCCACTGCCCTATATAGTAATTTCCCCCACACTGCCCCCACTTAGTAATTTCCCCCACACTGCCCCTAAATAGTAATTTGCCTCCACAGTGCCCCATATAGTAATTTGCCCTGGCATAGTAACGGCCCCCCCCCCCCCCCACTGCACCATATAGTAATTTTCCCACACAGTAGATGCCCCCACAATGACCCAAATAGTAATTTCCACCCACACTGACCCCACATAGTAATTTCCCCCACACTGACCCCGCAAAGTAATTTCCCCCACACTGCCCACCCACAGTAATTTTCCCCACACTGCACCCCCACAGTAATTCCCCCCACACTGCCCCCACACAGTAATTACCCCCACACTGCCCCCACATAGTAATTTGCCCCACACTGCCCCATATAGTAATTTGCCCCACACTGCCCCTATATAGTAATTTCTCCCACATAGCAATTTCCCACACACAGTAGTTTCCCCCACACTGCCCCACATAGTAATTTCCCCCACACTGAACCCACACAGTAATTTCCCACACACTGCCCCCACACAGTAATTTCCCCCACACTGCCCACACACAGTAATTTCCCCCACACTGCCCCCACACAGTAATTTCCAACACACAGTAATTTCCCACACACAGTAATTTCCCACACACTTCCCCATATAGTAATTTCCCCCACACTGCTCCCACATAATAATTTGCCCCACACTGCCCCCACACAGTAATTTGTCCCACACTGCCCCCACATAGTAATTTCCCCCACACTGCCCGCACATAGTAATTTGCTCCCACACTGCCCCATATAGTAATTTGCCCCCACATAGTAAATCTCCCCCACTGCCCCATATAGTAATTTGCCCCACACTGCCCCCACACAGAAATTGCCCCCACACTGCCCCCACATAGTAATTTTCCCCATACTGCCCCTAAATAGTAATTTGCCCCCACACTGCCCCATATAGTAATTTGCCCTGACATAGTAATGCCCCCCCCCCACTGCCCCATATAGTAATTTCCCTCACTCTGCACCATATAGTAATTGTCCCACACATAGTAATTTCCCCTACACTGCCCCTATATAGTAATTTCTCCCACATAGCAATTTCCCCCACACAATAGATGCCCCCACAATGACCCACATAGTAATTTCCACCCACACTGACCACACATAGTACTTTCCTTCACACTGGCCCAACATAGTAATTTTTCCCACACTGCCTACCCACAGTAATTTTCCCTACACTGGACCCCCACAGTAATTTCCCCCACACTGTCCCATATATTAATTTGCCCCACACTTCTCCCACATAGTAATTTGCCCCACACTGCCCCCACATAGTAATTTGCCCCACACTGCCCCCACATAGGAATTTCCCCCACACTGCCCCCAAATAGTAATTTGTCAGCACACTGCCCCATATAGTAATTTGCCCCTACATAGTAAATCCCCCCACTGCCCCCACATAGTAATTTGCCCCACACTGTCCCATATAGTAATTTGCCCCCAGACTGTTCCTATATAGTAATTTCTCCCACATAGCAAATTCCCCCCCACACAGTAGTTTCCACCACAATGCCCCCACATAGTAATTTCCCCACACTGCCCCTAAATAGTAATTGGCCCCCAGAGTGCCCCATATAGTAATTTGCCCTGACATAGTAACGTGCCCCCCCTCCCACTGCCCCATAAAGTAATTTCCCCCACACGGCACCATATAGTAATTTTCCCACACATAGTAATTTCCCGTACACTGCCCCTATAAAGTAATTTCTCCCACATAGCAATTTTCCCCACACAGTAGATGCCCCCACAATGACCCAAATAGTAATTTCCATCCACACTGACCCCGCAGAGTAATTTCCCCCACACTGACCCCGCAGAGTAATTTCCCCCAAACTGCCCCAATATAGTAATTTCCCCCACACTGCCCACCCACAGTAATTTTCCCCACACTGCGCCCCCACAGTAATTCCCCCCACACTGCCCCCACACAGTAATTGCCCCCACACTGCCCCCATATAGTCATTTTCCCCACACAGCCCCATATAGTAATTTGCCCCCACACTGCCCCTATATAGCAATTTCTCCCACATAGCAATTTCCCCCACACTGCCCCACATAGTAATTTTTGCCACACTGCCCCCACAAAGTAATTTCATACACACTGCCCCCACACAGTAATTTCCCACACACTGCCCCCACACAGTAATTTCCCCCACACTGCCCCCACACAGTAATTTCCCACACACAGTAATTTCCATCACACAGTAATTTCCCACACACAGTAATTTCCCACACACAGTAATTTCCCCCACACTGCCCCATATAGTAATTTCCCCCACACTGCCCCCACATAATAATTTGCCCCACACTGCCCCCACACAGTAATTTTCCCCACACTGCCGGCACATAGTAATTTCCCCCACACTGCCCGCACATAGTAATTTGCTCCCACACTGCCCCATATAGTAATTTGCCCCCACATAGTAAATCCCCCCCACTGCTGCAAAAGTAATTTGACCCACACTGCCCCCACATAGTAATTTTCCCCACACTGCCCCTAAATAGTAATTTTCCCCCACACTGCCCATATAGTAATTTGCCCTGACATAGTAATGCCCCTCCCACTGCCCCATATAGTAATTTCCTCCACTCTGCACCATAGAGTAATTTTCTCACACATAGTAATTTTCCCTACACTGCCCTATATAGTAATTTCTCCCACATAGCAATTTCACCCACACAGTAGATGCCCCTACAATGGCACACATAGTAATTTCCAACCACACTGACCACACATAGTACTTTCCCCCACACTGCCCCAACATAGTAATTTCCCCCACACTGCCCACCCACAGTAATTTTCCCCACACTGCACCCCAACAGTAATTTTCCCCACACTGCCACACACAGTAATTTCCCCCATACTTCCCCCCACAGTAATTTCTGCCACACTGCCCCCCACAGTAATTTCCCCCACACTGCCCCCCACAGTAATTTCCCCCACAGTAATTTCCCCCACACTGCCCCCACACAGTAATGTGCCCCACACTGCCCCATATAGTAATTTACCCTCACAAAGCCCCTATATAGTAATTTCTCCCACATAGCAATTTCCCCCACACAGTAGGTTCCCCCACACTGCCCACACAAAGTAATTTCTTCTACACTGCCTTGACACAGTAATTTCCCCCACACTGCCCCCACACAGTAATTTCCCACATACAGTAATTTCCCCCACACTGCCCCCACACAGTAGTTCCCCCACACTGCCCCATATAGTAATTTCCCCCACACTGCCCCCACACAGTAATTTCACACACACAGTAATTTTCCCCACAATGCCCCCACACAATAGTTTCCCCCACACTGCCCCATATAGTAATTTCCCCCACACTGCCCCCACACAGTATTTTACCCCACACTGCCCCCCACAGTAGTTTCCCCCACACTGCCCCCACACAATAGTTTCACCCACACTGCCCCTATATAGTAATTTCTCCCACATAGCAAATTCCTCTCCACACAGTAGTTTCCCCCCACACTGCCCCTACATAGTAATTTCGCCCACACTGCCCCACAAAGTAATTCCCCCCACACTGCCCACACACAGTAATTTTCCCCACAATGCCCCACATAGTAATTTTCCCCCACACAGCCTCTACATACTATTTTCCCGCACATTGCCCTCACAAAGTAATTTCCCCCACACTGCCCCCACACATTAATTTTCCCCACACTGCCCCCACACATTAATTTTCCCCACACTGCCCCCACACATTAATTTCCCCCACCCTGCCCCCACATTGTAATTTCCCCCACCCTGCCCCCACACAGTCATTTCCCCCACACTGCCCCCACAGTAATTTCCTTCACACTGCCCCCCACAGTAATTTCCACCACACTGTCCCCACAGTAATATCTCCCACATTGCCCCCACAGTAATTCCCCCCACACTACCCCAACACAGTAATTTGCCCCACACTGCTCTATATAGTATTTTACCCCCCACACAGCCCCAATATAGTAATTTCTCACACATAGCAATTTCCCCCACGCAGTAGTTTCCCCCACACTGCCTCCACATAGTAATTTCCCCCACACTGTCCCCACAAAGTAATTTCTTCTACACACCACACACAGTAATTTCCCCCACACTGCACGCACATATTAATTTGCCCCACACTGCCCCCACACAGTAGTTTCCCCCACACTGCCCCATATAGAAATTTGCCCCCACACTGCCCCTATATAGTAATTTCTCCCACATAGCAAATTCCTCCCCACACAGTAGTTTCCCCCCACACTGCTCCTACATAGTAATTTCCCCCACACTGCCCCACAAAGTAATTTCCCACAGACTGCCCCCTCACAGTAATTTCCCCCACACTGCCCCCACACAGTAGTTTCCCCCCCACACTGCACCATATTGTAATTTCCCCCACACTGCTCCCACATTGTAATTTGCCCCACACTGCCCCCACACAGTAATTTGCCCCACACTGCCCCCACATAGTAATTTCCCCCACACTGCAACCACATAGTAATTTGCTCGCACACTGCCCCATATAGTAATTTGCCCCCACATAGTAATGTGCCCCCACCACTGCCCCAAATAGTAATTTCCCCCACACTGCCCCTATATAGTAATTTCTCCCACATAGCAATTTCCCCCACACAGTAGTTTCCCCCACAATGCCCCACATAGTAATTTTCCCCCACATTGCCCCACATAGTATTTCCCCCCACACTGCCCTCACACAGTAATTTTCACCACACTGCCCCCACAGTAATTTCCCCCACACTACCCCTACACAGTAATTTCCCCCACACTGCCCCCCACAGTCATTTCCCCCACACTGCCCCATATAGAAATTTGCCCCCACACTGCCCCTATATAGTAATTTCTCCCACATAGCAAATTCCTCCCCACCCAGTAGTTTCCCCCCACACTGCCCCTAAATAGTAATTTCCCCCACACTGCCCCACAAAGTAATTTCCCCCACACTGCCCCCACACAGTAATTTCCCCCACACTGCCCCCACACAGTAGTTTCCCCCCACACTACCCCATATTGTAATTTCCCCCACACTGCTCCCACTTTGTAATTTGCCCCACACTGCCCCCACACAGTAATTTGCCCCACACTGCCTCCACATAGTAATTTCCCCCACACTGCAACCACATAGTAATTTCCCCCACACTGCCCGCACATATTAATTTGCCCCACACTGCCCCCACAGTAATTTCCCCCACACTGCCCCATATAGAAATTTGCCCCCACATTGCCCCTATATAGTAATTTCTCCCACATAGCAAATTCCTCCCCACACAGTAGTTTCCCCCCACACTGCTCCTACATAGTAATTTCCCCCACACTGCCCCACAAAGTAATTTCCCACACACTGCCCCCTCACAGTAATTTCCCCCACACTGCCCCCACACAGTAGTTTCCCCCCCACACTGCACCATATTGTAATTTCCCCCACACTGCTCCCACATTGTAATTTGCCCCACACTGCCCCCACACAGTAATTTGCCCCACACTGCCCCCACATAGTAATTTCCCTCACACTGCAACCACATAGTAATTTGCTCGCACACTGCCCCATATAGTTATTTGCCCCCACATAGTAATGTGCCCCCACCACTGCCCCAAATAGTAATTTCCCCCACACTGCCCCTATATAGTAATTTCTCCCACATAGCAATTTCCCCCACACAGTAGTTTCCCCCACAATGCCCCACATAGTAATTTTCCCCCACATTGCCCCACATAGTATTTCCCCCCACACTGCCCTCACACAGTAATTTTCACCACACTGCCTCCACAGTAATTTCCCCCACACTGCCCCTACACAGTAATTTCCCCCACACTGCCCCCCACAGTCATTTCCCCCACACTGCCCCATATAGAAATTTGCCCCCACACTGCCCCTATATAGTAATTTCTCCCACATAGCAAATTCCTCCCTACCAAGTAGTTTCCCCCCACACTGCCCCTAAATAGTAATTTCCCCCACACTGCCCCACAAAGTAATTTCCCCCACACTGCCCCCACACAGTAATTTCCCCCACACTGCCCCCACACAGTAGTTTCCCCCCACACTACCCCATATTGTAATTTCCCCCACACTGCTCCCACTTTGTAATTTGCCCCACACTGCCCCCACACAGTAATTTGCCCCACACTGCCTCCACATAGTAATTTCCCCCACACTGCAACCACATAGTAATTTCCCCCACACTGCCCCCAACAGTAATTTCCCCCACACTGCCCCCACAGTAATTTCCCCCACACTGCCCCATATAGAAATTTGCCTCCACACTGCCCCTATATAGTTATTTCTCCCACACAGCAAATTCCTACCCACACAGTAGTTCCCCCCACACTGCCCCTACATAGTAATTTCCCCCACACTGCCCCACAAAGTAATTTCCCCCACACTGCCCCCACACAGTAATTTCCCCCACACTGCCCCCACACAGTAGTTTCCCCCCCACACTGCCCCATATTATAATTTCTCCCACACTGCCCCCACATTGTAATTTGCCCCATACTGCCCCCACATAGTAATTTCCCCCACACTGCCCCCATATAGTAATTTCCCCCACACTGCAACCACATAGTAATTTCCCCCACACTGCCCCATATAGTAATTTCTCCCACATAGCAATTTCCCCCACACAGTAGTTTTCTCCACAATGCCCCACATAGCAATTTTCCCCCACACTGCCCCCACATAGTATTTCCCCCCACACTGCCCTCACACAGTAATTTCCCCCACACTGCCCCCACAATAATTTGCCCCACACTGCCCCCACACAGTAATTTGCCCCACACTGCTCCATATAGTAATTTACCCCCTACACAGCCCCTATAAAGTAATTTTTCCCACATAGCAATTTCCCCACACAATAGTTTCCCCCACACTGCCCTCACATAGTAATTTCCCCCACACTGCCCCCACACAGTAATTTCCCACACACAGTAATTTCCCCCATACTGCCTCCACAGAGTAGTTTCCCCCACACTGCCCCACACAGTAATTTCCCCACACTGCCCCCACAGTAACTTCCCCCACACTGCCCCCACAAAGTAATTTTCACTATACTGCACCCCCACAGCAATTTCCCCTACTCTGCCCCCACACAGTAATTTCCCCCCACTGCCCAAACACAGTAATTTCCCCCACCCTGCCCCCACACAGTAGTTTCTCCCACACTGTCCCCATATAGTAATTTCCCCCACACTTCCCCCACACAGTAAATTCCCTCACACTGCCCCCAAAGTAATTTCCCCCACACTGCCCCAACAGTAATTTCCTCCACACTGCCCCCCCCACAGTATTTCCCCCCACACTTCTTCCACACAGTAATTTGCCCCACACTGCCCCATATAGTAATTTACCCCCACACAGTCCCTATATAGTAATTTCTCCCACATAGCATTTCCCCCACACAGTATTTTCCCCCCACACTGCCCCACAAAGTAATTCCCCCCACACTGCCCACACACAGTAATTTCCCCCACAATGCCCCACATAGTAATTCCCCCCACACAGCCTCTACATAGTATTTTCCCCCACATTGCCCTCACAAAGTAATTTCCCCCACACTGCCCCCACACATTAATTTTCCCCACACTGCTCCCACACATTAATTTTCCCCACACTGCCCCCACACAGTAATTTCCCCCACCCTGCCCCCACACTGTAATTTCCCCCACCCTGCCCCCACATTGTAATTTCCCCCACCCTGCCCCCACACAGTAATTTCCCCCACACTGCCCCACAGTAATTTCCTTCACACTGCCCCCCACAGTAATTTCCACCACACTGTCCCCACAGTAATATCCCCCACATTGCCCCAACAGTAATTCCCCTCACACTGCCCCCACACAGTAATTTGCCCCACACTGCTCTATATAGTATTTTACCCCGCACACAGCCCCAATATAGTTATTTCTCACACATAGCAATTTCCCCCACACAGTCGTTTCCCCCACACTGCCTCCACATAGTAATTTCCCCCACACTGCCCCCACAAAGTAATTTCTTCTACACACCACACACAGTAATTTCCGCCACACTGCCCGCACATATTAATTTCCCCCACACTGCCCCCACACAGTAGTTTCCCCCACACTGCCCCATATAGTAATTTCCCCCTCACTGCCCCCACACAGTAATTTCCCCCACACTGCCCCCCACAGTAATTTCCCCCACACTGCCCCAACAGTAATTTCCCCCACACTGCCCCCACACAGAATTTTCCCCCACACTGCCCCATATAGAAATTTGCCCCCACACTGCTCCTACATAGTAATTTCCCCCACACTGACCCACAAAGTAATTTCCCGCACACTGCCCCCTCACAGTAATTTCCCCCACACTGCCCCCACACAGTAGTTTCCCCCCCACACTGCACCATATTGTAATTTTCCCCACACTGCTCCCACATTGTAATTTCCCCCACACTGCCCCCACACAGTAATTTGCCCCACACTGCCCCACATAGTAATTTCCCCCACACTGCAACCACATAGTAATTTTCTCCCACACTGCCCCATATAGTAATTTGCCCCCACATATTAATGTGCCCCCACCACTGCCCCAAATAGTAATTTCCCCCACACTGCCCCTATATAGTAATTTCTCCCACATAGCAATTTCCCCCACACAGTAGTTTCCCCCACAATGCACCACATAGTAATTTCCCCCCACCTTTTCCCCACATAGTATTTCCCCCCACACTGCCCTCACACAGTAATTTCCCCCCACTGCCCCCACAGTAATTTCCCCCACACTGCCCCCACACAGTAATTTGCCCCACACTGCTCTATATAGTATTTTACCCCCACACAGCTCCAATATAGTAATTTCTCACACATAGCAATTCCCCCCACACAGAAGTTCCCCCCACACTGCCCCCACATTGTAATTTTCCCCACACTGCCCCCACAAAGTAATTTCTTCTACACACCACACACAGTAATTTCCCCCACACTGCACACACATATTAATTTTCCCCACACTGCCCCCACACAGTAGTTTCCCCCACACTGCCCCATATAGTAATTTCCCCCACACTGCCCCCACACAGTAATTTCCCCCACACTGCCCCCCACAGTAATTTCCCCCACACTGCCCCCACAGTAATTTCCCCCACACTGCCCCATATAGAAATTTGCCCCCACACTGCCCCTATATAGTAATTTCTCCCACATAGCAAATTCCTCCCCACACAGTAGTTTCCCCCCACACTGCCCCTACATAGTAATTTCCCCCACACTGCCCCACAAAGTAATTTCCCCCACACTGCCCCCACACAGTAGTTTCCCCCCCACACTGCCCCATATTGTAATTTCCCCCACACTGCTCCCACATTGTAATTTGCCCCACACTGCCCCCACACAGTAATTTGCCCCACTCTGCCTCCACATAGTAATTTCCCCCACACTGCAACCACATAGTAATTTTCCCCACAATGCCCCTAACAGTAACTTCCCCCACACTGCCCCCACAGTAATTTCCCCGACACTGCCCCATATACAAATTTGCCCCCACACTGCCCCTATATAGTTATTTCTCCCACATAGCAAATTCCTCCCCACACAGTAGTTCCCCCCACACTTCCCCTACATAGTAATTTCCCCCACACTGCCCCACAAAGTAATTTCCCCCACACTGCCCCCACACAGTAATTTCCCCCACACTGCCCCCACACAGTAGTTTCCCCCCCACACTGCCCCATATTATAATTTCTCCCACACTGCTCCTACATTGTAATTTGCCCCATACTGCCCCCACACAGTAATTTCCCCCACACTGCCCCCACATAGTAATTTCCCCCACACTGCAACCACATAGTAATTTCCCCCACACTGCCCCTATATAGTAATTTCTCCCACATAGCAATTTCCCCCACACAGTAGTTTTCCCCACAATGCCCCACATAGTAATTTCCCCCCACACTGCCCCCACATAGTATTTCCCCCCACACTGCCCTCACACAGTAATTTCCCTTACACTGCCCCCACAATAATTTCCCCCAAACTGCCCCCCACAGTAATTTGCCCCACACTGCCCCCACACAGTAATTTGCCCCACACTGCTCCATATAGTAATTTACCCTCTACACAGCCCCTATACAGTAATTTTTCCCACATAGCAATTTCTCACACACAATAGTTTCCCCCACACTGCCCCCACATAGTAATTGCCCCCACACTGCCCCCACAAAGTAATTTCTTCTACACACACACACCTCACACAGTAATTTCCCCCACACTGCCCCCACACAGTAATTTCCCACACATAGTAATTTCTCCCACACTGCCTCCACAGAGTAGTTTCCCCCACACTGCCCACACAGTAATTTCCCCACACTGCCCCCCACAGTAATTTCCCCCACACTGCCCCCACAAAGATATTTTTACTACACTGCACCCCCACAGTAATTTGCCCTACACTGCCCCCACACAGTAATTTCCCCCACACTGCCCAAACACAGTAATTTCCCCCACCCTGCCCCCACACAGTAGTTTCTCCCACACTGCCCCCATATAGTAATTTCCCCCACACTGCCCCCACACAGTAAATTCCCTCACACTGCCCCCAACAGTAATTTCCCCCACCCTGCCCCCCCACAGTATTTACCCCCACACTTCCCCCACACAGTAATTTGCCCCACACTGCCCCATATAGTAATTTACCCCCACACAGTCCCTATATAGTAATTTCTCCCACATAGCAATTTCCCCCATACAGTAGTTTCCCCTACACTGCCCCCACACAGTAATTTCCCCCACACTGCCCACACACAGTAATTTTCCCCACACTGCCCCCACACAGTAATTTCTCACACACAGTAATTTCCCCCCCCACTGCCTCCACACAGTTTCCCCCACACTGCCCCCATATAGTAATTTCTCCCACACTGCCCCCACACAGTAATTTCCCCCATGCTGCCCCCACACTGTAATTTCCCCCCACTGCCCCATATAGTAATTTCACCCACACTGTCCCCACACAGTAATTTGCCCCACACTGCCCCCACACAGTAATTTCCCCCACACTGCCCCCACATAGTAATTTCCCCCACACTGCCCCCACATAGTAATTTGCCAGCACACTGACCCATATAATAATTTGCCTCCACATAGTAAATTTCCCCCACACTTCCCTACATAGTAATTTGTCCCCACATAGTAGTTCCTCACATATTAATTTGGCCCCACACAGCCCCCACATAGTTATCCTTCCATAATAATTTTTCCCCACATAGTAATTTGCCCCCATACAGAAGCCCCAATATAGTAATATCCCCCGATTTACTCGATGTTTAAAATATTTCCTCCTGTGTGTCCCCACCCCACATGTCCCCCAAACTAGGCACATGAAATAAAATAAAAAAATAGAAAAAAATTAAAAGCTAAACACTCACCTATGTCCAGGGCAAGGCGGAGGAGAGAAAGGTGTGATTAGGTAGGCGCGCACACGTCACAGTGCTGCATCCCGGCACAAGCACGCAACGACGTCATCACACCCGCCTGCGCTTGGATTTCAATACTGCATAGGCCTCAGGCCTACTAGGCCTGAAGCCCATGGCGGTGATCGGCGGACGGCGGCGGGCAGGGAACTACGCGCTCCCGTCCCCCGCCACAGTATGTGGGCGTTCAGGTGGGCTTTGGGGCCCCCCAGCGGTGCTGAGCCCAGGGCTGCTGACCCAAACGTCCCTATTGTAATCTGCCACTGTGTGCTGCGGCTGTTGTACCTAGATGTCAAGAGCCACACCGGTTCTGCACTTCTTTCAGCTCTGCTGTCACAGGCCAATCAGTGGCTAACCCCGCTCAATTTGACAGTTGGTAAAGTGGTGTGCCAATCTGCTGAGCGCGCTGAAACAGGGCAAAATTACACACGTGCCGTGCATGGCACACATCCTGAACTTAGTCGTGCAGCGATTCGTTGCCAAATACCCCGGGGTCCAGGACGTCTTGCAGCAAGCCAGGAAAATCTCTGGCCATTTTAGAAGATCTTACACGGCCATGGCTCACGTTGCTGATGTTTAGCGGTGACACCATTTGCCCATCAGACACCTGATTTGTGACTGTCCGACGCGCTGGAACTCTACCTTGTATATGCTTGATACGCTGCTCCAGCAAAAAACCTGCCATTAATGACTACCTGTATGAACTCTACGGCAGGACAGGTTCTGGGGATTTATTTTATTTTTTTTCACCGCGCCAGTGGCTGCTCATGCGTGACGCATGCAGACTTCTGCAGCCATTTGATGAGATCAGCAAACTGGTCAGTCGCAGCCAGGGTTCCATCAGTGACATCGTACCTTACGCCTTCTTTCTGAAGAGTGCATTGCGTTGTGTCATTGATCAAGCCGTCGAGGAGCAGGAACAGGAAGATGTGGAAGTCGCAATGCTGAATGAATTCCCGGGGGAGCTACTCCATCTGAGACAAGTCAGCAGGAGTCAGAGGAGTCAGAGGAGGATGGTGGCTGGGAGGAGGAGGAGGAGGAGCAAGAAGAGCAGCCTTTAAACTTTTCTGGGATCCCTGGTGTTGTCGTTGAATGGGTGGAGGAGACCGAGGATGACATTCTCCTGGGCTATGAGCAGAAGCCAGGCCACTCCACCTCTCCCAATTTAGTACAAATGGGGGCCTTCATGCTCCAGTGTTTGAAGAAGAACTCCCGTATAAAAAGCATAAAGGGCAAGGACCAGTACTGGGTGGCAACTAGTTTTGAGCGTGAATATTCGAAAAGCAAATTTTTATCGCGAATATTGCCACTTTGAGAATTTGCAAATATTTAGAATATAGTGCTATATATTCGTAATGACGAATATTTATTTCTTTTTTTCTTTTTTTTCTTTAACCCCTTAAGGACCTTATTTTCACCTTCAGGACCAGGACATTTTTTGCAAATCTGACCAGTGTCACTTTATGTGGTGATAACTTTAAAACGCTTTGACTTATCCAGGCCATTCTGAGTCTGTTTTTTCGTCACATATTGTACTTCATGACACTGGTAAAATGGAGTCAAAAAAATTTATTTTTATTTATAAAAAAATACCAAATTTACCCAAAATTTGGAAAAATTTGCAAATTTCCAAGTTTCAATTTCTCTACTTCTATAATACATATTAATACTTACAAAAATAGTTATTACTTTACATTTTCCATATGTCTTCTTCATGTTAGGATCATTTTGGGAATGACATTTTATTCTTGGGGGACGTTACAAGGCTTAGAAGTTTAGAATGAAATCTTGAAATTTCTCAGAAATTTCTCAGGTCTGAAGTCACTTTGTGAAGCTTACATGATAGAAACCACCCGAAAATGACCCCATTCTATAAACTACACCCCTCAAGATATTCAAAACTGATTTTACAAACGTTGTTAATCCTTAAAGTGTTCCACAAGAATTAATGGAAAATAGAGATATAATTTCAAAATTTCACTTTTTGGCAGATTTTCCATTTTAATATTTTTTTTCCAGTTACAAAGCAAGGGTTAACAGCCAAACAAAACTCATTATTTATGGCCCTGATTCTGTAGTTTACAGAAACACCCCATATGTGGTCGTTAACTGCTGTACGGGCCTACGGTAGGGCGCAGAAGGAAAGGAATGCCATACGGTTTTTGGAAGGCAGATTTTGCTAGGTTGTTTTTTTGGACACTATGTCCCATTTGAAGCCCCCCTGATGCACCCCTAGAGTAGAAACTACATAAAAGTGACCCCATCTAAGAAACTACACCCCTCAAGGTATTTAAAAGGGATTTTACAAACGTCGTTAACCCTTTAGGTGTTCCACAAGAGTTATTGGCAAATAGAGATGAAATATCAGAATTTTCAGATTTTGCTAGACAGTTTTTTTTTTTACACCATGTCCTATTTGAAGCCCCCTTATGCACCCCTAGAGTAGAAACTCCAAAAAAGTGACCCCATTTTAGAAACTACGGGATAGGGTGGAAGTTTTGTTGGTACTAGTTTAAGGTAAATATGATTTTTGGTTGCTCTATATTACACTTTTTGTGAGGCAAGGTAACAAGAAATAGCTTTTTTGGCACCGTTTTTTTTTTGTTATTTACAACATTCATCTGACAGGTTAGATCATGTGGTATTTTTATAGAGCAGGTTGTCACGGACGCGCCTATACCTAATATGTATGCAATTTTTTTTATTTATGTCAGTTTTACATAAATGTTTTAGTGTCTCCATAGTCTGAGAGCCATAGTTTTTTCAGTTTTTGGGCGATTATCTTAGGTATCATTTTTTGTGGGATGAGATGACGGTTTGATTGGCACTATTTTGGGGTGCATATGACTTTTTGATCGCTTGCTATTACACTTTTTGTGATGTAAGATGACAAAAAAATTGCTTTTTTTACACCGTTTTTATTTTTATTTTTTTACGGTGTTCACCTGAGGGGTTAGGTCATGAGATATTTTTATAGAGCCGGTTGATACGGACGCGGCAATACCTAATATGTATACATTTTATTTATTTATGTATATTTTACACAATGATTTCATTTTTGAAACCAAAAAAATCATGTTTCAGTGTTTCCATAGTCTAAGAGCCATAGTTTTTTCAGTTTTTGGGCAATTTTCTTGGGTAGGGTATGATTTTTGCAGGATGTCTTCCCCCATTTCCATCTCTTCCACATGAAAAGTGTCGGCCTTAATTGTGAGCAGCAATCGTTTGAGTAGACACAGAAGTGCGATGGTTACGCTGATAATAGCATTATTGCCGCTTACCATCTGTGTTGATTCCTCAAAGTTCCTCACAGAGGAAGAGCGGAAGCTGACTGGACTACCATGTTTCAGCTGGTATTCCACTACTGACCTCTGCTGCTCACAAAGCCTGGTCAACATGTGGAACGTCGAGTTCCAGCGCGTGCTCAAGTCGCACAACAATCGGTGAGCTGTCAATTGCAAGTGCTGCTGCAGCGTTGACATACTGGCGGAAGCCGTAGATGACTTGCGGAAATGGGCACACACGCGGCGCACCTTCACCAGTAGCTCAGGCAAATTGGGGTAGGTTTTGAGAAACCGCTGAACCACTAGGTTCAACATGTGGGTAGGCATGGTATGTGGGTGAGCTTGCCGAGCTCCAAAGCCGCCACCAAGTTACGGCCATTATCAGACACAACCATGCCTGGTTGTAGGTTGAAAGTCGAGAGCCACAGCACAGTCTGGTCCCTTATTCCCAGCCACAGGTCTGCAGCGGTGTGCTGTTTGTCACCTAAGAAGATCAGTTTAAGCAGGACCTGTTTCCGCTTCCCCACTGCAGTGCTACACTGCTTCCAGCTACTGACTGATGTCTAACTGGTGCTGCAAGATGTTAATTCAGAGGTGGAAGTATAGGAGGAGGCAGAGGAGGAGAAGGGGGGTTGCAGCCACTAACGTAGGTGGTGGTGGAAACCCTGAAGGAAGTAGCGCCCGCAATCCTTGGCGTTGGTAGCACCTGTGCCATCCCAGGGTACGACTCGCTCCCGGCCTCCACAACGTTCACCCAGTGTGCCATCAGGGAAATGTAGCATCCCTGGCCAAAAGCACTTGTCCATATGTCAGTCGTTAAGTGGACCTTCCCAATAACTGCGCTGGTCAGGGCACGGGTGATGTGACAGGACACATGCTGGTGTAAGGCTGGGACTGCACACCGTGAAAATATTGTCGGCTGGGGACAGAGTAACGCGGGACGGCCACAACCATCAGGCTGCGGAAAGCCTCAGTGTCCACAAGCCTAAATGTGGACACATTGTGCCCATGGGTGGGCGGCTGGTTATTTGCACTTTCGTTCAAAGGCCTGGGGTATAGACATCTGTACGTTGCACTGGGACACAGAAGTGGATGTGCTAGTTGATGGTGCTTGCGAAGGTCCATGTGCATGGCGGGAGGCATCCGGGCCTGTGTCTTGGACAGCGGATTGGCCAGCAGGCAACACAGGGGAAGAGTTAGGCAGTGGTGTGGACCCAGGTGTTCGGCCCACCTATTAGTGTACTTTGATGCCATGTGGCAGATCATGCTGGTGAGGTTGCTAGTGTTCACGCCCCTGCTCATTTTGGTACGGCACAGGTTGCAAATGACAATTCTTTTGTCGTCCGCACTTCCCTCAAAAAAGCGCCAGACTGCGGAACACCTACCCCTTCGCAAGGGAGATTGCCGCAAGGGTGTCCTCCGGGGAAAAGTTGTGGGCCTGTTTGGTGTGGCCACCTTCTCCCTTTTGGCACCCCACAGCCTCTTTCAGCCTGTTGCGGTGCTGCGGATCCCTCCCCCTCTGTACTGCTGTCCTCGCTCGGCTTTCCACCTTCCCAGGTTGGGTCAGTGACTTCATCGTCCACCACCTCCTCTTCCACTTCCTCACTCTGGTGATCCTCCTGACTTGTTGACCTAACAACAACCTCAGCTATTGACAACTGTGTCTCATCCTCATCATCAACCTCTTGAGATACTAATTGCGGTTGACTTTTTGGCAACTGTGTCTCATCATTATCATCCACCTAGTGAAGCACTAATTGCCATTCCCCACTGTCATCTTCTTGTGACTGTGGATGCTCAAGAGTTTGGGAATCGGGGCACAATATCTTCTTATGTCCCTCTTCAAGCGGCCTTGGCGAGAGGGCCAAATCAAGGAATGGCGCTGAAAAGAGCTCCTCGGAATATCCGAGTGTGGGATCACTTGTTTGCCAAGACTCTCCATGGTGGGAGAAAGAAGAATCAGGGTGAGGATTCTGTCGACCAGACTCTTGGCTACTGAGACTGGACTTGGTGGAAGACAGTGCTTAACTGACTGGTAGCATTATCTGCTGCAATCCAACGGACCACCTGGTCGCACTGGTCTGACTTCAAGAGTGGTGTCCTGCGCTGCCCTGAAAACTGGGACATGAAGCTAGGTATCATGCATGAGTGTGTTTCTTGTGCTCTGGCAGCAGGCACAGTTTCACCGCGCCCAGGGCCACGACCTCTGCGTGCACCATCAGCAGCACGGCCACTTCCCCGTTCCTTACTGCTCGCCTTGCGCATTAAATGGTATATATGCTTGAAAGTATGTCACACATACAGTAGCACAGGTTTTGTAAGTGTATGCGCAAATAAAGTACACAGAATGTCACAGATATTTTTAAGATGCGCACACGTTAAACAGGAGATGCAGCGCAGATAATGTCACTTTCCGCAGCGTCTATGAAAAAAGCACACTGAATGTCACAGATAATTTTAGGATGTGCAAAAGTTATACAGGAGGTATAGCGCAAGTAATGTTGCTGTCACCACCAGCTAATAAAAAATTACACTGAATGAATGTCACTGATATTTAGGATGCGCAAACGTTATACAGGAGGTATAGCGCAAGTAATGTAGCTGTCACCAGCGGCTAATAAAAAATGTCACTGAATAATGTGACTGATATTTAGGATGCGCAAACTTGATACAGGAGGTAACTATATAGACAGGCACTCCTCACCTGGTCATATGCAGATAAAAATATTTATTACTAAAATACATATAAAACAATTGTATAAAAAGGATGCAAACGTGGATAAAAAAGGTCCTTAAGGCTACTTTCACACTAGCGTTCGGGGTTCCACTTGTGAGTTCCGTTTGAAGGCTCTCACAAGCGGCCCCGAACGGATCCGTCCAGCCCTAATGCATTCTGAGTGGATGCGGATCCGCTCAGAATGCCTCAGTCTGGCACCGTTTGACCTCCGTTCCGCTCAGCAGGCGGACACCCGAACACAGCTTGCAGAGTTCGGGTGTCCGCCTGACTGTGCGGAGCCAAACGGATCCGTCCAGACTTACAATGTAAGTCAATGGGGACGGATCCGTTTGAAGTTGACACAATATGGTGCAATTTCAAACGGATCCGTCCACCATTGACTTTCAATGCAAAGTCTGGACGGATCCGTCTGACTAACTTTCAGACTGTCTGAAAGATAATGCAGACGGATCCGTTCTGAACGGATCCCATCGTTTGCATTATAGGAGCGGATCCGTCTGTGCAGACACCAGACGGATCCGCTCCGAACACAAGTGTGAAAGTAGCCTAAGATGTAGGGAGGTTCCTATAAAAGTCTAGTTGATAGTCACGTTTTCTTGTTTGTATCAAAAAACACGTGAAGGCAATTTTATCTTCCCCTAATAATGCATAAAAGTGCAAAAATATGCAAAAAAAAAGCAACTGTTTTTATGTATAGACTTTTTTATGAACATGCAGCAGCCTCCTGTCATATTTCTACAGTCATCTTTTCATTAATTGACATGGAGATGAGTGTATTACATAATCTCCTTTTATAATTGTAGATGTATCATTTATATTGCCGGTAGTAAGTCATTAAATTCTTTATATATGCAGATAATCCTAAAGTAATCCACTGTAGTTATGGGGGTTATTAAAATGTAACAAAGTTGGGACACTATTGGAACTTTGTTATATTTTAATAACCCCCATAACAACCGTGGATTACTTTAGGATTATCTGCATATATAAATAATTTAATGACGTACTACCGGCAATATAAATGATACATCTATAGTTATAAAAGGAGACTATGTAATACTCTCATCTCCATGTCAATTAATGAAAATATAACTGCAGAAATATGACAGGAAGCATGTTCATAAAAAAGTCTGTACATAAAAACAGGCTTTTTTTTGCATCTTTTTGCACTTTTATGCATTATAGGGGAAGATAAAATTGCCTTCATGTGTGTTTTGATACAAACAAGAAAACGTGACTATTAGCTGGACATGGAACCTCCCTACATCTTGAGGACCTTTTTTTTGTCCATGTCTGCATAAACACGCAATCTCATTTTATTTTATTTTCTACCTTCATTTGTCCACATTTATTCATCGTTTTATACAATTGTTTTATATGTATTTTAGTAATAAATATTTTTTATCTGTGTATGACCAGGTGAGGAGTGCCTGATATTTTTATGCTGCGCACACGTTAGACAGGAGATGTAGCGCAGATAATGTTGCTGTCTGCAGCGGCCAAATAATTGCAAGCTATTTAGCCCAGGTTGCACTAAAAATATATATTGCTGGCAGATACAACTATAGTCCTTAAAAGGACTTTTGGGTCTCTAATAATTCCACGCAATTTAGCACAGTTTGCGCTAATAATTATATTGCTGCCAGATATACCAATAGTCCTTAAAAGGACTTTTGGGTATTTCTAACAATTCCACGCAATTTAGCGCAGGTTGCGCTAATAATTATATTGCTGCCATATACAACAATAGTCCATAAAAGGACTTTTGGGTCTCTAACAAGTTTTTCAATAAAAATATTATTATTTCACGCTCTACACTATCTGTCCCTTCTTCAGCACAGCTCTACTTGACTAAGACTGAGCCGAACACATGTCGTCGGGTGCTATATAGCACCCGATGACGCGTTCCAGCCAGCCAATCACTATAATGCCAGTAGCCAACATGGCTACGGCATTACTGTGAATGGCAGTACTTACCAGAACGTTTATTGGCTGTGTAGCAGCCAACAAACATGCGGGGAATAGACTCGAGCATCGTGCTAGAGCACACGTGGTGTTCGGCAGAACACCGCGATGTGCCGAGCATCGCGATGTTCGAGTAAAATTAGTGTTCGGCCAAGCATGCTCACGCAACACTAATGTACAGATGTAACCGAGTTAAAATTAACTCTGATAACTGTTATAACACATGTCACAGTGTTATCTTGTGCCATCATTTGACAAAAGCCATTGAAATACATTGAAAGTGTTAGTTAATAGTGTTGATCGAGCACCAAAGTGCTCGGGTGCTCTGGCCGAACACATCAAGATGCTCGGGTGCTCTACCGAGCACCCGAGTATAATGGAAGTCAATGGGAGAACCCGAGCATTATACCAGGCACCCCTAGCTCTGAAGAGGGGAGGGTGCCTGGTTCATAGGAAAAGGTCAGAATATTATGTAAACACCACCGAAATTGTTCAGGAACAGCATGGGGAGGTTGTCTGGATGCATCTTGGACTCCCAGGTCGCTGCTGGGAATGATGTTGTCCGAGTAGTACGGCACTTTTACAGACTGACAATAATATGCACTAAACCAAAGATAAAATTGATTTTAGAGGAAAAATTGTTAAGAACAATTCTTTCCTGTATATTTACTTGTATATAAAGTGCAAATGCTGCCAAAAATTACAAGGAAGAGGCACTCCGATACAACCTGTATATCACATAAAGGAGGGCCTCATTCACATTGTGGTACAATTGTTCATATAGTGGGACTCCTACACTCATAAAGCCTATGCACTAAGTGAAAGGGCTGCCAAAAATTACAAGGATCCGGCACTCCAAAACACCCTTTGTTACACATAAAGGAGGGCCTCATACACAGCCTTGAAAAATTATGAATGATGGCCTGCTGGTGACCCTCAAAAACATTTGGAGCAAGGGCCTGCTGATCTTACCATCTAAAACATTATGGACGAGGGCCTGCTGCCACTTTGGTGACTCTAGATAACCTGGGGCCGTGACGGCGACAATCCATTCGGATGTCTGCCCTATCAACTTTCAATGTTATTTTCAGCCCAAACCATGTAGACCATGGGTAACGGGAATCATGGTTTGATTCCGGAGAGGGAGCCTGAGAAACAGCTACGGCTACCACATCCAAGAAAGGCAGCATGCACGCAAATTACCTATTAGGTATAATTAGGTGAGGGCCTGCAGGTGAGCTGACCCTGTAAAAGATTGTAGGTGAAGGCCTGCTGGTGACCCTCAAAAACATTTGGAGCAAGGGCCTGCTGATCTGACCATCTAAAACATTATGGGTGAGGGCCTACTGCAGCTTTGGTGACTCTAGATAACCTGGAGCCGATCACACGTCCTCATGACGGCGACGATCCATTCAGATGTCTCCCCTATCAACTTTCGATGTTATTTTCATCCCAAACCATGTAGACCATGGGTAACAGGGGAATCATGGTTCGATTCCGAAGAGGGAACCTGAGAAACAGCTATAGCTACCACATCCAAGCAAGGCAGCATGCACGCAAATTACCTATTAGGTATAATTAGGTGAGGGCCTGCATGTGAGCTGACCCTGTAAAAGATTGTAGGTGAAGGCCTGCTGGTGACCCTCAAAAACATTTGGAGCAAGGGCCTGCTGATCTGACCATCTAAAACATTATGGGCGAGGGCCTACTGCCGTTTTGGTGACTCTAGATAAGCTGTGAACGATCGCACGCGCCCGTGAGGGCAATGATCCATTCGGATGTCTGTGGGGCATATATGCGAGGGCATTATATGTGACCAATAAGCATGTATTGATACGGATATAGCAGGGTTAACACACATGCTTTATGAGACATGTTATCTAAACTAAATGTGTTAAGCAATTGCTTTTCAATGGCTTTTGTTTCAAGAAAACGTGATGAGTTAAGAAATTTTAGTTAAGAGTGTGTGTGTTACTCCTGCTACATCTGTATGATTGAAGAGGAGAAAGAGAATGAGAAAAGGAAGATTCAGACATATACCCTTTTTTGTGGTGGAAGGGGTACATGGGAAGACAGTGTATTCAGTACATTGTAAGCATTTAAAGTGCCTTTCCCATAAATTTTGAGACAGCACGCCAAAAAGTTAATATTCAAAGATTCCGTTTTTATTAATTCAAGTTTCAACACCAGTGGTAAATTTAACATTTATTGCAACGTTTCGGGCCCATTTGTGGTGCTCTTTTTCAAGCTACAAAATAATGAAGAAACACCATCAGAATACATAAGACACAGTGATAGTACATTATTTACTCATATAGACATACCATTACAGCAAATTGACAGAAAAAATATATATTTTAATCATAAACAATATATACAGTGGATATAAAATGTCTACACACCCCTGTTAAAATGTCAGAACTTTTTACACCTTTAATGTGACCTATAAACTGTACAACTCAATTGAAAAACAAACTGAAATCCTTTAGGTAGAGGTAAGACCAAATATAAAAATAAAATAATATGGTTGCATAAGTGTGCACACCCTTAAACCAATACTTTGTTGAAGCACCTTTTGATTTTATTACAGCACTCAGTCTTTTTGGGTATAAGTTTATCAGCAAGGCACATTTTGACTTGGCAAGATTTGCCCACTCTTCTTGGCAAAAACAATCCAAATCTGTCAGATTGCGAGGGCATCTCCTGTGCACAGCCCTCTTCAGATCTCCCCACAGATTTTCAATTGGATTCAGGTCTGGGCTCTGGCTGGGCCATTCCAAAATATTAATCTTCTTCTGGTGAAGCTATTCCTTTGTTGATTGGATGTATGCTTTGGGTCATTGTCATGCTGAAAGATGAAGTTCCTCTTCATGTTCAGCTTTCTAGCAGAAACCTGAAGGTTTTGTGCCAATATTGACTGGTATTTGGAACTATTCATAATTCCATCTAGCTTAACTAAGGCCCCAGTTCCAGCTGAAGAAAAACAGCCCCAAAGCATGATGCTGCCACCACCATGCTTCACTGTGTATATGGTGTTCTTTTGGTGATGTGCAGTGTTGTTTTTGTACCAAACATATCTTTTGGAATTATGGCCAAAAAGTTCAACCTTGGTTTCATCAGACCATAACACCTTTTCCCACATGCTTTTGGGAGACTTCAGATGTGTGTCTGACGGATACCACCCTTCGTGCCCGCTTTATGTCAAATACGGCGAGCTCATGAGCGCGGTATGTCCCTGGTTACCAAGACGTGACGTTACACCCTCCAAGAGGAACATGTAAGTTCAGCTTGGTACAGTTTACACAGACACCTCCAGTCTATGCGGGCACAGCGAGGCAACAAGCTGAGAGAGCCTTTTCACTGCTGCAATGAAACAGCGCCTTCTCAGCCCGGGTAATCTGCCACCAGCTCCTCGTTTGATATAAGCCCGATCCGCTAACAGGATTATATGGGGTGAGAAACCAACCCACGGTAGCTTATAACTAAGCCAAAACACGGACGTGGGGATTCGTGATCGAGACACAAGACAGCACAAGATTAAATTATATATTTAATCGCCTTAAGGGCACACTAGATATAACACTATACACACAGAATATATACAGTGGTCTGAGGTTACAGATAAAGGTAATATGGTACAAACAGGTTTACACAGAGTACAAGTCAGTTACCGGGTAGATGAATGTTCCTTTGCTGTATTCACATGGAGGGCAGTGATGTCAGCTGGTTTCCAGGTCTCTCCAAACACATTTGCACGATCTGACCCCCTTTCAGAAAAAGAAACGCCCGCTTGCTGGCAAAAGATTTTTAAACTGTAGCCGGCCCCTCCTCTTAGAAGGGTCCACTCCCCCCTCTTCTAGGCTGGCATTAAATGACCCACAAAACCCTTTAGGATTCATAGCTCCAGACCAGAATGTCGTAGGGAGGTGGTTCTGGGGCCAATTGATCCGCCTGCGTTCAGGTTACAACTAGAGTCCAAACATGGTTCCGCTATGTGGTTTCTGTGGGGAGTTATGTATATCTCCCTTCCCTGGCATCCCACCATCAAACTAAGACCATGTTCATCGTGGCCGCCGGGACACAAATATGTATCCGGTTTGCGCCTGCGATGGCCGGGCGCTTAATAATTCCTTATGAATCGCTGGTTCCATGCTGTCTGCTAGATTCGATTGAACTGGGGAATGGCTTAGACTCCCTGCAGGGAGGTTTTCTTGCAGGATCCGTGCTGTCTGAATGGAGGTGTGAAATGTAACCAAATGTGGCCTGCTAGGAGTTTCCTGCTATCTGGCTGCGGCTTTAATGCAGGGCCCTCCTGTGGAGTTCACTACCTCTGCTATCTTTCAGCAAATGGTGGGTGTGAGGACATGGCTGACAGTAAATATTAATACATATTCCTGACAATGTGTTTTTTCTAAATGTAGCCTGGCTTGGATGTTTTTCTTCGTAAGAAAAAGCTTTCGTCTTGCCACTCTACCCCATAGCCCAGACATATGAAGAATATGGGAGATTGTTGTCACATGTACCACACAGCCAGTACTTGCCAGATATTCCTGCAGCTCCATTAATGTTGCTGTAGGTCTCTTGGTAGCCTCCCAGACCAGTTTTCTTCTCATCTTTTCATCAATTTTGGAGGGACGTCCAGTTCTTTGTAATGTCACTGTTGGGCCATATTTTCTCCACTTGATGAAGACTGTCTTCACTGTGTTCCATGTTATATCTAATACCTTAGAAATTCTTTTGTACCCTTCTCCTTACTGATACCTTTTAACAATGAGATCCCTCTGATGCTTTGGAAGCTCTCTGTGGACTATGGCTTTTGCTGTGGGATGCGACTAAGAAAATTTCAGGAAATACCAACTAAAGCAGCTGAACTTTATTTGGGGTTAATCAGAGACACTTTAAGTGATGGCAGGTGTATGCTGACTCCTATTTAACATGATTTTTAATATGATTGCTTAATTCTGAACACAGCTACATCCCCAGTTATAAGAGGGTGTGCACACTTATGCAACCACATTATTTTAGTTTTTTTTTTGTTTTCTTCCCTCCACCTAAAAGATTTCAGTTTGTCTTTCAATTGAATGGTACTGTTTATAGGTCACATTAAAGGTGGAAAAAGTTCTGAAATGATTTACAGCACAGGGGTGTGTAGACTTTTTATATCCACTGTAGGTATAATGTACATGATTATTTAACATAATTCCAAATAGGAAGGGAAAGAGGGGAATATATATATATATATATATATATATATAGTCACACACAAGTATTGCAGTAACACGTATTTTGCTATTCACATGTTTATTCCCTTTTTGTGTATTGGAACAAAACCAAAAAAGGGAGGAAAAAAAGAAAATTGGTTATAATATCACATCAAACTCCAAAAATGGGCTGGACAAAATTATTGGCACCCTTAACTTAATATTTGGTTGCACACCCTTTGGAAAAAATAACTGAAATCAGTTGCTTCCTATAACCATCAATAAGCTTCTGACACCTCTCAACCGGAATTTTGGACCACTCTTCCTTGCTCCAGGTCTCTCTTATTTAAAGGGTGCCTTTTCCCAACAGCAATTTTTTTTTTAAACTTGAGTTTTATTTGGTGTTTCAAAATAAGGTAATAATAATTACATTGATCATTGAAATATACAATATGTAATAAAGTATACAATATACAATGTACATTGGAGGAGGGGGGGAGAGGAAGTGAATATGGAAGGGTGGAGGTGATTTTGCGTAAAAAAACAGATTGAATAAAAGTAATAGTAGTAGAGCAGTAAAGCATCTATAAGTAAAATACAAGTGTAGTGCAATAATACAGTAATACAGTGGAACAGTGCAGTGGTACAAAAGCACATTAGTATATAATGGGTACGTATCGTCAAAGGTTGACTGTAGGGTGACGTAAGATAAAGAGTGCATAGCAGCAGTTGTAAGTCACCTAATATAAGTCACAAAGTTTATTTTATAATAGATATAGGTCCATATCCTTGTTATAGTAGTTAGAGTATGAAGCGTCATAGCACTTATAGATTGAATGGATTTGACGGTCGGTGAAAAGGGCTTGCTAACCAGGATTCCCATTGCCTGTAGAATTTATCCTTCCTAAAAAAGGCGGATGTAGCAACTCCTTCATACCAGCAGTTATCTTTTACCCCTTTAATGATCTCAGAAATCGAGGGTAGAGAGCTGGATTTCCAGTGGAGTGCAATCAATTGTTTGGTGACTATGCAAAAGTGGCATATTATTGTTTTGCAGGCAATAGGATAAACATCGAGATCTATGAAGATGAGAGCTGTTAACGGGGATGGTGGTATTGAGGAACCACATATCTTAGAAATTATGTGGAAGACCTGGGACCCATAGTAGTTGTGATGGAGGACAGTCCCATAAACAATGTAGAAAGGTGCAGAATTACCACATCTCCAACAATTGGGCGACACATCTGGGAATAACCTATGTAATTTGGTGGGATAATAATACCATCTGTAGAAGATTTTCCTAGACGTCTCTAGGTGATTAATACATTTAGAAGTGTATGACGAAATCTCAAATGAATGAGACCATTGTTCATTAGAAATGGAAACAGATAAATCTGCTGACCATTGTGATTTAACATTTTCCAGTGGGTCTTTTGCTGGACATGTAAGAATCCCATACACCTTGGACATCCCCTTGACAGTTGGGGAGATCTGCGTAAGCCACCTAGTAAATGGAGAGGCCTCTTTCTCGACATGGGAGTCTAGTTTCTGTGATAATAAATTTGTTAGAACATGTCTGATTTGGAGATACTTGTAGAAGTCCTAGGGAGAAAGGTTATAAGGCTCTGATATTTGTGAATTTGTGAGAAGGATTTGAGTATATCATTAGAGAATAAGTCCCCAATAGTACAAATACCTTTCTCTTTCCAAACAGACAGATCCAGGTCAGGGACAGATCAGTTTTTCCTAAAATGGTGCTGCACATGTTACAAAGTGAAAATATGAAGCCCTGGAACATGAGATCACCTGTGATGTCACAGCCCTATAAAACCCTCATCCCGCGTGGTCTCCACCATTGTCCTGTCAGCTTAGCATAGGAAGAGATGGGGCAAGTGCGACGAGCCGCCCCCCAGGGCCGATTGTGTCCCAGGTGGATACTGTCGCTCCCCAAGGTTAGGCTCCGAAGCAATAAAGGAGGATAGTTGAGGTAGGAGATGGAGAATAAATCAAGTCCAGACCGTGATAAAGTTAAAGAGCTTTACTTGCACAAAACTTGCATCCGCACAATATTCAGGCTTTCTCTTGGCTCCAGCAGGTTTTAGCATAAACTGGCAGGCAAATTTGATAACTCTGCTTTCTCTCTCCGCTGTGCTAAACTCGGCTTGGGTCTGGTTACTGGATTTTCAGTCAGTTCTGGTATCCCTGGATTGGGGTGCCTTTGGATGTTGTCCCCTTCCTTACACTCAGTAACTAAATTAGCAAGGAGTCAGGGTGCTCTATGAGCTACTTCCATTTTGAGAGACTTCTGCCACCGCCAGAGATCTTTTTCCCCTTGCTGCTACATTTTCCACACATCTGCCTCTATCGCAAGCTTAGCTTAGACTGCACTGGCTGCTACCTGTTAGGCAGGTCTGGCTCTGACTGTGCCCAGACTTAGACTGCTCTAAACTAGAACTGCAACTCCTCTCTTCTGGTAGGAAGCAGGACTGGCCCATTTCTGCCCAAAAGGGGGAGAATGGAATGGTGAGTTCCATTCTATCTAGAAATATCTTTCTCTGACAGATACACTGCCACCTGCTGGTGAACCAGGCATATTACATGTACAAAACAGTTGCATAACAATAATAGAAATGCACAATGTGAAGGACCTGGAAGTAAATACACAGATGAAATTATTTTTAGACCATTAGAGACAGTAGCGTAGTGCAGAAATGGTAATACTACACAAGTGCTCATGCACTAGGGAAAGTGTTGCTGAAAATGATTAGACACAGAATAGGATCGCAAACTAATTCCTTATTCACACAGTGTTTGGTCAGTGATTTCCATAAGTTTTTCAGAGCTAAACAAACAACAGATGCAGATCCCTTACACCTTATGTCTGTGGAGGCTCCAATCCTGGTTTTGGCTCGCAATCACTGATGGAAATCATTGACCAAAACACTGATGTGTGAATAAGGCATAAGTCAACCAATTGATGGCATAAAATTTGACAAAATATCATACAGCATTAGCCACTGTGATAAATCGGGTGTAACTTTAGACTGTCTAAATTTACGCTGTTTACATTTTTGATGGGATTAGTAAATCTGCCCTACTGTATGTGGAAAACCGTTCGTTAACATCAACATATGACCAAGACCGAGGAGATTTAAGTGATAGAATATAGAAAAACATCAAATGTGGTTGTCACATGAGCAATGCCTAATACAGTCTCTTTTAGGTGGTAAATACTTAATTCAGTAGTTTTGCCCACATGTCTACTGTACCCATTAATTTAAAACATCTAAGTAAGAAGAGATGAAATTAGATGACCTGTTTTAAAAACTTTTTCAACTAAATGTCAAGACTTTGAAAGGACTAGCACCTCATTTTGAGGTTTCACTGATATTTTGGTTGCAGTAAGTATAAAATGGTAGAGGTCCTCAAACCATTCTACTGCAAATTCTACAACACTAATGGAAAGCATTAAACCATAGGATGTTCCACCCACTAAACTAATTATGTTTGGTTAAAAATGAAAGCAATGTCCAAACTTGGATGGAAAATTATTAATACATAGCTGAAAAACAAGACATTTTCATTTCAATTAACCTGAAATCCTTGAAGGATAGAATTTTTAGGGTGGCAACCTGATTTGATTTCAGAAGAGATGTTTTTTTAGACAAAATACTTGGTGTTTGACCTTGACATTCCATTAGCAAAAGTGTTATGATATCTACCTATTGAATGGAAAGTGATGTATGCATCACATCAATGTTGGCAAGAGATAACTGTTTTCTAACCACATTTTTTGCAGGTATGACTTCTCAGAATCTTGGTTCTACCACTTGTGGCTAATGATGATCATATCAGTGTCAATGCATGGAATAGTATGATTCAGTTTGGTTTTAGTGATGTGGGATGTATAGGGATTAGATTCTGCATTAACGTTAATCTTATTTTTTTTTAAGTGTGTCTTTTAAAGTTTTAAGAATGCTCCCTTGGTGCTTACGGCAATGGTTTTAGAATGTGATTTACAACACCCACTGCCCTCAGTTCTTAAAGTTCAATATGATAGTTATCAAAAAGGAGAAATAACATTCGGAAACGGCAATTAAATGGATGAAACTCCTCAGGATAAAACCTTCAGTCAATTATATATAAAGTAGAAAAATAGACAGCACTCCAAAAATCCAAACATTTTAGTCCATATAATGAGAACCTTTCTCATGTAGCTGTTGAAAGTACAGTATATCTCTAAATGCACTAAAGAACAGCTCAGGCAACATGGCTGCTCTCATATTAAGGAAATAGAATAAAAAAAAAAAATCTACAACCAAAAATGTAAACACACCAGAAATAAGGATCCAAGTTAAAATGGAAGATATCTGTACTGGACATAAGAATTCTGCGCCAAATAAACATATTTTTTCTAAATGGACTATAAGCTTATCTAGTAGCAATACACAAACTGCCCTATAAATGTCATAATGCAGGAAAGTATGCTTGTAAGACAGAACTATAATATGATGGAGAAAATAGGATACGCAGTGTAGCGCAGAAGATTGTGTTCCTTTCCTTAGCAGTTTGTATAAATGTAATATTCCATTTAAAATGACTAAGAGCTTTGTAATTTCCAACCATACGGCAAATAGATTCACACAGGAACCTCATGTACAATTGTAATGATGTCACAGAGCAAAGGTCTCTGCTAACCCATGTCTGGTTAAGAGATAGATTATCTGTCTAATATGCTAAAACACAGAGATTAAAAATGTCACATAAATCAAAACAAAGGCATTGCTATATTTAGTGTTCAGAGCTAATGATGTCATGCTTGGCTCGTAAAAACCTCTGCTGGAGTGTTTAAGTGTAATGCTAATTTAATATACATGAATAAGTCATGGTTTCCTATTAAGAACTGAATGAAAGGGAATATTAACAGGGTTCTCTTTCCCCAATCTTATCTTAATTTTGGGTTAGAACATTTATAAAACAAAACAGCTTGAGTATTTAGGAAGTGGCTTACAGTCCTGTAACTACTGATCATTAACCACTTGACCACTGACAAGTATTATAATGAACGTTGCAGGACTGTTTTGACTCAAATATGAAAAAAAGGCTCTGTTCACGTTCATTTCATGGTTTCCATGCATAACGGAGCCATGACAGATACATTGGATCCATTTTGATTTGTTTTATTATCGGTGGATCCTGTATTTTTTTTATGCCACCACTGCAGAATGCAATACCCTTGACAAAAAATACCACAACTTCTGGTAAAAAGCTAAAAAAAAAAAAAACTAAAAATACTATTGTGAATAGCACCTTTTTAACCTTAATTCAACATGCAACTTTTTGGATTACAAAAACAAAGTTAGACCAGAGCCTCCAACTAATATGAAATGAATATACAGGTGCACGTTACCATGACAGACATGAAAAAACGCAAATCAAATTCTACATGCACAAAGACACATGCAAACATTACAGAACATGGATTACCCTGAATTGTGTTATTGCTATACTTACTGCACATGAAAATCGGAGTCACTTTGCACACAATTTTATATGTATATGGCTGTATATGGGGGAAATCATTTCTGACACTAGAATATGTTGCTATGCATGGACTGGTCCCATCCCTCTGAGCTGGAAGCTGGAGGATAGAGGAATGAGTAGCTAGCAGCAGAGGTGAGAGCAGCAACAGTGACTAGGTGGGGTCTGAGAAAGAGACAGCAGACAGGGATACACCATCCCTGCAAGCTCAGAGTAACTAGAAAAGTACCAGTCTCGGAGAGAAAGGAGCGTTGAACTCTAAAGGGGTTGTCTCACTTCAACAAATGACATTTATTAAGTAGAGAAAGTTAATACAAGGCACTTACTAATGTCTTGTGATTCTCCATCTTGTTCATTTTTCCATCATATTATACACTGCTTGTTTCCATGGTTACGACCACCCAGCACACTGTAGGAGAAAGTGCTGGCCTCTCTGGTGTCCAGGACGGGGGAATGTGTATAGGTTGGCACCTTTTCCTATAGTGCGCAAGCACGGACACCGCTGCTGGATTGCAGGGTGTTCATAACCATGGGAACAAGTACTGTAGAATGTGATGAAATGAATCCAGACAGAAAAGGAGGCAATATGGACAATCACAATACATTAGTAAGTGCCTAGTATTAACTTTCTCTACATAATAAATGCCATTTGCTAAAGTGACACAACCGCTTTAAAGAAGGTTGAAAGCCATTACAAAGGGACAGTGCATGAACAAAGCGTCGGTGGTGGTAACACATTATTATTATTATTATTATTATTATTATTATTAATAACCCATTCAGGACCCTGCCATTTTTCGCCTTAAGGACCAGACCATTTTTTGCAAATCTGACATGTGTCACTTTATGTGGTGATAACTTTAAAACGCGTTTACTTATCCAGGCCATTCTGAGATCGCATTCTGGTCACATATTGTACTTCATGACAGTGGTAAATTTGAGTCAAAATATTTAATTTTTATTTATAAAAAAATACAAAATGTAACCAAAATTTGGAAAAATTCATAATTTTCTAAATTTCTATTTCTCAGCTTTTAAAACAGATAGTGATACCTCCTAAAATAGCTATTACTTTACATTTCCCATATGTCTACTTCATGTTTGGATAATTTTGTAAATGACTTTTTCTATTTTTGGGATGTTAGAAGGCTTAGAAATTTAGACTTAAATCTTGCAAATTTTCAGAAAATTTCCAAAACCGACTTTTTAAAGACCAGTTCAGGTCTGAAGTCACTTTGTGAGGCTTACATAATAGAAACCACCCATAAATGGCCCAATTTTAAAAACTACACCCCTCAAGGTATTCAAAACTGATTTTACAAACTTAATTAAGCTTTTAGGTGTTTCACAAGAAATAAAGGAAAATGTAGATGAAATTTCAGACTTTCACTTTATTGGCAGATTTTGCATTTTATTCCATTTTTTTCTGCTAACAAAGGAAGTGTTAACAGCCAAGCAAAACTCAATATTTATTACCCTGATTCTGTAATTTACAGAAACAACCCATATGTGGTCGTAAATTGCTGTACGGGCACATGGCAGGTCGCAGAAGAAAAAGAACGCCATATGGTTTTTGGAGGGCACATTTCACTGGGATAATTTTAAGTTGCCATGTCACATTTGAAGACCCCCTGATGAACCACTAGAGTAGAAAATCCCCAAAATTACCCAATTTTGGAAACTACAGGATAAGTTGCCAGTTTTGTTGGTATTATTTTAGGGTACATATGATTTTTTGGTTGCTCTATACTTTTTGTGAGACAAGGTAACAAAAAATAGCTTTTTTGGCACCGTTTTTATTTTTTGTTATTTTCAATGTTCATCTGACAGGTTAGATCATGTGGTATTTTTATAGAGCAGGTTGTTACGAATGCGGCAGTGCCAAATATGACAACTTTTTTTGTTTGTTAGTTTCAGTTTTACATAATAAAGCATTTTTGAAAAAAAAATATTTTTAGTGTCTCCATATTCTGAAAGCCATAGTTTTTTTTTTTTTTTTTGGGCGACTGTCTTATGTAGGGGCTAATGTTTTTCGGTATGAGATGACAGTTTGATTTGTACTATTTTACGGTGCATATAACTTTTTGATCGCTTGATATAAACACTTTTTGTGATGAATGGTGACAAAAATGGCTTTTTTGACACACTTTTTATTAAATTTTTTAAATGGTGTTCACCTGAGGGGTTAGGTCATGTGATATTTTTATACAGAAGGTTATTACGGATGTGGTGATACATAATATGTATACTTTTTTTATTTATTTAAGTTTAACACAATAACAGCATTTTTGAAACACCAAAAAATCATGTTTAAGTGTCTCCATAGTCTGAGAGCCATATATATATATATTTTATTTTGGCGATTGTCTTAGGTAGGGTCTAATGTTTTGCGGGTTGAGATGATGGCTTGATTGGCACTATTTTGGGGTGCATATGACTTTTTGATCGCTTGCTATTACACTTTATGTGATGTACAGTAGAGTGACAAAAAATGCCTTTTTCAACCCTTTTTTATTTATTTTTATGGTGTTCACCTGAGGGGTTAGGTCATGTGGGGCTTTTATAGAGCAGGTCGTTACAGATGTGGCAATACCTAATATGTATACTTTTTTTTATTTATTTAAGTTTTACACAATAATAACATTTTAAAACAAAGAAAAAAATCATATTTTAGTGTCTCTATAGTCTGAGAGCCACTATTTTTTATTTTTTGGGTGATTGTCTTAAGTAGGGTATCATTTTAGCAGGGTGAGATGAGGATTTGATTGGCACTATTTTGGGGTGCATATGACTTTTTGATCGCTTGCTATTACACTTTTTGTGATGTAAGGTGACAAAAAATGGCTTTTTTACACAGTTTTTATTTTATTTTTTTCACGATGTTCAACTGAGAGGATAGGTCAAGTGGTATTTTTTATAGAGCAGGTCATTACAGATGCGGAGATACCTGATATGTCTACTTATGTCTACAATTTTTTTTACTTTATTTTTTGAAAAGGGCATTTTTTTTACTTGAAACTTTAAAAAATTTTGTAAAACTTTTTTTTTTTTAACTTCTTTTTTTCACTTTATTTTTTGTCCCACTCTGGAACTTCAACTTTTGGGGTCAAATTCGCTTTACAATGCATTACAATGCTTCTGTATTGTAATGCATTGGCTGTAAGTGTATTACTCACTGTACAGCCTGCTTCCTGCCTTTTATTCACAGGTCCCACAGCACTAGGGAAGGGCTATTGGTATCTGAGGGGGACTAAGTGCAGCTGAAGGGGTTAACTCTGCAGCTGAGGGGGAAAGGCAGGCTAATCCACAGCTCCGATCTCCTCAGCACTGGAGACAGAGAATTACAAGCAGCTCCAATCTCTTCAGCGCGGCAAGGGTGGGGGGTGGGTTGAGGGGGAATATTCGGCTGCAGCTGCGATCTCCTTAGCAATTAGGAGTGTACTGCTAAGGATTTATAGCACACACTTTTGATCTCCTCAGCACTGTCACAGTAATGACAAAACTGAGGAGATTGGAGTTGAAATATGCACCTTTAGCTGTGATTGGTTAGTCAGGATTGACTGACCAATCACAGCGATCATCAGACGGGGACAGCTGTGACTGTCTCTTTCATAGGTGTTGTGACCAAGTTAGGACTAGCATTCTCGTCCAAGGTCCTGAAGGTTTTAAAGCCCCATTCATTCCATGGCTCTGTACATATGAAAAGGGGTATACATACTGTACATAATACAAACAAATGCACTAAGCATGAACAAGACAAGTTAAGAACTGGTACAGAGTGAGAGAGCGCCCTGCCCTTGAGATCTTACAAACTACATACATTGAGGCTGTGGACTTCACTGCATTTGGTTGGGAATAAGCTTCAGGTACCCTGCCATACTAACGAGACTGGCCACCCCAGTTTGGCAGTGTAGTGCTATATTGAGAGTAAGGATTTATTGTGAGAAAGAATTTGCTTGTGCGAAATGGGAAGTTTGCTTAGATTTATTAGACAGAAACTCAGAAAGTTACTCATTGTGTGGCCTATATCCCTATATAAAGCCTTGGGAAAACTGTATGTAGCCTGGAAAGACTAATTATTTTTGCAAGTGCCTCATCTTCTTGTCATTTGTCAAACTACCTCAGTAAAGTACAGTGAACTTGTCTCCTCATCGCCTTGCATCACCAGATCTGCACTGCCAAATTATTGCCACTTTCACTAGTACTCCAAGGGAACCCTGCCTTGTACACTCCATCCATTACCAGGCAGGAAACCCCAAGTAAGGGGAAGAAAGAGTAAAAGGGTGCACCCCTCCCTTCAGATGCAGGTTCAGGGAGCACCAGAGAGAGGACTACTGCCATGACTACTACCACTCCTGTCCACTCCCTAACCCCTCCCGGGTCGCTGCATTTGTATATACCACAAGTGCATATACAGTATACAGTATGTGTGCAAAATAAATATGTAGATAGATAGATAGATAGATAGATAGATATACACTATACCTGCTAGAAATAGTGAGCCAGGAAAGTCACATATATTGTAGATAAACACATTGGAAGCTGATATAAAACGTTTTAGCATTCGCCACACACACTTCATACTGTGCTTTTTAACCAATTTCATGGTATATTTAAGCTGCATCTTCAAGGTCATAATTTAATTTTCCATTTCAGACCCTGATTTATATTCTTGCAATTACAACATCAAAAACTACAGAATAAATAGCAATGTACCAACTGCTGGATAAAACATCCTTTTCTGCTTCAGTCAATTGCAGTATAGTATATAGATATGTCCGCTGCTGCCTAACATGATTTCTACTGCACATGGTCACAATTGAATGACAGATGCATGGTGATTAAGACCCTGAAAGTTGGCAAGTGGAACCTGTAAATAGCAGATGCAGAGGCAATGATGCACAACTTGATAAACTCCTCTTTGATTAAATGTTTTCAGCCTGTGGCTTTTCCTGAATATCTTAATCTATTGATGCTGAATTATATGTTCTTCTGACTCCCTTTTGACCATTGTGGCCTGTTGCCTAGAAGGTTCTTTTGTTTGTCATTCTTGCCTGCTTGTCTTCTGGTCTGGTCTGCTTTGTTCTTGAGCAAATGACTGACTTTCATGAATCATTCTTTGTTCATATTTCTACCACTTTACACACAATCCTACAACTCTGTTCAGAAATTGTATCATTTATAATACAGAAATGTTGATTAAGATAGAAAACACATAGGCCCCTTTCACACGGGCGTTGCGGGAAAATGTGCGGGTGCGTTGTGGGAACACTCGCGATTTTTCCGCGCGAGTGCAAAACATTGTAATGCGTTTTGCACTCGCGTGAGAAAAATCGCGCATGTTTGGTACCCAAACCCGAACTTCTTCACAGAAGTTCAGGCTTGGGATCGGTGTTCTGTAGATTGTATTATTTCCCCTTATAACATGGTTATAAGGGAAAATAATAGCATTCTGAATAAAGAATGCAAAGTAAAATAGCGCTGGAGGGGTTAAAAAAATAAATAAAATAATTTAACTCACCTTAGTCCACTTGATAGCGCAGCCCAGCATCTCTTCTGTATTCTTTCTTCAGGACCTGGGTAAAGGACCTGTGGTGACGTCACTCCGGTCATCACATGATCCATCACATGATCTTTTACCATGGTGATGAATCATGTGATGGACCATGTGACAACCGGAGTGACGTCACCACAGGTCCTTTACCCAGGTCCTGAAGAATGAATACAGAAGGAGATGCCAGGCTGCGCTATCAAGTGGACTAAGGTAAGTTAAATATATATATATATTTTTTTTTAACCCCTCCAGCGCTATTTTACTTTGCATTCTGCTATTATAAATGCTATTATTTTCCCTTATAACCATCTCCATCCCGATCGTCTCCTAGCAACCGTGCGTGAAAATCGCACCGCATCCGCACTTGCTTGCGGATGCTTGCGATTTTCACGCAACCCCATTCACTTCTATGGGGCCTGCGTTGCGTTAAAAACGCAGAATATAGAGCATGCTGCGATTTTCACGCAACGCACAAGTGATGCGTGAAAATCACCGCTCATGTGAACAGCCCCATAGAAATAAATGGGTCGGTATTCAGTGCGGGTGCAATGCGTTCAACTCACGCATCGCATCCGCGCGGAATACTCGCCCGTGTGAAAGTGGCCATAAGGCTAGGTTCACATCTTCGTTATTGGTTCCATTAGGAGTCTTCATCACAGATTTTATGAAATGCACCGGAAAAAGTAATGGACACCATGACAGTATTCCAACAGAACCCATAATGGTCGGTAGGGTCAGTTGGACTCCATTGGTGCCCGACATGTGACAGATCCAGCATTGCCATTGTTTTTGTTTTTCCATTCCTATGAATGCAATGGGAAAAAAGGTAATGGGGATGTTGATGTTGACAGAGTCTAAACCTTTTTTCCATAGTTTTTTTCCCTATTAAAGTCAAGAATTCGCTATAAAATAGCATACTTTCATCATGCCAAAGGTATTGTAGAAGAAAGAAAAACACTTTACACACACAACACCACAAATAGATTTTACAAAAATGGAAGTGAGAGAAATTTTCAAATGAATCTACAGTTTTTTACTAACATAATGTCAAGAAGTGCCTGGCCCAAAAGAGTACCAGAGGATCTTCCAACAAGCTCTAGCTCTGAAATAATCGTGAAGCCCCAAATGTTCAACAGAAGACAACCTCATTTAGAGCTGACCTTGAAATCAGTCTAAGTTATGGTTCTTTAACATGGGTAAATGAAGTGCTCAAAACAAGCACCAATTCTGCATGCAGGCAGACATGGATAAAACGGATGCCAAATGTGCATAACGGATACTTTAAATACAGGATCCGTTTTTTCTTAATTTTTCTGTTCTTCTGACGAATCAGAAGAACACAAAAATAAACTGTGATGTGAACCCGGCCTAATTTATACTTTAGCTGTCATTGATTTCCTAATATTCAGAGGGCTACATATCCTCACAGACTTTGCATGCCGACAGTACTAATTAAACCTCTTTGCAAATTCTGAACCATTAATTCAGCTTCACTCCTATTCATGGAATGGCCATTCTGCATTATAAAATGTGGCTAATATCCCACTTCTTCAAAAAATTATCCATATGCTATATCATTATATGCTATACAACGCAGACTAATGTTTTAAAATTCATATATTTTTATTACACAAAAAAAGTGAAAGTAATGAATCACAACTAGTGCCATTATCATGTGAATACAGACCAAAAACCTCTGCCTCTATGTATAAACATTCTCATTGTGAATTTAATCCCCATTTATAACCCTAAGGCCTAGTTCACACGATCGGAGTGTACGGGCCGTTTTTTTGTGTTCGGTATACAGTCCGTATACGGAACCATTAATTTCAATGGTTCCGCATTAAAAACGGAATGTGTTCTGTAAGCATTCCGTTTCCGTATTTCAGTTTTTCCGTTCCGTTGAAAGATAGAACATGTCCTATTATTGCCCGCAAATCACATTCCGTGGCTCCATTCAAGTCAATGGGTCCGCAAAAAAACGGAACACATACGGAAATGCATCTGTATGTCTTCCGTATCCGTTCCGTTTTTGCTGAGCCATCTATTGAAAATGTTATGGCCAGCCCAATTTTTTATGTAATGTAATTACTGTATACTGTATGTGGCATACGGAAAAACGGAACGGATAAACGGAAAGGAAATGGAAACACAACGGAAACAAAAAACGGAACAACTGATCCGTGAAAAACGGACCACAAAATAACTATAAAAGCCATACGTTCGTGTGAACTAGGCCTAACTTTTCTGCTGTTTGAGATGAAAACTAAAATGTTGTCCCCCCTTCCCCACCCCCACACTGTGTAAATTCTCAATGCAACCCCTCCCCAGTTATACTGCTAAAGACATATTTGGATAAACATTACATATAGCTCTTTCAAACATACAGGGTATTGCAGCCCTACATATATATACTCTTATATCCAGCGATGTCTTCTCTGATGTAGATCCTCTCTTTCCTAATCTTCATTCAGACCAATCTCTGCAGGGTTTGCCATACAGACATCTGTATCGTTTTTTTGCATGGTTTTTAAGCAATTGTTTTGTGGATTTTCTGTTTAACATCCCCATTGAAGTTTCTGGAGAAAAGTACTTTATGGAAAGAGTGGAATTGCGCAAACAATTTATATACTGCAGAGTTTTAAATCCAAACAACTGGTCAATTTCACAGAACAAAAAAAAAAGCAAAGTGTTAATTAAATTTTTTAAACTTTTTTTCTGCATCAAAATCCATGTGGAAAAAAACTGTAATCCGTACTGTGTGCAGATACCCTTACTTTCCTCTTTTTTCTCTCCATCATTCTTCTCCTCCTGGTGCCCCAACAGAGTTATCTTGGTATCACCCCCAATACTGTGCCCACTTTGCTCCTCAATACCCCCAAATACTTTACTGCAGAAATAATAGTGACATACAGATAATCCCCCCATAGTAATAGTGTTCCCTAAGTCCCAACAAAACTAATAATTCTTACCCAGAGTGCCCTCATTAGTAATAGTGCCCCCTATAGTGATAATGGTGCCCAATTAGTAGTAGTGCCTTCCATATTGTGTTCAATAATAATGTCCCAACAATACCCCTAGTAGTAATAATGCAGTTATAATGCCCACTTGAATTACCCTCAGTATTTATAATATCCCCCTGCATTGGCCCCTGTAGTTATAATGCCCCCCTACCCACTTGTAGTGCCCCCAGTATTTATAATGCCAACATAGTTCCCCAGTAGTTATAAGGTACCCCTGTAGTGCCCACAGTATTTATAATGCCCCCCAATGTTGCCACCAGAATGAATAATGCTTCCAGTAGTGCTCGCAGTATCAATAATGCCCGAGTATTTAAAATACCCCTCTGTAGTGCCCCCAGTATTTATAATGGCCCATGTAACGCATCCAGTATTTATAATGACCTTAGTAGTGCCACCAGAGTGTATAATGCTCCAGTAGTGCCCCCAGTATTAATAAATCTTTAGTTTCCCCAGTATTTGTCATGGCTCCCCTCCTTTGTGTCCCCAGTATTTAGCATGGCCATCCTCTTTATTGTCCCCAGTATTTAGCATGGACCCCCCTCTTTAGTGTCCCCAGCAGTGGCGTGAAAGTAAAAAAAAAATACTTACCTGACATCTGCGGCGGTTCCTAGGCAGCACAATGATGTCGGACGCAAGGGGAACATAACCCCTGTGCAGGCAGATGCAATGACGTTATTGCGCCACCTAGGACCCATAACAAGAGATTGTGATGATATCATTTTGATCATCTGCATTGGTATACTGCCTTATACCGCCATTAACTGCTACCCCCTTAGAGGCAAGCTGGCCGCCTGAGGTGAGATACTCATCTCGCTTTATATGGTCCTGAAAATAATCTTGCATCAATAAGAAATCAATATATCTATTATTTATTTTTTCCAAACCTAAAGCCAAAATTTGGCAGCAAATCTGACAATATTCAAAACCCCTCTGCCATTATAGGAAATTTTCACAATCCCACACATATACATAGGAAAAAATAGAACATGGTCTAAACATAGCCTAAAAAATACTAAGGGCTGTTTCACATGAGCGAGTCCATTGCGGGAATCACGCTCCGTGTGCGAGTGTGATCCTCCGCTCTGGACTTGCAGTAGCGCACGGCATTATCATGATTTATAATGCTATATGTCTCTGCATGGCCTTTTTTCCACAGACTCATAGTGACATAAAGCAGTCAGTATGATTCTGTAGAAATAAGGTCAAGCAGAAGCACATAGCATTATACTGTAAATCATGATAATGCCGTGTGCTCCTGCAAGTCCAGAGCGGAGGATCACACTCACACACGGAGCGTGATTCCCGCAATGGAGTCGCTCGTGTGAAACAGCCCTAATAGTTTATAAAACACCAAAAAAAAAACACTTGTATCATAAATATCTCGCATGGAGTTATTCGTATTACCACCTACACAGCTCAAAGAGCAACCACACAGAGAACATCTCTATTTTAATTATTTCTTTTATTGGATATCTAAAAACATTATATGGTATATCAGTTAAAAATATACAAAAAAAAAAAAATATACAAAAAACAGCACGTAATGGGAACGCTACGGTGTAATAACAATTATGTAAAAACAGAGAAAGCTCCAAACCAATAAGGGACTAGTATCCCCCCATACACAGATAAGACAGTATCAGCTTGGTGGGACACACATAGCAACATAAGCACCCAGCATATGTATACAAGCACACTCCAAACATTTGAAGGGGTGTGAGTCTGGGTGCAGCCCACAACAAGCAGAGGTTGCCAAAGGAGAGGGGGGGAAAAAAACACACACAATATAAAGTGCAAGTGCGATTAGTACCTACTGACCCTGGTCTGAAGCAAGGTCAGTAGGTACTAATCGCACTTGCACTTTATATTGTGTGTGTTTTTTTCCCCCCCTCTCCTTTGGCAACCTCTGCTTGTTGTGGGCTGCACCCAGACTCACACCCCTTCAAATGTTTGGAGTGTGCTTGTATACATATGCTGGGTGCTTATGTTGCTATGTGTGTCCCACCAAGCTGATACTGTCTTATCTGTGTATGGGGGGATACTAGTCCCTTATTGGTTTGGAGCTTTCTCTGTTTTTACATAATTGTTATTACACCGTAGCGTTCCCATTACGTGCTGTTTTTTCCCTAATAGTTTATGTAACCCAGTACTATCTATAAAACCGAGGGTCAAAGCGAAAGGATGTTAGTTCAAAATCAATGTTTAAACCTTTAGGTGCTAACTGAAAAGTCCAGAACTCTTCCCTTTGACTTATTTTTTCACATAATTCTTACCCCAACAATTCTTTTCAACTACTTCCATTTAAAAAAAATGTGGTCCCTTCAGGATGTCTGTTGTGCGCTGTTGCATAGTGTGCTGAGGCACTATGATCTAATGTTTCTTTTTTAATATTGTTAACGTGTTCTTCCCACTTTTATTTTCTACAAGTTTTCTCCACATAGTACACGCCACAAGGGCATATAAAAACATACACTACCCCACAGGTGTCACAAGTGGATAAGTCCTTCAAAACATGCAGTAGAGGATCATTTATTATCCAGAAATACGCTTATATTAGGCAGAAATACACCTATATTAGCAAGGAGTAAATGCTCTTTGGTCTAGGGGGTTAAATATACTCAGCCAATTACTGCTTGTTGTCCAGGAGTTAATGTTTGTTCATCCAGGCGTTCAGGGGTTAATACTCATTCGTCCAGGGGTCTGTTCATTCCTAGGGGTATATTCCTGCTTCATGTTTGTTTCCAGATGATGATTCCCACTTGTGGGGCCACTCAGCTGGACCTCATGAGCGCTCCACTGCCCGGTTATTTAATCCCAGAAGAGCATGCTCCCGCACATGGGCTGGCGGAGTGATATGACATCACCTAGCAAGCCCGTACAGCCACCACCAGGCAGAGGATCTCTTGTCCGGCATTTGCCATCAGGCAGAGGATCTCTTTGATCCTTGGCCTTTGATGTGCCTGCAACTGGACACATTTGTCCAGTTTCCGGGCGTTTTCCCATCCCAGCAGGCGCACGTGATTGGGCCCATGTGATCCTGCAAGTGGAGAATTAAGGGGGCATATATATATATATATATATATATATATATACAGTACAGACCAAAAGTTTGGACACACCTTCTCATTCAAAGAGTTTTCTTTATTTTCATGACTATGAAGGCATCAAAACTATGAATTAACACATGTGGAATTATATACATAACAAACAAGTGTGAAACAACTGAAAATATGTAATATTCTAGGTTCTTCAAAGTAGCCACCTTTTGCTTTGATTACGGCTTTGCACACTCTTGGTATTCTCTTGATGAGCTTCAAGAGGTAGTCCCCTGAAATGGTCTTCCAACAGTCTTGAAGGAGTTCCCAGAGATGCTTAGCACTTGTTGGCCCTTTTGCCTTAACTCTGCGGTCCAGCTCACCCCAATCCATCTCGATTGGGTTCAGGTCCGGTGACTGTGAAGGCCAGGTCATCTGGCGCAGCACCCCATCACTCTCCTTCATGGTCAAATAGCCCTTACTTTCAAAGTTTTCCCAATTTTTCGGCTGACTGACTGACCTTCATTTCTTAAAGTAATGATGGCCACTCGTTTTTCTTTACTTAGCTGCTTTTTTCTTGCCATAATACAAATTCTAACAGTCTATTCAGTAGGACTATAAGCTGTGTATCCACCTGACTTCTCCTCAACGCAACTGATGGTCCCAACCCCATTTATAAGGCAAGAAATCCCACTTATTAAACCTGACAGGGCACACCTGTGAAGTGAAAACCATTTCAGGGGACTACCTCTTGAAGCTCATCAAGAGAATGCCAAGAGTGTGCAAAGCAGTAATCAAAGCAAAAGGTGGCTACTTTGAAGAACCTAGAATATGACATATTTTCAGTTGTTTCACACTTGTTTTTTTATGTATATAATTCCACATGTGTTAATTCATAGTTTTGATGCCTTCAGTGTGAATCTACAATAGTCATGAAAATAAAGAAAACTCTTTGAATAAGAAGGTGTGTCCAAACTTTTGGTCTGTACTGTATATATATATATATATACTGACAAGCAATGTTTTGAACTTTTGGCTTTCAGGTTCCATATCTTACCATGGGCTCTGATGGGTGCAAATGGGTCTGGAAGAGACAAGGGTAAAGGGGGCTAACAGATCGAGAAATTCAAGAAATTGAAGGAACTGTCAAGTTTGGTGGAGGAAGCCTGATGATACAGGGTTGTTTCACAGCCAAAGGCGTTGAATACTTGACCAGTATTGATGGTGGTCTCAATGCTGAGCCATATGTTATGTGAGTATCCTACAAGACGAGTTACTTCGTACACTTGAGTACTGTGGGTATGAAAAGGTTGACATAGTGTTCCAGCAGGACAATCACCCAAAGCATATGTCGAGATTGGTGAAGAAATGGTTCAGTGGCAATGAAGTAGAGGTGCTGGATTGGCCCCTACAGTCCCCTGGCCTCAAACCAATCGAACACTTGTTGGTAGAGTTGAAAAAAAAAGCTGTATTATTATCCAAGTGAGTCAACCTGCACCAACATTGAGAACATGTAGAAGAGACCTGGGAACAGATTTCGGTTGAGACATGCTTGAATCTGATTGAGAGCATGCCCAGAAGGATTCAGGCAGTGTTGAAAAGGTGGATTCACAAAATACTAACAAAATAATAAAAATGAAAATCTAGAATTTTAGGAGCAAAACAGTAACAATCCAGTATAACTAATCATGTTAATGTCACTTTCGAAGATGGATGGTGAGATATGGAGCCCCTCCTTTCTAACAGGAGATCTTGATTAAGGTGTGAGTGTTGCTCCTCAAATTGGGTGCTTGATGCACACAGAGGTAACTAGGAGGAGCACACTATATGTGCAGGGTCTGCTCTCCTGAATATAGATGCCCATACGGCATAGGTAGGGTTAGAGTAGGACCTACCTGACTGAGACCACCTTGGCACGGGTAGGCGGGCACAGATGTGCTTTGATCAAAATATATTGGCTAAGAGTCTCAGATTTTATTATGAAAGTAAGGGCTTAGTCCATATATTATGTTTGCATCTATTGTGTATTTTCTGTGAGTTTCTAACTGTAGCCTTGCACATCCGCATATTTACTATCATATTGTGCAGGATGTTTTGTATCTGTATATTTCTGTGATAGTAAATGACCCCCTAAGTGCCTGAGCAGTATTGACCCTAAATACCAAGCTAATTCTGCTTGAGACCACCCAGGCACTCAGTAAACTTCAGTATCAGCCCTAAACCCCAAAATTGTTCTACCTGAGACCACTCCAGCTCTCATCTTTTATACCTTAGACCTTAGCTTATCAGCTGTCTATTAATTTCCCTGACCCAAATTACCTATTATCCCCTGGATGTCTCTCCCACTCCAAATCTCTCTCTTCAGCTCCATTTTGTCTTCCAGACTCACAGCTCTCTCCCTGTAGCTATCTTGGGGAAATTGCAGTGGCTTACTTATTGCTTCTTGCTTCCATTAGTCATTGCTCTTTAAATTCATAATATTCTAATAATATTCTAAGTGAGATGACCTCCATAAATAGCATTTTTTATTATCTTCTCAGCAGCATGTGAAACTAGAGCTAACAAAAATTACATTACACTCTTGTTGGGGAAGAAGATACAAAGTACCGAACAACAACCAAAAAATGACCAACATCTGAATCACATATTTCTAGACAGGTTTTAGAGTCAGATACAGTAATGCTTATTTGTCAGGTGTCAGGGTGAGGTCTCAAAGTTATATCATTGTAATGTTCTATTCTGACGTCTCAGGAAGGTATAACATGGACACTGTAAATATGCCGTAAGTCGCAGTGTAACCAATGCTTAACAGTACTACTCAAAATTACATGTTGTACTGTATATCAATTTTAAGTGGATTTTGCCTGGCCTTATTTTTGTAAAAGACTTAGCTATGTACATACATGAATTATTCAGTACACTCACTGATTCTGTTTCTTGATGCAGATGTTATCCTGCCTTAGCATATGTCCTCAGTTAACACTACAATTCAGAAGCCGAGTCAGCCGCTCTTGAAATATAGATCCAGGTGAAGATAGGGAAAGGTCTCTTTTTAGATACTCCATTCTTTCCACGCGACATCATGCTGCATATAAATATAACGCTTCCATATTCAACAATTGCTAGTCATTTATCAGGCTAGTTTTCATGTTTGCATTTCAAGAATATAATTGCCGTCTGCTTATAATAATATATGTAAAGGGCTTCTTCTTATGATATATGGGGAAATTAAACCTTTCATGGCAGGGTTGTTTTGGGCCTTTATTCCCAGACAAAATTCAACCTTTTGGAACTATGACCCAGATTTACTAATCTTAAAGATGGTGTAAGATTAGGCTGTCTAGACCGGTGCCAGATTTTCCACTGACTCTGTAACAACTATTGGTTGGCATACTTTGAGTCAGTTTTTTACACCAAAATTGCATCAAGCGGTCATCCCTTTCTACTGAAGCTCCACCGACTTTCCGCTATGTTCATTTTTTAAATATGTCAGTGTAGATGTGCCAAACAGCGCCAATTTGTGCCATTTTTCACCATATTTTTAAATAGATTTTTGGTGCAGATAAAGTAAATCCGGGCCTATGTTCCCTAAAGGTGATTTATTTTTATTTTTTTCTGAGTCTACTCAAAAATGTTTTTTTTTCTTTCTGGGATACATCAAGCTTTCATATTATTTCAAATGGGAGAGACAGTCATAGTAACATAGTAACATAGTAACATAGTACATAAGGCCGAAAAAAGACATTTGTCCATCCAGTTCGGCCTGTTATTCTGCAAGTTGATCCAGAGGAAGGCAAAAAAAAAAACTGTGAGGTAGAAGCCAATTTTCCCCACTTTAGGGGAATAAAAAATTTCTTCCCGACTCCAATCAGGCAATCAGAATAACTCCCTGGATCAACGACCCCTCTCTAGTAGCTATATCCTGTAATATTATTACGCTCCAGAAATACATCCAGGCCCCTCTTGAATTCCTTTATTGTACTCACCATCACCACCTCCTCAGGCAGAGAGTTCCATAGTCTCACTGCTCTTACCGTAAAGAATCCTTTTCTATGTTTGTGTACAAACCTTCTTTCCTCCAGACGCAGAGGATGTCCCCTCGTCACAGTCACAGTCCTGGGGATAAATAGATGATGGGATAGATCTCTGTACTGACCCCTGATATATTTATACATAGTAATTAGATCTCCTCTCAATCGTCTTTTTTCTAAAGTGAATAACCCTAATTTTGATAATCTTTCAGGGTACTGTAGTTGCCCCATACCAGTTGTTACTTTAGTTGCCCTCCTCTGGACCCTCTCCAGCTCTACTCTGTCTTGTTTACAGGAGCCCAGAACTGTACACAGTACTCCATGTGTGGTCTGACTAGCGATTTGTAAAGTGGTAGGACTATGTTCTCATCACAGGCATCTATGCCCCTTTTGATGCAACCCATTATCTTGTTGGCCTTGGCAGCAGCTGCCTGACACTGTTTTTTGCAGCTTAGTTTGCTGTTCATTAAAATTCCTAGATCCTTTTCCATGTCAGTGTTACCGAGTGTTTTACCATTTAGTATGTACGGGTGACTTGCATTATTCCTTCCCATGTGCATAACCTTACATTTGTCAGTGTTAAACCTCATCTGCCACTTCTCTGCCCAAGCCTCCAATCTATCCAGATCCCTCTGTAGTAGTATACTGTCCTCTTCAGTGTTAATTACTTTACACAGTTTAGTGTCATCTGAGAAAATGTATACTTTACTATGCAAGCCTTCTACAAGATCATTAATAAATATATTGAAGAGAATAGGGCCCAATACTGACCCCTGAGGTACCCCACTAGTGACAGTGACCCAATCTGAGTATGTACCATTAATAACCACCTTCTGTTTTCTATCACTCAGCCAGTTACTTACCCACTTACAGACGTTTTCTCCCAGTTCGAGCATTCTCATTTTATATACTAACCTTTTATGCGGTACAGTGTCAAATGCTTTGGAGAAGTCCAGATATACGACATCCATTGATTCGCCGCTGTCAAGTCTAGAACTTACCTCCTCATAGAAATGGAATAAATTAGTCTGACATGACCGATCCCTCACGAAGCCATGCTGATATGGCGTTATTTGCTTATTTTCGTTGAGATGCTCTAAGATAGCATCTCTCAGAAAACCTTCAAACAGTTTACCCACAACAGATGTTAAACTTACCGGCCTATAGTTTCCAGGCTCTGTTTTTGGACCCTTTTTGAACATTGGCACCACATTTGCCATGCGCCAATCCTGTGGGACATTCCCTGTCAGTATAGAGTCTGCAAATATCAGAAATAAGGGTCTGGCTATGACATTACTTAATTCCCTTAGGATACGGAGGTGTATGCCATCCGTTCCTGGCGATTTGTCTATTTTAATCTTTTTAAGTCGCTGTTGTACTTCTTCCTGGGTCAGACAGCACACTTTTAATGGGGAATTAACTTTTACATTCTGCATGTCATCTGACAGTTTATTTTCCTCAGTGAATACATTGGAGCAATTTTTTTTTAACAGCTTTGCTTTCTCCTCGTTGCTCTCTGCGACTCCCCCCTCAAGGGCCGACACCTTCAGATTTATACTTTTTAACATTTATATAATTGAAGAACATTTTAGGGTTAGTTTTACTCTCTTTGGCAATTAATCTCTCGGTCTCTAGTTTGGCCGCTTTTATTAGTTTTTTACATGTTCTATTTTTTTCTTATAGTTTTTCAGTGCTTCCGTGCTACTCTCCTGTTTTAGTGATTTATATGCTTTCTTTTTGTCATTTATTGCTTTCTTTACAGTTCTATTTATCCACATTGGTTTCTTTTTGTTCCTTAACCTTTTATTCCCATACGGTATATACCTCTCACAATGAGATTTTAGGATGTTTTTAAGGATATCCCATTTTGTGGCTGTATTTTTATTTTTGAGGACTTTGTCCCAGTTAGTTAGGCCTATGGCCTCTCTTACTTGGCTAAATTTAGCTTTTTTGAAGTTTGCCATTTTTGTTCCTCCCTGTAGAAACGCTCTTTTAAATGATAATTGGAAGGTTATTACTTTATGGTCACTATTTCCCAGGTGTCCCCCAACCTGCACGTCTGTTGTTCTGTTAGGCCTATTGGTTAATACTAAGTCTAGTATGGCCGTCCCTCTAGTCGGGTCCTGAACTAGTTGGGAGAGGTAATTGTCTATGGTTATTGCCAAGAACCTGTTTCCTTTATGAGATATACAAGTTTCAGTTTCCCAGTCAATATCTGGGTAGTTGAAGTCCCCCATAATAAACACCTCATTATGATTTGCCGCCTCGTCTATCTCGTTTAGTAGTAGATTTTCTGTGGACTCTGGTATATTAGGTGGTTTATAGTAAACTCCTATTAGTAATTTATAGTTTTTTTTAGCTCCATGTATCTCTACCCACAGTGACTCCACATGTTCATGTCCCTCACTTATATCTTCACGGAGTGTGGGCTTTAGACAAGACTTTACATAAAGGCAAACCCCTCCCCCTCTCCGGTTTTGACGATCCTTTCTAAACAGACTGTAACCTTGTAGATTAACTGCCCAGTCATAGCTATCATCCAGCCATGTCTCAGTTATTCCCACTATGTCATAGTCTTCCTCACACATCACTAATTCCAGCTCCCCAGTTTTATTTGTCAGGCTTCTGGCATTAGTATACATACATTTGAGAGGTTTATGTATATTTTTTACCCTACACCTTTCCTTCTGAACTGTTCTAGTCACTCCTTCCATTCCTCCCCCAGTCCCAGTCATTTGGAAGAATTTGTTTTTTTTGGTGAAAAATAGCCAGAGACAGGAAAAATGACAGTATGTTTATAATTTCATGCTGTGCTTTTATGTAGTTTGCTCCATGGATAATATGGACCCATAAATTAATTATTACTTTAATTCCTCCCCTCATAGTAACATAAAAAAGTTGTGTAACATACACAGTTACATAGGTTGTAATAAGACCCAAGTTCATCAAGTTCAACCTTAGGCCTCATGCACACGGCCATTGTGCGGCCGTTCTGTGCATTGGGGACCGCAATTTATGGTATCATATACACGGGCAACATCCGTGCGACAGCTAGGACGGATCGAAACCTATTTAACTTGAATGGGTCCGTGATCCGTCTGCACAGTAAAAAAAATAGAACATGTTTAAGTGAATGGGTCCCCACACGGCCGGTACCCGTGTATTGCGGACCCGCTGTATGCGGGCTGCAATAAAGCCACGGCTGGGCAACGGCCGTGTGCATGAGGCCTTTCTCAGATCAATTATAGAACATTATTTGTTTGATTAATTATAACCCTCAATGCTGTTTGCCATTAGATAAGCATATACAGTACAGACCAAAAGTTTGGACACCTTCTAATTCAAAGAGTTTTCTTTATTTTCATGACTATGAAAATTGTAGATTCACACTGAAGGCATCAAAACTATGAATTAACACATGTGGAATTATATTCATAGCAAACAATTGTGAAACAACTGAAAATATGTCATATTCTAGGTTCTTCAAAGTAGCCACCTTTTGCTTTGATTACTGCTTTGCACACTCTTGGCATTCTCTTGATGAGCTTCAAGACGTAGTCCCCTGAAATGGTTTTCACTTCACAGGTGTGCCCTGTCAGGTTTAATAAGTGGCATTTCTTGCCTTATAAATGGGGTTGGGACCATCAGTTGCGTTGAGGAGAAGTCAGGTGGATACACAGCTGATAGTCCTATTGAATAGACTGTTAGAATTTGTAATATGGCAAGAAAAAAGCAGCTAAGTAAAGAAAAACGAGTGGCCATCATTACTTTAAGAAATTAAGGTCAGTCAGTCAGCCGAAAAATTGGGAAAACTTTGAAAGTAAGGGCTATTTGACCATGAAGGAGAGTGATGGGGTGCTGCGCCAGATGACCTGGCCTCCACAGTCACCGGACCTGAACTCAATCGAGATGGTTCGGGGTGAGCTGGACCGTAGAGTGAAGGCAAAAGGGCCAACAAGTGCTAAGCATCTCTGGGAACTTCTTCAAGACTGTTCGAAGACCATTTCAGGGGACTACCTCTTGAAGCTCATCAAGAGAATGCCAAGAGTGTGCAAAGCAGTAATCAAAGCAAAAGGTGACTACTTTGAAGAACCTAGAATATGACATATTTTCAGTTGTTTCACACTTGTTTGTTATGTATATAATTCCACATGTGTTAATTCATAGTTTTGATGCCTTCATAGTCATGAAAATAAAGAAAACGCTTTGAATGAGAGGGTGTGTCCAAACTTTTGGTCTGTACTGTACCTCTTTTCTAAAGGGCATCTGTCAACAGATTTGTACCTATGAAACTGACTGACCTGTTGCATGTGTGCTTGGCAGCTGCAGTCATCTGTGTGTAATTCCTCTTTTGTTAAGATAGTGATATTTGACAGAAATCCTTAATTATTGCTAGAGATGAGTGAATCAAATCAGACTAAATGAAATTCGATCCGAATTTCAGGAAAAATTTGATTCGCAACAATTTCCCTGCACTTCATGGTAACAAATCGCAATTTTTCCTAAAATGGCGGCTACACTTGTGAGGACTGAGGACATGGGGCAAGGAACTCTGGTAAGGCGAGATCACCCAGATTTACATGCATGCATGTAGCCAATCAGCAGCCAGCCATCCCTGTGATGTCACAGCCCTATAAACACGGCAGACATTTTAGATTCTTCCATTTTCCAGCGTTCTGAGAGCAGGGACAGACGTGAGAAGGCGCTAAGGACAGCATTTGGAAAAACCTCATTGTGAAAAATAAAACTGAAAAAATGATTTATAAGTGCAGGTAAAGGATAGGGAGGGAAAGATTATTTGGGAATCTAAATAGTCATTATACAGCTCTGTCTTTCCAGCAATTTGTTCTTGTTATTGGGGTGCAAGTGCTATTTTGAAAAGCCTTTAGTGGCTTATATCTGTGGAAAAAGAAATATATATTTTCGGTTCACTTCTGCAGTTATATGTGTTGAAAGCGTATAAAAAGAAAAATATATACGCACTTCACTGGTGCACTTATTTGTGGCAAAAGTGTTTAGTGGCCTAGTTCAGTACAGAAAGAAAAATATTCACGCACTTCACTGGTGTATTTATTTCTGCTAAAAGGGTTTAGTGGCCTATTTCAGTACGAAAAGAAAAATATATTCTTAGTTCACGTCGGCAGTTATATGTGTTGAAAGTATGGGTGGGAGTCAGCAGTGTGGCAGCAGTGGGAGGTCGGAAGCCAAACCACCTGCTTCACAACAGCCTACCTGCCCGAGAAGTAGTAGTGCAGGGGCTCATAGAAGCAGCGGCGGAAGCAGTCAGACAGTGCAGACTCAGCGGTGTGACAGTATTTTGTTAAGCTGCCGTAGGAGGTTAACATGGCCATATGTAGAATATGTAGGCAGAAGGTAAAGCGTGGCCAGGGTGCCAATGTCGGCAGCACAGCCCTGTGTCTACATATACAGCGTCACCATATGTGGTATCCTGATGCTGCTGCTCATGCTACTGCCATCTCCACACTATGTCACCTTGCCACTCTGTGGTATCCTGATGCAGCTGCTGCTACTGCCATCTCCACACTATGTCATCTTGCCACTCTGTGGTATCCTGATGCTGCTGCTACTGCCATCTACACACTATGTCACCTTGCCACTCTGTTGTATCCTCCTGCTGTTGCTGCTACTGCCATCTTCACACTATGTCACCTTGCCACTCTGTGGTATTCTGATGCTGCTGCTGCTACTGCCATCTCCACACTATGTCACCTTGCCACTCTGTGGTATCCATATGCTGCTGCTGCTACTGCCATCTACACACTATGTCACCTTGCCACTCTGTGATATCCTGATGCTGCTGCTGCTACTGCCATATCCACACTATGTCACCTTGCCACTCTGTGGTATCCTGATGCTCCTGCTACTGCCATCTCCACACTATGTCACCTTGCCACTCTGTGGTATCCTCCTGATGCTGTCGCCACCTCCAGACTCATTGTCATTGTGCCACTCTGTGGGCTCCTTTTGATGCTGCTGCCACCTCCTCTATACTCTGTCATTGGGCCACTCTGTGGTCTCCTCATGCTGCTGCCAACTCCAGACTTGGTCATTGTACCACTCAGTGGCCTACTTATACTACTACCAACTCCAGACTCGGTCATTGTACTACTCAGTGGCCTCCTCAAACTGCTGGCAACTTCACACTTTGTTGTGGTGCCACTCTGTGGCCTTCCTGATACTGCTGCCAACTGCAGACTCGATCATTGTGTCACTCAGTGGCCTCTTCATACTGCTGCCACCTTCACAATCTCTCATCGTCGTGCTACTCTGGCCTCCTCATGCTGCTGACACCTCCACAATCTCTCGTAGTCGTGCTACTCTGTGGCCTCCTGATTCTGCTGCCAACTCCAGACTCTGTCATTGTGCCACTCGGTGGCCTCCTCCTGATGCTGCTGCCACCTCCACATTCTATCATTGGGCCACTCTGTGGCCTTCTCATGCTGCTGCCAACTCCAGTCTGTCATTATGCCACTCAGTGGCCTCCTCATACTGCTGCCAACTCCAGACTTGGTCATTGTGCCACTCAGTGGCCTCCTCTTACTGCTGCCAACTCCAGACTCTGTCAGTGTGCCACTCGGTGGACTTCTTATACTGCTGACACCTCCACACTTTGTCGTGGTGCCACTCTGTGGCCTCCTGATGCTGCCGCCACCTCCAGACTCTGTCATTGGGCCACTCTGTGGTCTCCTCATGCTGCTTCCACCTCACCACTATGTCATAGGTCCACTCTGTGGACTTTTCATGCTGTTCCCACCCTCCTAACTTCATAAATGGGCCACTATTTTGCCTTTCAGCCTGGCTGACATCATCATTTATTTGACCTTTCTTCTGATCTGACACAGAAGACATGCAAATATTTATTCAAGTGTCATGTCTGTTTTTAGATCCACTCCTGTTTTCTTTTCGCATTAGCAAAACTGATGGATTTTTGAGCAAATGCTGACCGAGTGAAGGCGTATGCTCCACAGACAAGATACGTTTTTTGTGGGTTATTGTTCTGATGGATCAGAGGAAGGACAAATTAATCAGTGGCGTGAACACAAACTTACTGCTGACACTCTCTTCACTCTGTCCGGGGGGGGGGCTCTACTTGTATAAGCGTTTAATAGAACAGGTTCTGTAGACATTTATGTAGAATCAGCTGGTGACGGTGTAAAAAGAGTGCGCTTCTTCTTGGCGCTAACATCGACCTGGAAGTCTGAGTTCATACTTGAGTTATTTGGTCAGTTTTGGCCCCGTGACTGCCCAAATAAGTGAAGTGTGCAGTGATTCTAAGAGCGACGGCTGTCATCTGCATGTCATACGGACTCACAGTATTATTTCACTACCAAAGCAGACTCCCTATGCGTGTTACTACAAGGCACTGTGTTCTACACCACCATAAAGGCTCTCAGCAGCCAGGAAATAGCAGTTTTTTTTACGTAATTCTTCACTAATATATTCAGATCGAACCAAATTTTTCCCGAAAAAATTGGCGAACCGGCGAATCTAATTTTTTAAAAATTCACTCATCTCTAATTATTTTATCTGAATGATATCTGGCACTGGCGAACACAAATGAAAGTAAAAGTTAAAAATCTATGCCTTCCCTTTGTCCTCTATAATTATTATATTGTCATGGCTATATTTTAATGGATCAGTATTATGATGTGAATGCTTAATCAGAACCCTGGATATTCAATGCTTTTAAGTTTCAATGTTCTTTGTTTTTGTCTTATAATGTTCAATACATCTCTTTTTAGTCATCTAAATTTTTCTGTTATCCTGGATATTTTGTTACACATGGGTAAAAACGAGCTACTGTACATGATTCCTATAATATCACTTTAAAGGGCATCTGTCAGCAGTTTTGGACCTATATAACTGGCTGACCTGTTACATGTGCTCATGGCAGCTGACAGCATCTGTGTTGGGCCCATTATTATTATTATTTATTATTAAAGTGCCATTCATTCCATAGCGCTGTACATATGAAAAGGGGTATACATATATAATACAGACAATTGCACTAAACATAAACAAGACAAGTTACAAACTGGTACAGAAGGAGAGAGGGCCCTGCCTCTGAGGGCTTACAATCTACATGGTATGGGAGAAGGACACAGTAGGAGAGGGTAAAGTTGGTCATGGCAGTATAGAGGCAGCAGGGTCACTGGTTGTAGGCTTGTCTGAAGAGGTGGGTTTTTAGGTTTCTTTTGAAGGATTCCACTGTAGGTGAGAGTCTGATATGTTGGGGTAGCGAGTTCCAGAGTGTTGGGGATGCATGGAAGAAATCTTGAAGCCGATTGTGGGAAGAGGTGAAAAGGGGAGATGAGAGAAGGATGTCTTGTGAGGATCGGAGATTGCGTGTAGGGATGTATCGGGAAAGTAGCTCAGAGATGTAGGGAGGGGACACGCTGTGGACAGCCTTGTATGTATTTGTTAGTATTTTGAACTGAATCCGCTGGGCAATTGGGAGCCAGTGAAGGGATTGGCAGAGGGGAGAGGCAGAGGAGTAACAGGATGAGAGGTGGATTAGTCTTGCAGCAGAGTTGAGGATAGATTGGAGGGGTGCAAGAGTGCTAGATGGAAGGCCACAGAGGAGAATGATGCAGTAGTCTAGGCGGGAGATGATGAGGGCATGTACAAGCATTTTTGCAGACTCAAAGTTGAGGAAAGCGCAGATGCGGGAGATGTTTTTGAGTTGGTGTCGGCAGGTGGTGGAAAGGGCTTGGATGTGTGGTTGGAAGGAGAGGGCAGAAATCAAGGTCACTCCAAGGCAGCAGACTTATTATGACAGATAGGTCTGTTGGGGGGGGTGTTGAGAAACATGGGGGAAATGATGCATTCTGTTTTATCCATGTTAAGTTTTAGAAGCGAGAGGAGAAGAAGGAGGACATGGAAGATAGGCATTGTGGGATTCTGGATAGTAAGGTGGTGTCTGGACGAGAGAGGTAGATTTGTGTGTCATCAGCATAAAAGTGATACTGAAAGCCATAGGGCTCTATGAGCTGTCCCAGGCCGAAACTGTAGATAGAGAAGAGCAGGGGTCCTAGGACAGAGCCTTGCGGGACACACAACAGAGAGGGAATGAGACAAGGAGGTGGTGTGAGACTGGGAGATGCTAAATGTCCGCTCTTTAAGGTATGATGTGATCCTGGAGAGGGCCAAGTTATGCCAAGAGATTAGAGAGTTTGTAACAGAAGGGAGTGGTCGACAGTAGTGATGAGCGGCAGGAGCAATATTTGAATTTGCGATATTTCGTGAATATTTGGTAGAATATTCGTCATTTATTTGCGAATTCGAGATTATTTTCTTGATCGGGAAAAATTGTCAATATAATATTTGCATAATGCTTGCGAAATACAGGTGTGGGTTACTATAGCTATATTTTTCAAGCTAAAAAAAAAAAAAAAAGGAAAATGAAGACGCAGCACACTAGCAGTCGGGTGCAGAATCAGGCCAATATGAACCGGCACCAGGGTCCCATTCAATGGAGAAAATACAAAAAGCCAGCAGCACTCCAATGTAATAAAAAAATCAATGTGGTTTATTCACCCAGTGTCGAATAGCAGCGACGTTTCAACCGCTTGTTGCGGTCTTTCTCAAGCTATGTGAACATGTGTTACAACCGTGGTATATAAAGGTGTATTAATTCATTACATTAAATATCCAATTAAAATAGAAACAATCACAATTCATAAAAACTATGCTAACTAAATACATATCCATCAACATCAATGTGAAATTGTATACAGTACAAATAAAGTTACAGTGCCTCATGCAAAAATACATAGTACATGACAAAAAGTGCATGATCGAGTATAATTGATAATTAAAAATGCATGTGTTCCCAATACGTGGTGTTGATTAAAAACTTACAAAATCAGTTAACCAACAGTGTCGACGGAGCATCACGGTCTAGAGAGCGTCCACATTCAGTTAATGCTCATGTGCGAGATCCATAGATCTCACGATATCTCAGGCGCAACAGGACTCTATGGAAACCTCATCAAAGATGGCCAAATCTGGAGATACCTACATGTGCACATGTCTGAGCAATAGTTGCCACCCAAAACAAAGTCATGTGATGTCACGGATGGTGTACAGGAAACAAGACAATACCATATAAACAATGTCTCTCTGGATCCACAACTAAGGAACAAAGGGAGACCCCTGCAAAAGACCTGCCGCTCTCCCTCACTGCTGAGCCTATGCGAACACCCCAAAGGTGGATGTCCGCATATCCACGTTCCTCGGCTATCTATTACCCGAAGACCCTACAATAGTGAAGGGACACGACCACCGGCTCCCTACACTGACACGGAGGGAGTCAGGGTCACCTGGATCCAGAAAAGACAAAACCATAAATACATAAACAGCACTTATCTTGCAGACGAATGACGACTGACGACTGGGAACTGGGAACTGGGAACAGCATGCACACACACTCCAGGAAGTTGAATCAGCCGCACACTACTGCATTATGGGGAGGAACTTAAAGGGTAGCGATCAGTCTGACTGCATGACAGCTGAGATAGACTAACGAGATGAGAAACTAAACCAAAACAAAGAAATTCAAGGAGGAGGATCTGAGAAGCTCCTGTGAGCGCTTCTCAGCTGTCTGGCTGTGACAGTACCCCTCCCTCTAGGAGTGGACTCCGGACACTCAGGGCCCACCTTCTCAGGATGGGACCTATGGAAAGCCCTGATGAGACGAGAGGCCTTAATGTCCGTCACTGGGACCCACATCCTCTCCTCAGGACCATAACCCTCCCAATGAACGAGGTACTGGAGGGAACCGCGGACAAGACGAGAATCCACAATCCTAGAGACCTGAAATTCAAGATTTCCATCAACCATAATCGGAGGAGGAGGCAAAGGCGAGGGTACAATAGGTTGAACATAAGGTTTCAATAAGGACTTATGAAAAACATTATGGATCTTCCAAGTCTGAGGAAGATCAAGACGGTAGGCAACAGGATTGATGACAGACAGGATCTTGTAAGGCCCAATAAACCTAGGACCCAACTTCCAGCAGGGAACCTTCAATTTGATATTCTTGGTAGACAACCACACCAGATCACCAACATTCAGGTCCGGACCAGGCACACGTCTCTTATCCGCCACACGCTTATATCTCTCACTCATGCTCTTTAGATTATCCTGAATCTTTTGCCAAATAGATGACAAAGACGAGGAGAATCTGTCCTCATAAGGCAAACCAGAAGAGCCCTCTCCCGAGAAAGTCCCAAACTGCGGATGGAACCCATATGCACCAAAAAATGGTGACTTATCAGAGGACTCCTGACGACGGTTATTTAAAGCAAACTCAGAAAGGGACAAAAAAGAACACCAATCCTCCTGATTCTCCGCCACAAAACAGCGCAGATATGTCTCCAGATTCTGATTGACGCGCTCTGTCTGGCCATTCGACTGCGGATGGAAAGCAGAAGAGAATGACAACCGAACCCCCAAGCGAGAACAGAAAGCCTTCCAGAATCTGGAAACAAACTGCGTGCCCCTATCAGAGACTATGTCTGAAGGAATCCCATGCAATTTGACAATGTGGTCAATAAATGCCTGCGCCAGCGTCTTAGCATTGGGCAAACCAGGAAAAGGGATAAAATGCACCATTTTGCTAAAACGGTCCACCACCACCAGAATCACAGACTTCCCCGAGGAACGAGGCAAGTCCGTTATGAAGTCCATGGACAGATGTGTCCAAGGACGGGAAGGAATGGGCAAAGGAAGGAGAGGACCTGATGGCCGTGAATGAGGGACCTTGGCACGAGCGCAAGTCTCGCAAGCTGCCACAAAACCCTCAACCGACTTACGAAGCGCAGGCCACCAGAATCTCCGAGCGATGAGATCCAGTGTGGCTCTTGCCCCCGGGTGCCCAGCAAGGACCGTGTCGTGGTGTTCTTTAAAAATCTTGTGTCTCAAAGCGAGAGGCACAAACAACCTCCCAGGAGGACAAAGATCAGGAGCTTCTGACTGGGCTGCCTGCACCTCTGCCTCCAATTCAAGAAAAAGAGCAGAGACCACCACACCTTCAGCCAAAATGGGACCCGGGTCTTCAAAATTCCCACCTCCCGGAAAACAACGTGACAGGGCATCTGCCTTCACATTCTTAACCCCAGGGCGGAAAGTAACAACAAAATTAAACCTTGAAAAGAACAAAGACCATCTGGCCTGTCTCGGGTTCAGACGCTTGGCTGACTCCAAGTAGGCCAGATTTTTATGGTCAGTAAACACGGTAATAGGGTGTCTGGCTCCCTCTAGCCAATGGCGCCATTCCTCAAAAGCCAACTTGATGGCCAACAATTCCCTATCTCCCACATCATAATTTCTCTCTGCGGAGGAGAGTTTCTTTGAGAAAAAGGCACACGGTTGCCATTTGGCAGGAGAGGAACCCTGAGACAAGACCGCACCCACCCCTACCTCAGAAGCATCAACCTCAACTATGAAGGGTAACGAAATATCAGGTTGTACTAGGATGGGAGCGGAAGCAAAACTCTCCTTGATATTAGAAAAGGCCTTACGCGCCTCTACCGACCAGGAAGAAAAATCTACCCCCTTTCTGGTCATATCAGTGAGTGGTTTAACAACAGAGGAATAATTCAAAATAAATTTCCTGTAATAATTGGCAAAGCCCAAAAAACGCATCAGCGCCTTCTGATTCTCAGGAAGCTCCCACTCAAGCACAGCGCGGACCTTCTCGGGGTCCATGCGAAAACCAGAAGCGGAGACAAGAAACCCCAGAAATTGGATTTCTGGAACCGCAAACACACATTTTTCCAGTTTCGCATATAATTTATTCTCCCGCAGGATGAGCAAGACCTGACGTAAGTGTTCCTTATGAGTCTTGAAATCAGGAGAAAAAAATCAAAATGTCTTCCAAATACACTAATACAAATTTTCCCATTAAATGATAAAAAATGCTGTTGACGAAATGCTGAAAAACGGCTGGGGCATTCATCAAACCAAAAGGCATAACCAAATTCTCAAAATGGCCCTCAGGGGTATTGAAAGCCGTCTTCCATTCGTCTCCTTCTCTGACCCTAACCAGGTTGTATGCCCCTCTTAGGTCTAATTTGGAAAAGACTTTAGCCCCAACAACCTGGTTAAACAGGTCCGGGATCAGAGGAAGCGGATAAGGATCACGAATAGTGATACTGTTCAGCTCCCTGAAATCCAGACAAGGTCTTAAAGAACCATCTTTTTTCTTAACAAAGAAAAAACCAGCGGCAACAGGTGACTTCGAGGGTCGTATGTGTCCTTTTCTCAGACTCTCAGAGATATAAGCCCGCATAGCGACCCTCTCAGGTTGGGAGAGATTGTATAAACGAGATTTAGGCAGCTTGGCGCCTGGGATGAGATTAATAGGGCAATCACACTCCCTGTGCGGAGGCAAACCCTGAACTCCACTCTCAGAGAAGACATCCAAAAATTCAGAGAGGAAAGGTGGTACAGTCTTAGTAGAAACCTCAGAAACAGATGTTAGGAGGCAATTCTCTCTGCAAAAGTCACTCCAACCATTTATTTGCCTCGCTTGCCAATCAATGGTGGGGTTATGTTTAGTGAGCCAGGGTAGCCCCAACACTAGAGGAGTAGGCAAACCGCTAAGGACGAAACATGACACATCCTCAACATGAGCATCACTCACAATTAAACGGATATTGTGAACTATGCCCTTTAATGATTTCTGAGAAAGTGGAGCGAAATCAATAGCAAAAACAGGAATATCCTTTCCCAAAGTGCATACCTGGAAAACATGAGTTATTGCAAATTGATTATCAATGAGGTTGACAGCTGCTCCACTATCCACAAAAATCTCACAAAAAATGCTCTTGCTCTCTAGCGCCACCCTAGCAGGCAGGACAAAACGGGAACTACAAGCAAACGGAAAACCTTCAATTTCCGCCTCAACCCTGCCAATAGTAACAGACGGAACATTTTTAAAAGATTTTTTCCTTTTTGTCTCTTTATTACTCCCAGAAAACTGCCTGAATCTCCTAGAGGGACAAACATTTGCCAGATGATTTATACCTCCACAACAAAAACAAACCCTCCCCTGCGGGCTGAATCTTCTATTGTCAGAGGCAATCAACCCCAGGTGCATGGACTCCTGCTCAGAAGGGGCTGACAGCGACTGAGACCCCTGTGCACAGAATGAGACCGCTGCATTTTCCCGGGACTGAGTATGACAGGAAGGAGAGATCTCTCCTCTCTCTCTAAGACGCCTGTCAATACGAACAGCCTGAGACATAGCAGAAACCAAGGAGGTAGGTCTTTCATGAAAGGCAAATGCATCTTTCAATCCCTCTGAAAGACCATAGCAAAATTGACTTCGGAGTGCAGCATCATTCCAACCCGTATCAGCTGCCCATCTCCGAAATTCGAACAGTATATCTCTGCGGATTGTTTACCCTGGCATAACAGACGTAGTCTAGACTCAGCCAGAGCAATACGATCCGGATCATCATATATCTGACCCAGGGCTAAAAAGAATTCATCCACTGAAAGAAGGGGCCGTGCCCCCTCCGGCAGCGAAAAGGCCCAGGACTGAGCGTTACCCCTGAGCAGCGATATAATGATCCCCACCCTCCGTTCTTCATCACCAGAAGAATGGGGAAGAAGGCGAAAATGGAGTTTGCAAGCCTCTCTAAAACGCACAAAATTCTCACTACCCCCGGAGAACGTATCCGGGAGCGAGATCTTAGGCTCAGCACAAACTCCATGAACGCAAGCTGAACCGGTCACTTGAAACTGAGAAAAAGTCTTACGGAGATCAGCTACCTCCAAAGAAAGACCCTGAAAGCGTTCAGCCAAAAGTGAAACCGGATCCATGCTTGAGACGGTTTTGGCGGCTGATAATGTCACGGATGGTGTACAGGAAACAAGACAATACCATATAAACAATGTCTCTCTGGATCCACAACTAAGGAACAAAGGGAGACCCCTGCAAAAGACCTGCCGCTCTCCCTCACTGCTCAGCCTATGCGAACACCCCAAAGGTGGATGTCCGCATATCCACGTTCCTCGGCTATCTATTACCTGAAGACCCTACAATAGTGAAAGGACACGACCACCGGCTCCCTACACTGACACGGAGGGAGTCAGGGTCACCTGGATCCAGAAAAGACAAAATCATAAATACATAAACAGCACTTATCTTGCAGACGAATGACGACTGACGACTGGGAACAGGGAACTGGGAACAGCATGCACACACACTCCAGGAAGTTGTATCAGCCGCACACTACTGCATTATGGGGAGGAACTTAAAGGGTAGCGATCAGTCTGACTGCATGACAGCTGAGATAGACTAACGAGATGAGAAACTAAACCAAAACAAAGAAATTCAAGGAGGAGGATCTGAGAAGCTCCTGTGAGCGCTTCTCAGCTGTCTGGCTGTGACATGTGATCACAGTCACATGATCCAGATCGCAACAAGTAAACATAATCAATATTACATTAAGGATCACAGAGGCTAGCTGCGAATCTAGACTGTGTCAGCAGTCATCAATTCACTAATGGTAGGTGATGGAGACGCCGCCACGGGTCCCTGGGGCAGAGCGTCCCTCCCAACTTACATAACGCTGTATAGACCCAAAAGTAAACAAAATAATAAAATGTAGACCGCAGGACTGACAGTGTCTCACAGTCAAAACTGACCGGTTCAGCAGTCAGGTCATCACTGTTATGGGGAGGTGAAGACGTTGGCACGGGTTACCATGTCAAACCGTCAACGGCGCCCAAAAGACCTCAAACAAATCCATACGTATGACAGATATTTGTAAAATAAAGGGACATAGTGTAACCCCCGGGGCCAGGAGGGAACCACCATTTCAATGTCTCTAAAAAATATCACAGATAATCATATGTAAAGGTAGACAAAAGATTGCAATCTACAGCATGACACATGTAAAGTACTGTATAAATATGGCCATCCTATGATTATTAGCAATACATCAAAAAAACTGAATGTGGATAGCTAATGTAGGGCCGCGATGCTCAAATCATCACACCGGGTGTCCACTGGAATTGTAACTCGTAGCCGAATCTAAAAAGATTTGTAAAGAAAGAGAAATTATTACTCATTTTATAACATACTTATAAAATGTAAGCATAGTTATTTACACACATGTCCAAAAAGGACTACACCAGGGAAGGAGAACAACACGAAACACGGAGAGAGGCACCATCAGTTCACCCTAAAGTCAACATTGAGGCCGTTTGGTTTAAGTGTCTTCAAAGTGAATATCCAAAATAATTCTCGCTTTTTAAGGAGAGCCTTCCTGTCACCACCACGTCTGCCCATCTGTACCTGCTCTATCACACGGAACCTATGGTCTTTTTCAGAATGACCTGCCTCCTTAAAATGTTTGGAGACTGGCAAATCCATTTTCTCCTTCCTAATAGAATATCTATGTTGGTTTAAACGTGTTTTAACATCCCACGTGGTCTCCCCAACATACCACGCATCACATGGACACGACAGTAGGTAGACCACGTGAGATGAATCACACGTCAAATATTGAGCAATCTGAATTGTTTCATTTGTCGCTGGATTGAGAAAAGAGTCCCCCTTGAGCATGAGGCAACAATTCACACAGTGGTAGCATGGATAGCAGCCAGTCCGTGTGGAGCCACAAAATGACCTCACAGTGGTTCTGTTGCTGCCCACATCGGATCTGACTAACCTGTCACCCAAGTTTCACCCCCTACGGTAAGAGAAAATTGGGGGTGTCCGAAACTCCTCAATCTGAGGGAAACTATTGCCAATAATCTTCCAATGTCTTCTGATGACAGATGCAATCTGCGGACTGTCAGCAGAATACTGTGAGATAAAGGGAATACGTGGGGCTACTATAGTCTCATTGCAGGGAGTCTGTGTCCGGCTAATGTCAGCCCGAAACTTACTCTCTGCAATGAGTTTCTTGGGATACCCTCGCACTGCAAATTTCTTGCTCATAAAACGCAAATCCCTGGTGGATTTGTCCCTCACAATCCTCTTAACCCGAAGAAATTAGCTGTAGGGTAGAGACTGAATCATGGAACGAGGATGGTGGCTTTCAAAACATAGCAAAGTATTCATGTCAGTATCTTTCACATACAGATCAGTGGTTAAACCCTGTCCATAGACCTGAACCTCTGTATCCAGAAATTGTAGTTTCTGAGTCGAATGGACAACAGTAAACCTCACAGTGGGATCGATTTCATTGAGGTATGCATGGAACGCGAGGAGGCCCAACGTGTCGCCCGTCCACACCATGAAGATGTCATCAATATAGCGCCACCACCCCAGAACATGTCTGAAGTGGTGGCTGCCATAAATAAATGACTCCTCAAGGTGGGACATGTAGATGTTGGCAACAAGCAGTTGAAACGTGGCTGCTATTCGACACTGGGTGAATAAACCACGTTGATTTTTTTATTACATTGGAGTGCTGCTGGCTTTTTGTAATTTCTAAATTTTTCAAGCTGCTAGAAGTTTCCTGAGACTGGAGAAAATGATCGGCACTGCAGAACATTGCAATAGCTTTATATGCAGATATGGGCAGCACGGTGGCTCAGTGGTTAGCACTGGTGCCTTGCAGCGCTGGGTTCCTAGGTTCAAATCCGACCAAGGACAACATCCGCATGGAGTTTGCGTGGGTTTCCTCTGGGTGCTCTGGTTTCCTCCCATACTCCAAAGACATACTGATAGGGACCTTAGATTGTGAGCCCCATTGGGGACAGTTGGATGATAATGTCTGTAAAGTGCTGCGGAATATAGTAGCGCTATATAAGTGCATAAAATAAATATGCAGATAGAGTGCTCCAATATGATACGAATATTTTGGCGCAATACGTGCAACTTCATATTTTAACAGGTCTGACTACTTATTAGTGATTGGTGCACTAAGTATTGTTGTGAACTTGTGACATCACAGCACTATGTATGTAGCATGTATGTATGTAGCATCTATGTATGGACAGCAGAACCTATCAGATAGACTATATCACTATCTAACTTACACTGACTAACTATCTGTATTATATATATATAAGCCAACTAACTAACTAACTAACTATCTATCTAATGCAATGACACAGGAAAGCAGAGAGCACAGCAATAACACTGCTGTCTCTCTCAGATCTGCAAAATACTGCATACAAGGGCTGCTGGGGAGGTTCTTATATAGTAAGGGGTAGGCAACTTTCCTATTGGTTGCTAGGGATGTTGCTAAGCTCAGACAAAGACATTGCAGCCTTCTCATTGGCCCACAAGCAAGAAGGGAGGTTACTGATGAAAAAAATAATCTAGAATATTCGAAATTACGAATATATCACTATATTCTAAATAATCGCGAATTATCGAAGTGCCGATATTCGCGATTAATATTCGCTATTCGAAAATTCGTGCCCACCACTAGTCGTCAGTGTGAAAGGCAGAGGACAGGTCAAGGAGAAGGAGGACAGAGTAATGTATTTTGGTTTTAGCTGTTAGTAGATAATAGGTGACTTTGATGAGGGCAGTCTCAGTTGAGTGGTAGGATCGGAAGCCAGATTGTAGCCGGTCAAAGAAGGAGCAGGAGGAGAGATGAGAGGACAGTTTAGAATGGACATGTTGCTCAAGTAGCTTTGATGCATATGAAAGAAGTGATATGTGGCGATAACTGGACAAAGAAGATGGGTCAAGTAAAGGCTTTTTGAGGATGGGTGTAATGGTAGCATGTTTAAAACCAGAGGGGAAGAAACCAGAGGTTACTGATAGGTTGAAGAGATGAGTTAGGGCTTGGATAAACACTGTGGTGAGGTTAGGGATGAGGTGGGATGGGATTGGGTCAAGTGCACAGGTGGTGAGATGTGATCTGGAGAGAAGAGTGGAGAGTTTTTCTTCTGTAATGGTGGAAAAGCAGGTTTTGGGAGAAAAGGACTGAGCAGTTGTGTAGAGGGTCTGTGGGGACTGTGCACTGAAGCTTTCTCTGATAATGACTATCTTTTGTTTGAAGTATGTGGCAAAGTCCTCAGCTGAGATGCAAGGAGAGGATGGGGGCGCTGGCGGACGGAAAAGGTAGTTAAAAGTGTTAAAAAGTTGTTTAGGGCTGTGGGACAGGTAAGATATGAGAGATGAGAAGTAGGCCTGTTTTGCATCAGCGAGTGAGGATTTAAAAATGAGGAGGGATTGCTTGTATGTGGTGAAGTGATTCTTAGAATGGTATTTCTTCCATCGCCGCTCAGCAGCCCTGGAAGCTTGTCTGAGTTTTTTGGTCAGATTGGTGTACCAGGGTTGTCTGTTGATTTTTCAGGTTTTGTTGTGTGTGAGGGGGACAACAATGTCCAGAGCTGTACTTATTGTGGTGTTATATAGGGTGGTGGCAGTATTTGGGTCTTGGAGGGAACAAATGGTAGAGAGTGGCATAAGAGAGTCAGAAAGCAAGTGAAAGTTGAGATGTTTGAGGTTCCTGCAGCGGTGTGTTAGTATGTGGACCAGGGGAGCAGCAGAAGAGACCAGTGAAGAGAATGAGAGAAGGTTGTGGTCGGATAGGGGGAGAGGTTAGATAGGGAGCAGAGGCGGTTAAAGATAAGATCCAGAGTGTAACCATCTCTGTGGGTGGGAGCGGAAAACCACTGTGAAAGGCCAAAGGAGGAACAGAGTGATAGGAGTTTAGAGGCGGCTGAGAGGCAGGTGTCAATAGGGATGTTGAAGTAACCCATGATGATAGTGGGGATGTCGGCAGAAAGAAAGTGTAGGAGCCAGGTGTTAAAGTGGTCAAGAAAGATGGCGGCTGGGCCTGGGGGACGATAAATGACAGCTACTTGGAAGTTGGAGGGAGAGTAGATGCGAACAGAGTGTACTTCAAAAGAAGTGAGGGTGGCAGTGGAGTTGGGCTGTTGGAGCAGGTGTCTGATAGGAGAAGACCAACTCCTCCACCATATTTTCAGCCGGGGCGGGGGGTGTGAGTGAAATAAAATCTGCCATTAGAGAGTGCAGCGGGGTTGGAGGTGTCAGAGGGTGTCAGCCATGTTTCTGTGAGACCCAGAAAGGAAAGTTTTCGAGAGATGAAGAAGTCATGAATGTAGGACAGTTTGTTACAGACAGAGAATGCATTCTATAATGCTCCTGCAAGAGAAACCAAAGCAGCAGGGGTCAGAGGAATGGTTATTAGGTTGAAGGGGTTGCAGAAAATTGTAGGAGATTTGTAGTAGAAGGTAGAGGTGATAGTGGGGATTTGCTTAGAGGGGCCTGGATTTAGAGAGATATCACCAGCAATAAGGAGAAGCAGAGAAAGTGTTAGTAGGTGAGAATAAGAGAGGGCATGAGGTATCTGTGTGTGTTTTGGAAGGAAGTGTTTTACAGGTTTGTGCAAGCGGTCAGATGAGACGGTAAGATGGAGGGAGAGATGAATAGTTCCTTGCTGGGTGAATTGATGTGGGGGTATTTCAGAAGGTTTTGGAAAAGTGTGAAGCGTAAGATGAAAGATTGAAACATTGTTTGTAATAATTATTTCTGTAATTACCTTTGGTCACCTTATGGTTCAATTCTGGTATAATTCGGTATGTGCAATTAAAGAGTTGCACTCGAAAGATGTTGCATTAAAAATACCAAGGTCTGAAAGACCTAAGGACTTAGATTTATACCACTCAGTGTTCAATCAGGTGTGAACAAAAGGGGGGGCTACATTTGGCCTAATCAAGGGAGGACCAGATACAGGGGTGAAATAGTCAATGTAAACAAATGTTCAATAAATCCAGTAGGGAAAGAGACATTAAAAATTCAATGCAGACATACCAGGGGATGGGAAGGAAAGATGAGAGGTGTGGAAAATATCAGACTCTGGAAAAGTTGGGTGCAGCAGTTAGGTTCAATGCAGACATACCAGGGGATGAGAAGGAAAGATGAGGGGTGTGGACAATATCTGGCTCTGGAAAAGTTAGGTGCAGCAGTTAGGTTCAATGCAGACATACCAGAGGATGAGAAGGAAAGATGCGGGATGTGGCCCATGTTTATATGTGCACACATTGCTGTGAAAAATTAAGTTTTGATATATGCAAATAAATCTGTAGGAGCAACAGGGGCTTTGCTGTTACACCTGGAGACTCTCTTGTCTCTCCAACTGTAGTGCCCTCTGCACTTTGATTGACAGGACCAGGCATGATAACATTTTCACTGCCCAGTCCTGTCAATCAAAATGCAGAGGGCAGCTGCAGAGAGAGCTGAGCCTCTAGTTGTCTAGTCCCCCCCGTTGCTCCCTGAGGCTCATTTGCATATAATAAAACTTCATATTTCTCAGCAACCTTCAGCCGCCAAGCGCACATGAACAGGTCAGCCAGTTTTATAGGTATAAATCTGCTGACAGATGCCCATTTAAAACACCCAATTTAAAATTTTGGACTTGCTGGATTGTACTGGATGCTACTGCTGTGTGTCTTTTACATGAACCTCTGTGAACTGCTGCTGTTATATGAATATTTTTTTTTTCTTTTGTTGAAAATGTTGTTTTTGTTGTGATATTGCTGAGAACAAAAATCCAAGTTTAGTTTTTAATGTACTGTACGTCCTTCCATTAGCTTTAGACCCACCATCCCTACAAACTTTAAATAATAATTACCCTAAGCGACCAATTTCGGTCTACTTCTACTTTAGCCATATCTGCTTTTGACCCTTTACTAAAATATTTTGGTATGTTTATCATGTACGGTATGTACATGATAAACATACTAAAATATTTCAGGAAAGGGTCAAAGGCAGATAGGGCTGAAGTAGAAGTAGACCGAAATTGGTCGCTGAGGGTAATTATTATTTAAAGTTTGAGATGACGTACATTCTGCCTGACAAGATCTTATTAGTACCCTAGCAGCTGACATCCATGCAAAATGCGCTTGCAGTACCATGCTGAATCTCTACAACTGGTGATAGGAGGACTTAGAGAGGTCCATACTTTATGGGAGCTTTTTATTTTATTTTTTTCCCATTCTATGTATTTATTTCAAAATATAATTTTTTTTTACTATGGGACACAGGTAAGCAAGAAATAACTACAGTATGCCTACTTAAAAAAAATCTGATTTTAAGGCACGTTTGGAGCAATTCTAGTGGTGAAGAGCAATGAATTTCACAAAAGTGGGTGCAGCACAAGAGAAGCTCTGCAGATTAGTATGTAGTAAAGATATGAGTCATAAAAGGCATTGGCTGAGTGAAGAGAACAAATGCATTGGTATGAGAGTGGGGATATTGTGGAGAGCTTTGTGGAAGTGTTTTTATTTCAATCATGCAAGAAACAGGTAGCCAGACTTCAGAATCCAGGGTTGGATCAAGGGTGGTAAATGCCTTTGGGTAAATAATCTGGTGGGGGTGACCTATATCTTTTTAAGTTGAGCAAGCGTGGCTCATAAAGAAAGGAGGTCACTCTGTGTAAACATGCATTTGTCGTCCACCATTTTACATCATATTTTCACTGTAAATTTACTGAGGTCCATGTATTGCAAAATGGTGAAGAGGATAACAAATGCATTCTATACAGACCAGCCTTAGAATAACTAAGATTCATTATTTCTATACAGTTTTATCTATATAGAAATGCACTTACTGTTCACCAATTTGCATTGCCTAGAGCTCAGCACATATGCCAGTTTCTAGATTGGTTAGGCCTCATGCACACGACCGTATGTATTTTGCGGTCCGCTAAAAATATATTTGACGTCCGTGTGCATTCCATATTTTGTGGAACGGAACAGCTGGCCCCTAATAGAACAGTCCTATCCTTGTCTGTAATGCTGACAATAATAGGACATACGGAAACGGAATGCACATGGAGGAACTTCAGTTTTTTTCGTGGACCCATTGAAAGGAATGGTTACGCATACAGTCCACAAAGGAAATGGAACAGAAACGGAAAGGAAATACGTTCATGTGCATGAGGCCTTAATCTGTGTATATATGCATTTTCACAGCCCATAAAGAGCGACTAGTACATGTGCTAAGCTGTATATAGTGTAAAATAGTGGAAAACAAACTGTCAGTTGCTAACCTTCTAAGTTATACACCATGCCACTATACAATAAAAACAATAATACTGCCATATATTTACAAGTATTGGTCAGATATCACATCTAAACAGGTGGTCTGTGGAGTACAACAACTGAATATAGAATTATTCAGACTAATGGGTAACATCTTCACTGGTTGGAGTTGATCAGTTCCCTTTTCTCCTTCATCTGGCCCAGACTGCCATGACCATTCCTTTAGATAATGGCTGGCTACTGCTAGAGGGGGAGAGAAATAAGATAGAGAACACTGTAATAATAGTAAATAGTGATTAGGGGGACAATTCTGCTGCCAGCAGGAACAGTTGGAGAAAGAAGCAGTAAATGAGTATGAAAGAGAATTCTGCTGCCTGTTGGGGAAGTGGAGAATGCTGATACTGTTGCAAGTGGGAAAGTGTTGGGAAAATGCTGCTGCCAATGGTAAGTGGAAAATTCTACTGACAGTGAGAAGTTTGGTGAGGAAAATGCTGCTACCAGTGGGGGAGACAAGGGGAATATACTCCAGTGAAGAAGAGGTGGTGGGATTGCTGTTTCTAGTTTGAGAATAGTGGGGATATGCTGTTGCCAGTGGAAGGGAGGAGGCGTAATAATGATTCCAGCAAGGGCGAGGGGCGAATGCTATAGAGGAATACTGTAGCCAGTAGGAGAGAAGTGGGGGAGAAGTATCAAAATGCTGCTGCAAGTGGAGGAGAGGGGAGGGATGTTGCTGCCAGCAAATTTTCTCTCCTACCTCTACTACAGTCGTGGCCAAAAGTTTTGAGAATTACATAAATATTGGAAATTGGAAAAGTTGCTGCTTAAGTTTTTATAATAGCAATTTGCATATACTCCAGAATGTTATGAAGAGTGATCAGATGAATTGCATAGTCCTTCTTTGCCATGAAAATTAACTTAATCCCAAAAAAAACTTTCCACTGCATTTCATTGCTGTCATTAAAGGACCTGCTGAGATCATTTCAGTAATCGTCTTGTTAACTCCGGTGAGAATGTTGACGAGCACAAGGCTGGAGATCATTATGTCAGGCTAATTGGTTTAAAATGGCAGACTTGACATGTTATAAGGAGGGTGATGCTTGAAATCATTGTTCTTCCATTGTTAACCATGGTGACCTGCAAAGAAACACGTGCAGCCATCATTGGGTTGCATAAAAATGTCTTCACAGGCAAGGATATTGTGGCTACTAAGATTGCACCTCAATCAACAATTTATAGGATCATCAAGAACTTCAAGGAAAGAGGTTCAATTCTTGTTAAGAAGGCTTCAGGGCATCCAAGAAAGTCCAGCAAGCGCCAGGATCGTCTCCTAAAGAGGATTCAGCTGCGGGATCGGAGGGCCACCAGTGCAGAGCTTGCTCAGGAATGGCAGCAGGCAGGTGTGAGTGCATCTGCACGCACAGTGAGGCGAAGACTTTTGGAAGATGGCCTGGTGTCAAGAAGGGCAGCAAAGAAGCCACTTCTCTCCAAAAAAAACATCAGGGACAGATTGATCTTCTGGGAGTGGGCTCACTCACAATTTTGCCCAAAAGCACAGCCATGAAAAAAGAATGGTACCAAAACACCCTCCAACAGCCACTTCTTTGGTGAAGAACAATGCATTTTCCAGCACAATGGAGCACCGTGCCATAAGGCAAAAATGATAACTAAGTGACTCGGGGACCAAAACGTTGACATTTTGGGTCCATGGCCTGGAAACTCCCCAGATCTTAATCCCATTGAGAACTTGTGGTCAATCCTCAAGAGGCGGGCGGACAAACAAAAACCCACTAATTCTGACAAACTCCAAGAAGTGATTATGAAAGAATGGGTTGCTATCAGTCAGGAATTGGCCCAGAAGTTGATTGAGAGCATGCCCAGTCGAATTGCAGAGGTCCTGAAAAAGAAGGGCCAACACTGCAAATACTGACTCTTTGCATAAATGTCATGTAATTGTCGATAAAAGCCTTTGAAAAGTATGAAGTGCGTGTAATTATATTTCACTACATCACAGAAACAACTGAAACAAAGATCTAAAAGCAGTTTAGCAGCAGACTTTGTGAAAACTAATATTTTTGTCATTCTCAAAACTTTTGGCCACGACTGTACAGTGCTTTTCCTGTCTCCATTTTTCCACTGTATGAATGTAGGAAAATATTGGATGAAGGACCTGTGGCTGTGACATATCTTTTATTGAACACAATCTCTTTACAAAAATATTGTTGAGTACATTATTTTGTATGATTCCACCAAGTTTACACCCTCATGAAAATGTGTCTTCAGGTGGACAGATGACAGACCTAGTATACTGTATATATACATTACAGATTGTTTATTGACTTAATGCCTTTACCGCACTTCTATATTCTTCTTAAATTATTAAACAGAGAGCACAGTTCATTTATGATGAGGGGCAGGCATCTTCATAAATGAGAAGCCTCCACTGGCAGTCCATGCGCCAGACTGAAATTTACACCAGCTTGTATCTGGAATGTACTTCAGTCATCATTTACGCCAGTTTCTGTAATATGCCAGGGCTAATGGCCCAGCCCACACCCCACCATTGCCATGTCCAGACGCGTTTCGGAGCTTTATTAGACCTGTTTCTCCATCAATGGTATCTGGTTGCCATTGGAAAATACCTCATCATCTATATGAAGATCGACCACAATATGCCGGCATAGATAATCTTTTCCATAAATTTTTCAAGCGATTATAACAACAAACTAACAAAAGCCTCCCACTCTGCAGCGAATAGTGGAAAAAACACCGAAAATTTGATGTGATGACGATATGATTGCAAAGCCTCCAATTGAGCTACACACCTGCGGTAATCTCACAAGACATATTGGGATCTCAGAGGTAAGCATACACCGGCTGCTTTACACGTGGGACGCCACACAGCACGGACAAAAACACCCGGAGAAACCCATCTATTAGTGAGTACCGCATATATGTGCGAAAGTTTAAAGTGTTAAAATCAAATTCTGTAGAGATCCTGAAAACAAATATGTTGGGATAATTCATGAACAATCTCACGAAAAATCGCACGTATAATAATAATAATATCTAAATCGCATTATCAGTAATCGGATGAACATTATATAAAAAATTGGACGGGACTTTTGCTCAGCAACCATCATATAAGTTCAATATAGGATTCACGTCCATCTTCCAATACAGGATTAGGTTGCATCGATATTCCAAATCAATATGTATCGAGTTAATTCACATAAAAATCGCAAATAATAATCGCAACAAAATCGGATGAACAGTATTGTCAGTCTGCTGCGATTATTATAGATTATCTGCACTGACATTCGAATTAGTTCTATGCAGGACCTTTGTTGATATATAAGCACAAATGGACTAAATCATAAGGTCAACCCTACCTATTTCTGGATTTTAATTATTGTGTATTTTGTTTTTAGTGTGAACAATTTCATTGTTTTATTGTTTTAATTATTAAAATGCTATCAGCGTGAAACAGATATCGAGTGCGGATCGATTTTTCTAATACAGATCTCATCATTATTGAAGAAAACTTCTCCAATATTGAATTGACCCAATGGAAAACCACAACATGTGAACATGGGGACTGTGGGTGAAGACAATTTATGTTGTTTCCGTTTTCTTTTCAGGAAGCAGAAAAACTAAGTATACAAACATGTTCTTTGCTGGAAATTTGTTATACATGTTGAAAGATACAGCGGAAAAGTCCGCTGCAGTTTTTGCTGCAGCAACAACTACAACAAAAACTGCATGTATTACATATTTTTTTCTGCAGAAATGGCTGTGGATTCCATCTTCTCCATTGCAAATAATGAAATCTGAGGGGAGATCCACAGTATAAATTGACATGCTTTAGATTTCAAACCTGCACCATAGGTCGAATCATGCTGTGGTTTTCCTACTCTACATGTGGGATGACATTTTGTCCACCTGGTTTGTACTGTACAACGCTGAAGATTTTCCACACAAAAATCCACAACAGTAACATGTGGACATAGCCTTACAATCTTTATCAAGTCCTATACACAGACCAAACTATCAAACCATATATACAGAAGTATTAGGTATTAACATGACCTCTAAGGCCTGCTATAGCATGTCGATGCAGATTACATAGCATGGAAGCTCTTTTACTTTGTATTCGAACTGCTGATTTACGCAAATTGTATACAGAACACCTGTACCTCTGGGAGGGCTTTTTCGTCATTTAAAAGCTTGTTTACTGGAAATAAATGCCATTTAACAAACTGTGTCTAATAATTGCACCAGCACGTTAGTGCTATGAATGCTAATCCTGGAATGATCAATATTGTTCATGACTGGCACGTGCTACATGAAAATATTGTATGAGTTACAAGTCTTAAATGGGTAAAATTTCAGAAAAGTTACATTCCAGGAAATATGATACTTTGAAGTTCCTTGTACTATACTATGGAAGAAAAAAAATATTTTCTTTAATTTTACAAAACTGTATTTTTACAGTCATTGCAATATTGTGGATTTTTCCAACTTCGTATAATGTTGGAGATGAATGAATATTTGACTCCTCTTGCAGCAGTGAGATACCTGCTGAGCCGTAGCATCCTTCAGAAGCAGGCTGTTCAGCGGGGAAACTGTCTAAGGTCGTGTTGTTTTTCCACTGACTCAGAATATAAAGGTAAAGTGTTGGTTTTGGATTAGTGCCAAGGCTCCCTGAGTTGAGGAGCAGAGGAAAGCAATTCATAATGAAGAAAATACCACAGTTCTGCTCTTTCCATTAACTCAAAATGGAAAAACACAGCAATAGGGGCTCCCTGGGTATCTCAGCTTATAACACCCCCAAGAGTTAGTAATTCATGCACGGTTACAAATCTGTCTTTCTATACTTGTTATCCCTGTCTTCTCTTCAAGGCTTAGAAACTTCTTGAAACAGTCAGCCATAAGTTTAGCTCATATTTGTAGCTTAACTATGAAACAGCATCTCAACCAAGGGGTGAAAAAGACATGACTTTTACATTAGATATGTGTAAATCTTCCCTTCTTTAATTCTATACAATGTAAATTTCTCTGACTTGCTATATATTTTAAATCAGTTCTACCATCTTGATACAAATACCAAAACTCCAAGGCAGCATTATATATACACTCACCTAAAGAATTATTAGGAACACCATACTAATACGGTGTTGGACCCCCTTTTGCCTTCAGAACTGCCTTAATTCTACGTGGCATTGATTCAACAAGGTGCTGATAGCATTCTTTAGAAATGTTGGCCCATATTGATAGGATAGCATCTTGCAGTTGATGGAGATTTGAGGGATGCACATCCAGGGCACGAAGCTCTCGTTCCACCACATCCCAAAGATGCTCTATTGGGTTGAGATCTGGTGACTGTGGAGGCCATTTTAGTACAGTGAACTCATTGTCATGTTCAAGAAACCAATTTGAAATGATTCGAGCTTTGTGACATGGTGCATTATCCTGCTGGAAGTAGCCATCAGAGGATGGATACATGTTCTCATTCTGTTTACGCCAAATTCGGACTCTACCATTTGAATGTCTCAACAGAAATCGAGACTCATCAGACCAGGCAACATTTTTCCAGTCTTCAACAGTCCAATTTTGGTGAGCTTGTGCAAATTGTAGCCTCTTTTTCCTATTTGTAGTGGAGATGAGTGGTACCCGGTGGGGTCTTCTGCTGTTGTAGCCCATCTGCCTCAAGGTTGTGCGTGTTGTGGCTTCACAAATGCTTTGCTGCATACCTCGGTTGTAACGAGTGGTTATTTCAGTCAACGTTGCTCTTCTATCTGTCACGACTGTGACTGATCCAGACAGGTCTGGGAGGAGAAGGTCGCAGCGACTTGCTACTCGCGATAGCTTGTGAGTTTGCTCCGTGGTTCAGGGTATGTCATCTGGGTTTTGCCTTGTGAACCTTTTTGTCCTGACTGGGAGTTTGTAGGCATCCTCCTCAGGTGAGTCCTGTCTGCCACTCCCAGCTACTATATTAGTTTCACTTTCACTTTCAGTCATTGCCAGATATAGTCCTTACTACCAGTGCTACTCTGACCTTGGAAGGAGATCGTTTGATGGTGTTGCTGTGGAGCTCTTGTCCGGCGTGGACTGTCGTGTTTGGGATCGCCTTCTCTGCTCGTGACTGGATAAGTCTATCACTGCCATAGATTGTTTGTTGCTGTCTTCCCCTGTTGTTTTCCTAGACGTGAGTGATGGTGACTAGCGCTCCCATCGGCCTTTCCTCAGTCCAGTCTAGTTAGGGCGACTGAGGGTTTTAGGTATCCTGCTCGCCGCACGGGTTCACACCCCGTCTAGGGTATCAGGGCAGACAGGTGCCAGCTGAGGGTTAGTCAGGGGTGGCCATTCTATTTCCCATCCATAGATAAGGGTCCCCCTTCCCCTCTGTCTGGTGCGACACGACCGCTGCTGGGATAGCGGTCGTGACACTATCAGTTTGAATCAGTCGGCCCATTCTCCTCTGACCTCTAGCATCCACAAGGCATTTTTGCCCACAGGACTGCCGCATACTGGATGTTTTTCCCTTTTTACACCATTCTTTGTAAACCCTAGAAATGGTTGTGCGTGAAAATCCCAGTAACTGAGCAGATTGTGAAATACTCAGACCGGTCCGTCTGGCATCAACAACCATGCCACGCTCAAAATTGCTTAAATCACCTTTCTTTCCCATTCTGACATTCAGTTTGGAGTTCAGAGATTGTCTTGACCAGGACCACACCCCTAAATGCATTGAAGGAACTGCCATGTGATTGGTTGACTAGATAATTGCATTAATGAGAAATAGAACAGGTGTTCCAAATAATTCTTTAGGTGAGTGTGTATATATATATAATCCTCTATTGTACCCAGTTGGGTAGAATAAAGGATCATATCTGGAGTGCTCCCTGGAGCTTTGATTATATGGACAGGTGAACCAGTGTCTAGGAAGGTGTGCACCGTTTATATATAGGAATATTGATGAGCGAAGTTTTCAGAAATTCGATTAAGCTGCTTCGCCAAACTTCAACAAGGAATTTAGTTTGTTATGAATTACTTAGTAACGAATCTGATTCCATTGTATGGAGCATGTGTAATGACATGGAACGGCAATTGTCATTTAGCACTTCAGATGCCACGTTCAATGCTGATCTTGGCATCTGAGAGTCCCATTCAAGGGTTAAAACAAAAAAATACATAATCACCTCATCCATTTGTTAGCGGAGAGGCCATCGCGACCATCTTAATTGAAGAAAACATGCCAATTCTCATGTGCGTTGACACGATGACATCATCATGTTATTACGCTGGGCAGGCGCAGTGACGTCACATCAGCGCTCCTGAGAATTGCTGCATTTTCTTCAATCAAGATGGCCGTGACGGCCTCTCCACGAACAAATGGATGAGGTAAGTATAATTTTATTTTTATTTTTTTAACACCATTTCAGGAAAAAATGATTCGTTACCACAAAAAGGCGAGAAATTTGATTTGTGGCAAATCAAATTTTTCCAGAAATTTGGATCAAATTCCACTTCTTTAACTTCAATCTGCTCAACACTATGTAGGAGCCAGTAATGCTGCTTTATTTTATTTGCTACAATCTCCAGATGAGCAAGCCTTTAAAATTCTCTTCTTCAATTATTCTCTAAAAAGTTCAAATCTTTCTTACTCAGTGTGAATCTCAAACCTGACAACCTTACAAGAGGAATTTTTATAGTCAGTTTTCCAGGAGTTTGCGTTGCCATAATTTGCACCACGTTTATCAAATTTTGCATGATATTTGATAAATTTGTTGCATCTTTAACACTTCTGCCTTTAAGATGTTATGCCACTTTCTATGCCACCCCTTCACTAGAGTAAAACTGCAACAACTTTTGTGACTTTTAATAACTCACACTGACCGTTAGCCCGTCTACTTAAACCAGCTTGACGGGCTAACAAAATCCATTTTCCCTCCTATTTTACAAAAAAAAGCGGTGCAGGGTGGCTATCTCTGGACAGCCTTGGTACATTTGTTTGGTCACTTTAAAAGCATTAGCTCCAGTCATTGAAATGCTAGGACTGACACTGAGGTGACCATAGCATGTTAGGGGTAAATTGGTCAGGCTTTTTCAGTGACAAGGTGGTTCATTACTAAAAGGTTAAGGCTCTTCTGTATTATGTAAAATCAATAGCCGGCTGCTGTATATGATATAGTGTAACATGCGCAAATAGTCCCAGTCCCTCAACTCTATATAGAGCGGAGCTCTCGTACTAAATAGGATTAATAAATGTTCCAATAGCGTCCATATATACTCAATGTGAATTGAACAGAATAGAGCCTTCTGTGGTTGGTTGTATTGCTCTCTTATTTTGTGAACATACAGTCCTATTCATGCAGCTTGCAAGTCCTTATCAGACGTATACGCACCGATCAGGTAGTATGTTTAATATCTGCTTACCAGAATCTCAGTTGAACCAAGGTTGTCAGTTGGTTGTAAAGCAATTTATACATACGTGCTGTTGTCCTATACGGCTTGTACTGCTGCTAGTATCTGGGCTCTCTCCCCGCTCTAGTGCCGGCACTACGTTTTTCAGCGCATGCGGGTTGATGATCCAGAGATGCCAGGTAAATCTCGTGGCTGTATGCAATGGTTCCTAAGATGACGGATTCTTTAGGTAACCTTCTGTTTCAATATGTGGATATCCTTCAACCCACCATACTCGTTTCAAAACCTGTGCGGTTTCTTCTTCAGTGGTACATAGTAACAATGATGGACAAGATCACTATTTATATTCTTGTGATCACAAAAAAAACTTGGACCTGATTTCGCTGCTCCAGTATCACCATCGAAAATAAGGACTGGACTATGCTGTAATTTAATTTGTCTTGTTCAGACCCCGCGTTTCTTAATTAATGTTGTGTACATACTGCTAGCGCTATAAGCAGCCTGAATACCAAGACATTTATATGGATATATGCTCATATATTTAAGGCCTCAAGCACGCGACCGTTGTTCGGGTCCGCATCCGAGCCGCAGTTTTTGCAGGGAGCAGGGAGGAATCATGTTTTTGCTCGGCAATTGAAAAATTTGCGATAAAAATTAGCATATTACACGATCATTACCTTGTCGATTTTTCTAGTAAAAAAAAAATAGAATATAACGAATATTCGAATTCGCAAATATTCGCCAAATATTCTACAAAATATTTGTGAAATATCGCGAATTTGAATATGACCCCTGCCGCTCATCACTACTGTCCGCATCCGTTGCACCGTTCCGTGGTCCCGCAAATAAAATATAGCATGTCCTATTCTTGTCCATTTTGCGGACAAGAATAGGCATTTCTACAATGGGACGCCCATTCCGTTCTGCAAATTGAGGAAGGCACATGGGCGGCTTCTGTTTTTTGTGGATCCGCAGTTTGCGGACAGCAAAAAAAAGGATTGGTCGTGTGCATGAGGCCTAAAATGAATAAAATAAAAACTGTGACATAAAAAATAGCCTTTCAAAAAACATATACAGTACAGACCAAAAGTTTGGACACACCTTCTCATTCAAAGAGTTTTCTTTATTTTCATGACTATGAAGGCATCAAAACTATGAATTAACACATGTGGAATTATATACATAACAAACAAGTGTGAAACAACTGAAAATATGTCATATTCTAGGTTCTTCAAAGTAGCCACCTTTTGCTTTGATTACTGCTTTTCACACTCTTGGTATTCTCTTGATGAGCTACAAGAGGTAGTCCCCTGAAATGGTCTTCCAACAGTCTTGAGGGAGTTCCTAGAGATGCTTAGCACTTGTTGGCCCTTTTGCCTTCACTCTGCGGTCCAGCTCACCCCAAACCATCTTGATTGGGTTCAGGTCCGGTGACTGTGGAGGCCAGGTCATCTGGCGCAGCACCCCATCACTCTCCTTCATGGTCAAATAGCCCTTACTTTCAAAGTTTTCCCAATTTTTCGGCTGACTGACTGACCTTCATTTCTTAAAGTAATGATGGCCACTCGTTTTTCTTTACTAAGCTGCTTTTTTCTTGCCATAATACAAATTCTAACAGTCTATTCAGTAGGACTATCAGCTGTGTATCCACCTGACTTCTCCTCAACGCCACTGATGTTCCCAACCCCATTTATAAGGCAAGAAATCTCACTTATTAAACCTGACAGGGCACACCTGTGAAGTGAAAACCATTTCAGGGGACTACCTCTTGTAGCTCATCAAGGGAATGCCAAGAGTGTGCAAAGCAGTAATCAAAGCAAAAGGTGGCTACTTTGAAGAACCTAGAATATGACATATTTTCAGCTGTTTCACACTTGTTTATTATGTATATAATTCCACATGTGTTAATTCATAGTTTTGATGCCTTCAGTGTGAATCTACAATTTTCATAGTCATGAAAATAAAGAAAACTCTTTGAATGAGAAGGTGTGTCCAAACTTTTGGTCTGTACTGTATATATAAATAAAATCCATGTAGATTAGACTTGCATACAGAAAAGGGGAAGCTATTGAGGTCAAGGGGCCGGTGGGAGACTGCAGGACATGTCGATGTGTTAAGTTCGACCCAACACCGACATGTTGTGAAAGTCTACCACAGGTCCACTATGTGTTCTTATAAAAAGCCAAAAATTTACATTTCAGAATTGAGTCCCCAAGTTGCCATCGATCCGAACTCATAGATCATTTTCGATTCACATCTTGACATTTTTGCTGTAAAGTCCCCTCCTTTCCAGTCCTTTTTACTGTTTGAAGTGCTGCATATCTCAAACCTGTGGGATTGCTGGCATGGTATAACACTGGCTACTTTCACACTTGCGGCAGAGTGATCCGACAAGCAGTTCCGTCGCCGGAACTGCCTGCCGGATCCGGCAATCTTCATGCAAACGGACAGCATTTGTAGACGGATCTGGATGCGGATCCGTCTTACAAATACATTGCAAGAACGGATCCGTCTCTCCGGATGTCATCCAAAGAAACTGATCCGTTATATATATTTTTCATATTTTTACCAATCCGCGCATGCCGGATCCGGCACTAATACATTTCAATGTAAATTAATGCAGAATCCAGCATTCCGGCAACTGATACGGAATTTTGGACGGAGATACTACCGCAGCATGCTGCGGTATTTCCTCCGTCCAAAGCGCCGTTCAGTGACTGTACTGAAGACATCTTGATGCATCCTGAACGTGTTTCTCTCTATTCAGAATGCATGGGCATATACCTGATCAGTTCTTTACGGTATTGAGCCCCTGTGACGGAGCTCAGTGCCGGAAAAGGAAAACGCTAGTGTATAAGTGCCCTTAAAATGATAAGATGAAGAATGTTTTTCATAACCTTTCTTGATGTTCTTAATGTGTTCTAAAATTCAGATTTTTAAACTTCTTCCTGTGCGCCCAATATACTGTTTGGAGCACGGACATTCCAATATGTATATTATTCCCTCGGTTTTACATGTTAAGGTTTCTTTTATTTCCCATTTAAATGTATTTACTCTTGATGTTACTACAGTAGTTTTTCTATCAAATTTAGTTGTTCTACAATTGTTGCACAGGCTGCACCTATGAAAGCCTTTGGAGCCTTCCCAGAGAGTGATTATGGACCTCTAATTATGTTTTTTCACAGTAGGTGCTACCTGTATACCTAAGTTAGGGGCCCTTGTATATGTAATTGGTGGTCTCTTTGGAATAGTAGATGCCAATGTTTTATCCTCTAGCAACAAGTGCCAGTATTTATTAATGATAGTGAAGATTTTTTTTATATTGTCCATTAAACAGTATTATTCATTTAGATGATTTCTCTATTTCCTTTCTTATTTTGTTCTTTGTTTGAAAAAACGTCTGTCTGACTAAATTTCTTACCTTATCAAATGCCTTGTCTACTAGATCAGGTGGTATTTTTTCTCTATAAAAAGTGCCTTCATAGACTTGGCCTCTATTTCAAACTGATTATTTTGAGTGCAATTTTGTTTCAGTCTGCAAAATTGGCTGAAAGGAGACAACAGGGTAAATGACAACTCGTACTTAGTATGAAACAATTTTTTGCCAACTCTTTATAATGAGTACTGCAAACAAACTTTGAATCCTTGATCTCTATATTGAGATCAAGGAATTGTATTGTCTGCATACTAATATTTGATGTGAACTTTAAATTCACTTGATTTTCATTTAGATCTCTAATAAATGTTATCAGTTCTTCTTGTGCATCTTTCCAAACTAAAACAATGTCATTGCTATACCGTCGCCAGAGCACCAGACTCTTCCCCAGCCTAGGTGTTACCACCTCCTGTTCCCACGCCACCATGAACAGATTAGTGTAGCTAGGCGCGAATCTGGTGCCCATGGCTGTCCCAATTAGTAACATAGTACATAAAGCCGAAAAAAGACATTTGTCCATCCAGTTCGGCCTGTTATCCTGCAAGTTGATCCAGAGGAAGGCAAAAAAAACACCTGGGAGGTAGAAGCCAATTTTCCTCACTTTAGGGGAATAAAAAATTTCTTCCCGACTCCAATCAGGCAATCAGACTAACTCCCTGGATCAACGACCCCTCTCTAGTAGCCATAGCCTGTAATATTATTACACTCCAGAAATACATCCAGGCCCCTCTTGAATTCCTTTATTGTACTCACCATCACCACCTCCTCAGGCAGAGAGTTCCATAGTCTCACTGCTCTTACCGTAAAGAATCCTTTTCTATGTTTGTGTACAAACCTTCTTTCCTCCAGACGCATAGGATGTCCCCTCGTCACAGTCACAGTCCTGGGGATAAATAGATGATGGGAGAGATCTCTGTACTGACCCCTGATATATTTATACATAGTAATTAGATCTCCCCTCAGTCGTCTTTTTTCTAAAGTGAATAACCCTAATTTTGATAATCTTTCAGGGTACTGTAATTGCCCCATTCCAGTTATTACTTTAGTTGCCCTCCTCTGGACCCTCTCCAGCTCTGCTATGTCTGCCTTGTTCACAGGAGCCCAGAACTGTACACAGTACTCCATGTGTGGTCTGACTAGCAATTTGTAAAGTGGTAGGACTATGTTCTTATCACAGGCATCTATGCCTCTTTTGATGCAACCCATTATCTTATTGGCCTTGGCAGCAGCTGCCTGACACTGTTTTTTGCAGCTTAGTTTGCTGTTTATTAAAATTCCTAGATCCTTTTCCATGTCAGTGTTATCGAGTGTTTTACCATTTAGTATGTACGTGTGACTTGCATTACTCCTTCCCATGTGCATAACTTTACATTTGTCAGTGTTAAACCTCATCTGCCACTTATCTGCCCAAGCCTCCAATCTATCCAGATCCCTCTGTAGTAGTATACTGTCCTCTTCAGTGTAAATTACTTTACACAGTTTAGTGTCATCTGCGAAAATTGATATTTTACTATGCAAGTCTTCTACAAGATCATTAATAAATATATTGAAGAGAATAGGGCCCAATACTGACCCCTGAGGTACCCCACTAGTGACAGTGACCCAATCTGAGTGTGTACCACTAATAACCACCCTCTGTTTTCTATCATTGAGCCAGTTACTTACCCACATACAGACGTTTTCTCCCAGTCCGAGCATTCTCATTTTATATACTAACCTTTTATGTGGTACAGTGTTAAATGCTTCGGAGAAGTCCATATATACGACATCCATTGATTCGCCGCTGTCAAGTCTAGAACTTACCTCCTCATAGAAACTGATTAAGTTAGTTTGGCATGACCGATCCCTCATGAAGCCATGCTAATATGGCGTTATTTTTTTATTTCCGTTGAGATGCTCTAAGATAGCATCTCTCAGAAAACCTTCAAACAGTTTACCCACAACAGATGTTAAACTTACCGGCCTATAGTTTCCAGGCTCTGTTTTTGGACCCTTTTTGAATATTGGCACCACATTTGCTATGCGCCAATCCTGTGGAACACTCACTGTCAGTATAGAGTCTGCAAATATCACAAATAAGGGTCTGACTATGACATTAATTAATTCCCTTAGGATACGGGGGTGTATGCCATATGGTCCTGGCGATTTGTCTATTTTAATCTTTTTAAGTCGCTGTTGTACTTCTTCCTGTGTCAGACAGGGGATTTTGAATAGGGAATTTATTTTTACATTCTGCATTTCATCTGACAGTTAATTTTCCTCAGTGAATACATTAGAGAAAAAAATATTTAATAGCTTTGCTTTCTCCTCGTTGCTCTCTGCGACTCCCCCCTCATTACTCTTTAAAAGGCCGACACCTTCAGATTTATACTTTTTAACATTTATATAATTGAAGAAAATTTTAGGGTTGTCTGTAAATAATAATTGGATTTAAAATAAAAATAGTTATGTGTTAGAACATTCTCTATACTGTCTAATAAAAATTGTATCTGTTCCAATTTATTTTATTTTTTTTAGTTACTATTTTCGATATTGCACATAAACCATGTCTATGATTTATAAAAGTATATAGAGAGCTTACATCCAATGTTACCAGAATCCACCCAGGTTGATATATCAGATCCTCAAAGATCGTCACTACCATTGTTCACTACCATTTTAGTTAGGACGGCATTTCTTTCACATATGGCTGCAAGAATTGATCCAAATTATGCAATAAATTACACGTTAAAGAACCAATCCCTGAAACAATCGGTTGGCCTGGAGGATTGACAGGGTCTTTGTGCACCTTGAGGATACAATAAAATACAGGTAAATTTTTCGGAGTGCCCATTATAAAATCATATTCATTTTTATCTATGATCCCCTTTTCTTTGGCATTCATACACAGATATTTCAATTGTGCCTCATATACTTCTAATGGGTCTCTTTCTAATATTTGGTATGTACTTTTATTTGACAATTGTCTTAAACACTCCCCTTCATATTTTACAGTGTCCAAAATTACTATTGCTCCTCATCTTCTCCTTTCAGACCTTTAGAGCAGACCACCATTTTTCAGCCATTTCTCGTCTCTGCAGTTTGACAAAAAAAATCTTAGTACTAGTCTTAGTACTACTTTTTCATCATCCTCCCATCTTCTGGACAAATCATCCTACCATCCCCAATACTGTGCCTGCCGTGCTCCCCAATATTATACTGCAGAAACAGATAAACCCCCTGGTAATACTAGTACCATGTAGATAGTGCCTTTTAATAGTTATTGGATAGAAAAATAGACCTTGAATGACCCTATTACAAAAAGGGGTAAGTACCCACCAAAAAATTTGGAACAAAGTAACGGGCCACCTAATCAAATAACTCGGTACAAGCTCCCGAGTATATCCAGCAATAAACAGAAAAATGGAGCTCACACAGTACCATTATAAAAATATATACATTTTTATTGTAAACTGATTAAAAAATATATATAAGCCATTAAAAAGAGGAAGGAAAGTGACAGAAAAAATGCCATCCTGGCGCTGCACACATACCAAAAAGGTAATAGGCGTATCTCAATACAATATAATTACAACACGTTTAAGTAATGGTAAGTAAGTTATTCATATAAGAGATGAGTCTCGGTAATGCTGACCATATTACCGAAGATGTTTAAAATTCTAGCATAAGGGAATGCCTAAGCTGGGGTGAGTGCAAAGTAATAACCAGATGCAAAAATAACCCGGTACCAGCAAAGCTAGAGAAGAGACTCACCTCAAATTGGTAGTGTGCAAGATCAACCAGGATAGCGCTACCCCGACGCGCGTTTCAGCTTACCTTCGTCCGGGGGTAACGCCATCACTGTGAACCACATATTTAAATGCTAGTCCCACCATTCAGATATAGGTTTGAACATGATCAAAATTGTCATTACCTGTGTGTGTATCGGCGCGCAGAGTTCCGGTCAAACCGCGCCCCGCTCTCCTCCCGGCCGGCGTCCCGCCACCAAGCCCCTAAACACATGATAGTCATGTGATGTGACAGTCTCGGCGTGTGGACGGACAGGCGAGAGGTGTCGGGCGCGCCGCCGTACACCGCGTGCCCGCATCACAGATGAGGAGAAAAAGAACATACAATTGGGCTAGCATTGATATGTGGTTCACAGTGATGGCATTACCCCGGATGAAGGCACGCCGAAACGCGCATCGGGTTAGCCTCACTATTTATTTTTATGGAAATGCCGAAAATAGCTGAGCGTACTCGCTCGTCTATTTTTCGAACTCCCATAGAAATGAATGCAGAGGACACCATGCGTGCAAGGTTTGCTCTTCTTCACTTTCAGGGGCCCTTTCTTGAGATAGGTGTGGGTCTCAGAGATGAGACTTTGATGGTATATCCTAGCTATATACCACTGAAGTCCCAGGTGACACAGCCCTTTTTAGATTTTGCTGTATGCATTGTCTTTCTTATTCACATCTTGCATTTACAGTCCATGCTTTGGACACAAATGCAGTTCCATGTTCTAGAACAATAGTCTCCACTCCTTGACGATGTGGGGAGATTTAGCAAGACTGTTGTTTCCTACACCAGTCCTTATCTCCAGAGCACTGGAGTGAAATGCACCTAATCTAATAAACTTAATAAGCTAGGCAGTAGGCATATCTCAGCTACTCCCTTTGCTAGAACCTCAAACCTATGGCAGCTAGTGTTTGGCTAACACTTGGACTATAACTTTCAGTAAGTTCTTGTATAAAATATATTAACGCTAGCAAGCTTTCCAACTCCCCTCCCACCTTAAGACCATAATTTGTGACTTTTTAATGCCTCAAAAGCAGCACTAATATTTTGATAATTCTGCCTCGTAGATTAACATATCTACAATTTCTTGTTGTACTCAAAATGGTGATTTTAAAGATAATGAATAAAGACTTTGATATTTTAATCTACGAGTAATGAAGTGGAAATTATTGTTCTGGAAATTACTGTTTCCTCTGCTGCCAACACGGTTTGCTTCCCTTCCATGATATAAGAGCTGCAACTAACAAAATGTGAATTTCACAGAGGGGAGAGCCTAAATGTGGCAACAGAACAGACACATGAGCCTCTGCAAAAAGATGACTCCTTGACTTCTATGGAATAAATTTGTGAGCATGCTCTGTGTCATGTGTAGAGATCATATGCAAGGCGGTGGAGGTTGTGAGCTGTAGTGATGGACGAACATTGGCCGGGACGATTCGCGATCGCGCGTTCGCGATCAAATGTTCGAGAACCGCGCGTTCGCGGCAGGCCCTATTCACTTTAATGGCAGGTGAACCTGAAAAACCTTTCAGGTCATATTTGCAGCCAGCAAACACTTACTATAAGTACACAAATAGTCCCACAACATGGACAGTGATATACCAGAACTTTGGATTCTGTGGCTGGAGGTGCATTAGGTGGTCACAGGATAAATATGTAACTGTCGGCCATTACAGGCCCCAAAAATTTGCCAATAGGCATTCACCTGACAGCAAAGAACTTTGGATTCTGTGGCTGGAGGTGCAATAGGCGGTCACAGGATAAATATGTAACTGTCGGCCAGTACAGGCCCCAAAAATTAGGTCAAGGCTCTGTACTCACCGCTTCCTGATCCTCGGCTCGGCTATTGGCTGTGTAGGGTTGCGCAAAGCATGAGGGCACTCTGTGACCTCACACTGTGCGCCACGATACACAGCCGATAGCCGAGCCGAGGATCACAATGGTGAGGAGCGGTGGCGTCCAGGAGCAGGAGAGTTAAGTCAATTTTATTTTATTTTATTTGCACTGGGTGCTGATGGCTGACATATAGGGGTTGATATAGGGGCTGATGGCTGACATATGGGGGCTGATGGCTGACATATAGCGGCTGATATATGGGGCTGATGGCTGAATATATGGGGCTGCTGGCTGACATATAGGGGTTGCTGGCTGACATATAGGGGTTGTTGGCTGACATATGGGGGCTGCTGGCTGAAATATGGGGGCTGATGGCTGACATATAAGGGCTGATGGCTGACATATGGGGGCTGATGGCTGACATATGGGGGCTGATGGCTGACATATAGCGGCTGATATATGGGGCTGATGCAGTGCCATCTTAAGAGCATTATAGGCCCCCGGGCAATACAGTGCACTGGGGCCCTGTCTACACAATCACGCACTAGAATAAAAATGCAAATTATCAATAAGGCGATATTTATTGGTACTTTCAACAAAATCAGTGTTTAATATAGGAATAATATATAGGGGGGGCACAAAGATACCACAGTCAAAAATGGGGGGGCAAAAACAAAATAAGTATATATAAATAAGATTACAAAATATGAGAGAATTGCGGTATGCAGGGATACATTTATAATAAAACTATTTACTTACAAAAGAAGCTGTTCAATCGTCTGCTGTGCCGTCCTCTGCTTGCTTCCGCGGATTCTTTCCCCTTCTTTCTGTCTCTCGTCAGTGCGCAGGCGCACTGTTATGGTGGATCTGTGGAAGACACACTGTTATGGGGGCATCTGTGGATGACAGTGTTATTATGCCTCTCATTAGCCCCCATATGCTGCCTCTCATCATTAGCCCCCATATGCCTCTCCATTAGCCCCCATATGCCTCTCCATTAGCCCCCATATGCCTCTCCATTAGCCCCCATATGCCTCTCCATTAGCCCCCATATGCCTCTCCATTAGCCCCCATATGCCTCTCCATTAGCCCCCATATGCCTCATTAGCCCCCATATGCCTCTCCATTAGCCCCCATATGCCTCTCCATTAGCCCCCATATGCCTCATTAGCCCCCATATGCCTCTCCATTAGCCCCATATGCCTCTCCATTAGCCCCCATATGCCTCTCCATTAGCCCCCATATGCCTCATTAGCCCCCATATGCCTCTCCATTAGCCCCCATATGCCTCTCCATTAGCCCCCATATGCCTCTCCATTAGCCCCCATATGCCTCTCCATTAGCCCCCATATGCCTCTCCATTAGCCCCCCATATGCCTCTCTCCATTAGCCCCCCATATGCCTCTCTCCATTAGCCCCCATATGCCTCTCCATTAGCCCCCATATGCCTCATTAGCCCCCATATGCCTCATTAGCCCCCATATGCCTCTCCATTAGCCCCCATATGCCTCATTAGCCCCCATATGCCTCTCCATTAGCCCCATATGCCTCTCCATTAGCCCCCATATGCCTCTCCATTAGCCCCCATATGCCTCTCATCATTAGCCCCCATATGCCTCTCCATTAGCCCCCATATGCCTCTCCATTAGCCCCCATATGCCTCATTAGCCCCCATATGCCTCTCCATTAGCCCCCATATGCCTCTCCATTAGCCCCCATATGCCTCTCCATTAGCCCCCATATGCCTCTCCATTAGCCCCCCATATGCCTCTCTCCATTAGCCCCCCATATGCCTCTCTCCATTAGCCCCCCATATGCCTCTCCATTAGCCCCCCATATGCCTCTCCATTAGCCCCCATATGCCTCTCCATTAGCCCCCATATGCCTCTCCATTAGCCCCCATATGCCTCTCCATTAGCCCCCATATGCCTCTCCATTAGCCCCCCATATGCCTCTCTCCATTAGCCCCCCATATGCCTCTCTCCATTAGCCCCCCATATGCCTCTCCATTAGCCCCCCATATGCCTCTCCATTAGCCCCCATATGCCTCTCCATTAGCCCCCTTATGCCCCCAGCCGCCACATTTTCTTATAAAATAAAAAATCACTTACCTCTCCTGCTCCTGGACGCCGCCTGCCTCTCCTCAGTCGACTCTGTGCTCTGAACTGGCGCGCACAGCGTGAGGTCACAGAGCGCCCTCACGCTGTGCGCAGCCCTGCACAGCCGACAGCCGAGGACCAGGAAGTGGTGAGTACAGAGCGTTCACCACTTCCTGGTCTCTCGGTTCTAATGAGCGCTTCCATAATGGAAGCGCTCATTAGTATTCAACTGGGGGGTGGGCTGGTGGGTTCACTGGGCAGGCGGGCCCCCAGGCAAGTGGGGCCCCCGGGCAACTGCCCAGCGTGCCCATTCGAAAAGACGGCCCTGGGCTGATGGCTGAATATATGGGGCTGCTGGCTGACATATAGGTGTTGCTGGCTGAAATATGGGGGCTGATAGCTAACATATGGGGGCTGATGGCTGATATATAGGGGCTGATAGATGGCTGACATATAGGGGCTGATAGATGGCTGAAGGTTAAGGGGTTGGGGGTCTGATCTGAGGTATGATTGACATTGGTGGTCTTATATGAGGTCTGATTGACATTGGGGGTCTGATTGGGGCTGTAAGCTGAGGTCTGATTAACTTTGGGGGTCTGATTGATGGTGTAATGGAAAATATTTTTTTTATTTTTTTTCTCCTCTAAAACCTAGTTGCCTCTTATGGGCTGGTGCGTCTTATAGGGCAAAAAATATGGTATATAACTGTCTGATAGTGATAAGCGGCAGGGGCAGGGGCGTTGCTAGGGTATGAAAACATCCAGAGCACAAGCCCACTGTATCACGCCCCTGTGAAGCCACGCCCCCACCCCATGAAGCCATGCCCCCATCGCTGGGGGGGGCTTTCAAAGTAGTTATTAACCCCTTTCAGCATTTCCCCCTTCTGGGCAAACCCACAGATCATCCCGCCCCCCTTGTACTTGTTCCGTTGGCTGCATGGGCACGAGTTCAACTTCAGTCACTTCGGTGCGCAATCCCGTCCTGTGGCGCGTGATCCCACGAGACCCGTGACCTACATCGGCGGGTCTCGTGGGATCACGCGCTGCAGGACAGGATTGCGCACTAAAGTGACAGAACTCATGCGCGCGCAGCCCGCAAGTAGCGGAACAAGTACAAGGGGGGTGGGGCCAGCATAACTTTTGGGGCACTAACGACGCCCCAAATGTTTTCACCTAACGACGCCCCTGGGCAGGGGCAATATTCGAATTTGAGATATTTCGCTAATATTTTGTAGAATATTCGTCATATATTCGCGATTTCTAGATTTCGAGATTATATTCTTGATTGCGAAAATTGGCATTGTATTATTCGCGGAATGCCCGCGAAATACAGGCGTGGGTCACTTATGCTATATATTTCAAGCTGGTATAAGTTTTCTGAGACTGGAGAAAATGTTTGGCATGACAGAACATTAGAATAGCTTTATATGCAGATAGAGTGCTCCAATATATTTGCGCTTGCGAATTTTCGGCAATTAATTATGCGCATAACCTATTACACTGCCTAACACACTGCACTGGAACCTATCAGCTACACTATAGATCAATCTAACCTACACTGACTATCTCCCCCAACTATCTGAATTATATATATATATATTTATATATATATATATATATATATATATATATAGTTAACTCTTAAAACAGAAGAAACGTCCAGCAAGTAGTAGGTTAAAACGCTGCATCATCTTTATTCCATCATATATAAAATCAGTATACAAAGCAGTGGTCATCACCTCCCATCACCTCCGTCAGACCGCCATGTTTCGAACCAGAAAGGCTCTTAATCATGATCTGCAAATGGCCGGAACTCGGACAAACTTGTAGGACCCATACTCCAATTAGATGCGAAAAAACAAAAAAAAAGGGGGGGGGGGGACCGCAGGTGATTGGAGGTGTGGAACAAGAGAGTCCGAGCCCGGACAATCCTTTTTCCACACATAGTAAGAATCCCACCCAAACATGTGTAAATATATGAAAACTAGAATAGTATAAACACAGTTATCAATAAGTGAAGAGCATGTCAAATACAGACAAATATTGTATAAAAACACTGTGTAATAAAGAATAATAAACACAATGCACACATCTCCTTATAATGGGAAGAAGAAAAAAATAAATAAGGGGGGGATGGGGGGAGGGAAGGGAAAAAGGAATACTGCACCTACAGAGTAAATGAGAAAACGTAATCACCGTTAGACTCAGATAAACCCCCATAATTCCGACAATAAAACGGACACAGGCAAATAATATAGCCAAAAACGCACATATTTGAAGAGAATAATTAATGAAAATGCATAAGTTCCTTTTTAAGGTTAAGACCATGTGTTTGAAGTCAAAAAATCCAGTACGCTTTCCGTAGCAAAAACTTATTTTTGATGTCACCCTCTCTAACCGGAAATTTTACCTTTTCTATACCGTAAGTACACAGACCGTCAATATTCCGATTATGAGATTTGATAAAGTGGTTGATAGGGTGCACTACATCACATCCACCACTAGATGGGGCTAACCATCACTATATATATACCCCAGCTCAGGCCTAGATAGAGAGGAGAGTTGAGTTGAGGTTTAGGTTAGTGATGGGAGAGTTATGAGTTAGCCCCAGATGGGGCAAGAGCTGAGACTCAGTGTCAGTCAGATCCTTAATCAATTGGTGGAGAAGTAGGAGTATACAAGCAAAGAGTAACAGCCATTTTATCAGGCTTTGAGGACCTTTGTGACCAGGTGAAGGATTCATTAGCCTCCGGCAACCTCACCAATTTCTACTGGAAGGAAAGGAACGGGAAGATAGGACCACCTACCAGTAAGGACAATTTCATAACTTGAATCCATGACATCCCTATTTACAAAAGCCTGTTACCTGGGATTACAATTTATTACCTCTGCATACAAGAGAGACTGTGTTATCTGTGAATGTCATTGCTACTGAGAACCAGCAAAACAGTAAAAGCTGTGAGTTGGATTCAACTGATGTCTTACTCCTTAATTCAACTACTATTCTCACCATTGTTGTACAACAACGCTACTGATGTCACGACTAAAGGGACCTAGCCATAAGCACATAAAGCCAAGTTACCACCAAGGACACCTCAACCACCATCTGGCCTGTCTCCCTCATATCAGAGTGTGCCCCGGAGTATTCCTGTGCTGTTCTCTCCTACACTGCACTGCTGGCCGAGGGAGGCATCTGCTAACTGTGAGTACAAGATGAACTGTTGTACCCTTCGGCCCACCGTGAACCTTACGTGCTCTCCCCTGCGGACTAGCACATTGCATAAAAATTTGCGTCACAATCAGGATATATTCCTCTGCGCCTAATTAAGAACAGGATTTCAGTGATAAAATTGTGCATTATAGTGAACTGCTTTACGTGAATGAGCCCCGTTTGTTTGACTGTTTATTCGGGCTAAAGAACTGTTCAAAACCTTCAAAAAGGTGTCTAGAGGTGCTGTGCTGATCGTCTGCTACAAAACTGCATCGCTGAAAATAAGAAATTGTGGATTTTTATTGTGTTAGTAACACTGCTTGCTTTAACTGAATGGATATTTGTTGCGTCCAAGATGGCCCCCTAAAGTGCTTACAAATTTCATTTGCGCCATCACTTTGCAGAAACGCCCTGTTTGGCGTGAAGAATAACCCCTTCAGAGTGGGAAAACCTGAGAACCGCCCTTTCTTGAAAGACTCTGCCATTGGACAAAAAGGGTGGAAGTCTATGTGGATTATCACTGTGCCCGCCTATTGGGTGCTTCGTTGAGGACTCAATCCAATGTGAATATTCTAGTGGACGGGAGACTGCAGAATCATCTCCAGTGTTAAGTCAACCACCGTGTTTTTCCCAGCCATCAAAACGAATTGGGATACTGCCTATTATTACTCTTATCCCTTTGGAGACTCAACCTGACGAGGATAATGCCCCAGCGCCACTGGTGCCCCTGCAAGAACTACCAGTGCCTAGTATTACAACTACTATTATCGCTGCACCTTAGCCTTTAGATAAAAAAATATTAAGTGACGCCCCTCCTGAGAGAGCGAGGAAGATATCTCTGCTAAGCCATCACCTCATTAGCATGGATTACACGCATCCTCTGTGCCAAAGAACCTAGGGGGCGTGCCAGAGACAAGGTGGAGTCTGCAGGAGCAATGGACATGCCTGCTACGTGACTTCCTGCCTCAAGACATGTCGGAGAGTGGAGTGACACCTGCTGGAATGGCGTTGCCTGTTGATAAGTCAGCGCAGGCCAGGTCGGGACGAGAGATGGGTGCGACAGCATATACACCGGGATCGGAGTTGTCGCTCTGCCCGTGGCCATGGTCAGGGCCCTGTCGTTTTCATCGCCATGGGGATGGTTTCCTAAAACCAGACACCATATGGCCTGTCCTAATGGCCGAAATACATGAGGCTGCCATCCAGAAAACCACCCAGAAAAAGAAATATTTTGAAGAAGTCGCCAAGGCGATCCTTGAGGATCCCCATGATTGTCAGCCCCGCCTGGAAAGGAGGACAGGAGTTGTAGTGACATTTGACAAAGACCGAGGCTTTGGCTTCATTAAAGAGAGTAGCACCAGCCGGGATTATTATTAGTGTTGATCACGAATATTCGAATAGCAAATTTTTAGCACAAATATAGTTACTTTGAAAATTTGCGAATATTTATAATATAGTGATATATATATAGATTTTTTTTTATTGCAAATTTTCGTAATGCAAATTTTTATCACAAATTTTTCAATTGCTGAGTAAAAACATGATTCCTCCCTGCTTCTTGCTTGTGGGTCAATATTTCTAATATTCTAAAACAAGAATATATAGCAATATAGCAAATATTCGGAAAAAAAAATGAATATAGAGCAATTTAGCTAATATAGTGCTATAATCTTCTTTGTCTAATAGTTGTAATTTTTTTCTCATCTGAAGTACAGATTGGAAAATAATTTCAACTATTGAAAAAAAAGATTATAGCACTATATTAGCTAAATTGCTCTATATTCGTTTTTTTTTTTTGAATATTCGCTATATTGCTATATATTCTTGTTTTAGAATATTACGAATATTTGAAAAAACAAATTTATTGGATATAGGGCTATGACTCATTGGCCCACAAGCAAGAAGCAGGGAGGAATTATGTTTTTACTCGGCAATAGAAAAATTTGCGATAAAAAATTTGCATTACGAAAATTTGCATATTACTCAATATTACCTTGTTGATTTTTTTGAGTAAAAAAATTGTAGAATATAACGAATATTCAACGAATATTCAACAAATATTCTACAAAATATTCGCAAAATATTGCAAATTCGAATATGACCCAATGTATTTTGGCAACCTACCATGCTGGAGAGAGTCACAAGTCCATACCCATCACCAGACCGGGTAAGATGCGCCAAGGACTTAGCTGACATTGAGGCACGAGCGTGTCTTGAGGCTTATGACAGCAACTTACCTCCTGCTATGTCGGAGCCTGAACCCACGTGTTTTACCTCCAAACCTGCCTGCATATCTTCATCCTCCTATGTCCAAGACCATACCACATTTATCACCCACAGAAATTAAGTTATGCCACAGCCCGGATTTGAACCCGGCTGGGAACCACAGTAGAACATGTGGATTCCACGCTAAGGGAGGTTCAAGTCCGCATCCTGCACCCCGATGGTACTGTTTTGTGGCCACTGGCACCTAAACACCTGAACCCAGTACCAGCAGAGGATTCATCAGATGCAGATGAACAGGAAGAATATAACACATACCTGTAAGTAGGCCTGCCCGGCTGACAACGTCGACATCATCATTATTAACTGTGTCCAATGGAGCCAGTGTTTTTGTCCCATTATAAACTGATGCCAGTTCCCCACGGCAAGTGGCAGTTTCCCAGGCTACTGTACAGCCTACTGGCTCTTTAACATTTCAGGACTCCCTACCGCACAACCTCTGTTTTTCACCCAACTTGTGCCAGGTTTTTTTGCACATTTTTCCCTTACTCCTTCTCAGGTTTATTAAGGGTATGCAACAGGACTATTCCATAATCTTTTAAGCTTTATGCCCAGAAGGACACTTTTCTGTGAACTTTGTACTGAATCATTCTTCTTAACAGTTTTATATGTTACTGAACATTTGCACTTAAAAAAAAAAAAAAATGGGGGGGGGGGGTTATATCTGCCATTATCTATTGGGACTTTCTTTAGCAAAGCCAATGGGTTATGGACTTTATTTCCCTTACTTGTGATCCACGCCCTTTTGTCACCATCAAGCACCGAAGGTACAACACCCAATACCCTCTTTACCGCGTCGTGAATTCTGTGCAATAATATATATAATGTTGTGATTGATTTATATTTTTATACTGTTTTTCATATTTCATAGTTATGTCAGTATACATATATGTCTGCCTGCTCTTTTGTATTTTTCAGGAGACTTCATCATGCCCTGAATGTGTCGAGGGCGACAGGTTAAACTAGGGGCGATATGCAGCGTCCCACTAGTGACCGTGGGCACTGCCAAATTGTTGTATTGTATTTTGCATTACATGTTATGCTGAGTTTTATATATTTTCTTCTTAATCCCTGTTAACAGGCTGGTAGGGTGCACTAAATCACATCCACCACTAGATGGGGATAGCACCATAGGTTATATAAGGAAGTTCAGGCCTAGTGTTAGAAAAAAAAAAGAAGTTAGTAGAGAGGAGACATGTAGTATCTGGAGTGAGGAGCAGAGGGAAAGACAGAGGCCCCCCTCCTCTCAGCTCCCTCTCTGAGGCCCCACGGTCCAGAGTAGCCAAGTGATCTTTTCCCAAGTTTTAGGCCAAGAAGCAAGGCTGAGGTGAGACCTCCTTCTGCAGTCTATCCCTCCGGGAGAACAAGTGGAAAATTGGGTTTTGACTACAGAAAAGACAAAGGAAGATAACAGCCATCTTATCAGGCTTATGGGCTCCTTTGAATTCGATGTAGGACAATCTAACTTCAGGCAGCCTCACCAGTATATAGAAGACAGAAAGGCCAATGTGTTATGTCACTTATGTGGAAGGAAGGATCAGAAACCAAGTTTACTGGGATTAGAATAAAGCAAGGAGCTAGATACCAGCCAGTTGGATTTTCACTAATGTAACTGAACTTTAATCTGAAGTTTTTATCTACAAGAAGCCTGTTACTTGGGATTACAATTTATTACTTCTGCATACAAGAGAGACTGTGTTATCTGTGAATGTCATTGCTACTGAGAACCAGCAAAACAGTAAAAGTTGTGAGTTGGATTCAACTGCTGTTTTACTCCCTAATTCAACTACTACTCTCACCATTGTTGTACCACAACGTTACTGGTGTCACGACTAAAGGGACCTAGCCATAAACACATAAAGCCAAGTTAGTGGAGTTCACTACCTCTGCTATCTTACAGCTGATGGCTGGTGTGGGAACATGATGGACATAAAATATTAATACAGGTGTATTGCAGCCCTCAGTCAGTATTTGGTGGATAAAGAAATATAGCAATAGCACACCTCAATCAGTATTTCGTGGAAGAAAGTATATGGCACCCCTCAATCAGTATTTGGCGGTAACAGGTATATAGCACCCCTCAATCAATATTTGGCGGAAACAGGTATATAGCACCCCTTAATCAGGATTTTGTGGAAGCAGGTGTATCACAGCCCTCAATCAGTATTTGGTGGAAGAAGGTATATAGCGATAGCACCCCTCAATCAGTATTTTATGGAAGAAGGTATATGGCACCCCTCTATCAGTATTTGGCGGAAACAAGTATATGGCACCCCTTAATCAGTATTTTGTGAAAGCAGGTATATTGCAGCCCTCAATCAGTATTTGGTGGAAGAAGTTATATAGCAATAGCACCCCTCATTCAGTATTTGGCAGAAACAGGAATATAGCACCCCTCAATCAGTATTTGGTGGAACAAGGTGTATCACAGCCCTCAATCAGTATTTGGTGGAACAAGGTATATAGCAATAGCACCCCTCATTTAGTATTTGGTGGAAACAGGTTTATAGCACCCATCAATCACTATTTGGCGGAAACAGGAATATATCACCCCTCAATCAGTATTTTGCGGAAACAGGTGTATTGCACCCCTTAATCGGTATTTTGTGGAAGAAGGTGTATTGCAGCCCTCAATCAGTATTTGGTGGAAGAAGGTATATAGCAATAGCACCCCTCAATCAGTATTTTGTGGAAGAAGGTATATAGCACCCCTCAATCAGTATTGGTGGAAACTGGTATATAGCATTCCTCATTCAGTATTTGACAGAAACAGATGTATAGCACCCCTTAATCAGTATTTGGCAGAAACAGGTATATGGCACCCCTCAATCAGTATTTGGCGGAAACAGGTATATGGCACCCCTCAATCAGTATTTTGTGGAAGCAGGTTAGTCACAGCACTCAGTCAGTATTTGGTGGAAGAAGGTATATAGCAATAGCACCCCTCAATCAGTATTTTGTGGAAGAAGGTATATAGCACCCCTCAATCAGTATTGGTGGAAACTGGTATATAGCATTCCTCATTCAGTATTTGACAGAAACAGATGTATAGCACCCCTTAATCAGTATTTGGCAGAAACAGGTATATGGCACCCCTCAATCAGTATTTGGCGGAAACAGGTATATGGCACCCCTCAATCAGTATTTTGTGGAAGCAGGTTAGTCACAGCACTCAATCAGTATTTTGTGGAAGAAGGTATATAGCATCCCTCAATCAGTATTTTGGCGAAAAAGGTATATAGCACCCCTCAATCAGTATTTGGCGGAAACAGGTATATAGCACCCCTCAATTAGGATTTTGCGTAAGAAGGTTTATAGCACCCCTCAATCATTATTTGGCGGAAACAAGTATCTGGCACCTCTCAATCAGTATTTGGTGGAAGAAGTTATATGGCACCCGTCAATCAGTATTTGGCGGAAACAGGTATATAGCACCCCTCAATCAGTTTTTGGCATAAACAGGTATATGGCACCCCTCAATCAGTATTTGGCAGAAACAGGTATATAGCACCCCTCAATCAGTATTTGGCAGAAACAGGTATATAGCACCCCTCAATCAGTTTTTGGCATAAACAGGTATATGGCACCCCTCAATCAGTATTTTGTGAAAACAGGTGTATCGCAGCCCTCAATCAGTATTTGGTGGAAGATGATGAATAGCAATAGCACCCCTGAATCAGTGTTTTGTGGAAGAAGGTATATGGCACCCCTCAATAAGTATTTGGCGGAAAGAGGTATATAGCACCCCTCAATCAGTATTTGGCGGAAACAGGTATATAGCACCCCTCAATCAGGATTTTGTGGAAGCAGGTTTATCACAGCACTCAATCATTATTTGGTGGAAGGTATATAGCAATAGCACCCCTCAATCAGTATTTGGTGGAAGAAGGTATATAGCAATAGCACCCCTCAATCAGTATTTGGTGGAAACAAGTATATAGCACCCCTCAATTAGGATTTTGTGTAAGAAGGTTTATAGCACCCCTCAATCATTATTTGGCGGAAACAAGAATCTTGCACCTCTCAATCAGTATTTGGTGGAAGAAGGTATATGGCACCCCTCATTCAGTATTTGGCAGAAACAGGTATATGGCACCCCTAAATCAGTATTTTGTGGAAGCAGGTGTATCGCAACCCTCAATCAGTATTTGGTGGAAGAAGATAAATAGCAATAGCACTCCTCAACCATTGTTTTGTGGAAGAAGATATATGGCACCCCTCAATAAGTATTTGGCGGAAAGAGGTATATAGCACCCCTCAATCAGTATTTGGCAGAAACAGGTATATAGCACCCCTCAATTAGGATTTTGTGGAAGAAGGTATATCGCAGCCCTCAATCAGTTTTTTTTTGGGGGGGGGGGGCAACAGTTATATCACACCCGTTGCAATTAGTTACTCCAATAGCATTTGTCCCTTTACAGTATCTAGCTGCTGTGTCGCAGCGAACCTCACACAACTGCTGCACAATACAAATACACTATAATATAATTTATATGTTATATCTCACCCCTCTATATCACACCTATCGATAGCGCACCTATACCAGTCCACTTTTGTGGCCCTATTAGCTAGCTTTTGGTGTCCCTAACTGTCCCTACTCCAAAATGCAACCTCTTCCTACACTGGCAAAACACATAATGTAAAATGGCTGCCAGATTGGGTTCTGTTATAGGGTTGGGGGTGTTTCCATCAGCTGAAACGTCCCAATTGGCTGTCCTGTCCCACCTGATTGATGTTAAACCTACAACAACCCACAATTGCAACTCATCAAGCCTCAGAATAAAAACATAAAGCAAACACCAGAAATGAGGATACTGTTTAAATAAAAATTTATAATTTTATTGAATTACATCAAACAATAAATATCACTTGTAGTCAAAAGGGATGGGATATAGAAAAACCAGCCTCTAAAAAATGGGCTCAACAATGCGGGGAATCGCATTGGAGGAAAATCGCACCTTGAGCAGCCGCTGTTCACAAAATGATGAAGAGTCGGGTGACAATCAAGTTAATAATGGATAACAATAATAGTAATATATCACATCAAATCTCTAACATAATTATCCAAAAACATCCTTTCACCCTCCTCAGTCTAGAGCTCGTTGAATATCACACTACGGCGATATCTTGTTGTATAACTGATGGACAGGGCCTATAATCATAGTAACTCCTTTACACTAGGTAATTCCGCCAGTCTAGACATCAACTAAGTCTCCATATCACATACCCATATTGCTGCTGCTCGCGGTGAGATGGATCCCCAAATGCCTCAACCTCGACACGTGTTTCGCCACGTAGGCTTCGTCAGGAGGTACGACTGAGGAGGGTGAAAGGTTGTTTTTGGATAATTATGTTAGAGATTTGACTGAGGTACGACTGAGGAGGGTGAAAGGTTGTTTTTTGATAATTATGTTAGAGATTTGATGTGATATATTACTATTATTGTTATCCATTATTAACTTGATTGTCACCACAGCATCTCAAGGTGCGATTTTCCTCCAATGCGATTCTCTGCATTTTTGAGCCAATTTTTTAGAGGCTGGTTTTTCTATATCCCATGCCTTTTGATTACAAGTGATATTTATTGTTTGATGTAATTCAATAAAATGATAAATTTTTATATAAACAGTATCCTCATTTGTGGTGTCCACCTGATTGATGTGTCATGGGTCAAAGTTCGGCGCTATGCAAAAAAAATATGGGTCAAAGTTTGCCGCAAAACGACCACCTGCCGAACCGCAAAGCAATCTCTAGTGAGCTGTAACCATTACCCTTTGTCAGTGGTAGTTCTTGTATTATCTATACAGAGGTGTTATCTTTCATTATATGTCTGCCTGTGATGATAATAAGAGGATAATCTTCACATAGCAGCACGTGTCAGCTTATTGTAAGGCTCAGTGGCCTGTGTGAAAACTGCTAGATTTCTAGATTGTTTATATCTATATAAAGCCACAGAAATAGAAAAAAAAACATAAAAAAGTAAAATTTGATTTAAACATTGATTTTAAGATACCTGAAAAACGACACTGTGTGAACCTGGCTTGACTGCATGGTAGAGGCTATTAACTGGCATGCTGACCTGTTAATAATACCAATTGCATGTATATTTGATCATGGAATACTTATGCGGTGAAGAAGATTTATAAAGTGACTTTTCGCAATAGTGGCATCCTATTACAGTACCACAGTGGAATTCATTGAGCTCTATAGAATGCCCCATTCTTTCACAATTGCTTGTAAATACAAACTGCATGGCTAGGGGCTAGATGTTATATACATGTGGCAATGTCACCAAATTAAACACCTCAATCAATAGTTAGGAGATGTGTCCCAATACTTGTTTATTGGGACACCACTGCTTTTGTTCAGAATTTACTACATGTTTTTCCTTTGTATTATCTTGTAGCTGAGGGCAAACGCACCATAAAGATTGACCATGTGGCTGCCATGAGGACCTAGTAAAGAGGAGGACTAACCATGGTTGGTTCCAAACTTTTTGATTTTCAGTTAAGAGAATTTAATTTAAGGGATCAGAGATTGGCCCAACTAGTCTTGGAAAGGTTCTAGATGGGGAAAAAAAAAACACAAGACTCTTCTGTCCTGGCTGGCAAAAACTGGTGCTAAATTGGGAAATTATTAGGCAAACTCTCCTCTTTGTACTCCTCTGCTTCTAACTATAGCTACAGAAAACAGAGCATAAAATGTTAATTATTTTGAACTCTTTTAAGTGAAAGTTAAATATACTTCAACATTCACATGCAATCCTTACACTTCACCCTTTCTCTAAGAGAGAAAGTATAAAGCGACATACATGTTGTGAAAAGTTTCCTCAGTGTAATTACACCATTGGCAGTTAAGCCTGACAGGACCATGGAATAATTACACTGATTCGTTTGGGGAAATGAAATCCATTCAGTGAAAGATTAAAAGTATCTGAAAATAATTAAGATGCACTAAAAAGACAAAATGAACCTATTTGGCTAAATTCAATTTAGAATGATTAGAAAAATCATCAAGATGGCCCATAGCACATCCTTCCTTGCACTTAAGGAATATTTCATTTAGGGAAGCTTTGTTGTAGTGTCTAGAGATTTGTATTCTTCACATATGGTCCAGACTATTGAATAGGAATTGCTCAGATTTAACTTGCTTACTTATAGCTTGGTGAACCTGTCTGAAGTATTAGTAATTTTTAACTGATTTAAGTATTCCACTAAAGCTACCAAGACAAGCTGGTTCAACTTGCTGACCGCTGGAGACTTTGATTTTCTATTCTATGTCATTCTGGATGTTGACCTCTAGAGATTGCTCATTAGCTCTTGCACTTGGCATGCATGATAATTGTTGTTTCATTAGAAGTCATCTTACTTCCCGTTTGAGCCTACAAAAGACCACTGTCATGTTGGGTAGGGAACAGTGTAGAAAAATCACTAAAATAAAGTGGCCTAAATGGGAGGAAATGCTCAAAAACCCCAAACACTGTAGTGTGTTTATAACCGGGGGAGCAATTCCTCCGCATGTGATCCGGCAATCCCCAGCAAAAACTGCATACAATGGAGGATATCGGCAGCGGACCACATGCACCACAAAGGCATCCTACACAATATGGAGTAGTGTGTGGATGAAAATATACAAATACATAAATCGTTGCAAAAGGTGCACCACAATGATATACAACTGACAATACTGGCTAATCCCTCAGGCTGATGTTAAAAAATGAGACTTTAGCCAATGTATTCCAGTCAGGAACACAACAGAGCCCTTTTTCACCACCGCCAAGGTATCTCAGTGTGGCATGGGTCCTACCACTAGACTACCTATGGTGTGTGAACACGGTCTGAAAGGTGCTCAGATCTAACTCAAAGCCAAGCTCCCACATACCTCCATAGTGAGATCACTCATGCAGTGGGAGAAGGGATAGGGCTGCAAGCCCCACCTATAACAGGCCATGTGACACAGGCTACCAGGTGCACTAGAATGTTACCAGCATTGCGCAATGGCACATTCCATACATATAAAGAAAAATCACTAAAATAAAGTGGCCTAAATGGGAGGAAATGCTCAAAAACCCCAAACACTGTAGCGTGTAGAGATTCCTCCGCATGTGATCCGTTGCAAGTACGTCAGAACCAGGCAGGCAAAACCAGGACTGCACCAGAATCCAAAAGCTAAGTCAAAATCAGACCAAACCAGAGAGATTTGTCAGGACCAATACAAAAAAAGAGTCAAATACCAGACGGGGTCGGTGCCAGATAATGTCAAAGGAATATCAACAGTCAGGAGCAATGTCCGGGACAATCCAAAAGTCAGAATACCAGGGATCCAAACAATAGTTATACAAACTAGTTAGGCTAAAAAGACCAATCACAGGCAACTGTGTCCAGCAGTTGCCTGTTTAAATAGCCCTCTGACAGGAAGCACATGACGCCACATGAGTCTGATTGGCCTAGTTTCCCTGATAGGCTGATCTGCCACTATGGTTCCTGAATCAACTGAATGACGTCGGTAGCGCCGCCGAATCGAGGCAAGTAAGTACATGACAGCAACATGGGAATGTGTTCTAGTATTTTTACTCCAGTCTTGTGATTTTTACATGGATCTGCTGGAATCACAAATGCAGCTTTTTTGGAGCAGTGTTCTAAACCAAAGCCAATAGATTCAAAATGAATTGGAAATAAAAAGAAAGGATTTATATTTTATACTTCCTCCTGCCAGATACCTTTTGGCTTTGGCTCAAAAAAACTGTATTAAAGCTACACCTCAAAATTTCTTTATTATACTTATATAGCTCTGACATATTCCGAAGAGCTTTACAAACATCATCACTTGCTGTCCCCAATAAGGCTCACACTCTAAGGTTCGTATCAGTATGTCTTTGGAGTGTGGGAGGAAACCGACGCCAACACGGGGAGAACATACAATCTCCATGCAGATGTTGTCCTTGGTTGGATTTGAACCTAGGACCTCAGCACTGCAAGGCACCAGTGCTGCCCTTTAAATCAGAAACTGCCCCAGCCTTGGGGTCAAACAGCTGTTTTTAGGTTAAGGCTACACTGAAATGTTTTGCATCATTGACTGGTTTAAAACTACAGAGTGACAGCTGCAGTTCACCAGATTGCATACAAAGTATAGAATTCCTGTGGCTTGCAGCTGTAGCTTCAATGATGAAAACCTGCATGGTATGAAATATGAAGCATATTACCAGTGAAATCAAGCAGACGCTAAATATATGCTTATTTCACATGGATTTTGATGTGGAATATACATCAGAACATACCGCTCCATACTTAGGGCTCCATCTCACTTACGTATGAAAATAGGGATCAAATAAAAATGCTCAATACAGAATTTTTTTTACAACTTGTTCCATTTTGGTTCCATATTGCATCTATTTTTGTTATATATTTTCCTGTAAGTTGTCCATTTTTTAACTCTATTTGTTTCATTTTTGGCTAAAGCATTAACTATTTTGTTGCTGTTTTGAAATATTGCTAACATACAGAACAAAACAGAACACATCCTTGGCATATAATCTATGCAAATACAGAGCATGTGTTTTGTAAATTCTATCCATTAACTTCCATGGGACAAAAACTGTACCCATATGGATTTGTTTGAAAATGCTGTATAGAAAAAAAATGCCATGCACATTTTTAAATGTTAGTATAAAAATAGAAATATAAACAATAGTGATGGACGAACACCTGCCTGGACGGTTCGCGAACGCGACCAAATGCTCGCGAACCGCAAGTTCGCTGCGGGTCCCATTCATTTTAATGGCAGGCGAACCTGAAAAACCTTCAGCTCATATTTGCAGCCAAGAAAAAATTACTAGAAGAGCACAAATTGTCCCACAACATGGACAGTGACATACCAGATGTATTATTCGAATTTGCGATCTCCATTCATTATTTTTTTCAATATCGGCAATATAATTTTCGCGTATGTGCAAATGCACTTTACAGTACCCAAATGCCCTATAAAGAAAGTATATTGGTATATAACACCCCGCTTCAATCAGTTTTTTTGGGGGACAACTTGTATATCACACCAGTTATAATTATTTTTTCCAATACCATTTTTCACTCTGTGTAGTAGAGGGAACGCAGCAGAACTGCAAACAAATGCTGCACTACCTAAATGCACTATATAGAAAGTATATTATTGGTATACACCCGGCTTCTATCAGTTTTTTTGGGAGGTGACAGATATATCACACCAGTTATAATAATTTTTTCTAATTGCGTTTGCACTCTGTGTAGCTGCAGTATCTCAGCAGAACCGCAGACAACTGCTGCACAATACAAATGCACTATAATATACTTTTTATATTACAAAGTATATTATAAGTACACTGCTCAAAAAAATAAAGGGAACACAAAAATAACACATCCTAGATCTGAATTAATTAAATATTATCCTGAAATACTTTGTTCTTTACATAGTTGAATGTGCTGACAACAAAATCAACATGACGTTGGTGGATAGAGCGAGACATGATGTCCCAGATGTGCTCAATTGGATTCAGGTCTGGGGAACGGGCGGGCCAGTCCATAGCATCAATGCCTTCGTCTTGCAGGAACTGCTGACACACTTCAGTCACATAAGGTCTAGCATTGTCTTGCATTAGGAGGAACCCAGGGCCAACCGCACCAGCATATGGTCTCACAAGGGGTCTGAGGATCTCATCTCGGTACCTAATGGCAGTCAGGCTACCTCTGGCGAGCACATGGAGGGCTGTGCGGCCTCCAAAGAAATGCCACCCCACACCATTACTGACCTAATGCCAAACCGGTCATGCTGGAGGATGTTGCAGGCAGCAGAGCGTTCTCCACGGCGTCTCCAGACTCTGTCACGTCTGTCACATGTGCTCAGTGTGAACCTGAGTGGTGAATTTGGCAATCTTGGTGTTCTCTGGCAAATGCCAAACGTCCTGCACGGTGTTGGGCTGTAAGCACAACCCCCACCTGTGGACGTTGGGCCCTCATATCACCCTCATGGAGTCTGTTTCTGACCGTTTGAGCAGACACATGCACATTTGTGGCCTGCTGGAGGTCATTTTGCAGGGCTCAGGCAGTGCTCCTCCTGTTCCTCCTTGCACAAAGGCGGAGGTAGCGGTCCTGCTGCTGGGTTGTTGCCCTCCTACGGCCTCCTCCACGTCTCCTGATGTACTGGCCTGTCTCCTGGTAGCGCCTCCATGCTCTGGACACTACGCTGACAGACACAGCAAACCTTCTTGCCACAGCTCGCATTGATGTGCCATCCTGGATAAGCTGCACTACCTGAGCCACTTGTGTGGGTTGTAGACTCCGTCTCATGCTACCACTAGAGTGAAAGCACCGCCAGCATTCAAAAGTGACCAAAACATCAGCCAGGAAGCATAGGAACTGAGAAGTGGCCTGTGATCACCACCTGCAGAACCACTCTTTTATTGGGGGTGTCTTGCAAATTGCCTATAATGTCCACCTGTTGTCTATCCCATTTGCACAACAGCATGTGAAATTGATTGTCACTCAGTGTTGCTTCCTAAGTGGACAGTTTGATTTCACAGAAGTGTGATTGACTTGGAGTTACATTGTGTTGTTTAAGTGTTCCCTTTATTTTTTGAGCAGTGTATATTACACCCCTATATACTGCACACATATCGATAGCACACCTATACCAGTCCTTAAAAGGACTTTTGTGGCCCTATTAGCTAGCGTTTGGTGTCCCTAACAGTCTGTCCCTGCTCCACACAGCAACCTCTCTCTACACTGGCAAAAGACTGAATGTAAAATTGCACCTAGATCAGGTTTATTTATAAGGTAGGGGGTATGTCCATGTGCTGAAACGTCTTAATTGGCTGTCCTGTACCACCTGATGGATGTGTCATGGGTCAAAGTTCTTCACAATGTAAAAGAATATGGCGGATGCTAATATCGCCATATGTTCGCCTGTTCGGCGAATCGCGAACGAGCAAAGTTCGCCGCGAAACGACCGCCGGGCGAACCACAAGGCCATCTCTAATGAACAAGAACCATTTAAAAGGTGTATAACATAATGCGGAATTAATATGGATTCGCACACACAGTTTTTAGTGCAGAAGAGGATAAAAAAAAGAAAAAAAAAAGAAGAGAAATGTTCACTTTTGATGGAAGTAATAAGATCACCAAAGGGTCTGTCTCTTCTGGGGCCCCCAGCAATGAGCTGCAATCGCTGCAAGACTCTAGGAATGTGTGTTTAAATGCCCTGCAGCGCCACCACAGGCGAAATTAAGCATTACACAGTTTCCACTAAAATCTGTGATCTGTAATGCTATGGTGCAACTTAGCTTCTCATTTTATATTTTAATACTTTTGGATTATGGCCACTATAAAGTCTGCACTTAAGCCCCACTACTGTTTTGGTTGCATATTGTCCATTCTTACTTCTAGAGACAAATGTATTTTTTTCTGAGGGTGCTAGAAGTATACTGTATGTCAAGTTGGAGCTGGCCTACAAACCACTGATACCTATGTTCCGACTGCCAGACAGATTTTTTTACCTGCATGTTTCTTACTGTTGCAAGCAAACTACCTATGAGGCTTTGAGGGTTTTTTTTTACGTTTACTTCAGCATTCATCGCGTGAAATCCAGCTTTCTTCATGTATAACCTGGAAAGCTTTGATATTTCTCATTACAAATAAGCTAATTTGTTATGAAATGTTTGCAGTTTGAATAGTTTGTGTTGGATGTTGACTGCTATCACTTTGCTATGGCTGTGCTCAGTTAAACCTACGACTCTATGATTAGCAGAGCTCAGCCTTGGCTCAGCACCGCGCTTCCTCTCATGTTCTGGTTTTTCTTGGCGTTTGCAGAGTCTCCTGTCTGCCACAGGATTGTTTTGTGGTTTTTCTTGGCCTAAAGCAAATCTTTCCCATCTGATGCAAATGTAACAGAGAACTATAAAAATGCTAACAGCAGCAATTTCCCTCCTTACTACGTAATGTTTCCGAAGTGTAGGCAAGCTAAGGTGGTGGGCAGACATTGGACAGCGGGGTCTTGCTCTGTCTGTACAATCACAATAATTAGTTATGCAGACTAGAAACATTTTAATCTTCGTTACAGTCCGTATGAGCCAAAAAGGGATTCTCTCTCCACTGATTGTGAAAACGAGAAGGTTCAGCTTTCACTTCTTTAAGTGGATAGCCAGAAGACGTAATGGTATGGAGACGCCAAATGCTGAATTCCTGCTGAGAATAAAATGACAATCACATTAGAGGTAGACATTATAATCTTCGGTACTGTGTGTGCACATGGAGATGCTGAGGCACTGAAACTCTCAGAAAATTTGATATAACCACAGCAATTAAGTGGGAGACGCTCTCTGGTGTGTTCAAAGGCAGAAGTAATTTAATAACGCCGCTTGTTGCAAAATCTTATTGCCTACCACTTACTGTCAGGGTGGTCAGTTGACCTAATAGTAAGATTCCTATTTCAGTGGTGATATATCTCATCTGACAAAAAGAGAAGACACTGCAGCTTCATACACAAAGGGGGAGATTGAGAGGTAAGAGGAGCATGTGTGTCCACCTTGGCACATTTACTTACCTGGACACAGAAAGGCTGTTCAATAGAAACAGCTATACTAACATCATAGATGGAATTTACACAATGTACAGAAATGCTTAAAACCATGGACTCTGTTTTACTATAAACAATATTCCTCTCGGGATAACCCCTTTAATAACCTGTCTGCTTTACAATTGTGAATTACTATATTAGGGCATTCTGTTCCTCCCATTCAGGAACGCTATCTCATATCAGAGTGTCTTCAAAGAGGATCAGTCACTCTGTGAAACCTGGCACATCCATGCATTACCAGGACAGGTCATTGATTTCAATGACCTCGGTCTATTGCTCTTGGTTACAGTCATGTACCAGAATGTGGACCTTCGATGCCGTGATCTGTTTCACTCAGACTAGGCTTAAGTGCAATGTCTCTAGATTCTGCTGGTCTTTAGTGATGAGCGGCAGGGGCAATATTCAAATTTGCGATATTTCCCAAACATTTAGGCAAATATTTGTCATAAATTCGCAAAGTCGAGCATTCAACATTATTTTCTTGACTGCGAAAATTGCCAATGTAATATGCACGTATTGCGCATGCAATACAGGTGTGGGTCACTTTTGCTACATTTTTCAAGCTGAGAGAAGTTTCCTCAAACTGGAGAAAATGGTTGGCACAGCAGAACATTACAATAGCTTTATATGCAGATAGAGTGCTCCAATATATTCGCAATTGCGCAAATCGGCAATTAATAATGTGCATATTTTGGTGCAATACATGGACCTTCACATTTTAGCAGGTCTGACTACATATTACTGATTGGTGCACTAAGTCAGGTACACTATATCAGGATATAACCTACACTGACTATCTCCCAATAACTATCTGTATTATATATATATATATATATATATATAAGCTAACTAACTAACTAACTAACTAACTATCTAATGGAATGACACAGGAGGCAGAGAGCACAGCAATAACACTGTTGTCTGTCTCTCAGATCTGCAAAATACTGCATACAAGGGCTGCTGGGGAGGTTCTTATATACTAAAGGGGTAGGCAACTTTCCTATTGGTTGCTAGGGATGTTGCTAAGCTCTGACAAAAATATTGCAGCCTTCTCATTGGCCCACAAGCAAGAAGCAGGGAGGGATCATGGGTTCAGATGAAAAAAAATCTAAAATAATTGTAAATACGAATATATAGCACTATATTCTAAATCTTCGCAAATTCTTGAAGTGGCGATATTCGCAATTAAAATTCTCGATTCCTCTACATGGAGGTGTGAAATTTGCTGCAGAACAACTCCCAGGTCAGAGTCCTCTGAATAGTCAGAGGCTGCTGACTAGAGATGAGCTAGGTATTGGAAAACTTGATTTAAAATTTGAAAAAAAATAAATTGCTTTGTGACAAATTACTTGGTCACAAAGCGCATTTCTTTGTGAGCAGTAGGTGCAATGACAAAGAGCAGTGATTGCGCCCCCCATCATTGTACCCCTCAGAGCCGCGTTCATACATGATAATTAATAATGCAGTTTAAAATAACCACGCACAGGATTTCGTTCAAGATCTTCAATCAAGATGGCGGCAGCGGGCTCTTCACACTCAAAAGTTCTGGCATCCAAGTAGATTCAATGTACAGGGTGGGCCATTTATATGGATACACCTTAATAAAATGGGAATGGTTGGTGATATTAACTTCCTGTTTATGTGAGGGGGGAAACTTTTCAAGATGGGTGGTGACCATGGCGGCCATTTTGAAGTCGGCCATTTTGAATCCAACTTTTGTTTTTTCAATAGGTAGAGGGTCATGTGACACATCAAACTTATTGGGAATTTCACACGATAAACAATGGTGTGCTTGGTTTTAACGTAACTTTATTCTTTCATTAGTTATTTACAAGTTTCTGACCACTTATAAAATGTGTTCAATGTGCTGGCCATTGTGTTGGATTGTCAATGCAACCCTCTTCTTCCACTCTTCACACACTGATAGCAACACCGCAGGAGAAATGCTAGCACAGGCTTCCAGTATCCGTAGTTTCAGGTGCTGCACATCTCGTATCTTCACAGCATAGACAATTGCCTTCAGATGACCCCAAAGATAAAAGTCTAAGGGGGTCAGATCGGGAGACCTTGGGGGCCATTCAACTGGCGAAATTGCTACATGATGATGTGTTTCCCTCTTTATGCACTGAAGCTGGCACGTTCCCTGAGTTTTTCCAGCAAGATGGTGCACCACCACATTATGGGTGTCAGGTCCGAGCATTCCTAGATGAACAGTTTCCTGGAAAGTGGATTGGTCGTCGTGGGCCAGTTGAATGGCCCCCAAGGTCTCCCGATCTGACCCCCTTAGACTTTTATCTTTGGGGTCATCTGTAGTGATGAGCGGCAGGGGTCATATTCGAATTCGCGATATTTCGCGAATATTTTGTAGAATATTCATAAAAAATTCGAAAATTCGGAAAGGTAATGATTGTGTAATATGCAGATTTTTGGAATTCTAATTTTCGGATTCAAATTTTTTTATTGCGAATTTTTCAACTTACAACTATTAGACAAAGAAGATTATAGCAGTATATTAGCTAAATTGCTCTATATTCGCTTTTTTTCGAATATTCTTTATATTGCTATAACTTAGTTTTTTCGAATATTCATAATATTCTAAAACAAGAATATTTAGCAATATAGCGAATATTCAAAAAAACGAATATAGAGCAAAATTCGCAAACACTACTACTCCTAAAGTCAAGTATATTGCAGCCTTCTTATTGGCCCACAAGCTAGAAGCAGTGAGGGATCATGTGTACTGATAAAAAAAAAAATCAAAAAAATACATTTGAATATTCGAAATTACGAATATATATAACTATATTCAAAATATTTGCGAATTTTCGAAGTACCTATATTCGCAATAAAAATTCGAAATTCGAATATTCGTGATCAACACTAGTCATCTGAAGGCAATTGTCTATGCTGTGAAGATACGAGATGTGCAGCACCTGAAACTACGGCTACTGGAAGCCTGTGCTAGCATTTCTCTTCTCCTTATATATATATATATATATATATATATATAAAATCATACTTCTGATATATGAATGCATAATATGTGGGAAACTACTACTGATGTTTTAGCCATAGTATATTTACATATATTATAATTTATTATACATTCTAAATATATAATAATATATGTAAATATATTATGGCTAAAAACTGAACACTTGCTGATAGGTTCCTGATATATTAAAGCCAGCCACAAGGACCTCAGAAGCAAGATACATTTTCTGATAAGGTGATCACAAGGTATCAAAGGGAAAACTGGTAAAAAATTTATTTTGACCGCTTTTTCCGGCGCCAGACAGCCTGTCTGTAAAGGAGCAGTGAAAAAGGTCAGGAGACATCAAGGTATCATAAGTGTATACAGTCCTGAAAAAAAGGGCAATCCAGCCCTCGAAACGCGTTGACTTCCCTGCAAATAAAAGTTAACCCCTTATCTGTCCAATGACTTGGGTCTGAATCCTTCCAAGCAAGCGCAAGAAAAAGAGTCTGCAGCCTGGAACAAGCCGGTGTGCTGGTCGGCAAACTATAATTACCAGCAAGGCTCTCTACAGTGGTTGTGACTCCTCACAACCACAGATGGTAAGTGTACCCTAACCTTTTCAAACCACTCTCTACAATGTGACACTTCACATGTGGCGCTGCCTCCCTCTTTTCTTGTTTTACTTATCAGAAAATGTAACAGACCATGCTAAAAGATTTATTTCAAAAGGGTCTTGCATTTAATAGGAGCCTGTGTATTAAAACTGCTAATTATGGAATTTTCCCCTCTGCCATGAAATAATCTCTTACCTGTGTAGGCATGGACTCCATAATACCTTTAAAAGGTTCATATGGCCACAAGACATTAGCATCAAGTTCTATAAGTCCTCTAAGTTGCAAGGTAGGGCCTAAGAAGCTTGCTGGCCCACAGGGGAGGCATGGTGGTGATGAAGAGGATAAGACTGCATGCAGTGCATGGAGCGACACAACCCTTCTGCCCATCGGGCACACCTTAGACTTTTGGGGCCTACCTCTTTGTGGTGGTTGGGTACTTTTGATGGTAGCTGGATAGGTAGCAGGTTGCAAGGCAGGAGAGCAGGTGGAGGGCCCAAGGTTTCACCTTAAACCCTGTACCATCAAGGGCACCTCAACCAACATCTGGCAGGAGATCCCTCAACACTAGAGTGTGCCCTGAAGGAATCCAATGCCTTCCTTCCCATCACTGCATGCCGGCCCAGGGAGCTTCAGGAAACCGTTAGTACCAACTACTACCACCATCAGTCCATCCACTCTAGCATGCCCCTGACTGAAGCCCGGTCACTGCACGTTCACACAATTTAATTTAATAGAGACTTGTTTAATTAGTACATTTCTATATCACTTCATTTAAAAATATGCCTGCATCCACCTGTAAAACTTCTGTAAAATCATGGCCACTAGGAGTCTTAAATCCACCTAAGTTGCACTCTACTGCCTGTTGTCAAGAGATTGGAGCCATGCACACTCAATTTGATATGCAAAATAGTTTTAATATGGAAAAAGCACATGTAATAATTATACAAAAAGTGGTGCTAAAAGTCATTCAGAATAATGTATTCAGCTCATTGAATTGTTTGTACAAGACGTTCCAGAGAGACATGTATTAAATTGTGATGTCCGAGACAAACGTTTCGGTCTAATTTGACCTTTTTCAATGTATCGCTGTGGATAAAAGAAACTGTGTTAATCCATGGTTGTAAAGTTTGTCCTATGAATAATTACAACTGGAGGTAAGTGTACAAAAACTAGCAAAGTAATGGTCTGTATAGAAAATTATCTATAGATAAATGAACATCCAGATAGGGGTAGCATACTGGTATATACATATTATGCTATCACTCAAGTAAGTAGCAATATCAGGGGTTAACCATACATGGGTAAAGCATGTGGGCACAGAGATTGGCGCAGGATCTAGATAAAAATGGTAAGTACATTGACAGTGGTCATGTGGGAATGTCAAGCTGGAAGTGGGCAGGTGCCGTGTCTGGGGGAGAGAAATAGAGTAAACTCACCAATGTGGAGCAATATGGAAGTTGGGCATCCCACGTGTGGATACCAAGTGCAGGTAGCTGATGCGGGTGGAAGGAGAAGAGGCGTTATATAGGATGTAATTTGACCACACTTCCTGGGCGGCTGAGCGGCCTATTCTCATGCGCCGTATGTTCTGGAGACTTCAGCGGTCATCATTAAAAAGGTGGTTCATGCACAGTGGGGATAGTGAGTATGGAAGAGCTGGCACATGTATGTTAGTCTAGGTTGTAAGGAGCGACCATGATGGTAGTGGGAAAGGGAACTAATAGGGGATGCGATGTGTGACTAAAGAATTGACCAAATGTATGCCATGTGTGAGGGTGTTGCGAGCAGGTAAATATTTGCTAGTATGTGTGTTGGTGTAGAGGTGAGTGATGTATATGGCAAAATTAGATGAGAAGTGGGTTAAGGCAATGTCACAACCAGACAGTTGAGAGGCTCTGACAGGAGCTTTCCAGATCCTCCTCCTTGAGTTTCTTTGTTTTGGTTAAGTTCCTCATCTCGTTAGTCTATCTCAGCTGTCATGCAGTTGGACTGATTGCTTCCCTTTAAGTTCCTCCCCATGATGCATTAGGTTGCGGCTTATACAACTTCCTGGAGTGTGTGTGCTTGCTGTTTCTATTTCCCAGTCCTCTGCAAGATAAGTGCTGTTCCTTTATTTGTGATTTTCTGTATGCTGGATTTTCAGGTGACCCTGACTCCCTCCGTGTCTAGTGTAGGGAGCCGGTGGTCGTGTCCCCTCACTATTGTAGGGTCTTCAGGTATTAGATAGCCGAGGTACGTGGATATGCGCCCATCCACCTTTGGGGTGTTCGCATAGGCTGAGCAATTAGGGAGAGTGGCAGATCTCATGTAGGGGTCTCCCTTTTGTTCCTTAGTTGTGGATCCAGTGAGTCATTATTGTATTGCATTGTCTTGTTTCCTGTACACCATCCGTGACATTATAAGCCGCCCAAAACCATCTCAAGCATGGATCCGGTTTCACTTTTGGCTGAGCGCTTCCAGGGTCTTTCATTGGAGGTAGCTGATCTCCGTAAGACTTTTTCTCAGTTTCAAGTGACCGGTTCAGCTTGCGTTCATGGAGTTTGTTCTGAGCCTAAGATCTCGCTCCCGGATACGTTCTCCGGGGGTAGTGAGTATTTTGTGCATTTTAGAGAGGCTTGCAAACTCCATTTTCGCCTTCTTCCCCATTCCTCTGGTGATGAAGAACGGAGGGTGGGGATCATTATATCGCTGCTCAGGGGTAACGCTCAATCCTGGGCCTTTTCGCTGCCGGAGGGGGCACGGCCCCTCCGTTCAGTGGATGAATTCTTTTTAGCCCTGGGTCAGATATATGATGATCCGGATCGTATTGCTCTGGCTGAGTCTAGACTACGTCTGTTATGCCAGGGTAAACAATCCGCAGAGATATACTGCTCAGAATTTCGGAGATGGGCAGCTGATACTGGTTGGAATGATGCTGCACTCCGAAGTCAATTTTGCCATGGTCTTTCAGAGGTATTGAAAGATGCATTTGCCTTTCATGAGAGACCTACCTCCTTGGATTCTGCTATGTCTCAGGCCGTTCGTATTGACAGGCGTCTTAGAGAGAGAGGAGAGATCTCTCCTTCCTTTCATACTCAGTCCCGGGACAGTGCAGCGGTCTCTTTCTGTGCGCAGGGGTCTCAGTCGCTGTCAGCCCCTTCTGAGCAGGAGCCCATGCAGCTGGGGTTGATTGCCTCTGACAATAGAAGATTTAGCCCGCATGGGAGAGTTTGTTTTTTGTTGTGGAGGTATAAATCATTTGGCAAATGTTTGTCCCTCTAGGAGATTCAGGCAGTTTTCTGGGAGTAATAAAGAAACAAAAAGGAAAAAATCTTTTAAAAATGTTCCGTCTGTTACTATTGGCAGGGTTGAGGCGGAAATTGAAGGTTTTCCGTTTGCTTGTAGTTCCCGTTTTGTCCTGCCTGCTAGGGTGGCGCTAGAGAGCAAAAGCATTTTTTGTGAGATTTTTGTGGATAGTGGAGCAGCTGTCAATCTCGTTGATAATCAATTTGCAATAACTCATGGTTTCCAGGTATGCACTTTGGGAAAGGATATTCCTGTTTTTGCTATTGATTCGGCTCCACTTTCTCAGAAATCATTAAAGGGCATAGTTCACAATATCCGTTTAATTGTGAGTGATGCTCATGTTGAGGATGTGTCATGTTTCGTCCTTAGCGGTTTGCCTACTCCTCTAGTGTTGGGGCTACCCTGGCTCACTAAACATAACCCCACCATTGATTGGCAAGCGAGGCAAATAAATGGTTGGAGTGACTTTTGCAGAGAGAATTGCCTCATGACATCTGTTTCTGAGGTTTCTACTAAGACTGTACCACCTTTCCTCTCTGAATTTTCAGATGTCTTCTCTGAGAGTGGAGTTCAGGATTTGCCCCGCACAGGGAGTACGATTGCCCTATTAATCTCATCCCAGGCGCCAAGCTGCCTAAATCTCGTTTATACAATCTTTCCCAACCTGAGAGGGTCGCTATACGTGCTTATATCTCTGAGAGTCTGAGAAAAGGACACATACGACCCTCGAAGTCACCTGTTGCCGCTGTTTTTTTCTTTGTTAAGAAAAAAGATGGTTCTTTAAGACCTTGTCTGGATTTCAGGGAGCTGAACAGTATCACTATTCGTGACCCTTATCCGCTTCCTCTGATCCCGGACCTGTTTAACCAGGTTGTTGGGGCTAAAGTCTTTTCCAAATTAGACCTAAGAGAGGAATACAACCTGGTCAGGGTCAGAGAAGGAGACGAATGGAAGACGGCTTTCAATACCCCTGAGGGCCATTTTGAGAATTTGGTTATGCCTTTTGGTTTGATGAATGCCCCAGCCGTTTTTCAGCATTTCGTGAACATCATTTTTTATCATTTAATGGGAAAATTTGTATTAGTGTATTTGGATGACATTTTGATTTTTTCTCCTGATTTCAAGACTCATAAGGAACATTTACGTCAGGTCTTGCTCATCCTGCGGGAGAATAAATTATACGCGAAACTGGAAAAATGTGTGTTTGCGGTTCCAGAAATTCAATTTCTGGGGTTTCTTCTCTCCGCTTCTGGTTTTCGCATGGACCCCGAGAAGGTCCGCGCTGTGCTTGAGTGGGAGCTTCCTGAGAATCAGAAGGCGCTGATGCGTTTTTTGGGCTTTGCCAATTATTACAGGAAATTTATTTTGAATTATTCCTCTGTTGTTAAACCACTCACTGATATGACCAGAAAGGGGGTAGATTTTTCTTCCTGGTCGGTAGAGGCGCGTAAGGCCTTTTCTAATATCAAGGAGAGTTTTGCTTCCGCTCCCATCCTGGTACAACCTGATATTTTGTTACCCTTCATAGTTGAGGTTGATGCTTCTGAGGTGGGGGTGGGTGCGGTCTTGTCTCAGGGTTCCTCTCCTGCCAAATGGCAACCATGTGCCTTTTTCTCGAAGAAACTCTCCTCCGCAGAGAGAAATTATGATGTGGGAGATAGGGAATTGTTGGCCATCAAGTTGGCTTTTGAGGAATGGCGCCATTGGCTAGAGGGAGCCAGACACCCTATTACCGTGTTTACTGACCATAAAAATCTGGCCTACTTGGAGTCAGCCAAGCGTCTGAACCCGAGACAGGCCAGATGGTCTTTGTTCTTTTCAAGGTTTAATTTTGTTGTCACGTTCCGCCCTGGGGTTAAGAATGTGAAGGCAGATGCCCTGTCACGTTGTTTTCCGGGAGGTGGGAATTTTGAAGACCCGGGTCCCATTTTGGCTGAAGGTGTGGTGGTCTCTGCTCTTTTTCCTGAATTGGAGGCAGAGGTGCAGGTAGCTCAGTCAGAAGCTCCTGATCTTTGTCCTCCTTGGAGGTTGTTTGTGCCTCTCGCTTTGAGACACAAGATTTTTAAGGAACACCACGATACGGTCCTTGCTGGGCACCCGGGGGCAAGAGCCACACTGGATCTCATCGCTCGGAGATTCTGGTGGCCTGCGCTTCGTAAGTCGGTTGAGGGTTTTGTGGCAGCTTGCGAGACTTGCGCTCGTGCCAAAGTCCCTCATTCACGGCCATCAGGTCCTCTCCTTCCCTTACCCATTCCTTCCCGTCCTTGGACACATCTGTCCATGGACTTCATAACAGACTTGCCTCGTTCCTCGGGGAAGACTGTGATACTGGTGGTGGTGGACCGTTTTAGCAAAATGGTGCATTTCATCCCTTTTCCTGGTTTGCCCAATGCTAAGACGCTGGCGCAGGCATTTATTGACCACATTGTCAAATTGCATGGTATTCCTTCAGACATAGTCTCTGATAGGGGCACGCAGTTTGTTTCCAGATTCTGGAAGGCTTTCTGTTCTCGCTTGGGGGTTCGGTTGTCATTCTCTTCTGCTTTCCACCCGCAGTCGAATGGCCAGACAGAGCGCGTCAATCAGAATCTGGAGATATATCTGCGCTGTTTTGTGGCGGAGAATCAGGAGGATTGGTGTTCTTTTTTGTCCCTTGCTGAGTTTGCTTTAAATAACCGTCGTCAGGAGTCCTCTGATAAGTCACCATTCTTTGGTGCATATGGGTTTCATCCGCAGTTTGGGACTTTCTCGGGAGAGGGGTCTTCTGGTTTTCCTGATGAGGACAGATTCTCCTCGTCTTTGTCATCTATTTGGCAAAAGATTCAGGATAATCTAAAGAGCATGAGTGAGAGATATAAGCGTGTGGCAGATAAGAGACGTGTGCCTGGTCCGGACCTGAATGTTGGTGATCTGGTGTGGTTGTCTACCAAGAATATCAAATTGAAGGTTCCCTCCTGGAAGTTGGGTCCTAGGTTTATTGGGCCTTACAAGATCCTGTCTGTCATCAATCCTGTTGCCTACCGTCTTGATCTTCCTCAGACTTGGAAGATCCATAATGTTTTTCATAAGTCCTTATTGAAACCTTATGTTCAACCTATTGTACCCTCGCCTTTGCCTCCTCCTCCGATTATGGTTGATGGAAATCTTGAATTTCAGGTCTCTAGGATTGTGGATTCTCGCCTTGTCCGCGGTTCCCTCCAGTACCACGTTCATTGGGAGGGTTATGGTCCTGAGGAGAGGATGTGGGTCCCAGTGACGGACATTAAGGCCACTCATCTCATCAGGGCTTTCCATAGGTCCCATCCTGAGAAGGTGGGCCCTGAGTGTCCGGAGTCCACTCGTAGAGGGAGGGGTACTGTCACAACCAGACAGTTGAGAAGCTCTGACAGGAGCTTTCCAGATCCTCCTCCTTGAGTTTCTTTGTTTTGGTTAAGTTCCTCATCTCATTAGTCTATCTCAGCTGTCATGCAGTTGGACTGATTGCTTCCCTTTAAGTTCCTCCCCATGATGCATTAGGTTGCGGCTTATACAACTTCCTGGAGTGTGTGTGCTTGCTGTTTCTATTTCCCAGTCCTCTGCAAGATAAGTGCTGTTCCTTTATTTGTGATTTTCTGTCTGCTGGATTTTCAGGTGACCCTGACTTCCTCCGTGTCTAGTGTAGGGAGCCGGTGGTCGTGTCCCCTCACTATTGTAGGGTCTTCAGGTATTAGATAGCCGAGGTACGTGGATATGCGCCCATCCACCTTTGGGGTGTTCGCATAGGCTGAGCAATTACGGAGAGTGGCAGATCTCATGTAGGGGTCTCCCTTTTGTTCCTTAGTTGTGGATCCAGTGAGTCATTATTGTATTGCATTGTCTTGTTTCCTGTACACCATCCGTGACAGGCAACTATGTATTAAATGAGCATTGAAGGCTGATAAAATAGAGTAAAAATAAATGAAAATAAATACAAAAATAATAAGAAGTAAAAAGTTAATAATGGATAAGAAATAGTAAATAATAAATAGTGAATAAGGTATGGAAATGTAAAATATGGAATAAAATGAAAAGTACATATAAGGGCTCTTTCACACTTCCGTTGTTCTGTTCCGGCATAGAGTTCCGTTGTCGGGGCTCTATGCCGGAAGAATCCTGATCAGGATTATCCCCATGCATTCTGAATGGAGAGAAATCTGTTCAGGATGCATCAGGATGTCTTCAGTTCCGGACCGGAACGTGTTTTGGCCGGAGAAAATACCGCAGCATGCTGCGCTTTTTGCTCCGGTCAAAAATCCTGAACACTTGCCGCAAGGCCGGATCCGGAATTAATGCCCATTGAAAGGCATTGATCCGGATCCGGCCTTAAGCTAAACGTCGTTTCGGCGCATTACCGGATCCGACGTTTAGCTTTTTCTGAATGGTTACCATGGCTGCCAGGATGCTAAAGTCCTGTTTGCCATGGTAAAGTGTAGTGGGGAGCGGGGGAGCAGTATACTTACCGTCCGTGCGGCTCCTGGGGCGCTTCAGAGTGACGTCAGGGCGCCCCACGTGCATGGATGACGTGATCGCATGGATCACGTCATCCATGCGCATGGGGCGCTCTGACGTCATTCTGGAGCGCCCCGGGAGCCGCACGGACGGTAAGTATACTGCTCCCCACTACTACTATGGCAACCAAGACTTTAATAGCGTCCTGGCTGCCATAGTAACACTGAACGCATTTTGAAGACGGATCAGTCTTTAAATGCTTTCAGTTCACTTGCAGTGTTACGGATCCGCGGGCACCTCCGGCAAATGGAGTACACGCCAGATCCGGACAACGCAAGTGTGAAAGAGGCCTAAGAATGAAATGTAGAAAATGAAAAAAAAAAAAATAGATACAAAAAAATATAAGAAAAATACAAAAATTAGAAAAAGTGGCTAAAAGGAATGAAAATGAGAGGTATATTGATCAGTGTATGTATGTATGGTGATGGAGACAGGCAGAGATTAGTAGAGGACGAGAGAAAGAAGACAGAAAAAAAGGGGGGATTGAAGGAAAACCAGGGGAAGAAAAAGGTGGGAAATGGGAAGAAAAGAGGAGGAGTGGGAAAATGGGGTGAGAAAAGAGACACGGTGCCTGATATTACCTGGTGATAGGAAAATGGGAAGTGGAAGTTCAAAGAATCGAAGAAAAAAAGGAAAATAAAATATTGTTAGTTATAAAGCAATCATAAGAGAGCAATAGAAAACATTATAATCGCGATTCAGTCCTCGTGGTGACAAAGTTCCAAGGGTATGAATCCAGTAGGATTCCCGTTTCTTGAGTAGTCCAATGTGATTGCCTTCACGTCTCGGTCTGTGAATTTGATCAATAACTTGAAAACAAAGTTTTTAAAAATGATCGGGTAACGGTAGCCAGGTCTTTTGGCATCTGATTGTAGACTTGTGACTCGCTATTCTATCCCTGATAGTTTGGGTAGTCTCCCCAATGTATAACAAACCACAGGTGCATGTTGTCAGGCAGAAGACGGCTGAGAGGAAGTAGGGGAATGATGTCACAGCTAGCTGAGATCCTGAGCCTGAAGAATAAACTGCTTCTGAACATCACAGGTGTATCCTGTGTGTCCATAAGTGTCATTTATCCCTCCTTATCTGTTCTATGAACTTTGGAGCTAATAACGAAGTCTGAAACAAGGAGCAGATTGCAAATTCGATATCAGGGAGGTTGAAAATTAATAAAGGAATAAAGATTTTTCACCGAAACCTAGCACTGATTTGTTAGCGCAAAATAGCATATGTATGCAAAACTCATTTTTACCAAGCCAAACTTGTCAACAGTCTTTAAAGGGATTGTCCTGGAAAAGCTAATGATGACTTATCCTCAACACAGGTCATCATTATAACATCAATGGGGGTCCAAGTCCTGGTACCATTAGCCGATCATCTGTTTCAGGGAGCTGCTGCACTCACTGGAGCTCTGGTGAGCGATGCAGGCTAACAGCAGCTTTCCAAGGACAGAGTCATACATCGTTTTGCGGCAGTGTTTGGTACTGCAGCTCAGCCCCATAGACCTTGTCTTGAACTAGGCCATATGGCCGATGTTTGGTGATGTCACTGGCCTAGAAAGAGTCTGCAGCGTTCAAGGCTTCTTCTAACAGCTGATCGGTGGGGGTCCCGGGTGTCACACCCCAGCAGATCTGATACTGATTACCTATCCTGAGTATAAGTCATAAATAGCTTTTCCTGGATAACCCCTTCAACTGTCCCTCACATATTGGGGATTAGACGGTAGAAGGCGCAGTTATTTTCTTCATATTCATGGTGGTGAGCCTAACACTCTACAGGTGCCTTGTGGAGCTACACAGATGGTGAATATGGTTTGTCTGGCCTTGCAATACAAAAACTGTTATTCTTGGGGAGGGGGGGGGAGCTTCCACTACAGGGACACTGTGTAGATGTGATATGTAAGCTCCAGTGTCTGTTTCTGGGAAAAGCTGGGTGGCAATCAATGTTTCTACCATTATAACTTCTACAAGAGTGATCTCTAGGTTTTCTCAGCAATGTCACATACTTATCTAGGAAATGGGATCTCTTAACTTTTTCAAGATTTGACCTATTTAACATACCTATGTTTGAAGAATCAATAAGGGTCTATTCTTCTACTTGTTTTACAGCTTATAATGTGACTAACCTGTTCACATCCTTTCCACTTAAAATACAACATTTTTGAAAGTATGAAAATATATGTGAGAAATGGGTAAATATTAGTGTTGATCGAGCATGCTCGGCCGAACACCATTTTGGCTCGAGCATCTCGATGCTCGGCACATGGCGGTATTCGACCGAATACCGCATGTGCTCGAGCGTGTCTCCTCTCCGCATGTTTGTTGGCTGCTACGCAGCCAATAAACGTGCAGGTAAGTACTGCCATTCACTGTAATGCCGTAGCCATGTTGGTTACTGACATTACAGTGATTGGCTGGTCGGAACGCGTCATCGGCTGCTATATAGCACCCAATGACACATGTTTAGCTCAGTGTTAGTCAGAGAGAGTTGTGCTGAAGAAGGGAAAGATAGTGTAGGGAGTAAAGTTATTTTTTTTTGTAAGTTGAAAAACTTGTCAGAGACCCAAAAGTCCTTTTAAGGACTATTGTTGTGTGTGGCAGCAGCAATATGTGTGGCAAAGTGTGTGGCAGCAGCAACCTGCGCTAAATTGCTAAAACTTTACAGACCCAAAAGTCCTTTTAAGGACTATTGTGTGTGGCAGCAATTTCTATTTTTAGCGCATCCTGCGCTAAATAGCGTACAATAGTTTGGCCGCTGCAGACAGCGACATTATCTGCGCTACATCTCCTGTGTAACATGTGCGCATCCCAAAAATATCTGTGACATCCAGTGTACTTTTTCCGTAGACGGTGTCCGCTGCAGAGAGTGACATTACCTGGGGTACATCTCCTGTGTAACGTTACCACATCCCAAATACCTGAGACATTCCCTGTAATTTTTTATTAGCCGCTGCTGATATCTGCAACATTACCTGCAGTATTTCTCCTGCGTGACGTTTCCACATCCCAAATACCTTTTTTAATTTTTTGGCGCATACACTTACAAATCTTACGCTACTGTATGTATGACATAATTTCAAGTAGAGATGGCTTTGCAGTTCGCCCAGCGGTCGCTTCGCGACGAACTTTGCTCATTCGCGGTTCGCCGAACGGGCGCACATATGGCAATGTCCGCTGGCGCCATATTCTTTTACATTGTGAAGAACTTTGACCCATGACACATCCATCAGGTGGGACAGGACAGCCAATTGAGATGTTTCAGCACATGGACATACCCCCTACCTTATAAATAAACCTGATCTGGCCTCCATTTTACATTCAATCTCTGTAGACAGAGGTTTCTGTGTGGAGCAGGGACTGTTAGGGACACCAAACGCTAGCTAATAGGGCCAAAAAAGTGCTTTTAAGGACTGGTATAGGTGTGCTATCGATAGTTGTGACTTACTAAGGGGTGTAATATACTTATAATATACTTTCTAACATAGAAAGTATATTATAGTGCATTTGTATTGTGCAGCAGTTGTGTGCGGTTCTGCTGCATTACCGCAGCTACAGAGAGACAAACGCTATTGGAACAAATAATTTCTACTGGTGTGATTTACTAGTTATGAGCGGGAGGTGCCATATTTGATTTTGCAATATTTTGCGATTATTCGATTGAATATTTGTCTTATATTTGTTAAATATTTGTCATTATTCTATTTATCGCAAATAATATTGTGAGTTTAACTGTATAAGGCAACTTTCCTATTGGTTGGCTATCTAGAATTAATGAAGATAGTGAATGTAGCGCTATATTCTCTATATTCGTTAATTCTAGCAAGCCAATGTGAAAGTTGCCTATGGACAGCTCTAAGTTGAATTTGCAATGCGAGTATATTACTTTGCCTATATTTTGCAATAAATAAAATACTGAGTCATTAAAAACTGATTGAAGCAGGGGTGTTATATACCAACTGTATACTTTCTATATAGTGCATTTGGATAGTGCAGCATTTGTTTGTAGTTTTGCTGCTTTACCACAGCTACAGATAGTGACAAACGCCATTGGAACTAATAATTTCTACTGGTGTGATATACCAATGGCCCCCCCAAAAAAGTGATTAAAGCAGGGGTGTTATTTACAAATGATATACTTTCTATATAGTGCATTTGGGTAGTGCAGCATTTGTTTGCGGTTCTGCTATGTTACCTCATCTACACAGAGTGGCAAACGCCATTGGAACAAATAATTTCTACTGTTGTGATATACCAGTTGCCCCCCAAAAAACTGATTGAAGCAGGGGTGTGATATACCTTTTTCCACAAATACTACTCTTCTCTAGGGACATTTGTCACAGGGTAATTTTGAAAATGACAGGCAGAGGAAGAGGCAGGCCATTCCGCAGAGGTGGTAGGGGTATGGCAGGTGCACTAGGCCGGAGCCTAAGTGCGAAGTTGCAGAAGGTGTGTGCGATTACATCAAAAGACACATATAACTTGGTTGAGTGCCTCACAAAGCCTTCCACTTCTGCACCCTCCTCATCCTCTCTATCTGCACCCTCTTCACTCTCTGCTGTGTGCACCCCCAAAGACACCACCACCACCACCATATGCCCTCAGCTCGATAATTCAAAGGAATTATTTTCCCATCCATAACAAGACCTTACCGATACACAGCCAATCTTGGCATAGGATCAAGAGGAGGTACCATGGTCGCAACCCAGCAGTCTGACGACAGAACCCAGTTCAGCCCAATGAGGGTGTTCCCACGCTGTTGCTGCCTACTTTGGGATCTCTAATGTCAGTTGTGGTGAAGGGGATGATGATGACGTGTCTATGGGCGTCACGTGGGTGCCCACAAGAGAGGAAGAGAAGGGGAGTTTAGCATAAGAGATGGAGCAGCAGATAGGGAGGAGAAGGAGGAGAAGCAGGCAGAACTTACAGTGCACAGGAGGCAAAAAGCAGACTGCAAATGTATCTGGAACGAGCCATTCACCATGCACCGTCACATCTTGCGCTCCCAGGATGCCGGGACATGGCTCCGCAGTGTGGGCTTTTTTTAGCGTGTCCGCTGCTGACAATAGTGTTGACATCTGGAGCCTGTGCTGTCAACGCATAAGTCGCGGTAAGCCCAACACTCACCTAGGGACGGCCGCCTTAAGAACGCACCTGGCCTCCCATCACGAGCCCAGTGGGAGCAACACTGTCAGAACCCACAAAGACACACTCCTGGTGCTCCACGTCCTGCCTCTTCTCCTTCTCTCTCCTCCCATTTGTCCTCCACTCCACCTATAACCGTGCAGTCGTCGCGTTCATCTGGCCCAAATGTTCGAGCGAAAAAAGATGATGACGCCGGATAACCCTCTTGCCCAACGGCTGACCGCTGACTTGTCGGAACTGCTAGCCCGCCAACTACTGCCATATAAACTGGTGGACTCGGAGGTCTTTAGAAAATTTGTGGCCATTGGCACACCGCAATGGAAGGTCCCCGGAAGGAAATATTTCTCCCAGAAGTGCATCCCGGAGTTACATGGCCATGTTCAGCGGCAAGTGAATGTATCTCTGGCACACAGTGTCGGTGTCAAGATACATCTGACCACAGACACGTGGTCTAGCAAACACAGGCAGGGAAGGTACATAACTTTTACTGCCCACTGGGTGAACCTTCTGATGGCAGTCAGGCATGCAACCCGTGGCACCCACGTGGATTTGGTGTTACCGCCACGGATTGCATGCAGGCCTGCCTCTTCTTCTACTCCTCCTACTCCATCCTCCGTTTCCTCCTCAGCTGACTCCTCCTTTTCCACTGCTACCGCCTCTTCCGCTGCGCCCCCCAAGCTCCCAGAACCTATTCGACGAGCCAGGTGAGACGTTACCATGCTGTGCTGCGGCTGTTGTGCCTGGAAGCTAAGAGCCACACTGGTCCTGCACTTCTTTCAGCTTTGCGGTCACAGGCCGATCAGTGGCTAACCCCGCTCAATTTGACAGTTGGTAAAGTGGTGTGCGACAACAGTGCCAATCTGCTGAGCGCGCTGAAAAAGGACATAATGACACACGTGCCGTGCATGGCACACTTACTGAACTTAGTCATGCAGCGACTTGCTGACAAATACCCCAGGGTCCAGGACGTCTTGCAGCAGGCCAGAAAAATCTCTGGCCATTTTAGAAGATCTTACACAGCCATGGCTTGCTTTGCTGATGATCAGCGGCGACACCACCTGCCCATCAGACGTCTGATTTGTGACTGCCCGACACGGTGGAACTTCACCTTGTATATGCTTGATAGGCTGCTCCAGCAGAAACGTGCAGTCAACGGCTACCTGTACGAACTCTGCGGCAGGACAGGTTCTGGGGAGCTTGGTTTTTTTCACCGTGCCAGTGGCTGCTCATGCACGACGCATGCAGACTTCTGCGGCCATTTGATGAGATCACCAAACTGGTCAGTCGCAGCCAGGGCGCCATCAGTGACATCATACCTTACTCCTTCTTTCTGGAGCATGCTTTGCATCGTGTCATTAATCAAGCCATTGAGGAGCAGGAGCAGGAAGATGAGGAAGTCACAATGCTGAATTAATACCCAGGGGGGGTTACTCCAATTGAGACAAGTCAGCAGGAGTCTGAAGAGGAGTCAGAGGAGGATGGTGGCTGGGGGAAGGAGGAGGAGCAAGGAACCCCTGGACTACTGGCTGTGCAGGCTTGACCTGTGGCCAAGCTGGCACAATTTGCCATGGAACTGTTGGCTTGCCCCTTGTCCAGTGTCCTGTCCGAAAGAACGTTCAGCGAAGCAGGGAGGATCGTGACCGATAAGTGCACTCGCCTAGCTCACGACAGTGTGGACTACCTCACATTTCTAAAAATGAATGAGGCATGGATCTCGGTGGAATTCAACACCTGTGATGACCACATTTAATTATTTGTCATGATAGTGATTTTATTTAAGCCCCTATAATTGATGCATGGGCGGAGAGAACCATCTTTTTTCTTTACAAAGAAGAAGCCAGCGCCAGCCGGAGAAGATGATTTCCGGATAAATCCTCTGTCAAGATTTTCTTTGATGTACTCAGACATGGCTTGTGTCTCGGCTGGTGACAGAGGATAAATGCGACCACGGGGAGGTGAAGAACTAGGAATCAGATCAATTGGACAATCATAAGGCCTGTATGGAGGTAACGTCTCAGCCTTCTTCTTATCAAAGACGTTGGCATAGGCATGGTATGCTGCAGGCAGATTTTCAAGATTTTGTGGTACCCGGGGTAACCGAGCAGACCGAACAGGAGAAAGACACTTTCCAAGGCAGTACTGTCCCCAACGAAGCACCTCTCCAGACTTCCAATCAAGAACAGGTTCTTGGGTACGGAGCCATTGAAGCCCCAAAAGGAGAGGGTGAGAAAGACTTCGAAGAACCAGGAATGATATCTCTTCTGTATGAAGAGCTCGTACCTGTAGTCTTACAGGTTCAGTACAAAATTGTACGGACTCAGATAGAGCCCTTCTATCGACGGATGACACCATCAATGGTCTCTGCAGGCGTCGGACTGGAATATGATATTGATCCACTATGGTTTGCTGCAGGAAGTTTCCTGCTGATCCAGAATCCAGAAGAGCCGTCTTCGTGAACCGATTATGTCCAAACGACAAGGTTGCCGGCAGAGTCAGTGGTGGAGAGGAATTATCTTCACCTAGAGCCGCCTCTCCAACAGACCCTAGGCTTGGGAGTTTCCCGGCTTCAGGGGACAAGCACGGAGCACATGATCAGAACCACCACAATAGAAACAAAGTCCTTTGGCACAGCGGTGATCACTTTCCTGTTCAGACAGCCTAACTCGGTCGACCTGCATGGGTTCAGGAACTGAAAACAACATGGAAGGCAGAGGGTTAGAGGCTTGCAGAAGGGAATATGCCAGATGACAAGGCTTCTTCTCACGTGCCACTTCTCTGGAACGTTCTTGGAACTGTAAATCAATTCGAGTAGCCAGGGAGATGAGGTCATCCAGGGTGGAAGGAACATCCCGTCCGGCCAATTCATCTTTAATTCTCCCACAGAGGCCTTCCCAAAAGGTGGCCACAAGTGCCTCATTATTCCAGCTGAGTTCAGAGGCTAGCGTACAAAACTGGACTGCATACCGGCCCACAGAATGGTTCCCTTGACGCAACCGTAGTAGGGAGAATGTGGCGGAGGAGGTGCGTCCGGGCTCATTATGACTGGGTCTTTCCTTAGCCCAGAGGGGATTGATCCAGGCCAGTGCCTCCCCAGTAAGGTGTGACATAAGAAAAGCCACTTTGGCTCGGTCCGAGGCAAATTGATGAGGCAAAAGTTCAAAATGAAGGGTGCATTGATTTATGAACCTCCGGCACTGCTTAGGGTCAACGTTGAAACGTAGAGGAGCAGAGAGACAAGGTCCAGATCCGGGTACATAGGAAGAGGACGGAGCAGGAGCCGAATTAACCTGGGCAGAGAAGCTTGATGACTCTGGTTTAGCAGATGTCAGGTCATTTAGACGCATATTCACATTGCGTAGGTAGGACAATATTTGATCCTGACGCTCACGCTGTTGAGCCAACTCCTGGTGCAACTCAATGTTACTGAGAGGGTTCGGATCAGCGGGGTCCATTGCCTGAGCAAGCTGTTATGCAAGCGGGTGTGGACCCACTGCGCCACTGACTGGGTATACTCTGGAGGGGTGTAACTAAGCAGCTACCTGGTATTCACTTGAGCCCCTGATGGTGGGGATAGACTTGGGCCGTAGGGTAGCTGCCAGGTGCCACTCCAGAGTAGTCCCCAAGTCAGTGGCAGCTGACCAAAGGGTCAGAGTGCTCTGTGGAAACACTGAGGGGACTTACAAGGCCTGGAAGTACGGGTCAGGACAGGCGGAAATCAAGCGAAGTAAGCAAACAAGATCCGAGGTCAGGGGCAGGCAGCAAACAGGCAAAGTCCATAAACAAAGTCTGAGGTCAGAGGCAGGTGGCAGAAAGCAAAGTCTAGGAGTATAATAGCAGGATTCGGTACACAGGAAGACAGACAAGATAAACACCTTTGCACAGGACTAGACAGGCTAGACACTGAGGTTACTCAGGCAACTTCCTGTAGTAGGAAGTGCCTTTAAATACCTGCTGCAATCCAGCCATTGGCTGCTGAGACAGAGGGCGTGTATGTGTTGCCACATAAGAAGGAGAGACACATCCATGCAAGCTTCGGCACCAGTGCAGGTCTCCAGCAGCAAGGAAACACTTGCATGGATCACATGTAGCAGAGTTAAGTTAGTTGCTGCCCATGTTTGTCAGCTGGGCGGCAGGAGGGAAAAGAGGGAGCCCGGCGCCCGTGCCTGCTGATAGGGGCAGCGGCGCCGGCACAGGCCACTGGGCTAACAACGACCACGTGTTTCAACTATTATCATTAGGGTTTTTTTTCAAGAGGGGGGGTTTTGTTAGCCATTTTTTAATCCAATTTAATATTTTTTGTTTTTTAAACATATGTATTTGACCTGTATTTGTACTGGCCTTGAGTAAAGTTAATATCCATTGACCGTCTAATAGACCTTCAGCCACATACTTACTTGTTCTTTTATGCCCGCTGAATAATTTTTGAGGCCTGTAGTACACTGGCCTGCCCGAAAATTTATATCCAATGACCGTGTAATGTACCTCCAGCCACATACTTACTTGTTTGTTTATGTACGCTGAATACATCATTTTTGGGGTCTGTAGTACACTGGCCTCCAGCCACATAATCACTTGATCTTTTCTGTCTGGTGAATTACTAATGTTTGGGGCCTGTAGTCCAGTGGCCTACAGTAACATTTTTATCCATTGACTGCATAATGTACCTCGAGCCACATAATCATAATTTCTTTTATGTCAGGTGAATGCCTAATTTTTAAGTCCCGTACTCCCGTGGCCTAAAATAAAAAAATTGTAGGCTCCAACAGGGCACATTTCAGAGAATTTCCCTTTAAGATGCATAAAAATGTCCCCTGATTAAGACACACATTTTTTGTTGGAATTGTTGTCATTAATCCCCCTCTAGTATGTTACTGTCCATGTTGTGGGACTATTTGTACACTTCTACTAAGTATTTGGTGGCTGCAAATATGAGCTGAAGGTTTTACAGGTTCGCCTGCCATTAAGCGTTCGCAAACCGTCCTGGCCGATGTTCGTCCATCACTATCTCCCACAGTGCTCTCTTTATTAATGGTGTCTCATACAGTGATAATGTTCCCTGACAGTGTCCCTGTTAGTAATAATGCCCTCCACATTGTATCAAATTATAATGCCCCTCACAGTACCCCAGAGGCGATAATGCTTCCCAAAATCTCCCAGCTAAAAAAGGCCACCTAAGGTGCACCCAGTACAAATAAGGCTACTAAAGTCCCCCCACTCCCTATAAGGCCCCCTTAAATGCTCCCAGTAGCAATAAGACCCCCAAACGTGTCCCCAGTAGCAATAAGGCCCCCTGAAGTGTCCCAGTATAATTATATATATAATTATATTATATAAATATGTAATTATATTATAATGCCCTTGTAGTGCCCCCAGTACTTATAATGTCCCCTTGTGATGCCCCCAGTAGTTATAAAGAATGCCCTCCTGTATTGCCCAAGTACTTGTAATTTCCCCCTGTAGTTCTCCTTGTACTAACATTGCCACCTACAGAACCAACCCCTGATTGTATATCCCCCCCAAAGTGACAGAAAAAATACCTAAGTCTTGCTCCATGCTTCCACCTGCAAAGCCAGCTACCATGCGTCCAGTCACAGATGGTTGCAATGAAGGAATAGCGCTGAGACCTGGCGCCGACTGTTGTGATGCTGTCATCGTTTTGTGATCACCTGATCTGCCTCTCCATCTTTAGTGGCCTGTTAGAGTGAGTGGCGGGGTTGGGTATACATTGGTTCCTGTTCCCCCACTTTCAGGGCCCTGGCCAAAACATTTGGGGTTAAAGCTCAAAATGATTTAGCCTAGTGATGCCGCTGAAGTTGGTCGGCTCACACTTGCACCAGCCCATGGGTAGTTTGACCCTGTTTATATGTGTTAGTATTATTATATGAATTCAATGGTGCCGTACATCTACAAGAGGCAAACATACATAATATAAAATAACACAAGTCCAATGAGAATGAACGTAAAAGACTGGTACAGCGGGGAAGACGACCCTGCTCTTGAAAGCTTACATTTAGGATTGTTTCTAATTTTACACATTAAATGAAAAGATGATTTCTGCAATCTATAAATATATTTTACAACTCCAATATGTTCGTCTGAATGTCCCATGGCTCATTGGCAGGGCTATATTTGCATATAACCACATTCTGAATTGCAATTGTAATTAAGTTCTCTCTCACTATAACATAAACTAAGTTTCTTCATTAGCCTATTGCTAAAATAACATTTACATCACTTGAAACGCCTGAAGAAATTCTGTTAATAAAGTAATTGCTCTACAATAGGCATCACCGTTGATGGTTTCCGGCTGATTTGGACACCGTTACCCTGAAAATGTGAGCGTCTACAAATTCTCTTAGCAGCTGTTCTCCCTCCAGCTCAATATAAACCAGAGGATGACAAAGCGGTTATGTCATTTTCACTGCATTACCTAATGCCTGGTCAGAGAGTTTATAATGTAAAGATGAAAGAAAGGCTGTAAAACACAAAATCTGCTCTGTATGTGCATTTCATGGATCCTTTCAGCAAATCCGTCCATCTCTCCATTAATAAACGAAAATGGCATGCTTGTTTGTCTCTTCACGGCATTAGTGTACCCACATGTGGATGGACATATTCTGTGAGTGTTAAAGAGAGGTCTGGAATGATTACAGAATCACATCTGCAAAATGAGTTTAATGCAGTGGCTTCCATCACCTAATGTAAATCTCCCCATGCATTTGGAGGATGAGAAGCACTACATTTTTGAAGTATAAATAAATGACTGGCAAATTTGGAACAAATGGCCTTTCTTGCAAGAAGGTAGGAAGATATCAGGCAAACATCCCCGAGAAAAAAAAATACAAAAAAAATCGCTGTGATACCATTAGGCCCCATTGACACGTCCGCAATTTTGCTCTACATTTAACGGAACGGAATTGTGGACCCATTCATTTCCATGGGGCCGCACGATGTGCTGCCCAGATACAGAATTGCGGACCCGCTCTTCAGGGTCCGCAATTCCGTTCCCGAAAAAAATAGAACATATCCTATTCTTGTCCGCAATTGCGGACAAGGATAGGCATATTCTGTAAGTGCTGGTGATATGTGGTCCGCAAAATGCGGAACGCACATTGCCGGTGTCCATGTTTTGCGGATCCGCAAAACACACTACGGACGTGTGAATGGACGCTTAAAGTTTTCTTTTTTTCCAATATTTTAATACTGATGACCTATTGCAGCGTACCACTACATGTGTGTGGGCTCTGCTTAAAAGCACTTTTTACCCTAAAAATTTTATTATTTTGCATTATTTCACTTTGTACTAACTCATCTGCAAAATCCCTGTTACCAGGCAGATTAGGTGTAATTTATACATCCCACCACTAGATGGGGATAAAACGTAGGTTCTATATATACCTAGGTCTGGCCTAGTGAGACAGATTAGAGAAACAATTCAAATTCAAACAGAGATAAGAATGCAGAGTGAAGACTCCACACCACATATTAGTGAGTGGAGCCAACTTCGCTATGTGGTAGTACCAAGGTGTGAGGCGCAGAAGAGCGTTTTCCTTCTGTGGCCGGACTATACACTTGCATCCCTGACCCGTAGGAGAGAGTTTGCCTCCCTGGAATAGAAACAAGCATCAGAAAGATTAATCGGTGATAATAGCCATTATTTAGGGCCACAGACATCTTTGTGCATGGTGGAGGACTTATAGCTTCTGGCAGCCACACCATAATTCTGGGAAACAGGTTAGCTACCTGTCCCAATATTCAGCTTGGAGGGAAAGGACAAGGTATAGGACTGAGCACATCAACAGGAATAAGGTACTCCATGACCACAGCCTGAATCAGGGCCTAAGAAAGCCTAGGAACAGTGGATTTGCAGACTAACTCTAATTCCAACAAGAGACTGTATTCTGTAGTGCTGCAACCAAAGTCAACATCAGTAAAAGTTGTGAGTTGTATCTTACCACTGTCTACCTCATTATTAGCACTATTGGTTGTACCACCATTAACGGTACTGGCGTCACGACAAAAACCATCAAGGGACTCAGCCGCAACAAGCACCCTAAGCACCCCTAACATCAAGGGCACCTCAACCACCATCTTGGCTGATTCTTCCTACCACAGAGCGTGCCCCGGATTTCGTACTGTCCACCTCAACACTGTGCTGCCAGCCCAGGGAGGCTTTCTGCTAACCGTGAGTAAACTGATGAACTGTGTGTTATTATTTGGCCCCTCATCGGTCCACCGTGCACCTCACGTTTTGCCCCTGCGCTACTGGCTGGCTGCACTATCATCTGGATGGTTATCAGATCTGATTGGTGGGGGTCCAACACACTGGAAACCTGCCAATTTGAAACCTACCTTTGAGAAGGTACCAACCATCCTATGAGCGCCATGGCCTTCTCTCACCTTTCCCTAGGTCAGTGACGACACGTTCATTGGTCATGTGACCTAGGCGCAGCTCATCCCCATATAAGTGAATGGGGTAGAGTGTGATACCAAGCACAACCACTATACAATGTATGGGGCTGTGCTTGGTAAGCGGCGAGAAGGCAGTGGTGCTCACAGGTGCACCGGTGCCTTCTCGAACAGCTGATTAGCGGGGGTCCCCCACTGATCAGATACTGATGACCTATCCACAGGATACAGTAACTGTATATAAAGTTTGTCTTCTGCGAATTTATGGAAAAAGCCTACATGCCAAAATTACGTGCTAAATGGAAAAAAAATAGGCAAAAACGACACAGAAAGGATTTAAGAAAATTAATTGACAGGAAACTGAACTGTAGCATCCAGTGCCAAGCAGCTGCTTCCAAAGCTAATAGGATCAAAGGGAACATAGATGCACATGATGAAAACTTAGTTTTACCAAATCACTAGCCAGACCTCACATAGAATATTTGGCTAGTTTTGGGTGACAGGACACAAGAAAGACAGAGAGCTTAATTTGGTTCCAAGGTAGTCAACCAGTGGCGTGCCAAGGGGGTGGCAGGGGGTGCGGTCCGCTCCGGGTGCAGGCTCTCAGGGGGGTGCCAGAAGCAATGAGCGCTTCCATCAATACAGATGGAAGCGCTCATTGCTGGAGCACTGACGCCCACATACTGCGGCGGGGCACGGTAGCCCATAGTTTCCTTCCTCGCCGCCGATCACCGCCACAGTGAAGTGTGCGCGCCTTCCTCTGCGAGAAAGCGCCTGGACATACAGTTGCAAGAAAAAGTATGTGAACCCCTTGGAATGATATGGCTTTCTGCACAAATTGGTCATAAAATGTGATCTGATGTTCATCTAAGTCACAACAATAGACAATCACAGTCTGCTTAAACTAATAACACACAAAGAATTAAATGTTACCATGTTTTTATTGAACACACCATGTAAACATTCACAGTGCAGGTGGACAAAGTATGTGAACCCCTAGACTGTGTGGGGGCAACTACTGTGTGGGGACAGTGTGGTGAAAAATGTGTGGGGGGACACTGCTGTGTGGGGGAAATTACTGTATGTGGGAAATTACAGTATGGGGTCAGTGTGGGGGAAATTACTGTGTGGGGTCAGTGTGGGGGAAATTACTGTGTGGGAGCAGTGTGGGGGAAATTACTGTGTGGGAGCAGTGTGGGGGAAATTACTGTGTGGGGGGGCAGTGTGGAAGAAATTACTGTGTGGGGGCAGTGTGGGAGAAATTACTATGGGGGGCAGTGTGGGGGAAATTATTGTGGGGAGCAGTGTTGTGAAAACTACTGTATGAGGCAGTGTGGGGGAAATTACTGTGTGGGAGAAATTACTGTGTGGGAGAAATTATTGTGTGGGGGCAGTGTGGGGGACACTACTATGTGGGGGCAGTGTGGGGAAAATTACTGTGGGGGGCAGTGTGGGGGAAATTACTATATGGGGCAGTGTGGGGGAAATTACTATATGGGGGCAGTGTGGGGGAAATTACTGTGTGGGGGCAGTGTGGGGGAAATTACTGTATGGGGCAGTGTGGGGGAAATTACTGTGTGGGGGCAAATTACTATGGGGGGATTACTATGTGGGTGCAGTGTGGGGGAAATTACTATATGGTGGCAGCATGGGGGTCGTTGTTATTTGGAAGGCACTGTAGGGGTAATTTTTATATTTCTGGGGACACTATACAGGGATTATTACCTGGAGCACAATATAGGGTGTTATTATTACTGGGGCACTCTAGGGGACATTATAACTGCTGTGGACACTACAGGGACATTTGGGATAATTTATCAAACTGGTGTAAAGTAGAACTGGCTTAGTTGCCCATAGCAGCCAATCAGATTCCACCTTTCATATTTGACAGCTCTTTTGAAAATCCAGTTCTACTTTACACCAGTTTGATAAATGACCCCAAGTATGTCTACTGGGGTCGCTATTTTTTCAGCAGTATAGTACCTGGGGCATTGGGGGGCACAACGGGCACAGTATTGGGGGTGGCAGCAGGATGACACTGTGGGGACACCAGGATTGGGGGGGGAGGGTTTGATTAAAAAAACAGAGAAATCTAACGTGTCTGTGTTACAAACTCTGTAGAGACGAGATGTGGCTGAAAGAATTTGTCATGGCGGTCTAACGGAGGAGAAGAGGAAAGAGAAGGTCTACATGACAGGAGATGTTCCTGGATGTAAGAGGTATGTGGTCAAGTATTGGTGGTGGTGGTGGTGGTGGTGGTGGGGGCATAGAAAAGACCCGACGCGGGTACCAAACACCCTAGGCGCGCCACTGTAGTCAACCAATATGGAAACTGGAATAGGTGGTCTGCAATACCAGAAAGATTATCAAAATTAGGGTTATTTAATTTAGGAAAAAGAAGCAGTTAAGGGGTGACTTAATACCTATCTAAAATATATCAAAGATCAATAGAGTAAAGGTCTAGAGGAAAAAGGGTTTTCACACCAACATAGAAGACGATACTATGAATGGAATATGGACATCATGGAGAGCCATCAATATTTGATTTGTGGGGGTCTGACACTACAGAAAAGATGGGGCTGTGTATTATAGTTCTGATGCCCACCTCCAACACCAGAGAGTTATTACCAAACAGCTGATCAGCACTGGTGCTGGGTGTCTAACCCCCTACTGGACAGACATCCTTAGGATAGGACATAAAAGAAGTGGAAAATCCCTTTAAAGAACACTCTAGACAAAACGAATACACTGGGTTACACCTGCTGAAAGGCCTTTTTCATTTTGGTGTGTTTACCTCAGGTCCATCATGCACAGTGTATTTGTTTATAGGGAGTGTTGCTTTCATGAAGTGTCAGATGGGCCTACATACAAAAAGAAACACAATGGTATTATATCTCATCTTTAACTTGTGTTTTTTAAGGAAATTCATATATATAATATGGTCCTATTACTATGTTTATGAATTTGGGCAATGGATAAGAGGGACCCTGTGCACATTAAATTTTCTGTAGCCAAACCACTATTCTTATGCTTACCTTTGTCTACTATACTATATGTAGACAATTGAGTAAGTATTGTGCTCATCCGTGCACAGATGAATGGAATATTGGATTTTTTTGCCAGTCATTCAGATGTAGCGTTCGTTACCTTGATCGCTGTGGAGCATCTATGCTATTCGTATAATGTGCCACTCATTTACTTTGTAAGAGAATGGCTGTGCTATGCATTAAATGCATAGCTCTCCCACAGTAAAGATAAAGCATGCCACATCTGTAAATGTCTTAGATGGAAATATTATTAATATTACTTTATTAAGAAATTGTGGGAATGAGAGGAGGACACTCTTTGAGGGACAAGCAGGTTGTTCTGCTGTATTTTGTACAAGCCATAATGACTTTGTCCATTAAAGCTTTAATGACTTAAAAGAGTAGTCCCAGATTTTAATATTGATGGTCTATCCTCAGGATGGAGCTGGTTACTGCAGCAGTGCTCCCATGTACTTCAAAGGGAGCAGCACAGCAGTAACCAGCTCCATCCATTACACAATGGACAGAGCTACTGCAGAACAGCTGATTGATGGAGATGAAGGGTGTCAGACGCTTACTGATCTGATATTGGTGGCCTATCCTGAGAATAGAAAAAAATATTTTGAAGGAACAGCACCACCAATCCCAATCTGGTAGTAAATGTGCCAATTGTTGAAAGGTGCATGTGGATAGAGATCCAGGCTAGGGGTCCCATTAAATATCCAATGTACAAAGATCCGCAGCACTCGCCAATAAGGTGAAGAAAAGTTCAATTGATCTATTCAAGCAGCATAGTCACAGCGACGTTTCGACCGGGGTTGGTCTTTCTCAAGTAGTGTGAACTTAATGAAGTATTGTGCCATATATAGGGTGTTCTGTGTTGTGGGAGTCTCTATCACATCCTCCAAAGTGGGTGTATACCGCCAAAAGTAGCCACATATCCTACAAGGTAAACAGTGTATTCATACATATAAACAGATGACGTTACTTACATTAGATATGCAGCATTCATGTGAGGTCCTGGGCTACTCATGGAGAATGTCCGCGCCTAATCCCGGCGTCTAAACACGGCGCAAGCGCAGAAACCAATGAATAATAAGGGAGGTCACTGGTGTTGTCCACGTCAGCTGTTGCCAGGCAGAGGAGGTGATCTCCAAAGAAACGGAGAGGCTCCTCACCTAAGACATACAGCCAAGTGAGGCTCCACCTTCAGGCTTCACATTTTAAAGGAGCATGAATGGACCAGATCGCTCTCTAATTCCAAAAAAGCTGAAACAAAATTGCGGTATATATAATAATTGCAGCACATCAAACACCTTGTATAGACAACTATAAATCATTTAATAGAATTTTTCTATCCTGAGAATAGGCCATGAATATAAAAGTCCTAAAATATCCTTTTAAGGTGTTGCCTTCTTGATGGGTAAAGTCTATAGACTGCTGAGTTTTAAATCTAGTTCTGGATATATGGTAGATGTACTTTTCCAACGTAGGCCAAAAATGTGATATAGGTAATGTACAGTGGCGTACCTCCAATAGAGACAGACCATGCAGCTGCTATGGGGCCTGTGGGGAAAAGGGGTCCAGAGTGAATGCCCCGCCTCCTAATTACACTCATTATTGTCCAGCTCCAGTATAGTATCTCTATCATCAGTGGAGAAAGCTAAAGGATCTGTGATGTTGTCATCACAGGTCCTGTAAATCTAGTAAAGGAACTGCACAAATAATAGTGTAGTTCCCAGGTTAGATATGAACATCTGATAGAACTTGTGACATCATCATCATCATCATCATCATCATCATCACAGATCCTGTGCATTTAGTTAAGGAACTGCACAGAGCATCATCACAGGTCATTCAACTTCCAACAGCATGGAGAAGAACTGCACCATGAGCTTTCCACTAAGACAAGAATGGAGTGGTAAGAGGAGGCCCTCCTCCTTTCTTTTCATTTGCAACCCAACCCATTCTCTATTTTTACACATATCTCACTCACATATATAGTAGTGCAGACAGTTATAACCACTATTACTTCATGTACTTCACACAATAACCATAATATATAATTGTCCATATGTATCTGTACACACTGCATCTATTATACCTTGTGCCTTGTCACATCAGTACACTGTTCTATATAATAGATAGTGTATATGTTGTGGTCATGCAGGGGGAATACTGATGGAAGGAAGGTATATTTCACCCAGATTTCTCACCTGGGTAAAGTAAATGTAATCCAGGAAGTGCTGTGGCCTGAACAAACTTCGTTGCTTAGGTAGGATTTTTTTCTGGAAATACCTGGGGCCTGGATTATGCGGAACGGTTGTTAAGCTTGGTAGTTGGAGCAACCGTCCCCTCCCTTCCAGGCCAGCTTGTTGGTGTGCCCTGAAGTCAGTTAACCTTGTTAGGTTACTACAGTCATGGCCGTAAATGTTGGCACCTCTGACATTTTTCAAGAAAATGAAGTATTTCTCACAGAAAAGTATTGCAGTAACACATATTTTGCTATACACATGTTTATTCCCTTTGTGTGTATTGGAACAAAACCAAAAAAGGGAGGAAAAAAGCAAATTGGACATAATGTCACACCAAACTCCAAAAATGGGCTGGCCAAATTATTGGCACCCTTAACTTAATATTTGGTTGCACACCCTTTGGAAAAAATAACTGAAATCAGTCGCTTCCTATAACCATCAATATGCTTCTGACACCTCTCACCCGAAATTTTTGACCACTTTTCCTTAGCAAACTGCTCCAGGTCTCTCTTATTGAAAGGGAACCTTTTCCCAACAGCAATTTTAAGATCTCTCCACAGGTGTTCAATGGGATTTACAACTGGACTCATTGCTGGCCACTTCAGAACTCTGTGAGGGATTCAGTCAGCACAACCCTGTATGCAGGTGCACATCGCTATGGCGAAATACATATACAAACGCAAAAACACAAATGCAATAGCACTCTGCAACCAGCATTCTGCCCTGCCTCTATGCTGGATGTTGAATGAGGCATTGGTGTACATTTTGGCCAAAGCGTAATAAGCCACTCACCACGTCAAGGTCGCCTCTATGAGTGGTCCCTAACACTAGTACCTACCGGTTATGGGCCATGATAGCCACACAAAGTCCAGGGAGTGCAGGTACAGCATGCATGCCAGGCACACTCTGCTTTTAACCCCGTCCGGTGCCGTGACAGCTTTCATCGGATCCAGGGATGCAAGTACCAACATGCATGCTGAGCCCACTATATACTTCTCCTGGAGCCAAATGGCTACTGGTAGGCGCTGTAAAAGCAGACTCAGTTTTATACTGACTTTAAAACCAGCCTCCAGGGCAGACTAACTGGTCAGGTGTACATTACTGCATGGAGATCGCAGAACTCTCCAGTGCTTTGTTGCCATCCATTTCTCAGTGCTTTTTGACGTATGTTTGGGGTCATTGTCCTGCTGGAAGACCCAAGATCTCGGACGCAAACCCAGCTTTCTGACACTGGGCTCTACAGTGCAACACAAAATCCATTGGTAATGCTTAGATTTCATGATGCCTTGCACACATTCAAGGCACCCAGTGCCAGAGGCAGCAAAACAACCCCAAAACATCAATGAACCTCCACCATATTTCACTGTAGGTACTGTGTTCTTTTCTTTGTAGGCCTCATTCCGTTTTCGATAAACAGTAGAATGATGTGCTTTACCAAAAAGCTCTATCTTGGTCTCATCTGTCCACAAGACGTTTTCCCAGAAGGATTTTGGCTTACTCAAGTTCACTTTTGCAAAATGTAGTCTTGCATTTTTATGTCTCTGTGTCAGTGGGGTCCTCCTGGGTCTCCTGCCATAGCGTTTAATTTCATTTAATTGTCGACGGATAGTTCGCGCTGATACTGATGCTCCCTGAGCCTGCAGGACAGCTTGAATATCTTTGGAACTTGTTCGGGGTTGCTTATCCACCATCCGGACTATCCTGCGTTCACACCTTTGATGAAATTTTCTATTCCGTCCATGCCCAGGGAGATTAGCTACAGTGCCATGGGTTGCAAACTTCTTGATAATGTTACGCTCTGTGGACAAAAGAAAATCTAGATCTCAGGAGATGGACTTGTAACCTTGAGATTGTTGATATGTTTCCACAGTTTTGGTTCTCAAGTCCTCAGACAGTTCTCTTCTCCTCTTTTTGTTGTCCATGCTTAGAGTGGTGCACACAGACACACAATACAAAGACTAAGGCCCCTTTCACACGGGTGAGTATTCCGCGCGGATGCGATGCGTGAGTTGAACGCATTGCACCCGCACTGAATACCGACCCATTCATTTCTATGGGGCTGTTCAGATGAGCAGTGATTTTCACGCATCACTTGTGCGTTGCGTGAAAATCGCAGCATGCTCTATATTCTGCGTTTTTCACGCAACGCAGGCCTCATAGAAGTGAATGGGGTTGCGTGAAAATCGCAAGCATCCGCAAGCCAGTGCGGATGCGGTGCGATTTTCACGCACGGTTGCTAGGAGACGATTGGGATGGAGACCCAATCATTATTATTTTCCCTTATAACATGGTTATAAGGGAAAATAATAGCATTCTGAATACAGAATGCATAGTACAATAGGGCTGGAGGGGTTAAAAAAATAATAATAATAATTTAACTCACCTTAGTCCACTTGATCGCGATGCCAGGCATCTCCTTCTGTCTCCTTTACTGAACAGGACCTGTGGTGAGCATTCATTACAGGTCAAGCACCTGTGGTGACATCACTCCGGTCATCACATGATCCATCACATGATCTTTTACCATGGTGATGGATCATGTGATGACCGGAGTGACATCACCACAGGTCCTTGACCTGTAATGAATGCTCACCACAGGTTCTGTTCAGTAAAGGAGACAAAAGGAGATGCCGGGCATCGCGATCAAGTGGACTAAGGTGAGTTAAATTATATATATATTTTTTTTTTAACCCCTCCAGCGCTATTTTACTATGCATTCTGTATTCAGAATGCTATTACTTTCCCTTAAATATAGATTATATATACCTTTAGCTAGTCTAATATATAAAGCTGAGTGTATGTGTATGTGTGTATGTATGTCCGCTAAAGGAATCCGCACTGTCGCATTTACAATCGCGAAATTTGGCAGACAGGTACATCAGGTGTCCGGTAAGGTTTTAGACCAGGTCTTAGCTCTCTAGGACGTACCGTTCCTGAGATATTCCCAAAAAATGCATTAGCCAATAGAAGCCTGGTCACATGACCCTTATCAGCCAATAGAAGCTTGCAGGCCCTTAGTCTCCACATACACACAGTTTTTACACCAGGTTTCCATAACAACCCAGGCATTTTTCGTAACTGCTGTAGGTCAGCTTTAAAGGGGCAGGATGCTGTGGATGACACTGTTAAGCGAGCGGACTGCTGTGGAGGTCACAGTTAAGGGGGCAAAAGATGGACTTAAAAACCCAGCCCCCAGGCCCCGCTAATCCATGCCCCCAACCTGATGGGGTTGAAAAAATGAAGGTAAAAATCAACTTCTATCAGCTGCAGCGGTGGGAGGAAGGGTGAGAGTGAGCTGTTCAAAAGTACAACCCTGTGTCCATCCAGGCACTGCACCGGAAGGAGGACAGGGAGTCTGACAGCCGGGCTGTCTGGCCTAAAATCGGACCTCTGGCCACCCTAGCGGCAGGCTGCTGTGGAGTTCACAATTAAGGTGATGGTCCGATATGGAGGTCAGTGTTAAGGGGCATATTGCTGTATAGGCCACTGTTAAGGGGACGGAGTGCTGTGGAAATCACTGTTAAGGAGATGGGGTACTGTGGAGGTCACTAATAAAGGGGTGGCCTCTGTGGAGGTCACTGTTAATGGGGCAGGCTGCTGTGGAGGTCACTGTTAAGGGGGCGTGATGTTGTGGAGGTCACTGTTAAAGGGGCAGGCTGCTGTAGAGGTCACTGTTAAAGGGGCGGGTGCTGTGGAGGTCTCTATTAAGGAGGAAGGGAATGGTGGAGGTCACAGTTAAGGGGATGGTCCGCTATGGAGGTCAGTGTTAAGGGACGGGGTGCTGTAGAGGTCAGTGTTAAAGGTGCGGGGAGTTGTGCAGGTCACATTTTAAGTGAACGGAGCTCTCTGGAGGTCACTGTTGGGTTATTGTGGAAATCATTGTTAACGAGATGGAGTACTGTGGAGGTCACTAATAAAGGGACGGCCGCTGTGGAGGTCACTGTTAAAGGGGAGGGCGCTGTGGATGTCACTTTTAAAGGGGATAGGTACTGTAAATGTCACTGTTATAATGAATACTGTTAATATCTTTTAACGACACACACAAACATTAACCCCTTAGTGACCAAGCCTGTTTGGGCCTTTATGACCAAGCGTTTTTCTTCCTTTTTTCATGGTCTCGTTCCAAGAGCTATAACTTTTTTATTTTTTCGTCTATATAGCTTTATGAGAGCTTGTTTTTTACGGGACAAGTTGTAGTTTTTAATGCCGCAATTATGGGGTACACATAACTTTCTGATTAACTTTTATTAACTCTTTCTGGGAGGGAGATGGGGAAAAATAGCAATACTGCCACTGCGTTTTTACATTATAAATTTTATGGCGTTCATTTTACGGTACAAATAACATAATATCTTTATTCTCTGGGTCAGTAGGATTACAGTGATACTAAATACTTATAATTTTGTTTACGTTTTACTACTTTTTTTGCAATAAAACCCCTTTTATTAACCAAAAAAATGATTTTGCATTGCCACTTCACAAGACCCATAACTAGAGTTGAGTGAACACCTGGATGTTCGGGTTCGAGAAGTTCGGCCGAACTTCCCGGAAATGTTCGGGTTCGGGATCCGAACACGACCCGAACTTCGTCCCGAACCCCATTGAAGTCAATGGGGAACCTAACTTTTCGGCACTAAAAAGGCTGTAAAACAGCCCAGGAAAGGGCTAGAGGTTAAATCCCCTGCAAACAAATGTGGATAGGGAAATGAATTAAAATTAAAATAAAATAAATAAAAATTAACCAATATCAATTGGAGAGAGGTCCCATAGCAGAGAATCAGTCTTCATGTCATAGCAGAGAATCAGGCTTCACGTCACCCAAAACTGGAACAGTCCATTGTCAGATATTTAGGCCCAGGCACCCAGGCAGAGGAGAGAGGTCCCATAGCAGAGAATCTGGCTTCATGTCATAGCAGAGAATCAGGCTTCATGTCACCCACCACTGGAACAGGCCACTGTCAGATATTTTTAGGCCCCGGCACCCAGACAGAGGAGAGAGGTCCCATAGCAGAGATTCAGGCTTCATGTCAGCAGAGAATCAGTCTTCATGTCATAGCAGAGAATCAGGCTTCATGTCACCCAACACTGGAACAGGCCAATGTCAGATATTTTTAGGCCCCGGCACCCAGACAGAGGAGAGAGGTCCCATAACAGAGATTCAGGCTTCATGTCAGCAGAGAATCAGTCTTCATGTCATAGCAGAGAATCAGGCTTCATGTCACCCACCACTGGAACAGGCCACTGTCAGATATTTTTAGGCCCCGGCACCCAGACAGAGGAGAGGTTTAATCAACTTTGGGTTGCCCCGCAATATAATTTTAAAATGAAACTAAAAATAGGATTCAATGAGGAAGTGCCCTGGAGTACAATAATATATTGTTAAGGGGAGGTAGTTAATGTCTAATCTGCACAAGGGATGGACAGGTCCTGTGGGATCCATGCCTGGTTCATTTTTATGAACGTCAGCTTGTCAACATTGGCTGTAGACAGGCGGCTGCGTTTGTCTGTAATGACGCCCCCTGCTGTGCTGAATACACGTTCAGACAAAACGCTGGCCGCCGGGCAGGCCAGCACCTCCAAGGCATAAAAGGCTAGCTCTGGCCACGTGGACAATTTAAAGACCCAGAAGTTGAATGGGGCCGAACCATTAGTCAGTACGTGGAGGGGTGTGCACAGGTACTGTTCCACCATGTTAGTGAAATGTTGCCTCCTGCTAACACGTTCCGTATCAGGTGGTGGTGCACTTAGCTGTGGCGTGGTGACAAAACTTTTCCACATCTCTGCCATGCTAACCCTGCCTTTAGAGGAGCTGGTCGTGACACAGCTGCATTGGCGACCTCTTGCTCCTCCTCTGCCTTCGCCTTGGGCTTCCACTTGTTCCCCTGTGACATTTGGGAATGCTCTCAGTAGCGCGTCTACCAACGTGCGCTTGTACTCGCGCATCTTCCTATCACGCTCCAGTGCAGGAAGTAAGGTGGGCACATTGTCTTTGTACCGTGGATCCAGCAGGGTGGCAACCCAGTACTCTGCACACGTTAAAATGTGGGCAACTCTGCTGTCGTTGCACAGGCACTGCAGCATGTAGTCGCTCATGTGTGCCAGGCTGCCCAGAGGTAAGGACAAGCTGTCCTCTTTTGGAGGCGTATCGTCATCGTCCTGCGTTTCCCCCCAGCCACGCACCAGTGATGGGCCCGAGCTGCGTTGGGTGCCACCTCGCTGTGAACATGCTTCATCCTTATCCTCCTCCACCTCATCCTCATCCTCGTCCTCCTCGTCCTCCAGTAGTGGGCACTGTCTGGCCACATTTGTACCTGGCCTCTGCTGTTGCAAAAAACCTCCCTCTGAGTCACTTCGAAGAGACTGGCCTGAAAGTGCTAAAAATGACCCCTCTTCCTCCTCCTCCTCCTCCTCCTGGGCCACCTCCTCTTCCATCGTCGCCCTAAGTGTTTTCTCAAGGAGACATAGAATTGGTATTGTAACGCTGATAATGGCGTCATCGCCACTGGCCATGTTGGTGGAGTACTCGAAACAGCGCAACAGGGCACACAGGTCTCGCATGGAGGCCCAGTCATTGGTGGTGAAGTGGTGCTGTACCGCAGTGCGACTGACCCGTGCGCGCTGCAGCTGAAACTCCACTATGACCTGCTGCTGCTCGCACAGTCTGTCCAGCATGTGCAAGGTGGAGTTCCACCTGGTGGGCACGTCGCATATGAGGCGGTGAGCGGGAAGGCCGAAGTTACGCTGTAGCGCAGACAGGCGAGCAGCGGCAGGATGTGAATGGCGGAAGCGCGAACAGACGGCCCGCACTTTATGCAGCAGCTCTGACATGTCGGGGTAGTTGCGAATGAACTTCTGCACCACCAAATTCAGCACATGCGCCAGGCAAGGGACGTGCGTCAAATCGGCTAGTCCTAGAGCTGCAACGAGATTTCGCCCATTATCGCACACCACCAGGCCGGGCTTGAGGCTCACCGGCAGCAACCACTCGTCGGTCTGTTGTTCTATACCCCGCCACAACTCCTGTGCGGTGTGGGGCCTGTCCCCCAAACATATGAGTTTCAGAACGGCCTGCTGACGTTTACCCCGGGCTGTGCTGAAGTTGGTGGTGAAGGTGTGTGGCTGCCTGGATGAGCAGGTGGAAGAAGAGGAGGAGGAAGCTGAGTAGGAGGAGGAGGAGACAGGAGGCAAAGAATGTTGCCCTGCGATCCTTGGCGGCGGAAGGACGTGCGCCAAACAGCTCTCCGCCTGGGGCCCAGCAGCCACTACATTTACCCAGTGTGCAGTTAGGGAGATATAGCGTCCCTGGCCGTGCTTACTGGTCCACGTATCTGTGGTTAGGTGGACCTTGCCACAGATGGCGTTGCGCAGTGCACACTTGATTTTATCGGATACTTGGTTGTGCAGGGAAGGCACAACTCTCTTGGAGAAGTAGTGCCGGCTGGGAACAACATACTGTGGGACAGCAAGCGACATGAGCTGTTTGAAGCTGTCTGTGTCCACCAGCCTAAATGACAGCATTTCATAGGCCAGTAGTTTAGAAATGCTGGCATTCAGGGCCAGGGATCGAGGGTGGCTAGGTGGGAATTTACGCTTTCTCTCAAATGTTTGTGAGATGGAGAGCTGAACGCTGCCGTGTGACATGGTTGAGATACTTGGTGACGCAGGTGGTGGTGTTGGTGGTACATCCCATGTTTGCTGGGCGGCAGGTGCCAACGTTCCTCCAGAGGCGGAGGAAGAGGCCGAGGCGGCGGCAACAGCAGAAGAGGCCGAGGCGGCAGCAGCAGAAGAGGTAGCAGAGGGAGCCTGAGTGACTTCCTTGTTTTTAAGTTGTTTACTCCACTGCAGTTCATGCTTTGCATGCAGGTGCCTGGTCATGCAGGTTGTGCTAAGGTTCAGAACGTTAATGCCTCGCTTCAGGCTCTGATGGCACAGCGTGCAAACCACTCGGGTCTTGTCGTCAGCACATTGTTTGAAGAAGTGCCATGCCAGGGAACTCCTTGAAGCTGCCTTTGGGGTGCTCGGTCCCAGATTGCAGCGGTCAGTAGCAGGCGGAGTCTCTTGGTGGCGGGTGTTCTGCTTTTGCCCACTGCTCCCTCTTTGTCTTTTGCTACGCTGTTGGCTCGGTCTCACCACTGCCTCTTCCTCCGAACTGTGAAAGTCAGTGGCACGACCTTCATTCCATGTGGGGTCTAGGACCTCATCGTCCCCTGCATCGTCTTCCACCCAGTCTTTATCCCTGACCTCCTGTTCAGTCTGCACACTGCAGAAAGACGCAGCAGTTGGCACCTGTGTTTCGTCATCATCAGAGACGTGCTGAGGTGGTATTCCCATGTCCTCATCATCAGGAAACATAAGTGGTTGTGCGTTAGTGCATTCTATCTCTTCCACCCCTGGGGAAGGGCTAGGTGGATGCCCTTGGGAAACCCTGCCAGCAGAGTCTTCAAACAGCATAAGATACTGCTGCATAACTTGAGGCTCAGACAGTTTCCCTGATATGCATGGGGTGATGTGACAGACTGATGGGCTTGGTTTTCATGCGCCATTTGTGCGCTTTCTGCAGAAGACTGGGTGGCAGATAATGTGAACGTGCTGGATGCACTGTCGGCCACCCAATTGACTAATGCCTGTACCTGCTCAGGCCTTACCATCCTTAGAATGGTATTGGGCCCCACCAAATATGGCTGTAAATTCTGGCGGCTACTGGGACCTGAGGTAGTTGGTACACTAGGACGTGTGGCTGTGGCAGAACGGCCACGTCCTCTCCCAGCACCAGAGGGTCCACTTACACCACCACGACCATGTCAGCGTCCGTGTCCCTTACTAGATGTTTTCCTCATTGTTACCGTTCACCACAATAAGAAAAATATTATTCGGGCCAATGTATTGAATTCCAATTCAGGCCTTTTTTTTACAGACACCTAACACTATCTGGCTATCTATTTAGGTACCGTATTACACTAATACAGGCACACCAGTAATGACAGATTTAGCTGAATATAAATTTGAGGCCTATTATTTAGGCGCTGGGTGACAGGTATACGTTTACGGACAGAATTAGACTTGGATCTGCACAGTAGCGTGTGTGTGAAGTTATTGAGAATTACCCTATCAGCACCTTGAATCTAATATACCCTTTTAGGGATAGATTTAAAGTAGGCCTGATACAGCAGAAACCACTAATTTAGAGAATTGCAAAATTGGGAATTGTATTTCAACCCAGAACAAAAACTGTGCTTTGACAGACACTAAATAACTTGACCAGCTAAAGCAGTAATGACAGATTTGGATGAATATAAATGTGAGGCCTATTTTTTTAGGCGCTGGGTGACAGGTATACGTTTAATCACAGAATTAGACTTGGATCTGCACTGTAGCGTGTGTGTGAAGTTATTGAGAATTACCCTATCAGCACCTTGAATCTAATATACCCTTTTAGGGATAGATTTAAAGTAGGCCTGATACAGCAGAAACCACTAATTTAGAGAATTGCAAAATTGGGAATTGTATTTCAACCCAGAACAAAAACTGTGCTTTGACGGACACTAAATAACTTGACCAGCTAAAGCAGTAATGACAGATTTGAATGAATATAAATGTGAGGTCTATTTTTTAGGCGCTGGGTGACAGGTATACGTTTAATCACAGAATTAGACTTGGATCTGCACTGTAGCGTGTGTGTGAAGTTATTGAGAATTACCCTATCAGCACCTTGAATCTAATATACCCTTTTAGGGATAGATTTAAAGTAGGCCTGATACAGCAGAAACCACTAATTTAGAGAATTGCAAAATTGGGAATTGTATTTCAACCCAGAACAAAAACTGTGCTTTGACGGACACTAAATAACTTGACCAGCTAAAGCAGTAATGACAGATTTGGATGAATGTAAATGTGAGGCCTATTTTTTAGGCGCTGGGTGACAGGTATACGTTTAATCACAGAATTATACTTGGATCTGCACTGTAGCGTGTGTGTGAAGTTATTGAGAATAACTTGGTGACAGGCTCAGCTTGACCCTGATGTAGGATATAGCCAAAAAATAACCACACTATTGATGGTTAAATGCACTTGGTGACAGGCTCAGCTTGCCCCTGATGTAGTATATGGCCAAAAAATAACCACACTATTGATGGTTAAATGCACTTGATGACAGCTTGACCCTGATGTAGGATATAGCCAAAAAATAACCACACTATTGATGGTTAAATGCACTTGGGTGACAGGCTCAACTTGCCCCTGATGTAGAATATGGCCAAAAAATAACCACACTATTGATGGTTAAATGCACTTGATGACAGCTTGACCCTGATGTAGGATATAGCACAAAATAACCACACTATTGATGGTTAAATGTACTTGGTGGCGCACCACAAGCCACAAAATGGCCGCTGATCACCCCAAAAAAAAGTGACTGAAAAACGCTCTGGGCAGCCTAAAAACAGCGAGCAATTGAATAGCAGCAGTTCAATGATCCACAGCTGTAGATCGATCACTGAATGAAGTCTTTTGGAGGAGTTAATCACTGCCTAATCTCGCCCTAACGTCGCAGCTGTAACCTCTCACTACACTTGTATCAGCAGAGTGACGTGCAGCGCTACGTGACCCAAGCTTATATAGAGGCTGGGTCACATGCTGCACTGGCCAATCACAGCCATGCCAATAGTAGGCATGGCTGTGATGGCCTCTTGGGGCAAGTAGTATGATGCTTGTTGATTGGCTGCTTTGCAGCCTTTCAAAAAGCGCCAAGAAAGCGCCGAACACCGAACCCGAACCCGGACTTTTACGAAAATGTTCGGGTTCAGGTCCGTGTCACGGACACCCCAAAATTCGGTACGAACCCGAACTATACAGTTCGGGTTCGCTCATCCCTACCCATAACTTTTTTTTAAAAAATTATATGGAATTGTGTGAGGGCTTGATTTTTGAAAGACGACTTGTATTTTTCATTGGTATGATTTTGGAGTAAATGCCGCTTTTTGATCGCTTGTTATTACGTTTTTTTCGGTGGAAACTAAGAATAAATTCGAAATTCTGTCATTTTTTTTATTTTATTTTTACGGCGTTCACCATAGGGGATAATTTATGTAATATTTATGTAGTCCCGGTCGTTACGGACGCGGCAATACCAAAACATTTTTTCAATGGAAAAAAAAGCATTTTTTTTTTTTATGGAATTATTTTTATTTAATAAATGTGTATTTTTTTTCTATTTTTTTTACTACTTAATAGTCCCACAAGGGGACTATAATATACAGTATTTTGATTGCTTTTAAAATGTAATGCATTATCTCTATAATGCATTGCATTTCAATAGCAATGCTATTCAAACATTGACCAGCAGGCTGCGCTAGAGAGGCACAGCCTGCTGGAGGTAACGGAAGACAGGCTTGGGGCCCTGATCGGAAGCAAGGTAAGCTTCCCAACACATCAGTACCCCGCGATCGCATTTTCGGGATGCTGATGGGAGACAGAGGGAGTCCGCTCCCTCTGTCACCACTTTACATGCAGCGGGCGCCATTGCGCCCCGCATGTAAAGGGTTAAACAGCCCGGATCGGCACTCCTGCTGTGAGAGCCAGGTCCGCTCTCCCTACTGCACGGGGGACCCGTGCAGTGCTTAGACTGGGCCACAAAACGCGGCGGCCCAGCCTAAGGCCCCTTAGTGACCGCCGTAAAAACACGTATGGGTGGTCACTAAGGGGTTAAATTAAATAGATGAAATATACCCGTGCAAAGCTGGGACATTTTGCTAGTATGTATATATACACTTGCCTAAAGAATTATTAGGAACACCTGTTCTATTTCTCATTAATTATCTAGTCAACCAATCACATGGCAGTTGCTTCAATGCATTTAGGGGGGTGGTCCTGGTCAAGACAATCTCCTGAACTCCAAACTGAAAGTCAGAATGGGAAAGAAAGGTGATTTAAGCAATTTTGAGCGTGGCATGGTTGTTGGTGCCAGACGGGCCGGTCTGAGTATTTCACAATCTGCTCAGTTACTGGGATTTTCACGCACAACCATTTCTAGGGTTTACAAAGAATGGTGTGAAAAGGGAAAAACATCCAGTATGCGGCTGTCCTGTGGGTGAAAATGCCTTGTGGATGCTAGAGGTCAGAGGAGAATGGGCCGACTGATTCAAGCTGATAGAAGAGCAACGTTGACTGAAATAACCACTCGTTACAACCTAGGTATGCAGCAAAGCATTTGTGAAGCCACAACACGCACAACCTTGAGGCGGATGGGCTACAACAGCAGAAGACCCCACCGGGTACCACTCATCTCCAGTATAAATAGGAAAAAGAGGCTACAATTTGCACGAGCTCACCAAAATTGAACTGTTGAAGACTGCAAAAATGTTGCCTGGTCTGATGAGTCTCGATTTCTGTTGAGACATTCAAATGGTAGAGTCCAAATTTGGCGTAAACAGAATGAGAACATGTATCCATCCTCTGATGGCTACTTCCAGCAGGATAATGCACCAAGTCACAAAGCTCGAATCATTTCAAATTGGTTTCTTGAACATGACAATGAGTTCACTGTACTAAAATGGCCCCCACAGTCACCAGATCTCAACCCAATAGAGCATCTTTGGGATATGGTGGAACGGGAGCTTCGTGCCCTGGATGTGCATCCCTCAAATCTCCATCAACTGCAAGATGCTATCCTATCAATATGGGCCAACATTTCTAAAGAATGCTATCAGCACCTTGTTGAATCAGTTCTAAAGGCAAAAGGGGGTCCAACACCGTATTAGTATGGTGTTCCTAATAATTCTTTAGGTGAGTGTGTATATATATATATATATATAGATATATATATAGATATATAGTACGAGCTGTAAGTTATACCTCATACCTAAACTTCATATCAGAAAACTGCTGTATATACTGGGCAGGAACGTGTAGTGGGACGGGCTATGAATGGGCATGGGGGTAGAATTTCGATTCTTGACATGGGGCCCAGTGATTCTATGTACGCCCTTGGTAATATATAAGTGCTTTTCAAATAGATGATCACAAAATGTAAATCTAACATTTAGATGTCATGCCATTATTAAAAAGGCATAATTGTTTCCTTGGTGAAACCTCATCCTCTTCCTTGACTGTATAACAAGCCTTGAATATACAACAAAAGTTACAAATGTGCCTTCCTCAATGTCTGCGTCTTCTTTGTGTTTTTTCACCCATTTACCAAGGTCTTATTGATAGACCCACACACTGCTATGCCAAAGTGTGTCATTTCAGCTTTGAGAAAATGAGCAGAATGTATTTAACCACGCGGCACACAAAATTTTCTCATATATTCTCTAAAGTAAACAACAGAATCACAATCACTTATTTTCCTTTTTTGTTATGAGGAAACCTCAAGCAACTTACTGATAGAAATCACAGCATTTCAGAACAGAATGTCCTTGTTTAATGATGAATGTTATTTCATCATCTTTAAGATCCTGCAATGAAAATTTTACACAACATACAGTGAGTGCTGCTGAGTTGAAGAGCTGTGAAAAGATTTGTTATCGCACACACACAGTTCTGCTTAAAATATCTTCATTGTTCTTGATTTCTGTTTCCCCATGCAACATGAAAATGTTCTTGCCACCGAACGGGATGGAAAATTATAATCGATCCTAGTGAGGGGTATTGATAAACTTTTTGTTTGGTGCCAGTGGGAAGTTAGTAGAAAAGCTTTGGTTAGAACCTGCCATCCAATGGAATAGACAGAATAAAGAATACAGATAAAAGATGTAAGTAAATTCCCCTAAACAGTATGTAATGTTATTCTTTATTTTTTTTGGTGCTCTGGCTTTTTAGACCATTGCATCTTCTTTATAAAGCCAATCTCTGATCATCAGACTTGCTTTTTTTGTACAGGTGCCTGAGACCATTAATTTGATTCAACAGAGGGTGGAAACAGTGTCAAAGTCCTTCAACACAGTACATTATTGTTGGCCTAACCTACTGATACAGCAAAACTGGACAACTTTTGTATAAGGGTCTCAAGAGACTCTGCAATGAAAAATGATAGTGAGGGAGTTAAAAACTTTAAACAATAAATTTTAATGCCAAATCCTTTCCCCTCTTTGCCGTTCAAAGAGTTGGTAGAATAGTTGGGTGGAATAGCTGTTGGCCCAACAAGCATTTGGCCTACAAATAAGATGTATGGGCATTTGTAGTCACTGAAACCCTTTAGTAGGCCAGTTGATGGCTTTAAAACTTTTCAGGGTAAGTGTAAAGCTACTCATTTCATTAATATTTGAAGCGTATTCTCCCAAGGCTCAACATCTGGAAACTGAAGATAACATTTAGTTTACATTTTGCTACCTCCACATGGTGATATTGCCACATTGAAACATATGATGTAATAAACTGATAGACTTATATATGGAATTAAATAATTTGATTATTCTGAAGATGGATTTATATATACTGTAGTTTTCTGATTATAGGCGCTCAGCACTATTTTGAGAGGAAAATAAACAAACTGAGCAGTAAATCACATTAATTTGATGCTAAATTATGTATTTAATTGGCTAATTGTTGTTTATCACAATTTATAAGAAAAAAACAGGAAGTGTGAGGGTAATATTTGCATAATGTGTGACAAATTATGCCTTCAGAGAGCACTTAGTTGTCCTTGACTTTAAGCCTTATATTTTATTTCCTAGTTTTATTACCAGTTTCAGATTATGGCTTTGCAGAGGCTGAACCACATCACTTGTTCATCGTATGGCTCCATATTGCTGCGGTGAAACTTGTCCTGAATCCCACAGCAAAACCTGCAACAAGGCCTCCCTACTATGTGCTGTTTGTTATGTTATTTCATTTGACAGATGGGTCTTTAGGTCAACCTAGGGACTAAGGCCCAGTTGTGACTGCTACCTCTGCACTCCTTGGCTCTAGTCTATTGAAACATGAGGCCGAATGTTTGAAATGTCAGAATTTCGAGTTAATAAATATGTGTCATTGTTCCACAAAAAATGCTACAATAAATTAAATTTACAGCTTTATTGCAAGATCATATTTTAGCTCCATACTGTCCTCCATACTTTTAGCCAAGAACATTATTATATTCCAAATACTTTTCTGTCTGGTTCCATTTCTGGCTGCATTATTGACAAAAATATGATTAAGGAACCGAGCAAAATATGCATGAGAAAAAAAAGGACCCACGAAGACTACATAGACATTATAAAAGTATTTCCATTTTAGTCACCGAGGCACTGTTGTTTAAACATGAATATATTTTCTAATCCCCTTTGCATACTTAGTTCCCATGACTGGACTTGAAAGAGATACCAGAGTGCTAGCACATTGGTGGTCTCTATGGTACAATCTGATAGTATCCATAATTGTAGTTGTGAAAGTAGAGTTATATGGTAGTAAAGTACAGTCTCATATTCTGTAACTCTGAGTTCCCATTATGCCGCTGTATAATGTTAATGCTCCAAGATAGAGTGCAAGATGGGTACGACTACAGGATAAAGGAATCAGGAAGAAAACAAGGGGCGACTCACGTGGCTCTGTTGTGTTGAGCACACAACATCTGGTAGCGCATGTAGCTAGGGTTTTCCCTGCAGTGGCTGGGTTTGGGGTGCCCCAATGCTACACTGGGTCCCCCGGACACCTTCAAGCTGTCACCACGTGTTGCTGCTCTCTAGATAGTTAGGCATGGGGCACTCCAATGAGAAATAACTCCAGAGACTCAGGGTCTGCAGTAACCAGGGAGCTTCTTTACTGGAGGAATTCAGGTGCAAAACAATACTGGCGAGGCATAGGGCTGGCTTCTCCAGTCTCCTCCTGGGCAGAAGAAGGGTTTAATGAAAAAAAAGCCTGAGCTAGCTGTCCCTCTCTCTCTCTCTCTCTTTCTCTCAGAAGCCTGGTGCCCTGGACAAAGGCTGGTGAACCAGGATCTGTGACAGAGTATCTCCGTCTCAGTGTCTTCTTCTGGACACTCAAGTAGTCTGGCAGAGTCTCCTCTTCTAAGCACTGATTATTAACTGCAGAACATTAGGGGCTCTGACTGCTTTTCGTATACACAGTGTCTGGCTGAACTAGAATCTTCTAGTCTAGTGAGAGGGGCAGAATGGAGAAACTCAGCCTAAACAAATGCAATGTTACTCTTTCTATCTCTCATAGACTTACATTAGAGCTTCAATAATACTCAATGGCAATGACACAGCAGTTTGTCCAGACAAATACAAGTATTCAGACATAATAGACATATTTAAACCTTATGGTAGTTTTGGAAAATTACTAGCTTCTCATTTTCAGCTAGAAAGTCCCAAAAGTCGCAACCCTTTCTACCATGCCATTTAAATATAGTGCAAATGAACAGGATATATATCAAAACAAACATATAAAATGCAGTTACACAGTATTAAAGAGTATAAGTCAGTGAAAGTTAATCCATTAAAGAAATAAAGGAGTTGATGAATTTGCATAGGGGAAACAGGGGCACATGTCTACAAATGTCCAGACTTCAAAGTATCAAAGCTCCACAGCACAATATCTCGCCCATTGATTTCCTGAGAGAGTACAGCTCCGAGGCCTACTTCAGAGGCACCGGTCTGTACCACAAATTCCCTCTTGAAGTTGGTCGTCACCAAAACCGGTGACCCGCACAGGACCGACCTTAGCTGCACTTCCTCCACTATAGCTTGTCGCCGAGCCTCGGGTACCTGGTATGTTTTTAACCGAACTCAATAACAATGTCATGCCGGATTATGGAAGTGCGTCCAGGGAGGTCTGAGAACACATCCGTGTTCCGACTAATGAACTCCCTGGCTTCTTGAGCCTGTTTAGAGGAGAGTCTGTCACTGACTGTCAGCAATTTTTACTGTGGCAACTGCTTCTCTTGCATCAGACCGAGGAACCTGAACCTTTTCTCCTACAAAACCTGGCTGCAGGCTGTCTTCAGTAGAGGACCCCCTATCTTTCCTTGGTTTTAGTAAATTCACATGGTACACCTGCTCCAGCTTTCGCCACCCCGGCTGGTGTACCTTGTAATTTACCTCTCCCACTTTCTCGAGTACCTCTTAGGACCCCTGCCACCTAGCTAGGAACTTACTGTCTATGGTTGGTACCAGAACCAAAACCCGATCACCCGGATTAAAGTTACGGACCCGAGCCTGCCGATTATAGACCCTACTCTGGGCTTTCTGCGCAGACTCCATATGCTCCCTGACCAGAGGCAACACTGTCTCCATCCGTCCTTGCATCTGGGTGACGTAGTCAATAACACTTTTGTGCAGTGTAGGTTGTTGTTCCCGCGCTTCATTGGCTATGTCCAACAGAACGCGAGGGTGTCTGCCATATAGCAGTTTGAAGGGCGAGAACCCAGTAGAGACCTCTCGCACTGTGAACATGAGATAGGGCAGAAGAAGGACCCAGTCCCTCCCATCCTTAGACACCACTCTTTTTAACATGTTTTTTTAATGTTTGATTAAATCTCTCTACCAGGCCATCCGTTTGCGGATTATACACAGACATCCGTAGCTGTTTTATGTGGAGCAACTTACAGAGTTCCCTCATGACCTTGGACATAAAAGGGGTCCCTTGGTCAGTCAGAACTTCTTTAAATAGTCCCACTCAGGAAAACATCTCTATTAACTCCTTAGCTATGAGTTTAGCGGATGTATGTTGCAGTGGCACTGCCTCCGGATACCAAGTGGCTTAGTCGGGGACGACCAAGATGTGTTGGTGCCCTCTAGCGGACTTCGGTACTTGGCCTATGAGATCCATAGCAATTCGCTTGAATGGGATCTCGATAATCGGGAGAGACACCAGGGGGCTCCGAAAATGTGGCTGGGGCTATTTATCTGGCAGGTTAGGCAAGAATTACAAAACTCTTCTACCTCTCTGAACACACTGGGCCAGTAAAACCGCTGTGGTAACTGGTCCTGTGTTTTCTGCCACCCCAATTGACCCCCAAGAACATGTTGGTGTGCAAGCTCCAATACGAGCTTGTGATACGCCTTGGACACCACCAGCTGTTCAAAATGTTCACCCTGTAGTTGGTTTACCCAATACAGCATTTTCTGGTGAACAAAAAAACGGGGAAACATCGACTCGGCCTCAGGTTTTTGTGGTTCACCATCAATACAACATTCTCCAGGCCCGGGATAAGGTTGGGTCCCGGTGTTGTACGGTTTTGAAATTTTCATGGGAGACATTGAGGTCTGCCAATTCAGGACCCAACAGCAAGTCCTCAACTTCTCCTACCAACACATTCAGCGGGGTTGTCTCCCCCTCTTCCACCGAAGTGGTGGTTACCCCTACCGTTGGCCCTTTGGCCTCGGGTGCTAGCCTCCAGCCCGAGCTAGGCCACTCTGCTGAAGTTACCCCTGACTCAGGGCCATCAAAAACTCTCACAGCCGGCCACAGGGCCAGAAAGCCCGGAAAGTCTCTCCCTATTATTAGTTTATAAGGTAAAGTGGTGGCAACGGCAAGGTACCTACACGCAACTTCCTTACATCCTAAGAGCACTATTTCCGCCATTCCGTGGGTCAATTCTTGCACATTCGTCGGATATGTTCCGACGATGCAACGTTTGAGAGACAGGCTAGTGACTTGAGGGACCTCAGGAGAGGATATAGCCACCGGTCTATTAAAAAGGCCTACTGGCGGGCAAAAACTCAGTGCCAGTCCCAACTGTTACTAACTAAAAAAGAGCGAGTACCAGACAGAAAAGTAAGATTTATTAGTACTTATCACTCTTACTGGGATGAGATGAGGAACTGTTTGGCCACACATTGGCCTATTTTACGCACGGACCCAGTCCTGGAGAAATTGCTGTCTACACGACCCCTTGTCACGGCACGCAGGGCTAATACCCTGCGTGATAATCTGGTAAGAGGATACCTACAGCCGGCTCCTCCCCAGCTCTTCGCCGGACAGGGTGGTCCCAGGACTGGCTTCAGACCACGGCTTCAGACCATGCGGTAGGTGCGCTGCGTGTCCAAACATGGAGCGTTCTTTTTAATTTGCGAATTCCTCTGGCACTAGGACTTTCAGAATTAACAAGTCCCTCACGTGCTCCAGCACTCAGGTGGTATATTATGCCCAGTGCCCATGACCAATGATTTATGTGGGGTTGACCACACGGGAGCTGAGGGTCCGCGTGCGGGAGCACGTGAGGGACATTCTGAAGGCGCAGGAACTGGATGAGGTTGAGGCCACCAAACCCATTGCTAGACAATTTAAGGCATTTCATTCATGCAATCCGAGGCTTCTTAAAGTGAGGGGAATTGACTGTGTCCGAGTGGATTTGCGTGCTGGTAACACATCCAAGAGGCTTGCCCAACGGGAGAGCCGCTGGATCTGGGCCCTGGGGACGTTACGTCCCAGGGGTCTGAATGAAAATTTGGGTTCCTCCGCTTTTTTGTAGTCGCTGGGATTCCATTATTTCCTTTAACAGCTTGTATGTATTCATTACAAATTTTTATTGATTTTTCTCTCTTTTATTTATCTTTCTCTCCAGTAGAGATGGCCCGAACTATCCGACGGCGAACAGTTCCCGGCGAACATAGCTTGTTCGCGTTCGCCTCTGCCGGGCGAACACATGCGATGTTCGGTCCGCCCCCTATACATCATCATTGAGCAAACTTTGACCCTGTACCTCACAGTCAGCAGACACATTCCAGCCAATCAGCAGCATACCCTCCCTCCCAGACCCTCCCACCTCCTGCACAGCATCCATTTTAGATTCATTCTGAAGCTGCAGTCTTAGTGAGAGGAGGGAGACTGTAACTGCTGCTGATTTAATTGGGAAATCGATAGCTAGGCTAGTGAATTCAGTGTCCACTCCAGTCCTGAAAGACTCATCTGATCTCTGCTGTAAGGACAGCGTCCTGACAGCACCCCAAAAAGCCCTTTTTAGGGCTGCAACATTAGTCTGCTTTTTTTTTTTCCTTTATATACATATTGCAGTTGCCTGGCCTGCCTGTGTGTGAGGAGCTGCAGGCCCACAGACTGTAGTGTGCCCACTGCCAGTGCTCACCCCTGTCATTCCGTGTGGCACAGGACTTTGCTTAAAAAAAGGCACTTAATTTTTACACTTTAATCTAAGGTTAGTTGCCTGCCAGTGTGTGTCAGGCTGACTTCCACTGACTGTAGTGTGCCCACTGCCAGTGCCCACCACTCATACCGGCTGGCACAGGACTTTGCATAAAAAAGGCATTTAATTTTTACACTTTAGTGTAATTTCAGCTGCTTGCCTGCTGCTAGTGTGTGTCAGGCCGACTTCAACTGACTGTAGTGTGCCCACTGCCAGTGCCCACCCCTGTCATCCCGTGTGGCACAGGACTTTGCTTAAAAAAAAGGCACTTCATTTTTACACTTTAATCTAAGGTTAGTTGCCTGCCAGTGTGTGTCAGGCCGACTTCAACTGACTGTAGTGTGCCCACTGCCAGTGCCCACCCCTGTCATCCCGAGTGGCACAGGACTTTGCTTAAAAAATAGGCACTTAATTTTTACACTTTAATCTAAGGTTAGTTGCCTGCCAGTGTGTGTCAGGCTGACTTCCACTGACTGTAGTGTGCCCACTGCCAGTGCCCACCACTCATACCGGCTGGCACAGGACTTTGCTTAAAAAAGGCATTTAATTTTTACACTTTAATGTAATTTCAGCTGCTTGCCTGCTGCTAGTGTGTGTCAGGCCGACTTCAACTGACTGTAGTGTGCCCACTGCCAGTGCCCACCCCTGTCATACCGAGTGGCACAGGACTTTGCTTAAAAAATAGGCACTTAATTTTTACACTTTAATCTAAGGTTAGTTGCCTGCCAGTGTGTGTCAGGCTGACTTCCACTGACTGTAGTGTGCCCACTGCCAGTGCCCACCACTCATACCGGCTGGCACAGGACTTTGCTTAAAAAAGGCATTTAATTTTTACACTTTAATGTAATTTCAGCTGCTTGCCTGCTGCTAGTGTGTGTCAGGCCGACTTCAACTGACTGTAGTGTGCCCACTGCCAGTGCCCACCCCTGTCATACCGAGTGGCACAGGACTTTGCTTAAAAAATAGGCACTTAATTTTTACACTTTAATCTAAGGTTAGTTGCCTGCCAGTGTGTGTCAGGCTGACTTCCACTGACTGTAGTGTGCCCACTGCCAGTGCCCACCACTCATACCGGCTGGCACAGGACTTTGCATAAAAAAGGCATTTAATTTTTACACTTTAGTGTAATTTCAGCTGCTTGCCTGCTGCTAGTGTGTGTCAGGCCGACTTCAACTGACTGTAGTGTGCCCACTGCCAGTGCCCACCCCTGTCATACCGAGTGGCACAGGACTTTGCTTAAAAAATAGGCACTTAATTTTTACACTTTAATCTAAGGTTAGTTGCCTGCCAGTGTGTGTCAGGCTGACTTCCACTGACTGTAGTGTGCCCACTGCCAGTGCCCACCACTCATACCGGCTGGCACAGGACTTTGCATAAAAAAGGCATTTAATTTTTACACTTTAGTGTAATTTCAGCTGCTTGCCTGCTGCTAGTGTGTGTCAGGCCGACTTCAACTGACTGTAGTGTGCCCACTGCCAGTGCCAACCACTGATACCGGGTGGCACAGTAGCTTGCCGATAAATAAGGCATTTAATTTTTACACTTTAGTGTAATTTCAGTTGCTTGCCTGCTGCCAGTGTGTGTCAGGCCCGCTTCCACTGACTGTAGTGTGCCCACTGCCAGTGCCAACCACTGATACCGGGTGGCACAGTAGCTTGCCGATAAATAAGGCATTTAATTTTTAGACAGTAGTCTAAATTCAGTTGCTTGCCTGCTGCCAGTCAGTGTGTCAGGCCCTCTTCCACTGACTGTAGTGTGCCCACTGCCAGTGCCAACCACTCATACCGGGTGGCACAGTAGCTTGCCGATAAATAAGGCATTTAATTTTTACACTTTAGTGTAATTTCAGTTGCTTGCCTGCTGCCAGTGTGTGTCAGGCCCGCTTCTACTGACTGTAGTGTGCCCACTGCCAGTGCCAACCACTCATACCGGGTGGCACAGTAGCTTGCCGATAAATAAGGCATTTAATTTTTACACTTTAGTGTAATTTCAGTTGCTTGCCTGCTGCCAGTGTGTGTCAGGCCCGCTTCCACTGACTGTTTTTCATAAAAGGCAATTCCTGATATGGGACGTAACAGGGATTAAACTGATGAGAATAATACTACAGAAAATACCACTCATATCGGTGGAGGGAGCCAGCGTTTTTTTAACCATCTCCCCGTTCAAAAAATCTATTTAATAAATGGCCCCCAGATTGGGGATGTTAGAGGGATTAAACTGATGAGAATAGTACTACAGAAAATACCACTCATATCGGGTGTGACAGTAAATTGCACGGCGCAGATGCAGTCACCGTGGTTTAAAACAGAGTGGAGGGAGCCAGCGTTTTTTTAACCATCTCCCCGTTCGAAAAATCTATTCAATAAATGGCACCCAGATTGGGGACGTTAGAGGGATTAAACTGATGAGAATAGTACTACAGAAAATACCACTCATATCGGGTGTGACAGTAAATTGCACGGCGCAGACGCAGTCACCGTGGTTTAAAACAGAGTGGAGGGAGCCAGGTTTTTTTTAACCATCTCCCCGTTCGAAAAATCTATTCAATAAATGGCACCCAGATTGGGGACGTTAGAGGGATTAAACTGATGAGAATAGTATTACAGAAAATACCACTCATATCGGGTGTGACAGTAAATTGCACGGCGCAGACGCAGTCACCGTGGATTAAAACAGAGTGGAGGGAGCCAGCGTTTTTTTAACCATCTCCCCGTCCGAAAAATCTGTTTAATAAATGGCCCCCAGATTGGGGAGTCGGGGACGTTAGAGGGATTAAACTGATGAGAATAGTACTACAGAAAATACCACTCATATCGGGTGTGACAGTAAATTGCACGGCGCAGACGCAGTCACCGTGGATAAAAACAAAGGGGAGGGAGCCAGCGTTTTTTTAACCATCTCCCCGTTCGAAAAATCAATTCAATTGACCTTTCGGGGACCCTTGGTGTTGTACGTGGCTGGGTGGAGGAAGAAACCTTCAATGACATCACCGGGACGTGGCTAGCTTGGTATCCAACCTTGTGCAAATGGGGAGTTTGCGGTTGTGCAAATGAACTGTTTGCGGTGCATTAAAAGGGGAGTTTGGTCTGTCAATGTCTGTGATGCGGGCGTAACCCTTACACTACCTGATCGATACAACATCATACCTGATCGTATACACACACTGGATGTTTTAAAGCACGTTATTCCAAACAATTTAGGAATGTTAGTTGATTTATGCCCTTTATGGATTAAAACCCGACTCTGCGTCCACTACGTAATTTTCCATGGGAGTTTTGCCATAGATCCCCCTCCGGCATGCCACAGTCCAGGTGTTAGACCCCTTGAAACAACTTTCTCATCACTATTGTGGCCAGAAAGAGTCCCTGTGGGTTTTAAAATTCGCCTGTCTATTGAAGTCTATGGCGGTTCGCCCGGTTCGCCAGTTCGCGAACATTTGCGGAAGTTCGCGTTCGCTGTTCGCGAACTGAAAATTTTATGTTCGCGACATCACTACTCTCCAGCTCTCCAGTTTTTTACAGGACGCCGCATCCACCGATTCCTTATTTGATCCACTACTTGATCTCCTTAATCTGGTCCCTTTCAATTGTTTCGGAATGTCTGCAACACATCTGGATTTATATATTGTATACTTGCATTTATGTTGATGTACTTCCATGCTGCTTTGGGTACATCCATGTTGGTTCTTTCCTCACCCCTTTCCTCCCCCCCCCTTATCCCCCCCTTTCTCTCCCCCCCCCTCTTTCTTCCTCCCCTTCTCCTTTTCTTTTTATTCCCCCTCCCTCTTCCCTCCCCCTCCCCCTCCTCCCCTTCTCCTTTTTCCCCCTCTCCATTCTGTTCCGTTTTTCCTTTTTCCTTTTCTTTTTCTCACATTGAGCATCATTTCCCCTCCCTTTAATATTATTTGTTCTAGGAGGGTGTCTACATTTTACATTTTCCGGTGGTTATTTTCACCGGTATTCATTCTCATCACACCCTTTGGCCTAGCACTTTGCACTTTATTCACATGCAGGATTTCTTGCAATCACTGTATTCGAACCCCTAGTGGGTTCTCATTTTCAGAATTTTGTGTATTTTTTTCTCACATTTTCAATTGTTTATGGTATCTTAGGTTTTTGTACACTTTATTGTACACATGGGTACATATATACTGTTTGTCTATTATCTCTTTTTCCCCTCTTCATATATATTCTTTTGTTTTTATGTATGTATCATGTATTCATCGACTAATACGATTATCATGCATATAGGATCTAGCAATCATGGCTAAATTTCGGTGTACATATGTATGCATTTGTGTATTTAAGGTTAATTATGTATTTTTGTACAGTTGTACATGTGTGCATATTATTGGATATATTGATACTGATGTGTTTATTATATTATATTTATTATATTAATTATATTTATTATGTGGTATTCTGTATATTTTTCATTGTCTGTTTTTTCCCTCCCCTTCCCCTCTACCCCTTCCCGTCTATACACAGCAGACGATGCATGTGGTTTTCCATTTGGGCATCTATAGACATATGTGGCTGCATCTATATTCCACTTGTATGTTCATCTTTCTCCCCGTTTTCCCCTTTTTCTTCCCTTTCTATTTCCCTTCACCAATTGTAGTGTCCTGATTTTTGATTTCGATAGGCGGATGTCTGCTGCTCCTCCCCCGGTGTGATGCGTGCGCGCGTCATCCGGCGCCGCCTCCGGCGCCCCGTGCCTGTGCGTCCATACGTCATCTCCGCCCGATCATGTGCTTTGTCACGTGGGTGGGCGGGGTTAGACGGGACGCCGGCCGCGGGGTGCCCGGATGTGTTTGCGCCGGAATGATCGCGCACCGATAGGCATACGCACCTGGGGACTTGTAAGTGCTGGTTTCTGATTGGTTTATAGAGATTTTAAAACATTCGATCCGCAGTGATGGCGTTACCCCCTGACGAAGGCACCCCAAAACGCTCATTGGGGTAGCGCCATCATGGTTGTTCCACTCCTGGTCTGTCCTTGGTGAGTCCCATCTGCAATTCCATCCCCCGGTTTCTCTCCATCTGGATGTCTACTCACTTGTTAGGCTCACCTTTTGTATGGCCGGGTGTCTATGTTCATGTCCGTGTTTGGTTTTTGCAGTTACTTTGTGACTCACCCTTACCATGTATACATAGTTGGTCTGCGGGCAGGTTATTTATCATTTCTCTATATATATCCCGCTGACCCTGTATATTCTAGCATCCATGACCGGAGTGTCCCTCCCAGGGTGGCGCCGTTCTTCCCTTTCCCTGCCCCTTTGTTTCCTGTCCTCCTGCATCTCTTGTATGTAATTTTTATGTTTTGCTATGCTACAATAAAATATTTATAACATTTATTATCTGGCACTTTAAACTCCATTTTCTTTGCCGTTCTGATATTGTACTCGGGAGCTTGTGCCAAATTATTTCTCAGGGGTGTCATTGTGGGTACACTGGGTGGGCACCTGCCCCCTCCTCCTTTTCGGCACCCCTGGGGTCGTTTCCCCTTTTCTCCCTATTATTAGTTCATAAGGTAAAGTGGTGGCAACGGCCACCTCGTGGGTCCATTTGCCGCCTCCCGTGGATAGAGACACCAGGGAGGTGGGATAGTCATTAAAATCTCCATGTATGCAAACGACCCCGATTTTTCAGCCAGTATACTAGTCGGGCCGCACCAGGGTAGCTCTTACCAGGGACACCAGACTCCCTGAGTCCAATAAAGCCACTGCCAGAGTGTCTCCCACTTCTACCTGGCACAGGTGGTTATTGTCTATAGTCTCTGGGATACCTGATGCACACAGCTTCCTGGCATACAACGAGTTGCGGTATCCATAGTTAGTCTCCATGGGTTCGATAGGGAAAGTCAGCCGTTACATGGCCAGGCTCCTGTCACCGCCAGCATACTATCAGATCCGGGTCTATGGGGTACACCCTGGGTGGGCTTGGTTGGCACAAGTCTCTGGGTCTGGGATGGAGACAGCGGGGGTTTGGCTGCCCCCCTCCCAAATGAACCCCCTTTAAAATTCCACCATCCCAAGGGCATTACCAGGAGACACCTGGCCGATCCAGCGCTGGAGGGGGTACATCAAATCCCTCCAGAACACATGAGCCAACAGACGGTCCAACATAGCAGTGGGACTCAGCACGTCAGGTTGCAGCCATTTTTGCAACAGGTGTAATAGGGTATAATACTTGGGGCCTCGTGGGATTAGCCGGGTTAAACTCACACTGATTCACCCGCTGGGCCTGGACTAATACATTCACCCCCAATCTCGCCAGGATCTCACCCTTTACTGTCAGGTAATCAGCCGCTTAATCATCTTAGTCAAAATACACCTGCTGGGGTACAGACGCCTGGAACGGAGCGACAACCTCAGCCCTTTGCTCCCGGGGTAGCTTCTCTCTCACGGCCACCTTCTCGCCAGATAGGTTTCGACGTCGGCTACGGGGGTTATCTTGGGGATCGCCGCACGGACCGCTTTCCGGGCATCGTGGTTGCTCTGGGATGCTCTTGCTGTTTGTAAAGCCATCACATGTTGTAACAGCAGCTGGTTTGTTTCCTGCTGTTGCCTATTGGCCTCCCGCTGTTGCAGGTTATTCTCCACGAGGGACTTCACGACAGCCTCCATTTTGTCGAGGGACACAGGTTGAAATCTCACTGGTTTGATGTTAAACATACAACCGTGCCCGGAAAATAAAATATATTTTGGCCTTTACGCTAGCCTCACTGCAAAGCCTGCATGCTCCACCAATTGTGGGGATTTGCTCTGGTAGGCAGGTTAGCAGACAAAGTATAGAGGAAACAACAAAGTATTTGAATTAAACAGTTCAGTGTTCATTCACACATTAAGTAAATGACAAAAAAAAAAGTCTGCTTCAAGGAAAACAGTCACCTTGTGATTCTGGTGTTCGTTCACACCATGCGGAAAATAAGAAGTCCTTGAACAAAGCCGAATACATCTGCTTTCACACCAACAAAGTAGCAAGCCTTAATCCAGGCCCAAACTCCCAGGTCCCAACACAGAGACTAACAAAAAGAAATTAGCCAGCACTCACTCAGTGCACGCAGCACGAAATAGGAAGCAATCTCCACTTGAAATCCAAAATAAATCCCAGCAGTCGTGTCGTAATGTTTTATTGCATCAAATCAATATGTCCTACAACCAGGACGCGTTTCGGCAAACATGCCTTTATCAACAGAGACTGACAGAGCTCCATTGTCAGAGAGGAGTAATCCACTAACAGCTGACACTGCTGGCTGTTTTTTTTTTAGGCCAGTCAAGACCCGGCCTGGAACTTGGGGAGCAGTCACCCACCCATCACTTTGGGTACTCCCAGTAAAAGCCGTCCCGGATCAGCTATATAGCTATACTAAAATAGCAAAGTGTCGATCAGCATTAACTGACGCTGACACCTGAAAATATCGGCTCTTACTTCACCGAGGCCAGGAACCTCGGTGACACATACCTTCCATCAACGACGGACCCTTGCGCTTTACCACTATATATATATATATATGGATTGAGAAAGGCTCATGTATGAGCCGAAACGTCGCTCTGTGCCACTTTTTGGGTGAATAAAGTTTCTTCACTGACTATTTGGAAAGTCTACAGGAGTGCAGTCCAATTTTTCTTTTTATACTTGTGGGTAAGCAATGGATCTATGGGCTCTGCACCCGTTCCCTTCTCCTTTTTTTCTTGGATGGTGCTGCTGGTGTTTTTTTCTTTTGTATATATATATATATATATATGCAGTGGATATAAAAAGTCTATACACCCCTGTTAAAATGTCAGGTTTCTGTGCTGTAAAAAAATGAGACAAAGATAAATCATTTCAGAACTTTTTCCACCTTTAATGTGACCTATAAACTGAAATCTTTTAGGTGGAGGGAAGAAAACAATAAAAAAACTAAAATAATGTGGTTGCATAAGTGTGCACACCCTCTTATAACTGGGGATGTAGCTGTGTTCAGAATTAATCAATCACATTCAAAATAATGTTAAATAGGAGTCAGCATACTCCTGCCATCATTTAAAGTGCCTCTGATTAACCCAAAATAAAGTTCAGCTGCTCTAGTTGGTCTTTCCTGAAATGTTCTTAGTCGCATCCCACAGCAAAAGCCATGGTCCACAGAGAGCTGGAAGCATCTGAGGGATCTCATTGTTAAAAGGTATCAGTCAGGAGAAGGGTACAAAAGAATTTCCAAGGCATTAGATATACCATGGAACACAGTGAAGACAGTCATCATCAAGTAGAGAAAATATGGCACAACAGTGACATTACCAAGAACTGGACGTCCCTCCAAAATTGATGAAAAGACTAGAAGTAAACTGGTCTGGGAGGCTACTAAGAGGCCTTCAGCAACATTAAAGATGCTGCAGGAATATCTGGCAAGTACTGGCTGTGTGGTACATGTGACAACAATGTCTGGGCTATGGGGTAGAGTGGCTAGACAAAAGCCTTTTCTTATGAAGAAAAACATCCAAGCCAGGCTACATTATGAAAAAACACATCTGAAGTAACCAAAAGCATGTGGGAAAAGGTGTTATGGTCTGATGAAACCAAGGTTGAACTTTTTGGCCATAATTCCAAAAGATATGTTTGTCGCAAAAACAACACTGCACATCACCAAAAGAATACAATACCCACAGTGAAGCATGGTGGTGGCAGCATCATGCTTTGGGGCTGTTTTTCTTCAGCTGGAACTGGGGCCCTAGTTAAGCTAGAGGGAATTATGAACAGTTCCAAATACCAGTCAATATTGACACAAAACCTTCAGGCTTCTGATAGAAAGCGGAACATGAAGAGGAACTTCATCTTTCAGCATGACAACGACCCAAAGCATACATCCAAATCAACAAAGGAATGGCTTCACCAGAAGAAGATTAAAGTTCTGGAATGGGCCAGCCAGTCAAAATGTGGCATGCTGATAGACTCATACCCAAAAAGACTGAGTGCTGTAATAAAATCAAAAGGTGCTTTAACAAAGTATTAGTTTAAGGGTGTGCACAGTTATGCAACCATATTATTTTATTTTTAGATTTTTTATTCCCTCTACCTAAAAGATTTCAGTTTGTTTTTCAATTGAGTTGTACAGTTTATAGGTCACATTAAAGGTGGAAAAAGTTCTGAAATGATTTATCTTTGTCTAATTTTTTTTTACATCACAGAAACCTGACATTTTAACAGGGGTGCGTAGACTTTTTATATACACTGTATATAATATATATATATATGCAGCGCGCACTTTCACGGAACAGCGGATGTGAACCCACTGTGCCACTGACTAGCAATACTCCAGAGGGGCGTGATTAAGCAACTACTCAGATTTCACTAGATGGTGACGATAGGCTTGACCATCGGTAGTTGCCAGGGGCTACTCTGGAGCGTAAACCAGTCAGTGACAGCTGGTCCAGGCAGACCAGGAGGCACCTGCGAAGGTACCGACAGTACAGACGTAGTAAACCTGGCAGAGTCACGACCAGGAGCAACAAGACAGAAACTGGAGAATGATGCAGAGACGTAGTCAGGACGAGCAAAGGGTCAAGGCAGAAGTCACACGAACAAGGTCAGACAATCCTGGTCGGCAACAGGAGAGGCAATGCAAGCAGGCTGGGATAGGAGATAAACGGAGTCCAGGAACGAAGCACGAAGTCAGGAACATGAGTGGTAAGCAAGCTCTTTAGCACAAGATTAGGACCTTGACACTTAGGCGTCTGGCTAGAGGGCTGAGCTACTAAAGTACCTGCAGGAGAGCCAGGATACGTTAATGAGATCACCTGACACAACTCATCCCCGCCCAGGGAGTGATGCGTACTGCCACAACCAAAGCCAAGTTCAAGCAGTGTTTAGGTTAAATGGAAGCTGTGGAGAAGAATCTTCAAAGGTAATACTAACTACACAGGCAGAACCCAAAGCTGCAGCAGAGACAGGGAAGCACAGACCACTATCACAGATGAGCACAGTGCCCGGAACCGCTGCGGTATCCAGGGGGACAGCGTCGCACAGAGGACGCTGTTACACACACACATGTTTTTTTCCTAAATAGTTATACAATTGTATTCTTATTTGTTTTTATAACATATCTTTATAGGTTTGGGGATTCCATTTTCTGAAAAATACAGTATATTCAAAAACAGTGCTTAAAGGGGTTGTCTCATCTTGATGTTACTAGGCAAGATAAGACACAGTCCCGACCACCTCCTGACCAGGAAACAGCAGAGTGCTTCGGAGCTCTGCTGTTTCAGTAGCTCTTATTGCCGTGCATGAGAGCTATGGAAACAGCATAGAACAACAAGCTATGCTGTTTCTGAGCTAGGTAAACAGCATAGCTTTCTGTGCTATGCTGTTTCAGTAGCTCTCATGCACGGCAATGGAAGCTACTGAAACAGCAGAGCGCTCTGCTGTTTCCCAGCCCAGAGATGGTCAGGACTGTATCTCATCTCGTCTTAGTAACGGCGAGAGGAGACAACGCCTTTAACTTACCTTCATATAGCTATAGAGCTAAAGATTAAAAAAAATATTATAGGGTTAAAAAATTACTTACTCTTAGGCCTCATGCACATGACCGTATGTATTTTGCATTCTGCAAAAAACGTATCCGCAAAATATACGGATGATGTCTATGTGCATTCCGTATTTTGCGGAACGGAACAGCTGGCCCCAAATAGAACAGTCCTATCCTTGTCTGTAATGCAGACAATAATAGGACATGTATTTTTTTGCGGAACGGAAACACGGACATACGGAAACAGAATGCACACGGAGTAACTTCCGTTTTTTTTACGGACCCATTGAAATAAATAGTTCCGTATATGGTCTACAAAAAAAATGCAACGGGCACGGAAAGAAAATACGTTCGTGTGCATGAGGCCTTACTGATACATCATCATTGCTATTTCAATGCTGCTCTAGTCCCCCTGCTCACCTGTTTCTGGTCCGGACTAGTGATGAGCAGCATAGGCAATATTAAATTTTTTTTTTGATTATTCGCCATAAATTTGCAAAATCGAGAATTCGTGATCTCCAGTCATTGTTTACTTGATTGGGAAAATCGTCAATGTAATATTTTAGCAATAAATTTGCAATAAATTTGCGATTAGATTATTCAACACTATTCGTGAATCCAAATATATAGCACTATATTCAAAATATTCGCAAATTCTCGAAGTGGCGATATTCGTGATTAAAATTAGCGATTCGAATATTCACGCTCAACACTAGTCCTGATTTGGAACACACACAGGGAATGGCTCACTTTTTTTTTCACTAGTATTGACTGATAGGTTTTAGGATAGTTTAGGTCCCTTGGTTAGGTAGTTTAGCGTCAGTTAGCGCCCATCCCACCGCACCGCAGTCACTGATTCGCTGATTAGCGTATCGCTAATCAGCATTTGTACTTTTATAGTATCTGTAAGTGATCAAAACTGATCACAGTCAGATTTATAATTGTATTAGTGTCACCTTAGCTCGCCAACCACCCAAAGCGTAGTGTTTGCCCGATCAGGCCTGATCGGTCGCCCACACGTGCGTTCACCCACGCCCGCCCCGTCGCAGTGACAAAAAATATATATTTTTTTTATCACTGCACAATCACTTTACAAGCGCTGCGGCGATAAAAAAAAATCAGTTTTGATATTTTTTATCAATCGCAGCGGCCTCCGGTACTTCGCTAGTCTCCCATTTGTAAGACAGGCTTGCTTTTTTTCTTGGGTAGTCTCAGGGAATACCCCTAAATTTAGTAGTCCAAATGTCAAACAGGGGGTATTCTTCTGAAGAGGACTACAGGATTCTGACCCAGTCGGATGAGGAATGGGAACCCTCATCTGACGAATCTAGCGGGTCAGAATATGAACCTGTAGAAAGCAGTGGCAGTCTGACCCAAAGTTCGGACGAGGAGGTTGAGGTCCCTGATAGCACCAGGCATACCCGGCCCCGTGTCGCTAGACCACAGGTAGTGCAGGATCCGTTTCAAGGGCAGCAGAGTGGGGCTGGCGCTGTTGGATTATGTGGTGAGGCATACACCAGCAGCGCAGTCCATCCTGGACCTAGTACCAGCACTGCCGTACAACCTGGTGAAGTGGCGAGCACCAGAAGGGCAGTTGAAGCTGGTACGGTGGCACGTGCAATAGTTACCCTGTCGCAGCCACCGCACAGACAGGCCCTTAGAGCCCCTAGAGTCCCTGAGGTGCTGGCAAATCCTGATTAGCAGTCCCCAACTTCAGCCACACCTGTAGTTCCCCCTTTCACCGCCCAGTCTGGAGTTCGGGTTGAGACAGCTCAGATCGGTTCGGCCCCTGGATTTTTTGAGCTGTTCTTGACTGCGAAGCTCTTGGACTTAGTCGTGGCAGAAACAAATCGGTATGCCACTCAATTTATATCCGCCAACCCGGGAAGCTTTTATGCCCAGCCTTTCCGGTGGAAACCAGTCCAAGTTTCCGAAATTAAAAATTTTCTGGGCCTTCTCTTGAACATGGGTCTTACCAAAAAGCATGAATTGCGGTCATATTGGTCCACGAACCCGATTCATCACATGCCCATGTTCTCTGCTGCTATGTCCAGGACACGTTTTGAGACCATCCTGCGTTTCCTGCACTTTAGCGACAACAGCACCTCCCGTCCCAGATGCCACCCAGCTTTTGACCGGTTCCACAAAATTCGGCCCCTCATAGACCACTTCAACCAGAAATTTGCAGATTTGTATACCCCTGAGCAAAACATCTGCGTAGACGAGTCCCTTATACATTTTACCGGGCGCCTTGGCTTCAAACAATACATCCCAAGCAAGCGCGCCCGGTATGGGGTCAAATTGTATAAGCTCTGTGAAAGGGCCACAGGCTATACCCACAAATTTCGGATCTATGAGGGAAAAGATCAGACCCTGGAGCCGGTCGGTTGCCCTGACTACCTGGGGAGCAGTGGGAAGACAGTCTGGGACTTGGTGTCACCCTTATTTGGCAAGGGGTACCATCTTTATGTGGACAATTTTTACACAAGTGTGCCCCTCTTCAGGCATTTGTTCCTAGAACAGATTGGCTGCTGTGGCACCGTGCGACCTAGTCGCCGGGGCTTCCCCCAACGGCTCGTTACCACCCGTCTTGCAAGGGGGGAGAGGGCTGCCTTGTGTAACGAAGAACTGCTCGCGGTGAAATGGAGAGACAAGCGTGACATTTACATGCTCTCCTCCATTCACGCAGACACGACAATACAAATTGAACGGGCAACCCGTGTCATTGAAAAGCCCCTCTCAGTCCAAGACTATAATGCGCTCATGGGAGGGGTGGACTTCAATGACCAGATGGTGGCTCCCTATTTAGTTTCCCGACGCACCAGACACCAGGTATAAGAAGGTGTCTGTATATTTGATTCAATTGGCTGCATATAACAGTTTTGTTCTCTACAGTAAGGCTGGGAGAACAGGATCCTTCCTCAAATTACAGGAAGAGATCATCGAGAACCTCCTGTATCCAGGAGGTTCCGTGGCCACAACCACCAGTGTAGTGAGCCGTCTACACGAGCGACATTTCCCCAATGTCGTTGCTGGTACCTCAACCCAACCGTCACCCCGAAAAAAATGTTGTGTCTGTAGCAGGAGTGGAATAAGGCGTGACGCCCGCTATTTCTGTCCTGACTGCCCTGACCACCCTGCCCTATGCTTAGGGGAGTGTTTCCGGAAGTACCACACACAGGTACACTTAGCATAGGGATTGCATCTCACAGGACAGGCACACAGGGCTATTAGGGCCCTTACACTCACAGCTGCTGCAAACCTCTCCTTACACCTGGGATAAAGTGCATAATGTACTTCGCCACATCTTTGGGCGATTTGCGCTTTGCACATTGTCCCATGGGGAAGGAGAGGTTTGTCCTATAAAGGGAAAAAAACAAGAAAAAAAAAAAAAAAACACCGGTAAGCAAAAAAAGTTAACGTTCAGTTTAATAAAGTTTATATGTTCTATTCAAAAGTTATTATAAAGTTAATAAATTTATTGCTTTGTGGCCTGGTTTTTTCTTTTTTGTTTTGTTTTTTTACCTTCCAGGTGGACCAACCAATCGACTAGCTGCAGCACTGATGTGCATTCTGACAGAAGCATTGCGCTGCTGTCAGATTACACACAAGTCGGTGTATGCGGCGATGCAAGACGAGATTTCTCCTCTGCAGTAAAAGATACGTTTGCCGAGGCATATGAGCTGAGGAGGTGGCGGTGTTCATATACTTTGGCAAACACTTTGTATATATATAAAAAAAAAAAAAATCCCGGCAATGATTTATTCATTCACATCGATTGATGTGAATGGAGAAATCGGGTTTGCCAGGGCATACGAGCTGTGTGGGTTTGGATGTTGAGCGGAGCTCCTATGTCCTGGCAGACGCCTTTCCCCTCTTTTTTTTTTTTGCACATTTTTTGGCAGAGATTATTTTATCCACATTGATCGATGCGAATGAAGAAATCTGTGCCGTTCATTTTTTCTTTCAGCCCAGAGGCTGAACGGAAAAAGAAAATCTCATTACCCGTATGCTCAATAGAAGGAGAATAGCAGAAACTCCTAATGCTGGCCATACATGTAATGATTGTGGAGACCCTCAAATGCCAGGGCAGTACAAACACCCCACAAATGACCCCATTTTGGAAAGAAGACACCCCAAGGTATTCGCTGAGGGGCATATTGAGTCGATGAAAGATTGAACTTTTTGTCCCAAGTTAGCGGAAAGACTTTGTGAGAAAAAACAAAAAAAAATCAATTTCTGCTAACTTGTGCCAAAAAAAAAATCTTCTATGAACTCGCCATGCCCCTCACGGAATACCTTGGGATGTCTTCTTTCCAAAATGGGGTCACATGTGGGGTATTTATACTGCCCTGGCATTTTAGGGGCCCTAAAGTGTGAGAAGAAGTCTGGAATCCAAATGTCTAAAAATGCCATCCTAAAAGGTACTCATTGGAATTTGGGCCTCTTTGCGCACTTAGGCTGCAAAAAAGTGTCACACATGTGGTATCGCCGTACTCAGGAGAAGTAGGGCAATGTGTTTTGGGGTGTCTTTTCACACATTCCCATCCTGTGTGTGAGAAATATCTCTGTAAATGACAACTTTAAAAAAAAAATTATACAAAGTTGTCAATTTACAGAGATATTTCTCTCACCCAGCATGGGTATATGTAAAAATACACCCCAAAACACATTGCTCTACTTCTTCTGAGTACGGCGATACCACATGTGTGACACTTTTTTGCAGCCTAGGTGCACAAAGGGGCCCAAATTCCAATGAGTACCTTTAGGATTTCACAGGGCATTTTTTATGCATTTGGATTCCAAACTACTTCTCACGCTTTAGGGCCCCTAAAATGCCAGGGCAGTATAAATACCACACAAGTGACCCCATTCTGGAAAGAAGACACCCCAAGGTATTCCATGAGGTGCATGGCGAGTTGATAGAAGATTATTTTTTTTGGTACAAGTTAGCGGAAAATGATATTATTTATTTTTTTCTTATGAAGTCTCATATTCCACTAACTTGTGACAAAAAATAAAATTTTACATGAACTCGCCATGCCCCTCACGAAATACCTTGGGGTGTCTTCTTTCCAAAATGGGGTCACTTGTGGGGTATTTATACTGCCCTGGCATTTTAGGGGCCCTAAAGCGTGAGAAGTAGTTTGGAATCCAAATGCGTAAAAAATGCCCTGTGAAATCCTAAAGGTACTCATTGGAATTTGGGCCCCTTTGTGCACCTAGGCTGCAAAAAAGTGTCACACATGTGGTATCACCGTACTCAGAAGAAGTAGGGCAATGTGTTTTGGGGTGTATTTTTACATATACCCATACTGTGTGTGAGAAATATCTCTGTAAATGACAACTTTTCCCATTTTTTTATACAGTTGTCAATTTACTGAGATATTTCTCTCACCCAGCATGGGTATATGTAAAAATACACCCCAAAACACATTGCCCTACTTCTTCTGAGTACGGTGATACCACATGTGTGACACTTTTTTGCAGCCTAGGTGCGTAAAGGGGCCGAAAGTCCAACAAGTACCTTTAGGCTTTACAGGGTTGCTCACAATTTAGCCCCGCCCAAAATGCCAGAACAGTAAACACACCCCACAAATGCCCCCATTTGGGAAAGTAGACACCCCAAGGTATTCACTGAGGTACATAGTGAGTCCGTGGGAGATTTTTTATTTTTTTGCCAGAAGTTAGCAGAAATGGTAACTTTATTTTTTTTTTCTCAGAAAGTGTAATTTTCCGTTAACTTGTGAAAAAAAAAATTATCATACAAGAACTCACCATGCCCCTCCGCAAATACTTTGGGGTGTCTTCTTTCTAAAATGGGGTCATTTGGGGGGTATTTATACTATCCTGGCATTCTAGCACCTCAAGAAACATGACAGGTGCTCAGAAAGTCAGAGCTGCTTCAAAATGCGGAAATTCAAATTTTTGTACCATAGTTTGTAAACGCTATAACTTTTGCGCAAACCAATAAATATACACTTATTAATTTTTTTTTATCAAAGACATGTAGCACAATAAATTCTGACACAAACTTGTATAGAAATGTAATTATATTTAAACAATTTAACCAGAGAAAGTTAAAAATACACTTTTTTTTAGAAAATTGTGGTCTATTTTGATTAATATCAGGAAAACGAAAAATCTCAGCAGCAATCAAATACCACTAAAAGAAAGCTGTATTTGTGAGAAGAAAAGGAGGTAAAATTAATTTGGGTGCCAAGTTGCATGACCGAGCAATAAACCTTTAAAGTAGTAAAGTGCCGATTTGTAAAAAAAGGGCCTGGTTACTAGGGAGGTATAAACCTATGGTTCTAAAGTGATTAAAGTGGCAGGGCGCTGTGGAGGTCACTGTTAAAGAGGCGGGCACTGTGAGGGGCAGGGTGCTGTGGAGGTCACTGTTAAAGGGGTGGACACTGTGGAGGTCACTGTTAAGGGGGCAGGGGCCACTATTAAAGGGGAAACTGCTTTGGAGGTCACTGTTAAGGCAGCAGGGTACTGTTAGGTCACTGTTAAGGCAGCGGGGTACTGTGGAGGTCACTGTTAAGGGGGCGGGCCCCTGAGAAGCTCACTGTCAAGGGAGTAGGGTGCTATTAAACTCACTGTTAAAGGGGTGGGCTGCTGTGAAGGTCAAAGTTAAGGGGATGGGCTGCTGGGCTCCCATTTTAAAGTGGCTGGGCACTCTAGGGGGGTCAGTGTTAAAGGGTGGGAAACTGTGGAGTTCACTGTTAAAGGGGCGGGGTGCTGTAGAGGTCACTGTTATGGGGGATACTGTCAATATCTTTTAACAACACATAGAAACATTAAATGAAATAGATGAAATATACCCGTGCGAAGCCAGGTCCTTCTGCTAGTATATACTGTATATAAACCTGATTTAGACAGTTCTGATGACTGACACATTCCCTTTAAAAGTTATTTTTCTTCCCTGCTCAAGGCCCAAAAGATGGTAATTGCAGTTGCCTATTGCCAATTCTATGAATGACTTACTAAAGATGCATTTACAGTATGTATCAAATTATATATTTATTGATTTTATGCACTATATTCTGCAGCGCTTTACAGACATTATCATCCAACTGTCCCCAATGGGGCTCACAATCTAAGGTCTCAATCAGTATGTCTTTGGAGTGTGGGAGGAAACCGGAGTACCCGGTGGAAACCCACGCAAACACGGAGAGAACATACAAACTCCATGCAGATGTTGTCCTTGGTTGGATTTGAACCTAGAACCGCAGCGCTGCAAGGCACCAGTGCTAACCACTGAGCCACATATATATTTTTTCCACATATTTTTTTTCCCCAGTAAGACCCATAAATCAATAAGTCAATTTGCATAAAACTTTGAATACTGTATGGAGCAAGCGCTTTGTACAGTATTAGAATATTAGAATGTATTGGCTCAGATGAGCCAAAGTTATTACTTCTCAAAGTCTCGCAAGACTTCTGGTAATAACTTCAAAAACGGTACTACTTGGAACCGAATCCAAGTTCAGGAAAAGGTTTTTAACAGTAGAAATACATTTTTGAAGTTATTACCCGAAGTCTCGTGAGACTTTGCAAAGTAATAAATTCGGCTCATCTAAGCCAATACATTCTAATACTGTATGGAGCGCTCGCTTCGTACAGTATTCAAACAAAGTTTTATGTGAATCGTTTCATTCGAAGTCGATTCGCTCATCCCTAGTGATAATGTCAGCGATCAGCAATCCACGAAATATGTCCTATATTTTCTATCCACAAATTATGTCCTATCTTTAGCGGAGCGGAGGCACGGATCTGAAGCCCACAGAAACACTTGAAAGCCCACAAAAGGCAGGACATGTCCTATCTTTTGCCATGTTTTGCAGATTGTGGACCCCTTCAAGTCAATGAGTCTGCACCTGCAGCACGGAGTTTACATGGCCGGTGCCTATGCATTGCGGACTGCTATTTGCGGTTTGCAGCATGGGCAAAACAACTATGCAGTTGTGTGAATGAGCCCTCACTCTGTGGCTCTTTGGAAATAAAGAAGGACATTTAGAGCATTGTAAAAGAAAAAGAAAGCTACCACCATACAATTATATAATATGACAATAATCAACAGACTTTTCAATATATTTAGATGTAAAAGATGTAAAAAATGAAAGAATATGTACACTTTAATGAGGCTCACCTTGTGTCATCATCACCTATTCACATGTGTATTGTTAAAGAAATAATGATGGAAAACATGAGGCCAAAGGTTAAACTTGAATTCAAGCTCCATTGAAACCTCAACGGCAACATAAACAATGACATGCACATAAATATTACAATATAGTCATGTATTGATCTTTATGAATAAAACAACACATTCTTACTTTCTTTTGTTCTTTAAAAGCTGCATCTGGTGTCAATTATCAATTATTACTTAGAAAAGAGAAATGCTGTTTATAATGGATATTGGTTTTGTATAACTTGAACTGTTAGTCAACCAGTTATAAAGCAGATACGCAAACCAAAAAAAGTATATTAAGATGTTTTCTGGGACTCATAAAAGTTGTTTATTGGACTATGTAGACTGGGGAGCATTTATACAAAGTGCTGTCTTGCTAACACTTGGTAATTGGTTTAAATGCAATTTGGACGCGATGTGTGGCAAATGCCCAAAATGTGATATATTTGGCACTGTTACGAGCGCTGCTACTCTTTTATTTGGCAGAGAAAGTATCACAAGCTTTAATAACGGGCTGCATGTTTACAAGGTAGTACTCACTCGATAACTGAAAACTCAGCCACAAGGAAAAATGAGTAAAATCTGTGGAGGACCACTATGATTATTAGAGATAAATGGAACATCTCCCGTCAGCTTCACTATTGACTATAATTGTCACAATATGGATCAGTGAGGCCCTAAACTTCGCACGCACCACTGTCCCTACCTGCATGCAAGATCCACCCTAGATGGATCACAACTGGATGGATGTCCCTTCTTTACTAGATGGCTCACAACTGGATGGCTGTCCCTTCTTTACTAAATGCAGGGGTCTGCAGGGAAAAATTCAAGAACAAAATAATATACTAAGTGACGGATACGCAAAGCAGATAACCGACTTGATAGGTCATGCAACAAATAGAGGCCTAGTTCTGTATATATTGTGATCAGATAACCAGAACAGGACTAAACTGAATATAACACAGTCGTAAAAGCCTAAGTCAATAGGAGAATACAATCTAAAGCCAAAACAGAAACATACCAAGCTAGGAGGTCAAACCAGGAAGTTTCGTGAAATCAAAATCACCAGGCAAAGGGGTAGTAGTCAAAAACATGCCAAGGTCCAAAAATCCAAAGGTAATATAGTAGGGTATATGATGATTAACACCTTAATCACAGGCAACTGTGGCCAGCAGATACCTGTTTAAATAGGGTGCCTCTTAGATCACAAGGGACATTTGAGTTACATGACCTGTGTGATGTCATGACGCTGGACATTCTAGCATCCCTCTTAACTGACTGGGGCTCTAGCACACGGAGGCCAGCCAGGTGACCATGGCCACGAGTTGGCTGCAGCGCTGCTCTCTGAAGAGTGCACCTGCTGGCTACAATATGAAAGGAGCAAACTTGCGGAGTGGCCAGATAGGCAGGTAACAATGATAAGCCAACCAGGCAAATAAAAGAACAATGACATACATATGCATTTTGTAAAGTATAGTATACTGTATGGCAATGGTGTACCTTAGGGCTATCAAGAATTAACCAGATAGATGCTAGAGAATTTTGTGTCATTGTAGTCAAAGCTAATTTCATTTTATGACATTCTTCAGTTTAAGTTTCTGTTTCTTAGGCCTCATGCACACGACCGTATTTTTTCACGGTCCGCAAAATGGGGTTCCGTTGGTCCGTGATCCGTGACCGTTTTTTCATCCGTGGGTCTTCCTTGATTTTTGGAGGATCCACGGACATGAAAAGTGAAAAAAAAAACTAAGTCAAGTTTCCATTGAAAATGATAGGAAAAACGGACACGGATCACGGACACGGATCACGGACGCGGATGACTATCTTGTGTGCATCCGTGATTTTTCACTGACCCATTGACTTGAATGGGTCCGTGAACCGTTGTCCGTGAAAAAAATAGGACAGGTCTTATTTTTTTCACGGACTGGAAAAACGGATCACGGACGCGGAAGCCAAACGGTGCATTTTCCGATTTTTCCACGGACCCATTGAAAGTCAATGGGTCCGCGAAAAAAACGGAAAACGGCACAACGGACACGGATGCACACAACGGTCGTGTGCATGAGGCCTTAGGTTAATGCTTTGTTTCTTTATTTTTGGCTTTTGGTACTAAAACATGGATGATATCATAGATTGTAAATTTAAAGAGGTATGCCAACGTTAGTTAGTCATATGCAACGGCCAGAGGTGGAATCAGTTACAGAAACAGCCAAATGGACTGTTCTACGTTATTTCTGTAACTCCAATTCACTTCAGTGGGAGTTATGAAGGTCACATAGCACAACCTACTGGGCTGTTTACATAAGCTTGGCCACCTTTGACCACCACATACAGGGAGTGCAGAATTATTAGGCAAGTTGTATTTTTGAGGATTAATTTTATTATTGAACAACAACCATGTTCTCAATGAACCCAAAAAACTCATTAATATCAAAGCTGAATATTTTTGGAAGTTGTTTTTAGTTTGTTTTTAGTTTTAGCTATTTTAGGGGGATATCTGTGTGTGCAGGTGACTATTACTGTGCATAATTATTAGGCAACTTAACAAAAAACAAATATATACCCATTTCAATTATTTATTTTTACCAGTGAAACCAATATAACATCTCAACATTCACAAATATACATTTCTGACATTCAAAAACAAAACAAAAACAAATCAGTGACCAATATAGCCACCTTTCTTTGCATGGACACTCAAAAGCCTGCCATCCATGGATTCTGTCAGTGTTTTGATCTGTTCACCATCAACATTGCGTGCAGCAGCAACCACAGCCTCCCAGACACTGTTCAAAGAGGTGTACTGTTTTCCCTCCTTGTAAATCTCACATTTGATGATGGACCACAGGTTCTCAATGGGGTTCAGATCAGGTGAACAAGGAGGCCATGTCATTAGATTTTCTTCTTTTATACCCTTTCTTGCCAGCCACGCTGTGGAGTACTTGGACGCGTGTGATGGAGCATTGTCCTGCATGAAAATCATGTTTTTCTTGAAGGATGCAGACTTCTTCCTGTACCACTGCTTGAAGAAGGTGTCTTCCAGAAACTGGCAGTAGGACTGGGAGTTGAGCTTGACTCCATCCTCAACCCGAAAGCCCCACAAGCTCATCTTTGATGATACCAGCCCAAACCAGTACTCCACCTCCACCTTGCTGGCGTCTGAGTCGGACTGGAGCTCTCTGCCCTTTACCAATCCAGCCACGGGCCCATCCATCTGGCCCATCAATACTCACTCTCATTTCATCAGTCCATAAAACCTTAGAAAAATCAGTCTTGAGATATTTCTTGGCCCAGTCTTGACGTTTCAGCTTGTGTGTCTTGTTCAGTGGTGGTCGTCTTTCAGCCTTTCTTACCTTGGCCATGTCTCTGAGTATTGCACATCTTGTGCTTTTGGGCACTCCAGTGATGTTGCAGCTCTGAAATATGGCCAAACTGGTGGCAAGTGGCATCTTGGCAGCTGCACGCTTGACTTTTCTCAGTTCATGGGCAGTTATTTTGCGCCTTGGTTTTTCCACACGCTTCTTGCGACCCTGTTGACTATTTTGAATGAAACGCTTGATTGTTCGATGATCACGCTTCAGAAGCTTTGCAATTTTAAGAGTGCTGCATCCCTCTGCAAGATATCTCACTATTTTTGACTTTTCTGAGCCTGTCAAGTCCTTCTTTTGACCCATTTTGCCAAAGGAAAGGAAGTTGCCTAATAATTATGCACACCTAATATAGGGTGTTGATGTCATTAGACCACACCCCTTCTCATTACAGAGATGCACATCACCTAATATGCTTAATTGGTAGTAGGCTTTCGAGCCTATACAGCTTGGAGTAAGACAACATGCATAAAGAGGATGATGTGGTCAAAATACTCATTTGCCTAATAATTCTGCACGCAGTGTACAGTACAATGGTTAATCAGATCTCACCTCACCAGATCTCACTTGACCAGTAGATTTTACCCATTTGATATTTTATTTTACCTCTGTATAGAACTATGAAAAATGTGTTCTCGTAGTTATAAAGAAGAAAAGTTTAGGCTGATGTAAAAAAAAAAGTTTAGGAGATAGCATAATGTTGATGGTGAAATAATTGGTGTTCATTCTGGACTTACATCTCAGGGGTGATAACTGTGGCCAACTTCTGCAGAAATGTACTCTAGAACAGTGTTTCTCAACCTCTACTTATCAAGTTCCCCCTAATGACAAAGAGGTTAAACTGAGTACCACCAAGGAAGTGAACAGTAATAAATGATAACAGAATAAGGCTATTCTCGTGATGTTGTCCTAGGGTCTGTACAAAGCCTCTGTCAGCAGCTCCTTCAGACTTGACAGAAAGAATAATGCAGCATGCAGCACTAATTTTCCTGTCAAAGTGACAGACTCCACATTAGGACCCATGATGAATACAAGCTACTTTTTAAATTACTGTCTGTGCTGCCGAACATGCTGGAGAATACAGCACTACATTCTACATTCCTATTACATACACTGACGTCTCCTCAGATATATATGTTCTTTTTCCTCATCTTCTCCATTCAAACCGGATTGCCATGATGACTTCTTTCCGCTATGTGTCATCCCTGCAGACTTTACAACACAGGCATCTTAGATTACTACTTTTCCATCATCCTACCCACTAGTGTTGGGCGCGAATATCGGCACTTCGAGAATTCGCGAATATTAAGAATATATATATATTCGTAATTTCGAATATTCTAGATTTTTTTTCATAAGTAACCTCACTTCTTGCTTGTGGGCCAATGAGAAGGCTACAATGTCTTTTTTTGAGCTTAGTAACATCCCTAGCAACCAATAGGAAAGTTGCCTACCCCTTACTATATAAGAACCTCCCCAGCAGCCCTTGTATGCAGTATTTTGCAGATCTGAGAGAGAGAGCAGTGTTATTGCTGTGCTCTCTGCTTTCCTGTGTCATTACATTAGATAGTTAGTTATCTTATATATATATTACACATAGTTAGTGGGGGATAGTCAGTGTAGGTTAGATAGTGATATAGTGTAGCTGAGGTTCTGCTGTCCATACATACATAGTGCTGTGATGTCACAAGTTCACAACAACACTTAGTGCACCAATCAGTAATAAGTAGTCAGACCTGTTAAAATGTGAAGTTCCACGTATTGCGCCTAAATATTTTCATCATTACTGCCGATATCGCAATCGCGAATATATTGGAGCACTCTATCTGCATATAAAGCTATTGTAATGTTCTGCCGTGCCAACCATTTTCTCCAGTCTCAGGAAACTTCTAGCAGCTTGAAAAATGTAGCTTTAGTGACCCACACCTGTATTTCGCGCGCATTACGCGAATATTACTTCGCTGATTTTTTGCGATCAAGAAAATAATCTCGAATTTGCGAAATATATGACGAATATTCTACAAAATATTTGCGAAATATTGCAAATTCGAATATTGTCCCTGCCGCTCATCACTACTACCCACCTTCTCAACACTGTCACCCCAATACTGTGCATGCTGTGCTCCCCAATTCTACAAAATACTATACTGCAGAAACTCATAATCTCCCTTGAAAACACTTGTACCACACAGAGAGTACCCCCTTCAATTATTATTGCCTCATAGTGCCCTGGAAATAATTGCAGTAAGTAGAGATGAACAAACTTCTTGTTGTTCTTTTTTTTTATGTTTTACTATTTTTACTATTTCTGTTCCCCTCCCCCCAACTCTTTAACTTAATGACAGCAATAGCAAATAGTGTCAGAGTGACACTGACACTGTATAGCTAATGGTTGATGGTATTAACAAGCAGCTTATTTATAAACATACTGTGCTGTCACATTTGTTAGGCTTTTTAATATTAACCTTCCAGAACTTGTCCCTTACTGGGGACAGAAGATGTTTAAACACACACAGAGGTATGGGGAAAAAAAACAGTGTCTTGTTGGGACTAAGCGTCCAAAAATTATGCCTAAACAATGGGGGCTGAATGCCTGCCTGTATTTATAAGTCTTAATTGTGAGAAGAAACAGTGGCTTGTTCTGAAGAGGAAGTATACAGTAGAAAAGAAGGACTATATAAAAAAGCAGCACATTCCTCCCAAAGATAGAATATAGGGGGTCATTTACTAATTTGAAATACGGTATCTGCGACTTTTCCCCACTCACACCAGGTCTAAAATTGTGGGCGTGGTGTGGGCTCTGCCTGCTTTGGGCGTAGAAAATGGTCTAAATGTAAGACAGTGTGAATCCACCACCAACTATGGGGCTTTATTAAGACCGGTGTTTTAGATGTGTGCCCCATAATCTTAATATAGCCACAGCAAGATAAAGAAGTTAAAATATTCTATACAGTAAAGACCTTATGATGGACCCAAAATCCGTCCCTATATTATATCACATTATATATACCTGGTACTACAGAGGTGGACATTATCTACTGGGTGAACCAAGGAAGTGGGGGAGTATTATATATACCTCGTACTACAGAGGGGGCACACCTGAAGCTGGGATCAATATAATTGTGGAAATGTGCCCTCTCCAGGAAGGCACAGGTTGCCCTCACCACATCGGCAATTGTGGATGTTCCCATGCAAAACTGAAAATGTTATGCAGAAAAAGAATTGCCAGTCGCCAAGAATCTAAGGGGAAAAAAGGTCAATTAAAACACAAAACATGTGCGGTACACTTTCACAATTATTCAGAGTAATAATTACGTTCTGGTGACACACTGCGACACATATTTGTGTCCTAGAAAGTCAGGGCTAGCCGCAACTCCAACAACAGCCGATCAACTGTACTGATCGACATGCGGCAATAATTAAAGAATTTTTGTGGGTGCTGACTAGGTTGGCATAAAGTTCAGTAAATTGGTCTTTGCAGGCCTGCTGAGCAATGAGAGGATACACCTACATTCTCTGCAGTTCTCTGCACGTGGTCAGTAGCTGACAAGGGGAAAGTGGACATCCTGCAAAGGAAAAAAAAATCACCATACTCCCAAAAAAAGCTAACTATATATAAATATTCACACAAAATAGATTTTTCCCAAATATTATTTATGTGTTTGAAGTGACTGTGGAGAATAGGTCCGTTTTTTGTATTATTTTACACTGTATTATTGCTGTCAGATGCCACAATCAGAAAACCTCAGGGATTGGCAGCACTACTTATCCCACATACTTGGGTACGGACCAGTAGACAGGCAATCGCCGATTTCCAAAGGGAAAGTGGGAATATGCTTTCCCTTTGTCCAAAAATATGGACATGACACTACAAATCAGCATATCACCGAATTTCAGGGAATATTCCTACTACTTACAAAGAAATGTACTTTCTGATTAAGTAATTTGTCACGAAGCAAATTTTTTGGTAAAATTCGTCAAAGCAGCCGAATGACTGAATACAATATTGCAGTATTTTAGAAAAGGTTGCAATTAATAACACAACTACTGGGTTTATACAGAATAGAGATCCCATGACACAGTACTGCAAAATAATTTTCTTTTTTTCAGTAAAGCTGATATTCTTGCGCCACACATCTCAAGATATGTTGAGCCTGGAGCAAAGATAATGGGCACATATGAACCCTCCTCTTTCCTTTCACTCACATCCCCCCACTTGTTGAACTTCATTGCAATATTTTGTCTCAGCCATATTAATGGGGCAACTACCGTAGGTACTTTTCTATAATGCATATCAATAGTTGCATAAATTGTACTTATTACACTATATTTGTTATCATGATTCCCGTATCTGTCCTATGATCTAGCATTGTGATGTCTAAAACAGTGCTAAGTGGAAAGCCAGAGACCAAAGCTGTCATACCCTGAAGGACCTTCACGGTCAAATTCACCTTTCTTGTAGGAAAATTCATTTTTCAAACTTGCCTCTTCTATGGAAAATTGCCCTTATAGCCTTGAGGGTCTTCTGTCATGTATCCTAATTGTTTGCTCTTTTAAGACCCATAATTATAGCCTTAAGGGCCAACTTTCAAAGATCCTACTGGTAGAAGGAGCATGCATGGAAAATGTAGAAAACCTGAAGGCAAATTCCAGACTGCATTACAGGTCTTGATTAACAGTCTTATTTGACTTCTAAATGTTCAACATGTTTGCTTTTAATAACCCACACTTTGTCTTTAGGTTTAATTTCTCACCTACTGTAGTTTTAGTGTTACAGCCAGACATTGAAAGCACTGAGACGTTTCCTTCATCCATCAGGCTAAAATGCCTCCTTGACACCAGCAGGAAGGAAGAAGACACTGTGCAACAGGTAATAGTAATGATACAGTTCCCATTATGAAATGTCCTAAACATGTGCAGATTGAAATGAAAATTACACACTCGTCTGCCAATTCTTCCCTCTTGCCTGAGCTTAATAAATAGTTTCCTTCTCCAGTCCCTTGTGATTACAGAGTTTCCAGGACAACTGCTAAACATTGGCATTAACATTTATTCCCCCATTAAGCCCCCTTGCTTATCTGTGCCTATGAATTTATTTGTATTTCCTATTACGCTTTAAACTTCAGGAAATGCAAGTTTAACCTGAATAAAACATGTCCTCCTGAGTCATGCCATTCCACATAATTTATGAGTCTTTACTGAAACCAATCATCTAGTGGAAGCAATATTATTTGATTCTTCTAGCAGCTGTTTAAGACTGCTCTCATCAGGACTAGATTATTCCTCCTTGGATAACATACGATTGGGGCTATTTATTCCTGCAGGGGTGGCATCATATTAAAATACCGTAGGTGACTACTGTTGTCCATGGCCTCTGTCTGGTATTGCATCTCGCACTTATTTAAGTGAATACTAAGCTGGTGTAGCCTACGGTTTAGGGTGCCACTGTTTCTGGAAAAATTCTGACCCTTATTAACATTCTCACACAAACCATTTAAAGAAGGCTGTTTTATAATAATGGTATGAAAAATTATGTTATATTTGATTTAATTTCAGGAAAATAAAAATCTGTGGTTTTCTAGGATCATCTTATGTTTGGCCTTTCTTTAGAATAGACCAGGGATGCTCAACCTGCGGCCCTCCAGCTGTTGTAAAACTACAACTCCCACCATGCTCTGCTGTAGGCCGATAGCTGAATGCTGGGAGTTGTAGTTTTGCAACAGCTGGAGGGCCGCAGGTTGAGCATGCCTGGAATAGACCATTAATAGCAGATCAGTGAGGATCTAACTCTTGGCATGCCAGCAGACAAGTTGATTAAGGGATGGCAGCATTTGTGTGAGCACTGCAGCATGTTCGATGTTTACCTCCATCCGTCTACCTGCATCCCATACATATATTAACTGCAGTGCAGGGTATTGATGCTTTATTCCATTCAAGTTTATAGGACAAAGCTGTAATACCTTGTATTGCTGCTTTTAAGTAGACAGTGTGCAAGTCTACAGATCAAATTAAACATCAAAGACAGAGATTTTTTTTAATCAGTTCACATGATTCCTCCCTGCTTCTAGCTTGTGGGCCAATGAGAAGGCTGCAATATCTTTGAGTTTAGCAGTAGTGTTGATTGCAAATTTTCGTAATGCTAATTTTTATTGCAAATTTTTCAATTGCCGATTTCCGCAATCAAAAAAATAATGACTGGAGATAATGAATTCTCGAATTCACGAATATATGGCAAATATTCACTAAATATCACAAATTTGAATATTGCCCTGCCGCTCATCACTAATTCTGGCATAAATGTTGACTGAAATCAATGTCAGCTATGCGTTGGCATAGATTTCAGTTTAGGCGTGTGGACTGCTGGAGGATTTGCCTAATTCATGAGTAGGCTGTGACTTGTCATAAATCAAGCACTGAAAGACTGGCATAAAACACCAGCCTCCTTAATCACTAAAATATTATCACTACCTCTTAAATAGTACCAATACCAACCTTGAATAGGCCCTCCTTTCTTCAGGGTATGCTTCATTGAGGAGTAGCACTTTATCTAGCCATTTTATGACTTCATTCTGCATTTTACAGCAGTTTTTCCCATCTATAGCGAATGCTAAGTTTTCAGTAGAGGGATTTGACTAGTAGAATAGAGGGAGGAGACAAACTGCTATGATGTGACCATACACAGCACACAGAGAAAAGAAGATCCTGTCCACTGGTCAGAAGCAACAGCAACATAGAGGATATTATACATCTGTAATGAGCAGTGTAGCTGTACATCCAGCACTGGGGTATAACAGAAAACAGTATTTCTGTTTGCCTCTCTATCTCCTTCCAGCATTTCACTTCTCCTACCCACTCTCCTGTTTATAGTCAGGATGGTATAGCCAGCTTGCAACCTGGTCCCTTAAGATGCTGATACATCGTCTCTGCTCTCAAGATGGATTTTAGCTGTGAACAAATGATCAGTTGAGGAGGCAGGACAGGGAGAAAAAGCGGTTCATAAGTGGAGGAAGAGTCATCTTTCTCTAATAAGACGTATCACACAGTTTTAAATCATATGCTTGTACTTTTTGTGTTGAAATTGCAATGCCTATTTAATGTCCTCTTCTGTTCTTTTTTGCTTAAATTTTATGTAGAAGGTTTTGTATTATGAGTATGACCAGTACAATATTTAATACCTCTAGTTTTGTCTACAAAGAATCCCCAATCATCCTGACTATATTTCATTCTAAGAATAGTTGAAAGGATGCAAACTATAGTCTATAGTTCATACTGTAAGTCGGTGAATGCAAGCTGGCGTGTCTCACTGGATCTTGATATGTCAAAGGTAACTTTATTCTATTTGTCTGTAAGACTGTTACTTGTCTAGCCGACAGCTTTCTTTTCGACTAGATTATGACTTGGATTTGCATACCCTGGAATGAAGGAACTAAATTTTAAAATTCTGCAACAGATGTTTGATGTAGATGGCTTTAAAGAGCATAACTTAAGTATAAACATGCTAAAGAACCTAAGCTCTAACATGAACCATAATACATTATAGAAAAAATGAATGCAGTCTGCTAAGTTAGTGCTGGAATGTTTGGAAAAGTACTGTATATGCTCTCACTGAATAGGTAAAATAGCTACATTACATCTAGCATTCCGCTATTGATTCTCATACAATGAGACTACATACTAAGAGTAACCCTGTCACAAAATTGCTTTATTTAATTTTTATTTTGTGATCCTGGAGACTAGTGATAAGCGGCAGGGGCAATATTCGAATCCGCGATATTTCACAAATATTTGGTAGAATATTCGTCATATATTCGCAAATTCGCAAATTCGAGATTATTTTCTTGATCGCGAAAAATCGTGGGTCACTATAGCAAAATTTTTCAAGCTGCTAGAAGTTTCCTGAGACTGGAGAAAATTGTTGGCATGGCAGAACATTACAATAGCTTTATATGCAGATAGAGTGCTCCAGTATATTTGCGATTGCGAAATCGGCAGTAATGATGCAAATATTTAGGCGCAATTCATGCAACTTCACATTTTAACAGTTCTGACTACTTATTAGTGATTGGTGCACTAAGTATTGTTGTGAAATCACAGCACTATGTATGTATGTATGGACAGCAGCTACACTATATCACTATCTAACCTACACTGACTATCTCCCACTAACTATCTGTATTATATATATAAGATAACTAACTAACTAACTAACTATCTAATGTAATGACACAGGAAAGCAGAGAGCACAGCAATAACACTGCTCTCTCTCTCAGATACTGTATACAAAATACTGCATACAAGGGTTGCTGGGGAGGTTCTTATATAGTAAAGGGTAGGCAACTTTTCTATTGGTTGCTAGGGATGTTGCTAAGCTCAGACAAAGACATTGCAGCCTTCTCATTGGCCCACAAGCAAGAGGGGAGGTTACTGATGAAATAAAATCTAGAATATTCATAATTACAAATATATATCACTATATTCTAAATATTTGCAAATTTTCAAAGTGCCCATATTCAATATTATTATTTGCTATTCAAATATTCGTGCCCAACACTACTGGAGACCCCATATATTTTTTTACAAGATCATTGACAGTGACAACTCATAATATTAAATGGCTAACTCCTGTGGAAAGCATTGGCAAAGCTAAAACTTGTTGAGAGACTCAACTCTTTTTGGCAAGAACCACTAATGATCTGCCATTGTGTGAAGCGCAAAACTATGGAGGGAATAAAGTTGCACTCCAGTTGTATAGTTAACCCAGGTCAGTCTGGAACTGTAAGTTATGTAAACCAAAATTGTGGGGTACAGGGTGTGGTATTCCTCCAAAACATGAATGTCACAAATACAGAGCATCATTCCGAACAACTCCTGATGGTTATGTCACAACTGAGGCACAAAACTTGGTGGTTACTTGGCGGTTACTCTCAGATGAGGCTCTTAGCCTAAAACGACCAATGTTTTAACAAGAGGAAGCACCCAGGGGGTAAAAATATGTCACAGGTTCCCATAGTCAAGCTTAGCTGCAGAGTTTTTTTACTACTGTATGCCAGGCAACGGCTCTCAGGCCTATCATGGTCACTCACAAGCTTTTAGTCTTTCAAGGTCTTGGTTGGCCCAATCAAAATACACAGTCTATAAAGGGAGGCAACACCCTCTCTAGTACCGCACTGGCACAGTTACAGTATATACTGTACAATACATATAAATAATAGAGGTCGATATGAATGATGGCACAAATGACAGTGGTCTAGAGTCAATTACATGGGACTCAATACCTTCTTCACTTGTTAAATGGGGCATTTTCTGTGATAGCGCTCTTCTACCACTACACTTGCAGTCTTTCCATTACAATGAGTCATCTGCCCTCTTACAGTAAGATAAGAATGCCAACATGGCTATCATCATGTCATTTTTATGTGATCTGAATTTGGTGTACATTTTGAACCTTCCCAGCCATTCTACTGTGTATAACGACTATGACCTGTTTTCATAACCTTGATGTTTTCTGTTGAGAAAAACAAAAACTGTGAGGCATATTTATTAAGACTGGCATTTTAGACACCGGTCTTAATAAGGCCCTATGCTGTCGTTGGATCTGCCAAAGTTATGTAGAGACGCCGGCCTTTACATAACCTCAGTGGATCCACCGCCGCTTCCAAATGTAAGACAGCTTCCCTTACCCACCCACGCCACTTCTTTACCTGGCGTGAGCAGGGAAAAGTCGCAGATTGCAGAGCAAAGGATCTTTGTGCCGCAATCTGCAGCAGAAATACGCCTAATATAGGCGTGTTTGTGTTTAATAAATGACCCTCTGTGTTTCTGGGACTGCAGTGCTTTAGACAAAACACCAAATGTTGCACAGTGTACAATGTACAGCAGGGATCAGCAACCTCCTGCACTCCAGAACTACAACTCCCAGAATCCTCCTTTTACTTCTATGGGAGTTACAAGAAGAGCCAAGAAAGTGTGCATGCTGGGAGTTGTAGTTTCACAGCAGCTGGAGTGCCGAAGGTTTCTGATCTACAGTATGCAATGTAGTTACATAGGTTGAAAAATAAGACACAATTCCATTAAGTTCAACCTTTCTCAATTAGTATGATATTATTTTCAGATTAATTACATGTATATTATTTAATGTATTTGCTAATGGATTATCCTGTAGCCATTTATAAATGCTGACATATTATCTGACATTACCTCTTTTAAGGTAGGGCATTCCATAGTTTGACTAACTACAAAGATGTGTGGTCAGGGGTGTACATAGAAATCACTGGGCCCCATCGTGGTGATGAACATGATTGGTCACCTCACCCTCCGTTTTTAAATGTGAGACAGCTACATGTTCACTAAACAGATCTCTTATTTTTACTTAAAAGTGCCTATGTTTCACCTCTGTTCTGCAAACAGAGAACATAAGAAACTGAGTGCAATATATGGCCATTGGATGGAGTGAAGAACTGCATCTTAAGGCCACTATAATGTATTTTTTACCCCATTTGTCCTAGGGAATAATCAGTTGATTGAGTCTTTAAAATTGTTTGATCTTCAGAACAGCATATTGCATGGATCACATATAGCTCACATCCTAGGTTTTCACTTCTTCTAGGCATACAAAACCCTAGAAATTATATTAATCCTAATTCATAATTTCACCCACTGTTTCTGAAATTAGCAAAAATGTGGTTCAAAATGGTAAGGAATAGAGATGAGCGAATTTTTCAAAAATTCGATTTGACGGTTCGCCAAATTTTTCAGGAATTATTTTGTTCAATCTGAATATACAGTACAGACCAAACGTTTGGACACACCTTCTCATTCAAAGAGTTTTCTTTATTTTCATGACTATGAAGGCATCAAAACTATGAATTAACACATGTGGAATTATATACATGAAACAATAGAATCTAACCCAAGAAAGGGTCACCAGAAACCACCCCATGAATGCACATCCGACAATGAATCAATATAAAAAGTATATAAAGTTTATTAGACACACCAACAGACACATAAAAAAATTGTATACAATTAGAACAAAGTGCGGTATGCAGTAAATATTATGTAACCAGCACATACAGGTCCACTGAATTGCCCCACCATAGGCACAAATAATAGAAACCAGCATATGATAATATAAATGTGAAGCATGAAGAGAATGTAATATAAGGTGAGACCTCTGAGAATACAAACAGACCTGAATGTGGTCACAATGGAGGGGCCAAACCTACATGAACAGCTGGTGCAGTGGACCTGGAGAAAATGAGAAAGCGCCCAACGCGTATCGCTGGAGCAATCCGGCTTCCTCAGGGGTCTGAGGAAGCCGGATTGCTCCGGCGATACGCGTTGGGCGCTTTCTCATTTTCTCCAGGTCCACTGCACCAGCTGTTCATGTAGGTTTGGCCCCTCCATTGTGACCACATTCAGGTCTGTTTGTATTCTCAGAGGTCTCACCTTATATTACATTCTCTTCATGCTTCACATTTATATTATCATATGCTGGTTTCTATTATTTGTGCCTATGGTGGGGCAATTCAGTGGACCTGTATGTGCTGGTTACATAATATTTACTGCATACCGCACTTTGTTCTAATTGTATACAATTTTTTTATGTGTCTGTTGGTGTGTCTAATAAACTTTATATACTTTTTATATTGATTCATTGTCGGATGTGCATTCATGGGGTGGTTCTGGTGACCATTTCTTGGGTTAGATTCTATTGTTTCATGCTTGTTTTCACCGCCCCTTGCACTCCGTATACTACTTGGTGTGCCCCCTAACCTTGTTACATGTGGAATTGTATACATAACAAACAAGTGTGAAACAACTGAAAATATGTCATATTCTAGGTCAGGGGTAGGCAACCTCCGGCACTCCAGCTGTTGAGAAACTACAACTCCCAGCATGCATACTTGTTCTGCTCTTCTTAGAACTCACATCGAAATGAATGGAGCATGCTGGGAATTGTAGTTTCACAACAGCTGGAGTGCCGAAGGTTGCTGATCCCTGTTCTAGGTTCTTCAAAGTAGCCACCTTTTGCTTTGATTACTGCTTTGCACACTCTTGGCATTCTCTTGATGAGCTTCAAGAGGTACAGTAGGTGAACCCGATTTTGTGTCAATCTCGCCGTATTTCTCGGCGAGATTGAGCACATACGAGCCCCATCGCGGGAGCCAGCGCCGAGCTGGCTTGCCGCGATGGAGAGCAAGCGCGTCATAGAAGAGGCGGGAGATCCGACTTGGATTCCCGCCAATTCTACACGTGTGCGGCGTTTGTTATGAATCCTGAGGGGGAAGTCCCCGCCGGATTTTAAATAAAAATCCGGCCTGGGTCCCGCCCTCAGGAGCATACCGGGCCCTTAGGTCTGTTATGGGTTGTAAGGAGAGCCCCCCCTACGCCGAAAAAAAACGGCGTAGGGGGTCCCCCTACAATCCATACCAGACCCGTATCCAAAGCACGCTACCCGGCCAGCCAGGAAGGGAGTGGGGACGAGCGAGCGCCCCCCCCCCCCTCCTGAGCCGTACCAGGCTGCATGCCCTCAACATGGGGGGTTGGGTGCTCTGGGGCAGGGGGCGCACTGCGGCCCCCCCACCTCAGAGCACCCTGTCCCCATGTTGATGAGGACAGGGCCCCTTCCCGACAACCCTGGCCGTTGGTTGTCGGGGTATGCGGGCGGGAGGCTTAACGGAATCTGGGAGCCCCCTTTAATAAGGGGGGCCCCCAGATACCGGCCCCCCACCCTAAGTGAATGAGTATGGGGTACATCGTACCCCTACCCATTCACCTGCAAGAAAAGTGGTAAAAACACAAATAAACCACACAGTGTATTAAAATATTTTATTTTTCTGCTCCGGAGGCCGCCCCCTGTCTTCTTTATTAGCTCTTTTACCAGGGGGGGCTCTTCTTCTTCCGATATCCCGACGGGTCTTCTCCGCTATCCGGGGGGGTCTTCTCAACTCTCCGGGGTTCTCCTTCTGTCTTCTCCTTCTGTCTTGTTGTCTCCTTCTGTCTTCTGTCTCCGGGGGGGGCTCTTCTTCTTCCGATATCCCGACGGGTCTTCTCCGCTATCCGGGGGGGTCTTCTCAACTCTTCGGGGTTCTCCTTCTGTCTTCTCCTTCTGTTCTTCTTCTGTCTTCTCCTTCCTTCTTGTTGTCTCGGCGCACCCCGGTTCTTCGTCTCGCGAGACTCGGCGCACCCCGATTCTTCTCTCTGTTGTTGACTCGGCGCACCCCGGTTCTTCGTCTCGCGAGACTCGGCGCACCCCGATTCTTCGTCTCGCGAGATGAAGAACCGGGGTGCGCCGAGTCAACAACAGAGAGAAGAATCGGGGTGCGCCGAGACAACAAGAAGGAAGGAGAAGACAGAAGAAGAACAGAAGGAGAAGACAGAAGGAGAACCCCGAAGAGTTGAGAAGACCCCCCCGGATAGCGGAGAAGACCCGTCGGGATATCGGAAGAAGAAGAGCCCCCCCCGGAGACAGAAGACAGAAGGAGACAACAAGACAGAAGGAGAAGACAGAAGGAGAACCCCGGAGAGTTGAGAAGACCCCCCCGGATAGCGGAGAAGACCCGTCGGGATATCGGAAGAAGAAGAGCCCCCCCCGGAGACAGAAGACAGAAGGAGACAACAAGACAGAAGGAGAAGACAGAAGGAGAACCCCGGAGAGTTGAGAAGACCCCCCGGATAGCGGAGAAGACCCGTCGGGATATCGGAAGAAGAAGAGCCCCCCCTGGTAAAAGAGCTAATAAAGAAGACAGGGGGCGGCCTCCGGAGCAGAAAAATAAAATATTTTAATACACTGTGTGGTTTATTTGTGTTTTTACCACTTTTCTTGCAGGTGAATGGGTAGGGGTACGATGTACCCCATACTCATTCACTTAGGGTGGGGGGCCGGTATCTGGGGGCCCCCCTTATTAAAGGGGGCTCCCAGATTCCGTTAAGCCTCCCGCCCGCATACCCCGACAACCAACGGCCAGGGTTGTCGGGAAGGGGCCCTGTCCTCATCAACATGGGGACAGGGTGCTCTGAGGTGGGGGGGCCGCAGTGCGCCCCCTGCCCCAGAGCACCCAACCCCCCATGTTGAGGGCATGCAGCCTGGTACGGCTCAGGAGGGGGGGGGGGCGCTCGCTCGTCCCCACTCCCTTCCTGGCTGGCCGGGTAGCGTGCTTTGGATACGGGTCTGGTATGGATTGTAGGGGGACCCCCTACGCCGTTTTTTTCGGCGTAGGGGGGGCTCTCCTTACAACCCATAACAGACCTAAGGGCCCGGTATGCTCCTGAGGGCGGGACCCAGGCCGGATTTTTATTTAAAATCCGGCGGGGACTTCCCCCTCAGGATTCATAACAAACGCCGCACACGTGTAGAATTGGCGGGAATCCAAGTCGGATCTCCCGCCTCTTCTATGACGCGCTTGCTGGGATGTGCTGTCGCTATCCCAGTGAGTGCGAGATCTCGGCACCACGTCGCCGAGTATCAGCGCGACGCTGTCGTGCTGAAAACACAATCTCACAAACACCTACTGTAGTCCCCTGAAATGGTCTGCCAACAGTCTTGAAGGAGTTCCCAGAGATGCTTAGCACTTGTTGGCCCTTTTACCTTCACTTTGCGGTCCAGCTCACCCCAAACCATCTTGATTGGGTTCAGGCCCGGTGACTGTGAAGGCCAGGTCATCTGGCGCAGCACCCCATCACTCTCCTTCATGGTCAAATAGCCCTTACTTTCAAAGTTTTCCCAATTTTTCGGCTGACTGACTGACCTTAATTTCTTAAAGTAATGATGGCCACTCGTTTTTCTTTACTTAGCTGCTTTTTTCTTGCCATAATACAAATTCTAACAGTCTATTCAGTAGGACTATCAGCTGTGTATCCACCTGACTTCTCCTCAACGCCACTGATGGTACCAACCCCATTTATAAGGCAAGAAATCCCACTTATTAAACCTGACAGGGCACACCTATGAAGTTAAAACCATTTCAGGGGACTACCTCTTGAAGCTCATCAAGAGAATGCCAAGAGTGTGCAAAGCAGTAATCAAAGCAAAAGGTGGCTACTTTGAAGAACCTAGAATATGACATATTTCCAGTTGTTTCACACTTGTTTGTTATGTATATAATTCCACATGTGTTAATTTATAGTTTTTGAGGCCTTCAGTGTGAATCTACAATTTTCATAGTCATGAAAATAAAGAAAACTCTTTGAATGAGAAGGTGTGTCCAAACTTTTGGTCTGTACTGTATTTGCGGCAAATTTGGTTAAAAAACTGCTATTTCCTGGCTGCAGAGAGCCTTTATAGTGGTGTAGAACACTGTGCCTTGCAGTAACACACATAGGGAGTCTGCTTTGGTATTAAAATAATACTGTCCGTATGACATGCAGATGACAGGCGTCGCTCTTAGAATCACTGCACACTTCACTTATTAGAGCACGGGGCCAAAACTGACCAAATAACTCAAGTATGAACTCAGCCTTACAGGTCGATGTTATCGCCAATAAGAAGCTGATTCCACATAGATGTCTACAGAACCTGTTCTATTAAACGCTTATACAAGTAGAGCCCCCCCCGGACAGAGTGGAGAGGGTGTCAGCAGTAAGTTTGTGTTGACGTCACTGATTATTTTGCCCCTCCTCTGATCCATCAGAACAATAACCCACAAAAAACAAATCCTGTCTGTGGAGCATCCGCCTTCACTCGGTTAGCATTTGCTCAATAATCCAGAAGTATTGCTAATGCCAAAAAAAAAACACAAATGACACGTGACACGTGAATGGAATATTTGCATGTCTGTGTTTTGTACCCACTCCTGCTTTTGGCTACCAAATCATAAGCCAATTCTGATGGAACCATACAGGCCTTACAGCTGGATCCATTGTGTGTCTCATTTTTCCTTCCTTCTCACAGATAAGAAGAAGGGTCAAATAAATGATGATGTCAGCAAGGCCAAAAGGAAAAATACTGGCCCAGTCATGAAGAGGGGAGGGTGGGAACAGCATGAGAAGTCCACAGAGTGGACCTATGACATAGTGGAGAGGTGGAAGCCGAATGAGGAGACCATAGAGTGGCCTAATGACAGAGTCTGGAGGTGGCGGCAGCATCAGGAGGCCACAGAGTGGCACGATGACGAAGGATTGCGGAGGTGGTGGCAGCATCAGGAGGCAACAGAGTAGCATGAGGACGAGAGATTTTGGAGGTGGCAACAGCATGAGGAGGCCACAGAGTGGCACGGAGACAAAGTGTGGAGGTGTCAGCAGTACGAGGAGGCAACTGAGTGACACAATGACTGAGTCTGGAGTTGGCAGCAGTATGAGTGTCACGGCTGTGTCATGGTCTGTAGTTCCAATAACCTCAGGCTACAAGCCCAAGTACTATAACAGCCCACACCCCGCTCCACCTTGCTCACACTTTAACCCCATACCCACCAGAATGGGAAGGAACAACAACCTTAAAGGGCAAGTGTGTAAACATGCTAAAAACTACACATTGCCACCTGCAACAAGCATGCATGGCTAAAGTGTCAAGGTCCACTACCACCCGACCATGACACAGCCGTGACAACCTTAGAAGCGCACCCAGCCTTTGAAACCTCCCCCTTTTGATCACGTGGATAGACTCCGATCACGTGACTGGGGATCACGTGAACAAGGCAGAAGGTCCTTGATACCTACTCTGGCGTCCGACCGCATGCGGAACTGATCTTCCAAGAGAGACTGAATTGGACCACACGCCTTCTGGAGGGGTACAGTACAGAGTAATCTGCGGACATGTACTTACATTTATGCCCGATTCGATTACCATATGCCTATCATAGTTCATGCTTGTAATGGAGCAATGATATATGGGAAGCAGGCTGCAGCGATCCCCATCTGTCATTAGCATCACCTCACATTAGAGTTGGTAGCGTCACTTGGACATCCTACACCTGGAGTTTTGGTTACGGTATTGCGGACCTATACGAACTCATATATCCCAAACAAGGGATATAGAGCTCCAACGACCAGTCTCCTGACGTACTTCAATATCAGGAACATCCAGTGACTTTCTATAGTTATACTATTTTATATTTATTTTATATCTATTTTATATGTATTTTATTACCATTTTTATGGCGCCACTACATGTGTGATTTAATGATTTTTTAAAATATTATATTGTTTTGATGAAGTGAATATTTACTCCATTTCATCTATGTCATTTGAATAAATCCACTACTGCTTATACTGTTTGTCCATCTGGTACCAGGTAGTTGAGTGCCCCCTACCATTGTATACATATCTTTTGCTTTCTCTGCGACCAAGGGTAGGCCGCAAGGGTTGTGCACCGCATCCAGTTGATGCGAGAGGTTGGAGCCACTGTAACATTTAAATTTTCTTGAATTTAACACTTGCAGATCTGGAAAATATTGTTTTTTGAAAAAAAAAGTCAGTTTTTCAAACCCCAGAAAATGATGGGTGTATTTCTACCTTAAATTGCACACTGACTAATCCAGATGTTGTAGTTTTCCCCCCCAAAAATGGTGATTTGCAATGTCCCAAAAGCTCAGATGCAGTGCTGGTGCACTGAGCTTGCATAAAATGGCCACCGCCACCCACCTAACTAACAGAATTATAAGTTGTTGTTTTTTTGGTCAATTCTAAGTTATTTTTTTCACTTTAGCATAATAATAGTTTTGAAACAAAAAAAAATATGTTTTAGTGTCTCCATGCTCTGAGAGCTATTGTTTTTTTTTATTTTTTGGGCGATTATAGAAAAAAAAAAAGTCAAAATGGCCGATGCACCATTTTTTGTCCGGTTCACTTCCCTCATAAAATAAAAAAATAGAGCTCTCGCATATAGGCCTAGTACTGTGATGGCTAACCTCCGGCACTACAACTGTGGTAAAACTACAACTCCCAAGATGCCCCCTTGCTTGGCTGTCCTCAGAACTCCATAGAAATGAATGGAGCATACTGGGAGTCGTAGTTTCACCACAGCTGGAGTGCAAGAGGTTAGCCATCACTGATCTAGTATATATAAGCTAAAAGACGGCTATATTATTGTAATAATTAATAATAGTTCCCATTGATGTATCCACTAGACAACTGTGTCTCCAGTTATGTCCTTTTTTGCAGTGGAATAATATCCAATCGCAGTATATAGAGACTAGGTAATAGTCAGTGAACTAGCACTCTTCCTTTTGAGCTGGGACTTGCAGTACTATGGGGATTTAATGCGAGGGGACAGACTGTAATGTGTACTGTTCGCAAGTCTCCCCGGTCCGCAATCTGCCATTCAGCCTTTATGGTTGTGCTGGGACTTGCGGTACTACAGAAATTACTGTTACTCATGAGTCTTCCCATTCCACCGCTCATCCTGAGGGGGCTGAGAAATCTCATGCTGTGACATGATGACGTCACTGTGCCTGGCCAGCGTGGTGATGCACACGTCACCCCACACAAGATTTCACGCGGTTTATGCAATTAAGATGGCCTTGACAGCCACTTCACATGCATATGATTGAGGTGAGTATGTATTTTTTTTTTTTCTGCCATCTCAGGAAAAATTGATTCGTTACCATGATGTGAGAGGAAATTCGGCTTCACGGCAAATCAAATTTTTCCTGAAACTCGGATGGAAGTCCACTTTGATTTGTTCAACAGCTAACCACTGAGCCACTGTGCTGCCCACTACATGGGGAATGCAAGTAGCTACTAAAACAGACATGTCAAGAGAGGTGACAACTCCTATTTAAAACTACAGATTTAAATGGTTTACTTGGACTATAAGTACATTGGAATTTAGACAAATTAAAATATGTAAAAACACGCACAAAGTACCAACTACAATGACAAAAAGATACAAAAAGGTAAATCCCTAAGAAGAATCCAGACAGAGCATATTTTGGAAAGCAGATAATTCCGTGGAGACAGTTTGTACTTTGCTTCTGCTAAGTAAGCACTTTACCGTTTTATTACACAATTTTTTTTTTATGTCATAACAAATTAATTTTTACATTCATATAAGATAGGGCCAGGGTCTATCCATAGTATTCAGTATATTGGGCAGACTAGATGGGCCAAATGGTTCTTATCTGCCGACACATTCTATGTTTCTATAAAGCCTTGAAAACATTGAATACTGTAATTCTTTTCATTCTTCTTATGAACTCCTCTTTTATGCACATATAAATAGCAATGTTCTTGAAGAGATTGACTTTGCTGCACCATAATGACTGTTTAGAGCATAAGTGCAAAACATCAGGAGTAGGTTTGAGCGAACCCGAACTGTAAAGTTCGGGTTCGTACCGAACTTTACGGTGTTCGGCACCCGAACCCGAACATTTCAGTAAAAGTTCGGGTTCGGTGTTAGGGTAATACTAATATACCATCGGATCGGAGTTTTCTCCAATCCAATGGTATATTTTAACTTAAAGCGTCCCCATCACCATGGGAACGCCTCTATGTTAGAATATACCATCGGATTTGAGTTAGATCGTGAAAACTCAGATCCGACAGTATATTCTAACACGGGCTTTCCCATAGTGATGGGGACGCTTCAAGTTAGAATATACTGAGAACTGTGGACATAACGGCACCTGAGGGGTTAATTGTGCAGATCACAGCGCCCTGTAAGAGATCAGGTGCTGCCAGGCAGCAGGGGGCCAGACCCCCCTCCCTCCTCAGTATTAAAATCAGTGGTGGCCAGTCCGGAAGAGTCAACTCAGCAAGCAAGGAGAGAAAAAAACATGTATTTACAGAATACAACAGAAATTATTAAAAGGCTACACAATGTGGACAAAAGTATTAGGACACCTACACATTACACCTACAGAAGCTTTTGTGACATCCCATTCTAAATCCAGGCATTAATGTGGACTTGTTCTCTCTTTACAGCTAATCCACTGTTATGGGAAGGCCTTCTACAACAGTTTGGAGTGTGTCTGTGGGAATTTTGCCCATTCATCCAGAAGAGCATTTGTGAGGTCAGACACTGATGTTGGACGAGAGAACCTGCTTTGCAGTTTCCACTCTAGCTCATCCCAAAGGTGTTAGATTGGTTTAAGGTCAGGGCTCTGTGTGAGAAAGTCAATTTCTTCCACGTCAAACTCACCTAACCGGACCTTGCTTTTTGCACTGAAGCACAGGCCTTCTCTAAACGGTTACCACAAAGTTGAAAGTGTATAATTGTCCACAAAGCTTCACCAGAACTAAGGATTTAGGCAAATCTTTAAAAAGAACCACATAACATTTCTCATTCTCCATCAAACTTTACAGTTGGCTCTGTGCATTCAACAGGTTATGTTCTCCCATGTGCTATGCCAGGATTATCTGAGTGTGTTTCTGCCTGCTTTGGTAAGCTAAGAGCTGACATTCATTACTTTTAGCTTATCGGAGCAAGCAGGAGCCTGCAAAAGGGGCATCTCATCTCCATAGTGTGGGGATTCACTCTGGTAGGCAGGGTAAGCGGACGCAGTACAGAGGCAAAAACAAGGTTGTAAAGCAAAGTTCAGTGTTTTAGTCACACATAAGGAAAAACAAGCCAAAAATAACGGTGTTCAGTTTTGGTGCCTGTTAACACCACGCAAAGTCCACAGTGCAAAAAAACTTCACCTGGTCAGCAGTTTTCCACCCACAGTCCACAGCAGGCTTTAGAGGCCTGTTTCCCCAGCATGCGGCTCTCAAGACACAGACTCCACAGCTTCTCTGTCATGGAGGATAATCCACCCCAGCTGAACGTGCTGGCTGGGTTTTTATATCCCAGCCAAAACCCGGCCTAGAACCGTGGGGAACAGCCACCCACCCTGCTCTTTGGCTGCTCCCAATAAGATCGGCTTTACAGCCATACTAACAGCTGAATTGTCAGACTGCAACTGCAAAACTGACACTTCAGGGAAAAACCCGGTTCTTACCTCACCGAGGCCAGGAACCTCGGTGACACGTATCTTTCGTCAATGGCGGCCCCTTGTTCCTTCTTACAATAGTCATATGTATCACCGTCCTCAGGACAGTAATACAGATAGATGTGCTGCGGCGGGGCAGAGGAGGGAGAGGCGTCTCCCTTCCCCGTTCTTCTGATAGGCTGCAGGCACTAGGACTGCAGCCTATCAGAGGCTGGTGCAAGTGGCGAGATGACGTCATTGCGCCACCTGAGCCGTACAGTGCGGGACACATGCCGGAAGAGGCCTGCATCACATCGCTGCCAGCCTGGTAGAGGTAAGTATGTGTTAATTTTTATATGGTACTACTTACTGGCACATGATTGGGGGGCATCTATGGGGCCAATTGTTAATGGCACATGATTGGAGGCATCTATGGGGCACTTGTTACTGGCACATGATTGGGGGGCATCTATGGGGGCTCCTGTTACTGGCACATGATTGGGGGGCATCTATGGGGCACTTGTTACTGGCACATGATTGGTTGGCATCTATGGGGGCACTTGTTATTGCCACATTATTGGGGAGCAACGATGGTGTGTCACGGATGAAGTTAGCAGACCTCACGTAGTTGCACAAAGAGGACCGGCACTCACTCAAGTAGAATAATAATAGAATATTTAATGAACCATTAAATATTCTATTATTATTCTACTTGAGCGAGTGCCGATCCTCTCTAATTGACCTTGTGCTTTTGGTGGAGGTCTTATACTTTACACAAGTAAAGCAACATTCACTTAGCCAGAAACTATGCTAATTGCTTTAATAGAGCATTTAGTAACATTTTCTACTATCTACATATATGTTTTCCTTACCTTTCCTCTTGGCTAATATCATAAGATATTTGGCACAAAAGGATTAGCTCTTCAAAACAACATGCTTTTCAGATTTTCTGTCATGAGATGTTTATCCTATATGTGTCTTTGAACGGCAACCCACTAGTTGTATGTAAAATGGCAAGGTTTTGTTAGCATATCGCAATATTGTATTGAATTTACTTCATGAGAAAATGGTAAGGTAAGAGTGGACACCTCTGTGTGTGACAGTAAGATTTTTTTTGAGGATGTACCCTAAGATTTATATTACAACTTCATTAGGGTTTTTGGTGGTTGCTGAAAGGTTAGGAGATACATAGATGTGAGGCTACAGGTAGGGTTGAGCGAACTCAAACTGTAAAGTTCAGGTTCGTACCGAACTTTAGGGTTTTTGGACCCCGAACCCTTTTCAGTAAAAGTTTGGGTTCGGGTTCGGGTTCGGTGTTCGGCAATTTAATGGCGCTTTTTGAAAGGCTGCAGAGCAGCCAATCAACAAGCGTTTAACTCGTGTGCCCTTAGAAGCCATCACAGCCATGCCTACTAATGGCATGGCTGTGATTGGCCAGCGCAGCATGTGACCCAGCCTCTATATAAGCTGGAGTCACGTAGCGCCTCATGTCACTCTGCTCTTATTAGTGTAGGGATAGGATGCTGCTGCTGTGAGGCAGAGAATAGGAAAGAATCTTTAATCTGAAGTGCTTGTTAACTCAGCGATCTAACTAGATTTTGTTTTGTGAGTGCAGTGCACAATCTTTTTCCCCTGCACTGAGCCCAGTGACACAGAAAAATTACTTTTATCTGTCTGTTAGATAGGTGGGCAGCCATTTTATGGAAGTTTAGTGCACCAGCACAGCATATGTGCATTTGTGACAGTGAAATAGCTTGAAATACTGCAATTATATTCTGGGTTTAAAAAAATCACCCATTTTTTGGCAATACCCTACATCTGTGGCCTTTGCAGCATTTGTCATTGTTAAATACAAGCTTGAAATACTGCAATAATTTTCTGGGTTTAAAAAAGCACCCATTTTTGGCAATATACTACATCTGGGGCCTATGAAGCATTTGTCAGTGTAAAATTTAAGCTTGAAATACTGCAATAATTTTCTGGGTTTTAAAAAACACCCTTTTTGGGCAAAATACTAAATTTTACAGCCCTTGCTGCATCTGTCAGTGTGAAATACAAGCGTTAGATACTGCTGTCATATTCTGTTATTAAAAAAAACACCCATTTTGGGCAAAATCCTCATTTTGCGGTGTTTGCTGCATCTGTTATTGTTAAATACAAGCTTGAAATACTGCAATAATTTTCTGGGTTTTAAAAAACACCCTTTTTGGGCAAAATACTAAATTTTACAGCACTTTCTGCATCCGTCAGTGTGAAACATAAGCGTTAGATACTGCTGTCATATTCTGTTATTAAAAAAACACCTCTTTTGGGCAATACCCTACATCTGTGGCCTTTGCAGCATTTGTCATTGTTAAATACAAGCTTGAAATACTGCAATAATTTTCTGGGTTTAAAAAAGCACCCCTTTTTGGCAATACCCTACATCTGGGGCCTATGCAGCATTTGTCAGTGTGAAATTTAAGCTTGAAATACTGCAATAATTTTCTGTGTTTTAAAAAACACCCTTTTTGGGCAAAGTACAAAATTTTACAGCCCTTGCTGCATCTGTCAGTGTGAAATACAAGAGTTAGATACTGCTGTCATATTCTGTTATTAAAAAAAACACCCATTTTTGGCAAAATCCTCATTTTGCTGCGTTTGCTGCATCTGTTATTGTTAAATACAAGCTTGAAAGACTGCAATAATTTTATGGGTTTAAATAAGCACCCATTTTTGGCAATACCCTACATCTGGGGCCTATGCAGCATTTGTCAGTGTGAATTTAAGCTTGAAATACTGAAATAATTTTCTGGGTTTTAAAAAACACCCTTTTTAGGCAAAATACTACATTTTACAGCCCTTGCTGCATCTGTCAGTGTGAAATACAAGCTGTGATGAATACCACACCTCGTGCCCGCTTAACGTCAACTACGCCGAGCTCACGAGACCTGGTATGGTCACGGGTTCACCAAAAACGGGAAGTTACGCCCTCCAGTGGAGCACGTAAGGTCAGGTTGGTATAGCTTACACACACCTCCTGTCCACGCGGGCACAGAGAGGCAACAAGCTGAGAGAGCCTTTTCACTGCCGCAGTGAAACAGCGCTTCCTCAGCCCGTATCTGCCATCAGTTCTCGTTTGATATAAGCCTGGTCCGCTAACGGGATTATATAGGGTCAGAAACCAACCCGCGGTAGCTTATAACTAGGCCAAAACACGGACGTGGGGATTCGTGATCGAGATACAAGATAGCACAAGATTAAATTATAGATTTAATCGCCGTATGGGCACACTAGATTTCACACAATATACACAGACAATATATACAGTGGTCTGAGGTTACAGATTACAGGTTATATGGTTACAACAGGGTTAAGCAGTGTAAAAGTCAGTTACCGGGTAAGATGAAAGTTCCTTTGAGATGTTCTTTGCTGGAGTCCACATGAAGGGCCGTGATCTCAGCTATTTCCTGGGTCCCTCTAAACACATTTTTAGGATGTGACCCTTCTTCAGAGAAAGACGCGCCTACTTGCCAGCACCAGACTTTTAACCTGTAGCCAGCCCCTCCCCTCCCGGCCTCAGGGAGGGGTCCACTCCCCCTCTTCTGGGCTGGCAGCAAATGACCCACAAAACCCTTTAGGGTTCATAGCTCCAGACCAGAGGGTCATAGGGAGATGGTTCTGGGACCAATGGACCTGCCCGGGTTCCGGCTACAAGTAGAGCCCAAACCTGGTACCGTTATGTGATTTCTATGGGGAGATATGGATATCTACCTACGCTGACCTCGTCCCATTAAACAAAGACCATGGGAACGTACCTCGTGGCCACCGGGACACAAATATGTATCCGGTTTGCACCTGCGATGGCCAGGCGGTTCATAATTCCTTATGAAAGGTAGGTGCTAAAATGTCTGGGAGGTCTCATTGATCCTGGGCAAGGGCGGATACCCCCAGCTGGGGGTTTTCCTGCAGGATTCAGTTGGCTCTAAACTGGTGGAGGTGAGGTGTGACCTTCTCCTTGAAGCCTGGACCCCCTGGGGGCTTTCTTCCTTGCCAACTGACACTCAGATGGCTGGGGGGTGGAAACTAATTTTGCATGTACACTGAACATGCCAAGAGGTGCATCAGATGACAATCAGGCCTGGGGCTTTGAAGCAGGGCCCTCCTGTGGAGTTCACTACCTCCGCTATCTGTCAGCAAATGGGGGTGTGAGGACATGGCTGACAGTAAATATTAATCCATATTCCTCACACAAGCGTTAGATAGTGCTGTTTTATTCTGTTATTTAAAAAAAAACAAATTTTGGACAAATTACTAAATTTGCAGCTTTTGCTGCATCGGTCAATGTGAAATACACGCGTTAGATACGGCTGTTATATTCTGTTATTAAAAAAACACCCATTTTGGGCAAGATCCAAAATTTCAGGAGAATGAGGAGAGCATCAAATAAGGGACGTGGCCCCGGTGGTGGTGCTGCTGATGGAGCTCCTGTTGCATGGAGAGGACGTGGTCGATCTGTGCCAGCTACACGCACAAGTGAAACACCTTCTTCAGGTGTTAGTAGGCGACAGAACCTTCAGCGTTTTTTGGTCGGACCTAATGCGGCTCTACGAATGGTGAGGCCAGAACAAGTACAGGCGATAGTAGATTGGGTTGCTGACAGTGCCTCCAGCTCCTTCACATTGTCTCCCACCCAGTCTCCTGCTGAAATATCAGTTAGCACCTGCAGCTGATGTTCATCAGTCTTTCAACTCACCCCCTTGCAAATCAGCCAAGCAGTCTGAGCCCCAAGTCATGCAGTAGTCTCTTCTGCTTTTTGATGACTCTGCTAGCAGGGTTTCCCAGGGCCATCCACATAGCCCTGCCCTAGAAGTGGAAGAGATTGAGTGCACCAATGCCCAACCACTTATGTTTCAAGATGAGTACATGGGAGGACCTCGACCCCACATGGAATCAAGGTCATGCGAGTGACCTGTGTAGTTCGGAGGAAGAGGCGGTAGTCGCACAGAGCCACCAATACAGCAGAAGAGGGAGCAGGGTGCAAAAGCGGAGCGGCCGTCCCCTAGACAGTACGCCTGCTACTGCCCAACGTAGCAAGGTACCGAGCACACCAAAGCCAGCTCCAAGGAGTTCCCTGGTGTAGCAGTTCTTCAGACAATGTGCTGACGACAAGACACGAGTGGTTTGCATGCTGTGCAATCAGAGCCTGAAGCGAGGCATAAACGTTCTCAACATGAGCAGAACCTGCATGACCAGGCATCTAAGTGCAAAGCACGAGTTGCAGTGGAGTAGACACCTTAAAAACAAAGAAAGGTCTCTGGCTTCTCCTGCTTCCTCTTCTGCTGCAGTCTCGGCCTCTTCATCCACCTCTGAAGTGACAGTGGCACCTGCCACCCCGCAGAGGATCTGCCAGCAACACCACCACCTGGGTCACCAAGCATCTCCACAATGTCCCACGGAAGCGTTCAGCTCTCCATATCCCAAACACTGGAGTGGAAGAGGAAGTACCCCCCTACCCACCCGCGAACCAGCATTTCAAAACTACTGGCCTTTGAAATGCTGTCATTCCGTCTGGTGGAGATGGAGAGTTTTAAAAGCTTTATGGCGGTGGCTGACCCACAGTACGTCATGCCCAGGCGCCACTACTTTTCCAGGCGAGCCATCCCTTCCCTGCACAACCAAGTAAAGGGACAAAATTAGGTGTGCACTGCGCAACCACATCTGTGGCAAGGTCGACCTAACTATGGAAACGTGGACCAGTAAGCACGGTCAGGGACGTTATATCTCCATAACAGCACACTGGGTAAATGCAGTGGCGGCTGGGCATGAGGCGGATAGCAGTTTGATGCATGTCCTTCCACCACCGAGGATTGCAGTGCGCTTCAGTTTGCCTCCTGTTGCTTCCTCCTCCTACTCCGCTTCCTGATCCTCTACCGGCTCCTCCTCCTGTCAGCGTAACAACTTCACCACCAACTTCAGCACAGCCAGGGGTAAACGACAGCAGGCAGTTTTATAACGTATCTGTTTGGGGGACAAACCCCACACAGCGCAGAAGGTGTGGACTAGTGTTGATCACGAGTATTAGAATTGCGAATTTTTATCGCGAATATAGGTACTTCGAAAATTTGCGAATATTTAGAATATAGTGATATATATTCGTAATTTTGAATATTCAAGATTTTTTTTATTGCGAATTTTCGTAATGCAAATTTTTAATTGCCAAGTAAAAACATGATTCCTCCCTGCTTCTTGCTTGTGGGCCAATGACTCATTGGCCCACAAGCAAGAAGCAGGGAGGAATCATGACTTTAAATGGTAAAAATGATAAATATTCTAAAAAACAAATATATAGCACTATATCGAATATATTAGTTTTTTTTGAATATTCGTAATATTCTAAAACAAGAATATAGCGAATATTAATTTTTTTTTAATATAGAGCAATTTAGCTAATATAGTGCTATAATCTTATTTGCCTAATCTGAAGTTCAGACTGGAAAAAAAGTCAACTATTGAAAAAAAAAAAGATTATAGCACTATATTAGCTAAATTGCTCTATATTTTATTTATTTTTTTATATTCGCTATATTGCTATATATTCTTGTTTTAGAATATTACGAATATTTGAAAAAACTAATATATTCGATATAGTGCTATGACTCATTGGCCCACAAGCAAGAAGCAGGGAGGAATCATGTTTTTGCTCAGCAATTGAAAAATTAGCGATAAAAATTCGCATTATGAAAAATTCGCATTACAAAAAATTTGCATATTACGCGATCATTACCTTGTCGATTTTTTCAAGTAAAGAAAATCGTAGAACATAACGAATATTCGAATTCGCAAATATTCGCTGAATATTCAACAAAATTTTTGTGTAATATCGCAAATTCCAATATGACCCCTGCCGCTCATCACTACTGTGGACGGCATGGAACAACAGACCGATGAGTGGTTAGTGCCAGTGAGCCTCATGCCCAGCCTGGTGGTGTGCGATAATGGGCGAAATCTCGTAGCAGCTCTGGGACTAGCCGGTTCGATGCAGGGATTTGCCTGGCGCATGTGCTGAATTTGGTGGTGCAGAGGTCACTTAAAAATTACCCCGATATGTCAGCGCTGCTGCATAAAGTGCAGGCCGTCTGTGCGCGCTTTTGGCGTTCTCACCCTGCTGCTGCTCGCCTGTCAGCGCTGCAGCATAACTTCGGCTTCCCCGCTCACCGCCTCATTAGCGACGTGCCTACACGGTGGAACTCCACCTTGCACATGCTGGCCAGACTGTGCGAGCAGCAGCAGGCGATAGTGGAGTTTCAGCTGCAGCACGCACGGGTGAGTAGCTCTGTGGAACAGCACCACTTCACCACCAATGACTGGGCCTCCATGCGAGACTTGTGTTCCTTGTTGCGCTGTTTCAAGTACTCCACCAACATGGCGAGTGCCGATAACGCTGTTCTCAGCGTTACTATCCCACTTCTATGCCTCCTTGAAAAACGCTTCTGGCGATAATGGAAGAGGATGTGGCACAGGAGGAGGAGGAAGAGGGATCATTTCATAGGGTTTTCAGCCAGTCATTCACAAGTAGCTCAGAGGGTGGGTTCCTGCACCCACAAACCCCAGGTACACAAATTTCCAGCCAGGGCACAGTTCTGGAGGGGGATGAGGTGGAGGACGAGGAGATGGAGGAGGAGGAACCATGTTCACAGCAGGGTGTCACCCAGACCAGCTCATGGCCATCACTGGTGCGTGGTTGGGGGAATACAGAGGACACAGAGGATACACCTCCAATAAAGGACAGCTTTTCGTTGCCTCTGGGCAGCCTGACACACATGACCGATTACATGCTGCAGTGTCTCCGCAACAACCGACGAGTTGCCCACATTCTAACTTGTTCTGATTACTGGGTGGCCACGCTGCTGGATCTCTGTTACAAGGACAACTTACCATCCTTAATTCCATCACTGGAGCGTGATCGTAACATGCTCGAGTACAAGCGCACGCTGGTAGACGCGCTGCTGGTGGTATTCCCACCTGACAGTGGGGGCACAGTGGAAGCACAAGGCAAAGGCAGAGGAGGAGGAAGAGGTCTCCAAAGCAGCTGGGGCACCGCCAGCACCTCAGACGGCAGGGTTAGCATGGCCGAAATGTGGAAAAGCTTTGTTAGCATGCCACAACAACCAGCACCACCAGCTGATATGGAACGTCTTAGCAGGAGGCAGCATTTCACCAACATGGTGGAGTAGTATGTGTGCACAAGCCTACACGTACTGACTTATGCGTCTGCCCACTTCAACTTCTGGGTCTCAAAATTGGGCACATAGCCTGAGCTTGCCCTTTACGCCTTGGAGGTGCTGGCCTGCCCTGCAGCCAGTGTATTGTCTGAATGTTTGTTTAGCACGGCATGGGGCGTTATCACAGACAAGCGCAGCCGCCTGTCCACAGCCAATGTGGACAAGCTCACGTTCATTGAAATGAACCAGGCATGGATCCCACAGGACTTGTCCGTACCTTGTGCAGAATAGACATGCATACCGGCCTTACCCAGCCATTGTTATACTACAGAGCAATTGCTCATTGTTGTATTTTTGATATTTCCCACTCTTTTTTTTTTTTTAACCAAACAACAGTGTTGGCTATCTCCTTCTCCTCCACCGCCGCTTCCACCTACACCGCTACGTCCGCTGCCTCCTCAACCTCCTACTCCATATGGACTTCCACCTCATACATCAAGATAATTTTTTTTTTATTTGTACATATTTTATTTTATTTTATGTCATTTCAATAATTTGTCTGTTACATTTTGGGGTGAAATTCACCAATTTTTTGCTGTGATAAACCCCTGCTCTACCTAGTAGACAGGTAAACAAATTTCCCTAATTTGTCAGTTACATTTTTGGGTGAAATTCACTAATTTTTGGCTGTGATATACTCCTGCTCTACCTAGTAGATAGGTTAACAAATTTCACTAATTTGTCTGTTACCTTTTCGGGTGAAATTCACCAATTTTTGGGCTGTGATATACTCCTGCTCTACCTAGTAGACAGGTTAATAAATTTCACTAAATTCTCTGTTACATTGTCGGGTGACATTCACCAATTTTTGGCTTTGATATACCCCTGCTCTACCTAGTTGACAGGTTAATACATTTCACAAATTTTTCTGTTACATAGTTGGGTGACATTCACCAATTTTTTGCTGTGATAAACCCCTGCTCTACCTAGTAGACAGGTAAACAAATTTCCCTAATTTGTCAGTTACATTTTTGGGTGAAATTCACTAATTTTTGGCTGTGATATACTCCTGCTCTACCTAGTAGATAGGTTAACAAATTTCACTAATTTGTCTGTTACCTTTTCAGGTGAAATTCACCAATTTTTTGGCTGTGATATACTCCTGCTCTACCTAGTAGACAGGTTAATAAATTTCACTAACTTCTCTGTTACATTGTCGGGTGACATTCACCAATTTTTGGCTTTGATATACCCCTGCTCTACCTAGTTGACAGGTTAATACATTTCACAAATTTTTCTGTTACATAGTTGGGTGACATTCACCAATTTTGGGCTGTGATATACCCCTGCTCTACCTAGTAGACAGGTAGACAAATTTCACTAATTTGTCTGTTACATTTTCGGGTGAAATTCGCAAATTTTTGGCTGTGATATACCCCTGCTCTACCTACTAGACAGGTTAATAAATTTCACTAATTTTTCTGTTACATTGTCGGGTGACATTCACCAATTTTTGGCTGTGATATACCCCTGCTCTACCTAGTAGACAGGTTAATAAATTTCATTCATTTTTCTGTTACATGTCTGGTGATATTCACCAATTTTTGGCTGTGATATACCCCTGCTCTACCTAGTTAACAGGTTAATAAATTTCACAAATTTTTCAGTTACATAGTTAGGTAACATTCACCAATTTTTGGCTGTGATATACCCCTGCTCTACCTAGTAGACAGGTAAACAAATTTCACTAATTTTTCTGTTACATTCTTGGGTGACATTTTACCATTTTTGCCGTGAATAAACCCCTGCTCTGCATAGGTGACAGGGACCGAATTTTTTTTAAATCATCTGTTCCATTGGTGGGTGACATTAACCCATTTCTGGTAATGAAAAACCCCTGCTCTGCATAGGTGACAGGGACTTAAATTCCTAAAATTGGTCTTTATTTGGCCCTTTCATTCGATCCTTCTGCTTTAATAATTTGTCCAACATTTCAGCTTGATCACTTTGCAGCCATTGACCTCACTTGGATGTGGTCTCCCTTTCTCACGCTCCTTCTCTGGCGTGGAACCCTGATTCGCCGCTAACAGTGATCAACATGGTAGGCGCAGAAAAGAACATCGAAAGTTGATAGAGCAGATATCCAATTGGATCGTGGACATCACGGGGACATGCGACATGGTGGAGCAGTATGTGTGCACACGCCTTCACGTACTGACTGATGGGTCTGCCCCCTTCAACTTCTGGGTCTACAAATTGGGTATATGGCCTGAGCTTGCCCTTTACGCCTTGGAGGTGCTGGCCTGCTCTGCATCCAGTGTGTTGTCTGAACGTTTGTTTAGCACAGCTGGAAGGGTTATAACAGGTTATATTTCCCAATGTTTTGGGGTGTACTCTAATTTAAACAAAAATAAAATAAAAAATAAAACCAAAAAGCATTGTAGGCTACCTCCTCATCCTCCACCGCCACTTCCACCTACACCGCCACATCCACCGCCTCCTCAACCTCCTACTCCATATGGACCTCATCCTCCAAGATCAAGATTATTATTTTTTATTTTTCCGTATTTTATAATATTTGAAGTCATTTCCCTATCCACATTTGTTTGCAGAGCACTTGCCATGCTCTTAACCACATTTTGATGCCATTTGCAGCCCTCTAGCCCTTTCCATGACTTTTTTACAGCCATTTTAGTGCTCAAAAGTTCGGGTCCCCATTGACTTTAATGGGGTTCGGGGTCAAGTTCGGGTCCCGAACTCAAACTTTTTTGTGAAGTTCGGCCGAACCCATCGAACCCGAACATCCAGGTGTCCGCTCAACTCTAGCTACAGGTAATCTCCTATCTGCACCCCAGATGATATCTTTCGTCCTGCTGGCACCTTAGGATAAGTGCACACTTGTTACAGGCATTCCAGTATCCTGTTCCGGCAGTGGAACAGAATAGCAGAATCGCTGTATTTGACATAGCTGGACACCACTGGATCCCATTCACTATAATGGGGTCTGTCAGGTTTTTGGCATGAAAGCAAAAAAGATGCTGCTTGCACTTACCCTTGGAAAAGCAATAATATAATTTAAACAGACAAGCTTACTTGGCAATTTTCCATGGACTTTTTTTTTCCCACACAGTTCTTGTTTTCTCAAATTGTGCTGCAAATATGCAATTATTTTCCAACTAAAGATAAGTAAATTAAATTGGTAGGTTTGTAAGCATCGTTTCACAAAGCAGAGTACATTGATACATGAATATAATCAGGAGTAAGCAGTTTTGCAGCTACTGCTACAATGTTAGTGTGGAGTTGATAAGTTTAAGCTTTGCCATTTCATATTTACTGCATATTAGAAATAAAGCACACTAAATACTTATTTATTATATCCTTATTACTTTTATTAGGTATGAAGATCATATTCAAGAACTTACATTGGAAGACCACTGTATTGTATTTATAAGGGGAAATGCACACAAAATGTCTGCGACTGTCCCAATTATCTGAATATGTTTTGCAGAAATCAATGCAAATGCTTCAGAAACAACCCCATTCACATGTATTAAATGTATATTCTGGTTTGGAGCTCTAAGCACTCCATGTGCTGCCATGGGATGCTACCCTGTTTCCCCGAAAATAAGACAGTGTCTTATATTAATTTTTGCTCCCAAAGATTCGCTAGGTCTTATTTTCAGGGATGTCTTATTTTTCCATGAAGAAGAATGGCACAGGGGTATCAGGGTGAGGAGGGGGATCACTTAAAATGACACAGGGGGATCAGAAGGGGGAATCAAAATGGCACAGGAGAATCAGAGGGGGGATTACCGTACCATTTTAGTACCCCCTTCTGATCTTTCTGATCTTTGATTCACCCCTCTGATCCCCCTGTGTCATTTTAAATGACCCCCCTCCCCACCCTGATCTCCCTGTGTCATTTTAAATTATCCCCCTCCCCTGTGCCAGTGGACAGTGGATTACCTTATTTAGTCTCCCCCCCACCTTCACCAGACATCCCCCACCTTCCATCAGATATTCCCCCCCCCACCTGTCACCCTTGTGTCCCCGTGCCAGCCAAGTTGTGAGTCAGCCAGACTCCGTCAGGGCAGAGCGAGCAGTGGGCGGAAGAAGGCGGCAGCTTGTCCTGGCGGCGGCGTGGGCTCTCTGATTTAAAGAGACCTCGCACCGCCTGCGCCGCGGCCCATCAGTGAGCTGTGTGGCGGTGCCCGTAGGGTCCAGAGGAGTGTACCGTAGCTTCGGGGGCCTTATATTCTGGTGTGGCTTTATTATCGGGGAGGCCTTATTTTCGGGGGATGTCTTATTATCGGGGAGGTCTTATTTTCGGGGGGGGGGGGGATGCCTTATATTACAGCGAGAGGCAAAACTAGAAGTAGGTCTTATTTTCGGGGGATGTCTTATTTTCGGGGAAACACGGATTGGGTCTGTCTAAAACATGGGGCCATTTTTAGTTTTTTTTCCAGAGCCACTTTAAGTCTCCAGTCCATCCGTGGCCAAACGGCGAGGGTGCTGAAAGTTGGACCACTACCGATCTGATATTGATAATCTATCCTGAAGATAAGTACTCAGTAGTGTACTCCACTGTAATGTACCTGAGCTGCACTATTAGACAGAACTCATAGACAGATATTGCACTTTTTTTGGAAGAAAGCAGCCATACTTTTCTAATCCTGTTTAAGCATGATGTTCAACTTGATACAATAGACATACTGTATAACCTACCTATGCAGATATTTTGGTGAATTAGGTGCTCTCGTGTAGGCTTTGGTTTGTCAGAGAAAATACTGTCAATGTTACTGTTTACGGTAAATGAAGTACATCGAGTAGGGTTTTGCATAACTCACTACACAGTACATTAAACAGGAAGGTGTGGAATATATAACTTACTGGCTGATGACAGTGTCTGCCAATTTCCTTTTAAACATATAACTTGGCATCAATTGTGACCGCTGGCTCTAAAGCAGCACACGAGTGCGGAGTGGCAACATTTATGTCTGGAAATGGAGATTAGTATTGGCCTGACTGCGAGACTGGTAAAGAGCCCTTGTTATACTGAATTCATTAGGAAACCTTTGTGATTTGATTTGGATTAATAGCTCAAAATAGCTAGGGAGTTGAAGATGAAGATGGAAGATCACTTAATCCAAGGTGGTACCCTGGCCAATGGACTTATCCATAATGTCGCGCAGTAAGCCTAAGCCAATAAGGAGGGACTATACTGACACATGTCATAGGCACTATAGGCACTATATAAGATGCAAGCCAGTAAATAAATGGGGGGAAATTTATCATAAGGGGAATATTTAGTGTTGAGCGAAACTTTAATCTCAATTTTAGGGAAAATTAAATTTGCTGCAAAAGCTAATTTCCTTGTGCTTCGTGGTAACAAATCGATTTCCCCATAGCTAGCAGAGGGGGCCACAGCACTAATCAATTATATGGCTTTTCCCGGGTGCATGTCCCTGTCACATATTCAGACAGCACTCCAGATTGCAAAGTGGAATATTTATTCAGCCAGACAGTTTATAGCGTATAGCGACGTTTCGGGCCTATATCACTTTGGAGCCCTTCATCAAGCTGGTGTACACAAATAATAAATAACAAAAGTCAAGATAAGTGACAAAATCTTAAAAGACATATAGTTCTCATGTATACATATTCTAGATGGTTTGATATGAATTCTCTCATGATCAGTTCATGTATGAGGTCGACATGATTGTCTGAACATAAATTAATCTGTACATAACTAATATGGAAAGTTGGCCATAAATCATACAAATTGGTCGTGATTATGGCTAGACCATGATTCCAAGGATAATTTGTAATAATTGACATATAAATTACATGATTGTATTATGAAATTAATTATGACGACATGATTGTATAAATAATTAATAAATATAATGAATTCATCATAGTTCATGATTGTATATATTGTACATATATGTGAAAGCCCGTCATTAGTCATGGACGAACATCGGCTGGGACGATTCTCAAACGCGATCAAATGGTCACCAACCGCAAATTCACGGCGGGCGCCATTCTCTTTAATGGCAGGCGAACCTGAAAAACCTTCAGGTCATATTTGCAGCCACCAAATACGTACTAGAAGTGCACAAATCGTCCCTCAATATGGACAGTGACATACCAGAGGGGGATCAAAGGCAAAAATTCCCACAAAAAATATTTATTTTAATCAGGGACCATTTTTATGCGTCTTATAGGGAAACTGTCAAAAATGTGCCCTGCTGGAGCCTAGAAAAAATTTATTTTAGACCACGGTAGTACAGGTCCAAAACATTTGGTATTCATAGTACAGAAAAGAACAATTGATAATGTGTCTAGAGGCAGGGATGGACTGGGACAATAAAGTGGCCCTGGACTTCAGCCAGACCGGCCCACTTTATTTTTCCCAAACACACTCAAAAAAAAACATAAGTAAAAACATATAGCATAAGATGTTATATACGGTATGTATCATCCACAGATTCCCCATAACGGTGCCATCCACAGATCCCCCTCCATAACGGTGCCATCCACAGATCCCCTTCCATAACGGTGCCATCCACAGATCCCCCTCCATAACAGTGTCATCCACAGATCCCCTCCATAAGTGTCATCCACAGATCCCCCTCCATAACAGTGTCATCCACAGATCCCCCTCCATAATGGTGCCATCCACAGATCCCCTCCATAAGTGTCATCCACAGATCCCCCTCCATAACAGTGTCATCCACAGATCCCCCTCCATAATGGTGCCATCCACAGATCCCCTCCATAAGTGTCATCCACAGATCCCCCTCCATAACAGTGCCATCCACAGATCCCCCTCCATAATGGTGCCATCCACAGATCCCCTCCATAAGTGTCATCCACAGATCCCCCTCCATAACAGTGTCATCCACAGATCCCCCTCCATAATGGTGCCATCCACAGATCCCCCCCATAAGTGTCATCCACAGACCCCCCCCCCATAAGTGTCATCCACATGACAGACCCCCCCCCATAACAGTGCCATCCACGGATCCCCCTCCCTATAACAGTGCCGTCATCCATAGATCCCCCTCCCCGCCACTCACAGTAGTATACATTAATAAATCGGTATCCGGCTGCAGGCTGCAGACAGTAACTTTAATTTTAACACAGCGCTCATCTCATCTCTTTACTACAGTACCTTACATTCATTCAGCTCCCGCCTCCAGCCTCCAGTAACAAGTGCGGGCGGCAGCGCTCACTCACTGACGTCACGCGCCTGCGCCGCCTAGTGGGAGGAGCAGGCGTGTGACGTCAGTGAGTGAGCGCCGCCCCCACACTGCCTGCTGTTACTGGAGCTTTACCCCCCTGATGGCGGCCCTGGCCGGCCCATAATTCGATCGGCCCACCGGGATTCTCCCGGTACTCCCGATGGCCAGTCCATCGCTGTCTAGAGGTACATTAGGCGGTCACCGTATAACAATTTTACTGTTGGCCAGTTAGATTACAGGCCCCAAAAATTATGCATTTACCAGACAGAAAAGATCAAGTGATTATGTGGCTGGAGGTATATTAGACGGTCATTGGATATCAATTTTACTGCAGGCCAGTGGACTACAGGCCCCAAACATTAGGCATTCACCGAACAGAAAAGATCAAGTGATTATGTGGCTGGAGGTATATTAGACGATCAATGGATATAAATTTTACTGCAGGCCAGTGGACTACAGGCCCTAAAAATGATTCATTCATAGTACAGAAAAGAACAATTGATAATGTGTCTAGAGGTACATTAGGCGGTCACCGTATAACAATTTTACTGTTGGCCAGTTAGATTACAGGCCCCAAAAATTATGCATTCCCCGGACAGAAAAGATCAAGTGATTATGTGGCTGGAGGTATATTAGATGGTCATTGGATATCAATTTTACTGCAGGCCAGTGGACTACAGGCCCCAAAAATTATTCATTCACTGGACAGAAAACATCAAGTGATTATGTGGCTGGAGGTATAGTAAACGGTCGATGGATATCAATTTTACTGCAGGCCAGTGGCGTACAGGCCCTAAACATTAGGCATTCACCGAACAGAAAATATCAAGTGATTATGTGGCTGGAGGTATATTAGACGGTCAATGGATATCAATTTTACTGCAGGCCAGTGGACTACAGGCCCTAAAAATTATTCATTCATCGTACAGAAAAGAACAATTGATAATGTGGCTGGAGGTACATTAGGCGGTCACCGTATAACAATTTTACTGTTGGCCAGTTAGATTACAGGCCCCAAAAATTATGCATTTACCGGACAGAAAAGATCAAGTGATTATGTGGCTAGAGGTATATTAAACAGTCATTGGATATACATTTTAATGCAGGCCAGTGGAGTACAGGCCCCAAAAATGATTCATTCAACATACAGAACAGAACAAGTGGTTATGTGGCTGGAGGTATATTAGACGGTCATTGGAAATTAATTTTACTACAGGTCAGTATAAATATATGTCAAATACATATGTTTAATAGAACTAAAAATATAAAATTGGATTAAAAACATGGCTAACAAAATCCCCCCTTTTGAATAAACCTCAAATGATAATAGGTGAAATTTGCTAACACGTGGTTGTCACAGGTGTTGAATTCCTCAGAGGCCCCAACAATTAGGCATTCACCGCACAGAAAAGGCCTTTTATGCCACTGTATTTACATAAGACAGGGACCAATCTTTGTTCTGGGTGGTGGCGGATATGTGTGGGCACTGGGCAGGCATGAGGAAAGTCAATTAAACGTGGTCGTCACAGGTGTTGAATTCCTAAGAGATCCATGCCTCATTAATTTTTAGAAATGTGAGGTAGTCCACACTGTCGTGAGCTAGGCAAGTGCACTTTTACGATCCCCCCTGCTGCGCTGAACATCCTTTCGGACAGGACACTCGATGAGGGGCAAGCCAAGAGTTCCATGGCAAATTGTGCCAGCTCTGGCCACAGGTCAAGCATGCACACCCAGTAGTCAAGAGGTTCCTTGCTTCTCAGAGCGTCTACATCAGCTGTTAACCCGATGTAGTCGGACACCTGTCGATCTAGGCGTTCCCTGAGGCTGGATCTGGAAGGCGAATGTCGATGGGTTGGCAGCAAGAATTATCTCATATCCGAAGTGACTAACACATCTTCAAACAGCCCTCTTCTTGCATGCGCTGTAGGATTGGTACCCGCAACTGTTTCTCTGTGGGTGGAAATTTCTCTGCCAGCGCACGCAAAAGCAGAAAGCAGCATCTCTCGAAGTAAGGCCTGGAAATGCTGCATTCTGACAGCCCTCTGTAATGCTGGTACCATGTCCGCCATTTTATGTTTGTACCGGGGGTCTAAGTACGTTGCCACCCAGTACTGGTCCTTGCCCTTTATTCTTTTTATACGAGGTCCCTCTTCAAACACTGGTGTATGAAGGCCCTCATTTACACAAAATTGGAAGCGGTGGAGTGGCCTGGCTCCTGCTCATCGCCCAGGAGAATGTCGTCCTCGGTCTCCTCCCCCCAGCGGGGTTAGCCACGGATCGGCCTGTGACCGCAGAGCAGAAAGGAGTGCAGGACCGGTGTGGCTCTTGGCTTCGAGGCACAACAGCTGTAGAACAGCATGGTAACGTCTCACCTGGCACGCCGAATAGGTTCTCGGGAGATGGGGGGGTGCAGCGGAAGAGGCAGTAACACTGGAAAAGGAAAAGTCAGCCGAGGAGGAGACAGAGGATGGAGTAGGAGGAGGTGGAGGAGAAGAGACAGGCTTGCATGCAATCCGTGGCGGTAACACCAAATCCACACGAGTGCCATGGGTTGCATGCTTGACAGCCGTCAAAAGGTTCAACCAGTAGGCAGTAAAAGTTATGTACCTTCCCTGCCCGTGTTTGCTAGACCACGTGATTACGACACTGTGTGCCAGAGATACATTCACTTGCCGCCAGGGAAGGACTGACAACTCATTGGGCCCCTGGGCAATAGGAGATTATGGGGCCCCTGTGAGGTCTCAATCAAAATTTGGTGGAAGCCGGTATATCAATACCCCGTTTCAGTATTTTGTGGAAACAGGTATATAGAACCCAATAATGAGTATTTGCTGGAAGTCGGTAAATCAAACCTTTTAATCAATAATTGGTGGAAGCTGGTGTATCGCAAGCCTCAATCAATATTTGGCGGAAGCCGATATATCAATACCCTGCATCAGTATTTTGTGGAAACAGGTATATAGAACCCAATAATGAATATTTGCTGGAAGCAGGTAAATCAAACCCCTTAATCAATATTTGTGTGAAGCAGGTGTATCGCAAGCTGCTGCACAATACAAATGCACTATAATATACTTTCGATGTTAGAAGGTATGTTATAGGTATATCACACCCCTCAATCAGTTCTTTTTGGGGGGCAACAGGTATATCACACCAGTTGCAATTACTTATTCCAATAGCGTTTGTCCCTCTATCTAGCTGCGGTATCTCAACAGCACCGCACAGAACTGCTGCACAATACAAATGCACTATAATATACTTTCTATGTTAGAAGGTATATTATAAGTATATCTCACCCTACTATCAGTTTTTTGGGGGGCAGCAGGTATATTACACCAGTTGCAATTAGTTAATCCAATAGCGTTTGTCCCTCTATCTAGCTGCAGTATCGCAGCAGAACCGCAAACAACTGCTGCACAATACAAATGCACTATAATATACTTTCTACGTTAGAAAGTATACTATAAGTATATCACACCTCTCTGTATGTCACACCTATCGATAGAACACCTATACCATTCCTTAAAAGCCCTTTTTGGCCCTGTTAGCTAGTGTTTGGTGTCACTAACAGTCTGTCTCTGCTCCACACAGCAACCTCTCCCTACACTGGCAAAAAACAGAATGTAAAATGTCTGCCAGATCGGGTTTATTTATAGGGTAGGGGGTATGTCCATGTGCTGAAATGTCTCAATTGGCTGTCCTGTCCCACCTGATGGATGTGTCATGGGTCAAACATCGGCGCTATGCAAAAAAATATGGTGCGTGCGAATATCACCATATGTTCGCAAGTTCGCCACGAAACGACCACCGGATGAACCGCAAGGCCATCTCTACTCCCTAACAAGAGGCAACTGTCTCTATCCGATCTTGCATCTGGGTAATGTACTCAATGACACTTTTATGGGGAGTGGGTTGTTGTTCCCACGCCTCTTTGGCCACGTCCAAGAGACTGCGACGGTGTCTGTCATATAGCAGTTCGAAGGGCGAGAACCCAGTAGAGGCCTGGGGTACCTCTCGCACTGCGAACATGAGATAAGGCAGAAGGAGGTCCCAGTCCTTCCCATCTTTAGAAACTAACTTTTCCAACATATTTTTTAATGTTTGGTTATAAACCGTTCTACCAGACCGTCCTATTGCGGATAGTAAATGGACGTCCGTAGTTTTATGTGCAAGAACTTACAGAGTTCCCTCATCACCTTTGACATAAAAGGGGTCCCTTGATCGGTCAGAACCTCTTTAGTTAGTCCTACTAGGGAAAACATCTCCATTAACTCCTTAGCTATGAGTTTGGCCGAGGTATGTCGCAGTTGCACCGCCTCTGGGTACTGAGTGGCACAGTCTAGAATGACTAAGATGTGTTGATGTCCTTCAGTACTGGGCCTATGAGGTCCATATCTATTCAGTCAAACGGTACTTTGATAATAAGGAGAGGTACTAAGGAACTAGGGAAATGTGGTTGCGGGCTAGTTATCTTGCAGGAGGGGCAAGGCTTACAAAACTCTTCCACTTCTTTGAATATGTTGTAAAACCCCTGTAGAATACGATCCTAAGTTTTCTGCAGCCCAAGGTGACCCCCGAGAACGTGTTGGTGGGCTAGATCTAACACAAGCTTGCGATAAGCTTTGGGGACTGTTCAATAGGCTCCCCCCATAGTTGGTTTACCCGATACAACATATCTTGATGAACCACAAAACTTGGAAACACTGACTCTGCCCCAGGTTGTTGTGGTTCATCATCTACTATTAACACATTTTCCCAGGCGCGGGATAGGGTTGGGTCCCGACGTTGGGCTGTACCAAAATTATCCCTGGAGACATTAAGGTCTGCCAATTCAGGACCCGGTGGCAAGTCCTCCACGTCTCCCACCATTACACTTAGCAGGGTTGTCTCCCCCTCTTCCACCGAAGTGGCGGTCACCCATAGCGCTGGCCCTTCAGTCTCAGGTTCACAGGGTTCTGGACTCCCTCTGAGCCGGGGCCACTCTGCTAGGGTTACTCCTGCCTCATGGGTATCAGTTACTCTCATAACAGGCCACAGTGATGGGAAGCCCAGGAAGTTTCTCCCTATTATAAGTTCATAATGTAGATTTGTGGCGACAGCCACCTCGTGGGTCCATCTACCGGCCACCGTGGTTAGAGACACCAGCGTGGTGGGGTAGTCTTTTAAGTCTATGTGGATGCACATCACCCCAACTTTCCAGCCAGTATACTCAGAGGACTGCACCAGGGTAGCCCTTACTAGGGTTACCAGACTCCCTGAGTCCAGCAGAGCCTCCGCCGTAGTGTCTCCCACTTCCACCTGGCACAAGTAATCTAGAGACTCTGGGGTACCTGTTGCACACAGCCTCCTGGCATATAGCAACTGACGGTAGCAATACTGTAGTTAGTGCACATCAGGCAGTGGCCACTTTTGCAAGAGGTGGAGTAAATCATAATACTTCGCAAGCTCAGCCGCTTTAAACCCTCACTGATGTACCCACTGGGCCCGGACTAACACATTCACACCCACTCTTGCCAAAATCTCACCCTTTACTTTTTGGTAGTTGGCCGCTTGATCATGAACTCCTATACAGTAAATGCACAACACGCCAGCGGTGATGTTCATATAAAACTTTATTAAACATATATGCATACAAATACAATACATTGATTAATAATACAAGGTTAAAATCCAGAAGTGAAGTACAGACAAGTGTGGATGAAAATTCCCCCCAATAGCCGGTATATATATCAATGCATAATTATTGTAAGAGGTTGCCACTGCCTGTGTGGTGCACCGGAGACCATATCAAGCGTGCTGAAATGATCAAAAAATCAGGAAACTCCAGAATGAGTCACCTCAGTGGCACCACCTCATCCCAGGTTAGGATTACCAGCCTAGAATTGCCGCTTGATCATCCGGCAAGTCGAAATACACCTGCTGGGAATCGGATTCCAGGATTGGAGCGACGACCTCAGCCTACTGGTCACAGGGTAGCTTTTCCCTGATGGCCACTTTCTCGTACATCGCCAGGTAGGTTTCAATGTCGTCTGCAGGTGTCATCTTAGAAATCGCGGAACGGACTGCTTTCTGGGCATCATGGACGCTCGGGGTTGTCCTGCTGTCTGCAAAGCCATCACGTGTTGTAGCAGCAACTGGTTTGTCTCTCGCTGCTGCAGATTAGCCTCCATGAGGGCCTTCACAACAGCCTCCATTTTGTTGTGGGGCACTGGTTGTAATACAGATGGTTTAATGAACGACATGCAACCGTGCCTGAAAAATGCAGAAACCAAAAATATTGGCGTTCACGCAAGCCTCTCTGCCACGATGCAAACATCCTCCACCAATTGTGGGGACTCGCTCTGGTAGACAGGATCAGCAGAAGCAGTATTGAGTCAACAAGTTATTTGGATCAAACAGTTCAGTGTTTTATTCACACTTTAGGCAAGTGACAAAACAAGCAGTCATATTCAAACAAAAAGTCATCTTGCGGTGTTGGTGGTAATTCCCACCATGCGGCAATTCTGCCTCAAAGAGTCCTTGCTGATAGCAGCACCAATCTGTTTTCACGCCAAATAGGTAGCAAACCTTCATCCATACACAAGGCTCCCAGATCCCAACACAGAGACATGGCTTCTGAGCCCAGCTGTCAATTTAAGGACAGCCAGGTGCTGCCAAAACCTGAACCGGCATTTAAAATCTGGTCCAGTATTTGACCTCACCTGGCTGTAAATCAGCCCAGCAGCACATGCTGGGAGGAAAATACCTGTTTTCCCAGATGAAACCTCTCAATGTGTCACACTACCCAAGCAAGTGAGCATGCAGTGGGCCATTTACGCAAGTGACTCAGAAGAGCTCCCTGCCACCATCTCCACTGTATACTGCCACGGTGTGCCTGGGTCATTTGCTTCGTCTTCCTCATCTCCCTCTTGCTTCTCCAGCTGCTCCTCCTCTCTTGTCACCTGTGTCGAAAAACCACCCATTTTGCAACACATCGCTTGTGCTCCAATGTCCTCCTCCTTCTCTAGTTCAGCCTCCATGTGGCCATGAGATCTAGGCACCACGTCTCCAGTCCCCTGACCAGCTATATTTAGCAGCATCTGTTCCACGACATGAAGCAGTGGAATTACGTCTTTCATCCCATAGTCCTGGCGACTGACAAATAACGTGGCATCCTCAAAGGGCCTGAGGAACCGGCAGGTGTCATGCATAAGCTGCCACTGGCTGACATCAAAGTTACACAGGGGAGTACTCCTATCCGCTTGCATCATCAAGAAATCGTTGATGGTCTTTCTCTGTTCGTACAGTTGGTCCAACATATGGAGGGTGAAATTCCAACGGGTGGAAACGTCGCATATCAGCCAATGTTGGGGGATGCCATTCTGCCGCTGCAGCTAAAGGAGGGTGTGCTTCGCAGTGTACGAGTGGCTGAAATGCATGCAAAGTTTCCTGGCCATTTTTATGAAGTATTGCAGATGGGTGAAAGACTTCCGGAAACGATTGACAATCAGATTGAACACGTGTGACATGCAGGGCGGATGGCTCAACTCTCCTTGACGCAGCGCCGTCACAATGTTCTTCCAGTTGTCGATCACCATGGTTCCGATTTTGAGTTGTCGGGAGAAAGCCAGGATTCTTGATGAAGGACATGGAACAGTTCCTCTCGTGTACAGTAGGTGAACCCGATTTTGTGTCAATCTCGCCGTATTTCTCGGCGAGATTGAGCACATACGAGCCCCATCGCGGGAGCCAGCGCCGAGCTGGCTTGCCGCGATGGAGAGCAAGCGCGTCATAGAAGAGGCGGGAGATCCGACTTGGATTCCCGCCAATTCTACACGTGTGCGGCGTTTGTTATGAATCCTGAGGGGGAAGTCCCCGCCGGATTTTAAATAAAAATCCGGCCTGGGTCCCGCCCTCAGGAGCATACCGGGCCCTTAGGTCTGTTATGGGTTGTAAGGAGAGACCCCCCTACGCCGAAAAAAACGGCGTAGGGGGTCCCCCTACAATCCATACCAGACCCGTATCCAAAGCACGCTACCCGGCCAGCCAGGAAGGGAGTGGGGACGAGCGAGCGCCCCCCCCCCCTCCTGAGCCGTACCAGGCTGCATGCCCTCAACATGGGGGGTTGGTTGCTCTGGGGCAGGGGGCGCACTGCGGCCCCCCCACCTCAGAGCACCCTGTCCCCATGTTGATGAGGACAGGGCCCCTTCCCGACAACCCTGGCCGTTGGTTGTCGGGGTATGCGGGCGGGAGGCTTAACGGAATCTGGGAGCCCCCTTTAATAAGGGGGGCCCCCAGATACCGGCCCCCCACCCTAAGTGAATGAGTATGGGGTACATCGTACCCCTACCCATTCACCTGCAAGAAAAGTGGTAAAAACACAAATAAACCACACAGTGTATTAAAATATTTTATTTTTCTGCTCCGGAGGCCGCCCCCTGTCTTCTTTATTAGCTCTTTTACCAGGGGGGGGCTCTTCTTCTTCCGATATCCCGACGGGTCTTCTCCGCTATCCGGGGGGGTCTTCTCAACTCTCCGGGGTTCTCCTTCTGTCTTCTCCTTCTGTTCTTCTTCTGTCTTCTCCTTCTGTCTTGTTGTCTCCTTCTGTCTTCTGTCTCCGGGGGGGGCTCTTCTTCTTCCGATATCCCGACGGGTCTTCTCCGCTATCCGGGGGGGTCTTCTCAACTCTTCGGGGTTCTCCTTCTGTCTTCTCCTTCTGTTCTTCTTCTGTCTTCTCCTTCCTTCTTGTTGTCTCGGCGCACCCCGATTCTTCTCTCTGTTGTTGACTCGGCGCACCCCGGTTCTTCATCTCGCGAGACGAAGAATCGGGGTGCGCCGAGTCTCGCGAGACGAAGAACCGGGGTGCGCCGAGTCAACAACAGAGAGAAGAATCGGGGTGCGCCGAGGCTCGCGAGACGAAGAACCGGGGTGCGCCGAGACAACAAGAAGGAAGGAGAAGACAGAAGAAGAACAGAAGGAGAAGACAGAAGGAGAACCCCGAAGAGTTGAGAAGACCCCCCCGGATAGCGGAGAAGACCCGTCGGGATATCGGAAGAAGAAGAGCCCCCCCCGGAGACAGAAGACAGAAGGAGACAACAAGACAGAAGGAGAAGACAGAAGAAGAACAGAAGGAGAAGACAGAAGGAGAACCCCGGAGAGTTGAGAAGACCCCCCCGGATAGCGGAGAAGACCCGTCGGGATATCGGAAGAAGAAGAGCCCCCCCTGGTAAAAGAGCTAATAAAGAAGACAGGGGGCGGCCTCCGGAGCAGAAAAATAAAATATTTTAATACACTGTGTGGTTTATTTGTGTTTTTACCACTTTTCTTGCAGGTGAATGGGTAGGGGTACGATGTACCCCATACTCATTCACTTAGGGTGGGGGGCCGGTATCTGGGGGCCCCCCTTATTAAAGGGGGCTCCCAGATTCCGTTAAGCCTCCCGCCCGCATACCCCGACAACCAACGGCCAGGGTTGTCGGGAAGGGGCCCTGTCCTCATCAACATGGGGACAGGGTGCTCTGAGGTGGGGGGGCCGCAGTGCGCCCCCTGCCCCAGAGCACCCAACCCCCCATGTTGAGGGCATGCAGCCTGGTACGGCTCAGGAGGGGGGGGGGGCGCTCGCTCGTCCCCACTCCCTTCCTGGCTGGCCGGGTAGCGTGCTTTGGATACGGGTCTGGTATGGATTGTAGGGGGACCCCCTACGCCGTTTTTTTCGGCGTAGGGGGGGCTCTCCTTACAACCCATAACAGACCTAAGGGCCCGGTATGCTCCTGAGGGCGGGACCCAGGCCGGATTTTTATTTAAAATCCGGCGGGGACTTCCCCCTCAGGATTCATAACAAACGCCGCACACGTGTAGAATTGGCGGGAATCCAAGTCGGATCTCCCGCCTCTTCTATGACGCGCTTGCTGGGATGTGCTGTCGCTATCCCAGTGAGTGCGAGATCTCGGCACCACGTCGCCGAGTATCAGCGCGACGCTGTCGTGCTGAAAGCACAATCTCACAAACACCTACTGTATGACTCTGTTCGCCATTTTTGCTGGACCAATGGCGTGGCAACGTGGAGGCGGAAGCGGTGTCACCTGGCCAAGTTGCTGGTGTGGCTGTGCAGGAACCACATTCACCCAGTGGGCCGTAAAAAGGACATGTACTGTGCCTGACCTTAGTTACAGCTCCACACGTCGGTACTTCCGTGCACTTTGGCAGACACCGACAGGCTCAAGGACTGGCCCACCTTCTGTTCTACATATTTGTGCAGGGCTGGTACTGCCTTTTTGGCAAAGAAATGATGGCTTGGGACTCTTAGTCTCCACCTCAGCTCAGCACAAGCCATCAGTTCTCTGAAAGGTGCAGAGTCCACCACTTGGAAAGGAGGAATTGCAGCACCAGCAACGTGGACAGGTACACATTCAACTTCTGTGCCGTTGGATGAGTGCACACATACTCTTGTCTCTTGGCAATCGATTCGGTGGTGCTAACGGAATGGGTGACGAGGGACCGGCATATGATGGGAATGACAGACAGCTCCCTTCGGCTGAGGTGGTGGAGCCTTGACTTCCTGAAACCGGGTGCTTGCCATTAGGTGATGCAGGCTGGACCACCACATTGGAGCCACGGTTCTCCCGGGCCAATGAATAGTGATGCTGCATATGTTGACGCAGGGCCGTAGTGCCAACATTGGTACCCTGGCCACGCTTCACCTTCTGCCCACAGATTCTACATGCCCACTGATTCTACTTATGGCCACATTCACCTCCTCCAACGGCTTAAAAAAAAACAACTGACACACTGCCGAGTAGGTGATTTTACCACCAACACTACGCACTGACCGAATGCTACCGCTGCTGACTCCTTAAACCCCTGCACCGCTATTTCCCGGGCAGATAGGCTCCTGCAAAGCGGGTGGTCTGCCCTTGGCACGTTTGGCTCCCAACCTCCCAATGCTACCACCCTGCTGACTCCCGCCCATTCTAGCGACCTGCTGGCTCCGCCACTGGCTCACAGGCAAGCTGCCACCCTCTTCTCCCGATGATGATGAAGCCCCTTCGTCACCCGGCTCCCAAGTGCGATCAGCTACATCATCATTATGGAGTACTGTCTGCATGTTACTGGTCTCTGGGTCAGGAGCCTGACCACTTGCAACACCAGCTCCCACGCCACTCTCCTCATAACTACTTGCCCACCTAGCTTAGGAAGCAGCAGATGTCTCCTTCAGATCTTGGCTGGGCAGTAGCTGCTGACTGTCCTCTAGTACCTCATCCTCGCTGTATAGTGAAGCTGAGCCCACAGCATACAATACTTCTCTTGCTGAGGGAACAGAAAAGGACAGAGGCAGGTCGAGGATAAGTGAGGGAGCAGGACCTGCTCCAGGGCCATGCCAACTAAGGGTTGTGTCTGACGAACCCACTGACTCTTGGCTGGGGGTGTCTGATTTCACTTGCGACAAAGTCGAAGATAGAGTCAACCACTCAAGAACCGCACTCACGACACGACTGCCAGCTGAGACTGGGAGCTCAGGCCTCTCGAAATGACCCCTGCTGCCACGGACCCTTACTTTGCCTTAACCAGAAACATTTTTGCCTTTGCCACTCCCCTCTGCAGGGCCTGGCACTTCTCTGCCTGACATACTGTTAGATCAAATAAATAAAAAGGAAATGAAAACACCCCACAAAAGCCTTTACTACAGATAACTGCACCGCTGAGAGGCAAATATATTGTTTTCTTTTTGTGCTAATACACATCACAAAAGGCTTTACAAGAAATAACTACACCTCTGAGAGGCAAATACATTTTTTCTTTTTCCGCTAAAACACAACACTAAAGCCTTTACTACAGATAAGTGCACTGCAGAGCGGTAAATGTATTTTTTCTTTTTGCTCTAATACACGTCACAAAAGACTTTACAAGAAATAACTAAACCGCTGTGCGGCAAATGTATTTTCTCTTTTTGCGCTAAAACACCTCACCAAAGCCTTTACTACAGATAAGTGCACCGCAAAGCGGTAAATGTATTTTTTCTTTTTGCGCTAATACACATCACAAGAGGCTTTTCAAGAAATAACTACACCGCAGAACGGTAAATGTATTTTTTCTTTTTGCGCTAATACACGTCACAAAAGACTTTACAAGAAATAAATACACCACTGAACGGAAAACATATTTTTTCTTTTTCCGCTAAAACAACCCACCAAAGACTTTACTAAGATAAGTGCACTGCAGAGCGGTAAATGTATTTTTTCTTTTTGCACTAATACACGTCACAAAAGGCTTTACAAGAAATAATTACACCCCTGAGCGACAAATATATTTTTTCTTTTCATGTTAAAACACCCCACCAAATCTTTTACTACAGATAAGTGCACCGCAGAGCGCTAAATGTATTCTTTCTTTTTGCGCTAATACATGTCACAAAAGGCTTCACAAGAAATAACTACACCGCTGAGTGACAAATATATATTTTTGTTTTTCTGATTGGCTGCATGCATGTCAGTATGGGTCTCTCCCTGTCCTGGCTGTCTTCTCTTCTCAGGGCCCGCGCTGCAGTCACCTGACCTCCTGCAGCGTCAGGTCAGAGTGCGCTCTGTACGTCCTGATGCTGCAGGCAGCCAGGACACAGCAGCACGGGCCCTGAGAAGAGCACGGGCCCTGGACAGCGCTCTCAGCGCTTCTCTCCCCCTCCTCCTGCTGATTAGTGAGCGCTTCCATTATGGAAGCGCTCACTAGTATTCCCTTTATAAGATGCACTGCATCTTATAAAGGGAAAAGCAATGAGCGCTTCCATCTATATTGATGGAAGCGCTCATTGCTTCTGTTCTGGCACCCCTATGAGAGCCGGCTCGGCTGGCACCCGGGGTGGACCCCTACCCCCACCCCGGGCATGCCACCGCATTATAGAGTCCTTAAATATCAGAAATAAGGGTCTGGCCATGATATTACTTAATTCTCTTAGGAGTAGGTGTAACGAGAGCGAGGATCTGTAGCTTCGGGAGCGAGGATCTTTTGTCGTGACTGAGGATGGGGGAAACCCTCAGTCGTGCGATATTCTGAAGATGTCCGGTCGCTACTCAGCCAGGACGACAGAATTAGGGAGCAGGTCACCTCCTATTGCGTCCCTAACACTGACCCTGTCTCCTAGCCGTATGAGCCGACCCCGATGGTAGGAGGGCTCATACTCTGGAACCTAATAGTCCCTATTCCTCCTAGGCACGGAGGAACAGGAGTCTCACTGGCCAAGCAGCAGGGAGAAGGGGAACAAGAACAGACCTATGAATATGACAGGTGAACCAAACAGTTCCACACTAACCTGCCACAGCCTTGCTGACTGGAACCCGTGCTCAGAAACGCTGTCCACACAAACATTAGACAAACAGCACACACATAAGAACACAGAGGAACCAGGACATCCATAGCTGCAATAAAAACCAAAAGCATAGGACATCAACTAAACATCAGGGATTTGGATTTATGACCGGAAGGGTGGCCCTTACTGGAAGGATGGTAACAGGATACCAGGAGGACGACTCTAGCAACATGCCTGGAGTACCCCTCAAGCTTTTGCCATCCAGCAGGAAGCTAAATAACCCAAGTGGCCACACACACACACACACTAGGAAAGGAGCTTAACCCTTCCATCACCAAACCAGTTAAGTGTCACTTAAAGGGGAAGTGTACAGAAATCAAACTCCCTTTCACCAAACATAAAAAGTGAACACTAAAACCACACGTTGCCAGAGGCAACCGCATGCCGTGACAGCGAGCGCCTAGCAACCGCTCAGGTCGCTCCACTGCCAATAACCTTATGTTGCCAGCGGCAACCACACGTGAGGCAAGGTACAGAGCCCACACCTGTGGAAGACAACATAAGACAAACCGCTGACAACAGCATGCGAACCAAGGAGTCACAACCACAACCATGGTCGTGACATCTGTGTTCAGCCTCGTTCCCAGGGCGGCTTTTGCTAGCTGGAAGGCTCCCTGCTCCTAGGTCTGCCTTGAGCGCCGAGCTAATCACTCGGTGCTCGACTTGTTTGTCTGTCGGTCATGTGACGCTGGCCACGTCACATGACCCTCACTCCCCACTATAAATATAGGCAACCTGCTGGCTGTGATTTTGGTCCCTTAGGCTGTGTAATATTATTGTTATTTAGCTTACCTTTGGACTTGACCCTTGATCTGCTTCCTGACACCTCTTCTGCCTGCTCCCTGAACCTTGACGCTACCTCTCGGATTTTGACCTCGGCTTGCTTTTGGATATTGTCTTTGCCTCGTCTCTTGTACTGACGTGACCTCCTGGACCGACCCCGGCTAGTTGACCCGCCTCGCCCTTCTATTTTTGGTGGTACCTTGCTTGTTCCACCTCTCTGTCCACTCTAGTGCTACCTCTCATTGGCTGTCCACTTCCCTGCTGTCTCTATCTCTCTGCTTGCACACTTATTCAGGTCAGGGACTGTCGCCCAGTTGCGCCCCGTCACCTAGGGTGGGTGGTGCAAGTAGGCAGGACAGGGGACCGGGTGTCAGCTCAGGGGGTGCACCTCCGCTCTATCTTTATACCCGCGACTCTACCCCGTGACAGAATCACAGGCCTTAATTTAGCATGGACCCTCTACAGAGCCTAACTGAACATGTGCAGTGTCTTTCTCAAATACTACAGGAACTTGGGGAGAAACTACAGGTTCAGGAGACCGTCCGAACTCCAGCCACCGTTAAGGTAGAAGCACAAATTAAATTCCCCGATCGGTTTTCGGGTGACCGCCGAAGTTTTTTAGCTTTCAAGGAAAGCTGTAAAAAAAAAATGTTTTTATTGTGGGGATCCCGACCACTGGATCCGTCAGTGTCCTAAAGCTCCGTCTTCTGGAAAGTCATCCAAGTCTGAAGTATCCAAGCACAAGGTAATCCCGGAGATGGTAAGAAGTAAATTATTGTTGCCGGTTTCTATTGTCTTTGGAGTCTTAAAGGGGTCAGGAAATGCCTTTGTGGATTCAGGGTCAGCTTTTAGTTTTATTGATTACAAATTTGTTGAACAAATGGGAATTCCTATACTAGAATTGTCCACCCCGATCCAGGTTGTCACCATCGATTCTACCCCCCTGCTAGGGGGCACAGTAAAACTCCGTACTCCAGAGATTACCCTGTCTGCCACTCAGAGAAATGCTCTTTCTTTGTTTTAGAGAATCTTCCTGTGCAGGTAGTCCTTGGTATGCCCTGGCTTCAGCAACACAATCCGGTCATTAACCTCTTCCTGTCACACTAACGCCAATCGGCGTCAGTGCGGCGGCTCCCTCAGGTCACACTAATGCCGATCAGCGTCATCTCGTGAGACCCAAGATTTGCTGTGAACGCGCGCGCTGTTCGGAAGTTATACTACAGCCTGCCAGCGAGAGAAATATCTCTGTAAATTCACAACTTTGTATTAATTTTTTTTAAAAGTTGTCATTTATAGAGATATTTCTCACACATAGTATGGGTATATGTAAAAATACACCCCAAAACACATTGCCCTACTTCTCCTGAGTACGGCGATACCACATGTGTGACACTTTTTTGCAGCCTAGGTGCGCAAAGGGGCCCAAATTCATTTTAGGGGGGCATTTTTAGACATTTGGATTCCAGACTTCTTCTCACGCTTTAGGGCCCCTAAAATGCCAGGGCAGTATAAATACCCCACAAGTGACCCCATTTTGGAAAGAAGACACCCCAAGGTATTCCCTGAGGGGCATGGCGAGTTCATAGAAGTTTTTTTTTTTTGGCTCAAGTTAGCAGAAAATGATTTATTTTTTATTTTTAATTTTTTTTCTTACAAAGTCTCATGATTTATTTTTTATTTTTTATTTTTTTCTTACAAAGTCTTTTGTCACTAACTTGTGACAATTTTTTTTTTTTTACATGAACTCGCCATGCCCCTAACGGAATAACTTGGGGTGTCTTCTCACTTGTGGGGCATTTATACTGCCCTGGCATTTTAGGGGCCCTAAAGCGTGAGAAGAAGTCTGGATTGGAATCCAAATGTCTAAAAATGCCCTCCTAAAAGGTACTCGTTGGACTTTCGGCCCCTTTGCGCATCTTGGCTGCAAAAAAGTGTCACTCATGTGGTATCGCCGTACTCAGGAGAAGTAGGGCAATGTGTTTTGGGGTGTATTTTTACATATACCCATGCTGGGTGAGAGAAATATCTCTGTAAATGACAACTTTTAAAAAAAAATTATACAAAGTTGTCAATTTACAGAGATATTTCTCTCACCCAGCATGGGTATATGTGAAAATACACCCCAAAACACATTGCCCTACTTCTCCTGAGTACGGCGATACCACATGTGTGACACTTTTTTGCAGCCTAGGCGCGTAAAGGGGCCGCAAGTCTAACAAGTACATTTAGGCTTTACTTGGTTGCTCACAATTTAGCCCCGCCCAAAATGCCAGAACAGTAAACACACCCCACAAATGACCCCATTTCGGAAAGTAGACACACCAAGTTATTCACTGAGGGGCATAGTGAGTCCGTGCGAGATTTTTATTTTTTTGCCAGAAGTTAGCAGAAATGGAAACTTTATATATATATATTTTTTTCCTCAGAAAGTGTCATTTTCCGCTAACTTGTGAAAAAAAAAAAAATCATACATGAGCTCATTATGCCCCTCCGCGAATACTTTGGGGTGTTTTCTTTCTAAAATGGGGTCATTTGGGGGGGTATTTATACTATCCTGGCATTCTAGCATCTCAAGAAACATGACAGGTGCTCAGAAAGTCAGAGCTGCTTCAAAATGCGGAGATTCCCATTTTTGTACCATAGTTTGTAAACGCTATAACTTTTGTGCAAACCAATAAATATACACTTATTGGATTTTTATCAAAGACATGTAGCACAATAAATTCTGACACAAACTTGTATAGAAATGTAATTATATTTGAACAATTTAACCAGAGAAAGTTAAAAATACACTTTTTCTGAGAAAATTACGGCCCATTTTGATTAATATCGTAAAAACAAAAAATCTCAGCAGCAATCAAATACCACCAAAAGAAAACTGTATTTGTGAGAAGAAAAGGAGGCAAAATTCATTTGGGTGCCAAGTTGCATGACCGAGCAATAAACCGTTAAAGTTGTGAAGTGCCGATTTGTAAAAAAGGGCCTGGTCACTAGGGGGGTATAAACCTGTGGTCCTTAAGTGGTTAACTGGAGTTCGGGCGAGTTAGAGAGATGGGGGCCTAACTGTAGTTCTTGCTTAACCGTAGTTCAAGCTGTGGTTTCATCAGATATTATTCCTCATTTAATTTCTGATTATTCAGATGTTTTTTCCACCACTGAGAAAGATACTCTCCCTCCCCATAGGCCTTATGACTGTGTTATCGACTTGGTACCCGAGTCCAAATTTCCTAAAGGACGGATTTATAATCTTTACGGTCCTGAGCGCAGGGCCATAAAAGACTATATCCAGGAGAGTCTCAAGAAGGGACATATTAGGCCCTCCACCTCTCCCCTGGGAGCAGGATTCTTTTTCGTCAAAAAGGACAGTGGTCTCAGGCCCTGCATTGACTATAGAAATTGGAATAAAATCACTATTAGGAATCAGTATTCCATCCCGTTGATTCCTGATTTGTTTAACCAGATTTTGGGTGCTTCGTGGTTTTCTAAATTTGATTTGAGAGGAGCGTATAACCTAGTTCGTAGGAGGGAGATGAGTGGAAAACTGCTTTTAATACTCCAGAGGGACACTTTGAGTATCTTGTTATGCCATTCGGTCTTTGCAATGCCCCAGATGTGTTTCAGAATTTCATGAACGACATTTTTAGAGAACTCATCTGCAAAATTATGATTGTTTATCTCAATGATATTCTTGTCTTTTCACCTGACTGGGATTCTCATGTGTCTCACATCAGATTGGTTCTTAAAATCCTCAGGGAGAATTATCTGTCTGTTAAATTAGAGAAATGTTTGTTTGGAGTTCAAGAGATTCCTTATCTCGGCTATATTCTTACTCCTCATTCATTTAAAATGGATCCCAGTAAGGTTCAGGCTATCCAAGACTGGGTAAGACCATCCTCCTTAACCCCTTAAGGACTCAGCCCTATTTCACCTTAAGGACTTGGCCATTTTTTGCAAATCTGACCAGTGTCACTTTAAGTGCTGATAACTTTAAAAAACTGACTTATCCAGGCCATTCTGAGACAGTTTTTTCGTCACATATTGTACTTCATGACACTGGTAAAATGAAGAAAAAAAAATCATTTTTTTGCATAAAAAAATACCCAATTTACCAAAAATTTTGAAAAATTAGCAAATTTCAAAGTTTCAGTTTCTCTACTTCTGTAATACATAGTAATATCCCCAAAAATTGTGATGACTTTACATTCCCCATATTTTATTTTTTCCTTCTTTATTTTATATTAATTAACCCCTGGCTCTGAGAGAATAAGCGACATAAGAGGTAGATCATAAGTATTCCCCCAAGTGTTTATGCAGGCCCATTCATAAGGTACAATACCTGAACAAATACGGGACAACTTATTCTGCAAATATCCTAAAGTACCGGCGCATGCATAGGTATAACACAGGACGACGATTGTAAATAGACGTCATCTCCAAGCGCTGGACGCGGGGATGGGCGTCATCAGTAAAGGACCAATAACGTAGATACCTCTGCACCGGAACTATTTAGATACTGGATTCTCCATCAATCGGAGGCCCGTTTACGTCACAGGCGGAAGTGGTAGTGACGCGGGCAAATGGGAGTGTCTGAGACTACGTCACCAGGGGTTGGTGACGTGGATAACTGGTATCGGAAGTGAATGTGATTGGCATCAAGTCACGCCAATCATTGAAAGTACAGTTCGGATTGGCCGCTGCCACCCGACCCCCATGAACCGAACCCATAAAATCTAGGGACCGCCCCCTCCATTGCAAACCTCTATATCCCCTGAGGACGCCGAAGGTTCGGCGAAACATGTAGGGAAGCAGGAGCTCTTACATTTTAGAGTCAGATAGAGCGCAGTGAGCCTCCATAGCAGAGACACACATGCAACTAAATATAAAGTTGCTGTTAAGATTTAGGGATTAGGGCAAGCCCTGAGAATGATATCAGTAGCTATTCCATCCAGTGGTATATACTGAGTAGAGGTATACAAATATATACAACAGTCTCACCGCTCACTCTGAGGATTTTTAATCATTAATTTAGAGTTTAACTTTTAAATTGAAATAATAAAGATACAAGTTTTATGTATATAAAATAAAAAATTAGTAGGTGATTCAAGCCACGCTTTGGTCGCATGACCCTTGAAAAATTCTGCCATATACTGTAATAGCGTGGCCACCTCCTGTAGGACCTATAAGTCTGTTGCACACATACATTCCCCATATGTCTACTTCCTGTTTGAATTATTTTGGGAATGATATTTTATTTTTTGGGGATGTTACAAGGCTTAGAAGTTTAGAAGCAAATCTTGAAATTTTTCAGAAATTTACAAAAACCAAATTTTTAGGGACCTCTACAGGTCTGAAGTAACTTTCCACTAACAAAGCAAGGGTTAACAGCCAAACAAGACTGTATATTTATTGCCCTGACTCTGCCGTTTACAGAAACACCCCATATGTGGCCGTAAACTACTGTACGGGCACACAGTAGGGCATAGAGGGAAAGGTGTGCCGTATGGTTTTTGGAAGCCAGATTTTGCTGGAATGTTTTTTTGACACCATGTCCCATTTGAAGCCCCCCTGATGCACCCCTAGAGTAGAAACTCCATAAAAGTGACCCCATCTAAGAAACTACACCCCTCAAGGTATTCAAAACTGATTTTACAAACTTTGTTAACCCTTTAGGCGTTGCACAAGATTTAATGGAAAATAGAGATACAATTTCAAAATTTCACTTTTTTGGCAGATTTTCCATTTTAATATTTTTTTTCCAGTTACAAAGCAAGGGTTAACAGCCAAACAAAACTCATTATTTATGGCTCTGATTCTGTAGTTTACAGAAACACCCCATATGTGGTCGTAAACCGCTGTACGGGCACGCGGCAGGGTGCAGAAGGAAAGGAATGCCATACGGTTTTTGGAAGGCAGATTTTGCTGGACTGTTTTTTTTTACACCATGTCCCATTTGAAGCCCCCCTGATACACCCCCAGAGTAGAAACTCCAAAAAAGTGACCCCATTTTTGAAACTACAGGATAGGGTGGCAGTTTTGTTGGTACTAGTTTAGGGTACATATGATTTTTGGTTGCTCTATATTACACTTTTTTGTGCGGCAAGGTAACAAGAAATAGATTTTTGGGCACGTTTTTTTTTTTGTTATTTACAACATTCATCTGACAGGTTAGATCATGTGGTTATTTAATAGAGCAGGTTGTCACGGACGCGGCGATACCTAATATGTATACAATTTTTTTTCTTTATGTAAGTTTTAGGCCTCATGCACACGACCGTTGTGTGCATCCGCGGCCGTTGTTCCGTTTTCCGTTATTTTTCGCTGACCCATTGACTTTCAATGGGTCCGTGGAAAAATCGGAAAATGCACCGTTTGGCTTCCGCGTCCGTGATCCGTTTTTGCAGTCCGTGAAAAAAATATGACCTGTCCTATTTTTTTCACTGACAACGGTTCACGGACCCATTCAAGTCAATGGGTCCGTGAAAAATCACGGATGCACACAAGATAGTCATCCGCGTCCGTGATCCGTGTCCGTGATCCGTGTCCGCTTTTCCTATCATTTTCAATGCAAACTTGACTTAGTTTTATTTTTCACTTTTCATGTCCGTGGATCCTCCAAAAATCAAGGAAGACCCACGGAAGAAAAAACGGTCACAGATCAAGGAACAACGGAAATATGTTTTGCGGACCGCAAAAAAAAACGGTCGTGTGCATGAGGCCTTACACAATGATTTCATTTTTAAAACAAAAAAAATGTTTTAGTGTCTCCATAGTCTAAGAGCCATAGTTTTTTCAGTTTTTTGGGCGATTATCTTAAGTAGGGTCTCATTTTTTGCGGGATGAGATGACGGTTTGATTGACACTATTTTGGGGTGCATATGATTTTTTGATCACTTGCTATTACACTTTTTGTGATGTAAGATGACAAAAAATGGCTGTTTTTACACCGTTTTTATTTTTATTTTTTTACGGTGGTCATCTGAGGGGTTAGGTCATGTGATATTTTTATAGAGCCAGTCGATACGGACTCGTCGATACCTAATATGTAAACTTTTTTTAAATTTATTGAAGTTTTACACAATGATTTCATTTTTTAAACAAAAAAAAATCATGTTTTAGTGTTTCCATAGTCTAAGAGCCATAGTTTTTTCAGTTTTTGGGCGATTATCTTGGGTAGGGTATGATTTTTGCGGGATGAGATGACGGTTTGATTGGTACTATTTTGGCGTACATGCGACTTTTTTTATCACTTTTATTACCTTTTTTGGGAAGTAAGGTGGGCAAAATTTCAATTTCCGCATAGTTTTTATTTTTTTTATTTTTATGGCGTTCACCGTGCGGGGAAAGTAACATGACCGTTTTATAGATCAGGTTGTTACGGATGCGGCGATACCAAACATGGGTAGGGAATTAAATTTTTTTCATTTTTAATGAGTTATAAATGTGTTTTTTTATTTTTACTTTTTTTTCCACTTTTTTTTTGACCCAGACCCACTTGGTTCTTGAAGATCCAGTGGGTCTGATGTCTGCATAATGCAGTACAGTACAATATATAGTGTACTGTACTGTATTTTACTTACACTTTGTCTGAGCAGATCTATGCCTTTAGCACAGATCTGTTCAGCACCATGGACAGCAGGATGCCTGAGAAGGCGTCCTGTTGCCATGGGAACCTTCCCCGTCTGCTCAGTTGTGGCCACAACTTCGCAGACGGGGAAGGGTAAGGAGGGGGCTGTTTGGGGGCTGTCTGGGGGCTCTCTCCCTCTCCATTAAGGGGCTGCAAAGGCACAGCAGCCCCCCGATGGGAGAGGGAGGGAGCCCCCTCCTACTGTTAACTTTTTCCATACAGCGGTTCGTACGGACCGCGGTATGGAAAGGGTTAAACGTCTGACATCGCATCACAGCAATGTGCTGACACTCCTGGTATAACCACTGGACTCCAATGAATATTCAAGAGGAGGCGGGCGGGGGATCGCGATCCCACCTCCCGCACCGCCCGCAACACCCCCCCTGTACCACCCGCTGCCATAAAATCATTCACGGGTGCAGGGGGGGGTGAATAAAACTTTATTTGGGGCATTTTAAAGTTTGATCCCCGCGGATCAGAATCGTCAGAAAGCGCAGCAAACCGCAGGTCTGAATTGACCTGCGGTTTGCTGCGATCGCCGATACGGGGGGGGGGGGGGTCACATGACTTCCCCCCCCCCCGGCGTTGTGACAGGATGCCGGCTGAATGATTTCAGCCGGCATCCTGTTCGGATTAACCCCCGCAGCGCCGCAATCTAATTTTAAACTCATGACGTACCGGTACGTCATGGGTCCTTAAGGACTCGGGAAACATGCCGTACCGGTACGTCATGCGTCCCTAAGGGGTTAAAGGCACTCCAACGCTTTTTAGGATTCGCCAATTTTTACCGTAAATTCATAAATAATTTTTCTGTTATTGCCAAGCCCCTTACTGACTTAACTAATAAAGGTTCTGATCTGGTTAACTGGTCGTTGGAGGCCTGTCGGGCCTTTAATACCCTTAAAAATTGTTTTCAGATGGCTCCAGTCTTGGTTCAGCCCGATACCGAGGAACCTTTTGTGGTGGAGGTTGATGCCTCAGAGGATGGTGTGGGGGCCATCCTTTCTCTGGGGGTCTTCTAACCTCATTAATTTAAGCCATGCGCCTTCTTCTCTCGTAAGTTCTCTCCTTTGGAGAGAAATTACGATATTGGAGACCGCAAATTACTGGCCATAAAATGGGCATTTGAGGAATGGAGGCATTTTTTAGAAGGGGCTAGACACCGTATTACTGTCCTCACCCATCATAAGAACTTAGTGTTTCTTGAGGCGGCCAAACGCCTTAATCCTAGACAAACCAGATGGGCCCTGTTTTTTACTCGTTTTAATTTTTCTGTTACTTTCAGACCAGGTAGTAAAAATATTAAGGCAGATGCCTTATCCCGCAGTTTTAATGCCATCTAACCTCCTGACACCCCCCCGGAACCCATCTTGCTGGCAAGCATCTTTGTGGCAGCAATTTCTGCGGCTCTTTCCTCTGAGATTCAACGGGCTCAGCAACTTGCTCCTCCACAAACACCGGCAGATAAGTTATTTGTTCCTGAGTGCTTTCGTTTCAATTATTGGGTGAATGTCATGACTCCGTGCTCTCTGGTCATCCAGGTATTGCTGCCACTAAGGAATTGCTGCTGAGGTCTTTCTGGTGGCCCACTTTGTCTAAGGATGTACGGTCTTATGTTTTGGCTTGCGATGTTTGTGCCAGGTCTAAGACCCCGAGAACATTTCCCGCTGGTGAACTACAACCACTACCCATTCCCTGCAAGCCATAGTCTCACATTTCCATGGATTTTATTTCTGATCTGCCCACTTCTGACGGGAAATCAGTGGTGTGGGTAGTGGTTGACCGTTTTAGCAAGATGGCGCACTTTGTTCCTTTTAAGTAAGCTCCCTGATGCGAAGACCTTAGCATCCTTGTTCATTGAAAATGTGGTACGTCTGCATGGGGTCCCTAAGAATATCGTCTCTGATAGAGGCGTTCAGTTTGTTTCTGGTTTCTGGAGGGCTTTTTGTCGAAGATGCAACATCTCTTTATCCTTTTTGTCTGCTTTCCATCCACAGACCAATGGGCAGACGGAACGGTGAAATCAGGCAGTGGAGCTTTTTCTAAGGTGCTATGTATCACATAACCAACTCTTATGGGTGAGATACCTCCCGTTGGCAGAATTCGCTATTAACAATCGAGTTAATTCTTCCACGGGGGTGTCTTCTTTTTTTTGTGTAACAGTGGTTTGCATCCTCACTTTTGTTCTAGTCCCTCTGTATCCTCACTCAACCCGCAGCAGATTCTTTTACCTCTAGACTGTGCACAGTCTGGGCACAGGTTCAAACGAACCTGGAAAAGGCCCAGGAAACCCAGTGTAAACATGCCAATAAGAGACGTTCCAAGGGGGTAAATTTTGTACTCGGTGATAAGGTGTGGTTGTCGACTAAGAACCTTGCTTTGAAACAGTGTTCTAGGAAATTCTCTCCGCGTTTCATTGGACCATACAATATTATTGAAGTTGTTAACCCAGTGTCCTTTAGACTTAAGCTACCCGACTCCTTTCGTATTCATGATGTGTTTCATTAGTCTTGCTTAAGAGATATGTGTCACCAGTGGTTCCAGTTAAAAAACCTCCTCCACGTGTGGAGGTTGAAGGTCAGGAGGAATTCATCATCTCTAGAATTATTGATGTTAGAAAGGTTAGGAACTCCTTTCAATACCTGGTCCACTGGAAAGGCTATGGACCCGAGGAGAGGTCTTGGGTCCCAGCTACTAAGATCCACGCCCCGAGGCTCATCAAGAAGTTTCATGATGAGCATCCTGGGAGATTTGTACCCAAGGGCTCGGGGGCGTTGGCCCCTCGTAAAAGGGGGGGTACTGTAACGGGGCGCCGAAGGCGCACTCGGTCTCCTATCAGCCGCAGACCTGCTGATTAGCTTCGGGAGCTTCTGTGTTCAGCCTCGTTCCCAGGGCGGCTTTTGCTAGCTGGGAGGCTCCCTGCTCCTAGGTCTGCCTTGAGCGCCGAGCTGATCACTCGGTGCTCGACTTGTTTGTCTGTCGGTCATGTGACGCTGGCCACGTCACATGACCCTCACTCCCCACTATAAATACAGGCAACCTGCTGGCTAGGCTACAGGTTGCCTGTGATTTTGGTCCTGTAGGTTGTGTACTATTATTGTTATTTAGCTTACCTTTGGATTTGACCCTTCATCTGCTTCCTGACACCTCTTCTACCTGCTCCCTGAACCTTGACACTACCTCTTGGATTTTGACCTCGGCTTGCTTTTGGATTTTGTCTTTGCCTCTTCTCTTGTACTGTTGTGACCTCCTGGACTGACCCCGGCTAGTTGACCTGCCCCGCCCTTCCGTTTTTGGTGGTACCTTGCTTGTTCCACCAGTCTGTCCGCTCTAGTGCTACCTCTCATTGGCTGTCCGCTTCCCTGCTGTCTCTATCTCTCTGCTTACTAAGGTCAGGGACTGTCGCCCAGTTGTGCCCCGTCACCTAGGGTGGGTGGTGCAAGTAGGCAGGGACAGGGGACCGGGTGTCAGCTCAGGGGGTGCACCTCCGCTCTATCTTTATACCCGCGACTCTACCCCGTGACAGGAGGTGTATGCAATCTGGAACTGGCAACTTGTCTATTTTAATTGTTTTAAGACACTGCTGCACTTCTTCCTAAGTTAGACAAGTCACATGTAATGGGGAGTTTATTTTGATACTCTTTTCCTTTTTCTCAGTGTATATAATGGAGAAAAAAAAATATTTTGCTTCCTCATCGCCCTCTACAAATCCTCCTTCATCACTCTTTAAAGGGCTAAAATTTTTTATGAATTCTACCATCATCTTTGGCAAAGTACCAAATGTTACAATCTCCAATACATGCTATACTGTCCTCATACATGTTAGCACAGTGTGTAATCTGACATGTAGCTAAACCTTCTCTGTCTTGATAAGAGGAGAAAACTGTACTGCTTTAACTTTCTCTTTATTGATAGTAGATTGACAGGAAAGGTGAAACTACAGAATAAAACTGTAATATTTTAGAACATAAATATCCATGGTACATGGCATAAGACACAGAATAATCTGCTACACATACAGTACATGAGCTATCAGATACAAGAAACATATAATAAACTTCAGTAAATGTCACATAGATAGTGCCCTTACCGACTATGCTTGAAAACAGGCTGAATAACAGATGATGGAGCAGGAAAACCAGTGAGAGTGTGTGGCTTCTGAGACGTAAGATGGTGGCTGCTTGATATCCCAGCACAAGACTAGAAAGAACCAGGAACTATCCACAATGCCCTGGGACTCCCATAATGCATAGGAGAAAACAGGCTGGATGAAATACATGAACTCATCAGTAGATGGGGCTGTTACCACCCAATATAATGCAAATGAATTACAACACAGTAAAATACAATGTCAAAATGATAAACACATAGAAAACAACTGGATCTGCATCTGGGGACAGAACACATGATATTTCATCAACATGAGGACTTCAAACATTATTTTTTTTTAATTCAAGCAATTGTGATACTTAGATGCCTTCTTATAACTATTGACTTTCTTTTAAACTTTATATCCTTAAGGAAAACTTAAAAGTGCAAAAGCTCTCTTTTTTTAAGCATCAAACATGATTGGAGATGTGGTGATTTATACTCCATAAACAACTTCAGTGTTTACTTGTAAATGGAACCTGATTTATGCTATGTTTTTTATGTTCTCCCTGCATAGAACAAACGGCTCCCTTGATACTGTGGCCAAAGAAATGGTAAATACATATACTGCACTAGATAGGCCATCACTCACTATACATATGATGTTATTGCAATCCTATTTAGCAGAAACTGCTAGTCTGGGACTCATTAATAGTAGAAGAGCAGGCAATAAATATTCCATCAACAAACAGAAATTACCACTTCCATTTCCATGTTTTAGGCTACTTTCACACTCGCGTTTGGTGTGGATCCATCAAGGATCTGCACAGACGGATCCGTTCAGATAATACAACCGTCTGCATCCGTTCAGAATGGATCCGATTGTATTATTTTTAACATAGCCAACACAGATCCGTCTTGAACACCATTGAAAGTCAATGTAGGAAGGATCCGTTTTCTATTGTGCTAGATTGTGTCATAGAAAACTGATCCGTCCTCATTGACTTACATTGTGTGTCAGAACGGACCCCTTTGGCTCAGTTTCGTCAGACGGACACCAAAACGGTGCAAGCAGCGTTTTGGTGTCCACCTCCAAAGTGGAATAGAGACGGAACGGAGGTGTCACGAGGGTGTCAAGAACCACGCCTGATTCCGTTATACCCGGGGTCAGGAAGTCGCAGCGGTTGGCTGCGCGCTCTATGTAAGATAGGGCTGTTTCCTTATGGTAGCTTTCTGGGTTTGCTTTGCAACCCTTTTGGCTCACTCAGAGATCCGTAGCTCCTTCTCCTCAGCTGTTCCTTGTCCAGCACTCCCAACCTCTTTATATTCCCCTCTCACACTTCTCTGGTTGCCAGATATAGAGCTTCCTGCCTGGACATCTATTCTGACCCTCTGGAGCTGTGTTGCTGCGTTCTCTGGTTGTTGGTCCAGAACGCTACCCTCCGGATCCCTGTTGGACCTTTGTGGTCTGCTGTGGTCGCCCACCTGGGTGTATGTGTTTGTCTGTAGTGTCTGTCCTCTCCCTGGTGTTTCCCTCTTAGTGTCAGTGGTGCGGACTAGCGATCCCACCGGCCCGTTCACTATCTAGGGCTCATTTTAGGGAAAGCCAGGGTTTAGGCACGTGATCGCCGCACGGGTGAGGAACCCGTCTAGGGACGTCAGGGCAGTCAGGTGCCAGCCGCAAGGTGAGTCAGGGGTCACCACCTTTCCCTCTCCCTTGGGCTGGGCTTTTCCTTTTCCCTCCCTGTGCGTGACGCCGGTCATTACATTATATCTGGCCCTTATTTTGTGTAGGTAAAAAAAAAAAAATTTTTTTTTTTACCTACTTAGAATCCAGTATGGATCAAATTGCTGCTCTGTCCAAACTATTTCATGGCCTGTCTTTGGAGGTGGCAGGATTGAAGGCGTCGGTCCTCCAGCAACAGCAGCAATTACAACAGACCGCAAGCCCAGCGGTTGCTACTGGTAACCAGGTTGTTGCGGAACCCAAGGTCCCTCTCCCTGACAGATTTTCTGGGGGACGGGACAAGTTTTTGACATTCCGTGAGGCCTGTAAATTATATTTTAAATTGCGCCTTACTCCTCTGGTAATGAAGAACAGCGGGTGGGGGTTGTTGTTTCCCTGCTGCAGGGGGACCCGCGTTCCTGGGCGTTCTCTTTACCTCCTGATTCCCAGGCTCTTCGGTCAGTGGATGAGTTTTTCGGGGCCTTGGGTCTCATATATGACGACCCTGACCAAGTCGCACTGGCTGAATCAAGATTACGGAGACTCCTACAAGGAGAGCGGCCGGTAGAGGAGTATTGCTCTGACTTCCGTAGGTGGGCTACGGATACCCAATGGAACGACCCGGCTCTCAGGAGTCAGTTATGCTCTTCGTTATCCGAAAGGGTTAAGGATGCGCTTGCATTATATGAGACCCCCTTTTCCCTTGATGCGGTTATGTCCCTTTCTATCCGAATAGATAGACGCCTTAGGGACAGGTTGAAAAAACCGGAGCAATTGGTAACCCCTCCCAAGCAGCAGTTAGTCTGTACGGACTTAGATGAGCCTATGCAGCTAGGAGGAACTACTCGTCAGGCCCGTCCTCCTGAGGCTCGCCGTAGGCGTGGGGTTTGTTTTTTTTGTGGGGAGAGGGGTCATTTCATTAATGTCTGTCCTTCTTTCCTCAGAAACAAAAGACCGTCGGAAAACTACTAACCCCAGGCTGTGTGGAGCGGTTATTGTTTTTGGTGATAAGACGAAGACTATTTCTTTCTTTCTAGACAGTGGAGCAGGGGTAAATTTGATAGATGCCCATTTTGCCCGCACTATGGGTTTGTCTCTCTGTACGCTACAGAGACCTATTCCCATATTCGCTATTGATTCTGCTCCTCTGTCTCAGAGAAACCTCACCCACATTGTTCATAATTTACACAATCGGGTAGGGGACCACCATAACGAGATGCTTTCATGTTATGTTCTGGAGGGGCTTCCCACTCCGGTAGTGCTGGGTCTTCCCTGGTTGGTAGCGCACAATCCAGTGGTGGATTGGCAGGCCAGGGAGATATTGGAGTGGAGTGAGCAGTGCAGAGAAAATTGCTTAAATAGCAATTGCTTAGTCGCCTCCATAACTACCCTACCTACATTTATTTCGGATTTTGAGGATGTTTTTTCTGAAAAGGGTTGTCAGAAGTTACCACCTCATCGTCCTTATGATTGCCCGGTTAACCTTATTCCCGGCGCAAAATTACCTAAGACCAGGTTATATAATCTTTCGGGTCCAGAGAGACAAGCCATGAAAGATTATATCTCAGAGAGCTTGGCTAAGGGACACATCAGACCCTCTTCTTCACCCGTGGCTGCAGGGTTTTTCTTCGTTAAAAAGAAAGATGGGGGCCTGCGTCCTTGCCTAGATTTTCGCGAATTAAATCGGATAACCATCCGAGACCCATACCCTCTTCCTCTCATTCCTGACCTGTTTAACCAGATTGTGGGTGCTAGGTGGTTATCCAAACTTGATCTTAGGGGGGCCTACAATCTGCTTCGTATTAAGGAGGGGGATGAGTGGAAGACAGCTTTTAACACCCCTGAGGGGCATTATGAAAATCTAGTTATGCCTTTCGGTCTGACCAATGCTCCTGCCGTCTTTCAACATTTCGTTAATGAAATATTTAGTCATCTAATCGGCAGGTTTGTGGTAATATACCTAGATGATATTTTAATTTATTCGTCTGATCTGAGAACACATGAGGTGCATGTCAGACAAGTACTGCAGGTCCTACGGACGAATAAATTATATGCTAAAATTGAAAAATGTGTCTTCGCCGTTCAGGAGATACAATTCCTAGGTTATTTTTTATCTGCTTCAGGTTTCCGTATGGATCCTAGGAAGGTCCAGGCAATTTTAGATTGGGATCGTCCTGAGAACCTCAAAGCACTGCAACGGTACTTGGGCTTCGCGAATTTCTATAGGAAATTCATTAAAAATTATTCACTTATTGTAAAACCCCTTACTGACATGACTAGGAAGGGTACTGATTTTTCTAAATGGTCTGACGCCGCTAAAGTTGCTTTTTCCTCTCTAAAAGAGAGGTTTACCTCGGCACCTGTACTAGTCCAACCTGATGTCTCTCAGCCTTTTATTGTTGAAGTCGATGCGTCAGAAGTGTGAGTGGGGGCGGTGCTGTCTCAGGATCCGTCTCCTGGCAAATGGCGTCTTTGTGCTTTCTTTTCTAAAAAACTATCTGCAGCAGAAAAGAACTACGATATTGGCAATAGGGAACTATTAGCTATTAAACTAACGTTTGAAGAATGGCGACACTTTTTAGAGGGGGCAGTCCACCCCGTCACTGTGATTACGGACCACAAAAATCTTCTGTACCTCGAATCAGCTAAACGTCTCACCCCTAGACAAGCTAGGTGGTCGCTATTTTTTACCAGGTTTAACTTTGTGATTACCTATCGTCCTGGGGCAAAGAATACCAAGGCTGATGCACTATCTCGTTGTTTACCTGGAGGGGGTAATGTGAGTGATCCGGTGCCCATTCTTCAAAGAGGAGTGGTTGTTTCTGCGGTACACTCTGTTCTGGAGGGGAAGGTGTTAGAGGCCCAGGGGGACACCCCGGTCTCTTGCCCCTCAGAGAAATTGTTTGTATCGTTGAACCTGCGTTTTAAATTATTAAAGGAACATCATAATTCGGCACTTGCTGGGCACCCGGGTAGTAAAGCAACCTTGGAGCTATTGTCTCGTCGTTTTTGGTGGCCAAGGTTGCGTCAGGATGCATTGGATTTTTTGTCTTCTTGTTCTACCTGTGCGCGCGCAAAAGTTTCACATACACGTCCTGCAGGGTCTCTATTACCACTCGTCATTCCCAATAGACCATGGACACATCTGTCAATGGATTTTATCACTGACTTACCTTTGTCTGCGGGTAAAACAGTTATTTTGGTAGTAGTGGACAGGTTTAGCAAAATGGTACACTTCATTGCGTTACCCGCACTACCTAATGCTAAGACTCTTGCTCAGGTATTCGTCAGTGAAATCGTGAAGCTTCACGGGGTCCCCTCCGATGTTGTTTCGGATCGGGGTACCCAGTCTATTTCTAAATTTTGGAAAGCTTTTTGTTCCCGTTTGGGGGTACACTTGTCCTTTTCCTCAGCTTTCCATCCTCAGTCGAATGGACAGACTGAGCGTACCAACCAAAACCTGGAGACATATCTAAGATGTTTTGTGTCTGAAAACCAGGAGTTGTGGTCATCATATTTACCGTTAGCTGAGTTTGCCATAAATAATCGTCGTCAGGAATCCACTGGCAAGTCACCATTTCTTGGTGCATATGGTTTTCATCCCCAATTCTGTACTTTCAAAGAGGGGGGGTCTTCTGGGGTTCCTGAAGGTGCAAGCTAACTTGAAAAATATGGGAGGTAAATACAAATGCATGGCTGATAAGAGACGGTCGCCAGGTCCGGACCTAGGAGTGAATGACTATGTGTGGTTGTCTACTAGGAATATTAAATTGAAGGTTCCCTCTTGGAAACTGGGTCCTAGGTTTATTGGTCCTTACAAAATTGTAGCCATCATCAACCCCGTGGCTTTTCGCCTGGAGTTACCTCAGACTTTTCAAATCCATAATGTCTTTCATAAGTCGTTACTCAAAAAATATGTTCCACCTCTAGAACCGTCACCGCTGCCACCCCCTCCTGTTGTTGTGGATGGTAATCTAGAATTTCAGATATCGAAAATTGTTAATTCTCGTCGGGTCCGCTGCTCTCTTCAATATCTGGTGCATTGGAGAGGTTACGGTCCCGAGGAAAGAATGTGGGTTCCTGCGTCTGACGTAAACGCCAACAGGCTAGTTCGGGTTTTTCATGCCTCTCATCCTGAGAGACCTGGTCCTGAGTGTCCGGAGGCCCCTCGTAGAGAGGGGGGTACTGTCACGAGGGTGTCAAGAACCACGCCTGACTCCGTTATACCCGGGGTCAGGAAGCCGCAGCGGTTGGCTGCGCGCTCTATGTAAGATAGGGCTGCTTCCTTATGGTAGCTTTCTGGGTTTGCTTTGCAACCCTTTTGGCTCACTCAGGGATCCGTAGCTCCTTCTCCTCAGCTGTTCCTTGTCCAGCACTCCCAACCTCCTTATATTCCCCTCTCACACTTCTCTGGTTGCCAGATATAGAGCTTCCTGCCTGGACATCTATTCTGACCCTCTGGAGCTGTGTTGCTGCGTTCTCTGGTTGTTGGTCCAGAACGCTACCCTCCGGATCCCTGTTGGACCTTTGTGGTCTGCTGTGGTCGCCCACCTGGGTGTATGTGTTTGTCTGTATTGTCTGTCCTCTCCCTGGTGTTTCCCTCTTAGTGTCAGTGGTGCGGACTAGCCATCCCACCGGCCCGTTCACTATCTAGGGCTCATTTTAGGGAAAGCCAGGGTTTAGGCACGTGATCGCCGCACGGGTGAGGAACCCGTCTAGGGACGTCAGGGCAGTCAGGTGCCAGCCACAAGGTGATTCAGGGGTCACCACCTTTCCCTCTCCCTTGGGCAGGGCTTTCCCTTTTCCCTCCCTGTGCGTGACGCCGGTCATTACAGGAGGCAAACTGATGCATTCTAAGCGGATCCTTTTCCATTCAGAATGCATTAGGGCAAAACTGATCCGTTTTGGACCGCTTGTGAGAGCCCATGACGGATTTTCACAAACGGAAACCAAAACGCTAGTGTGAAAGTAGCCTAACTATCCTGGAAAAGGTTCTGCATATCATGGTAGTCTTGGAAATCCATATTAGTGTATGAGGCATTTAAGACCAGCATCAGTGCATCACGCTATTTAATTAGAAACAATTGTAGGGTTTGTGGAAATGCGTTCCAGATGGCACATATGTACATCTGTCTCTTGTTTAAAAGGCTCAAATAAAGACTCCAAGGTGATTATACTGTAATGTTGAGTGGATGTACGGATGGCAAGCAAACAAAATGCTAAAAGCTAAATCTATGCAATCAAGTTATTGTTTACTTCTTTTGTCTAAGCAAACCCGTTGTTAATTACCAAAAGTATTGTTAGAATAAAAGAAGTCACTAAGGAATTGAGTAGCGAAGGTTGCGAAGGATGGTGTCCACCAGTTTTCCTCAAATTGTGAGACAGATACTGGTAAGATACACCCCCCCACACACACAGTTGTCAATAAGGCATCTCTGGGAGTGAGTAGTCATGTGCTGTTTTGTCTTGTCTAACAAGCCTTCCTCTGGCTGCTCTAGAGCCATAATGAGCAAGCATAGCTGTATATGGGCCACTACTTTACTACCCAGAGGCTCTTGCTGTTTTATTCATCCTGAATCCCCCCAAAAAAATGCCAAGCTCCATTGAATGCAACATTTGCCATGCAAAAGTACCATATAGCGACACAAGGAGTATCTATGGCTCTATACTGGCTCTGTACACTTTTCTTTGCTGCATGATTGATGACAAATTGTATGACGGACCTAGTGATGATGATGCACGGATGGGGAAGCAAATTGATAGAAATGATCATAAGCTGTTTGCTACAATATTACCTTATTTAGCATAATAATCTACTTGTTTTATCCTTTACTGTTTTAATGGGTTCTGGGATCACTTTTCTGAATATACTGTACATTAAGGATTGGTTATTTTAAAATAAAATATGTGATTTTTTTTTTCAGATATGATGGATTGATTTTGAGCCATTATACAGTAAGTTTGTGGTCATGGCTACGGCAGAGAGCTAGTGGCCCGAACGTGCCGAGACCTGAGAGAGGAAACCAACCTGCCTAAACTAATATGGCTGGAGAGGTGCCCCTAGCCATGCCGCGGGTAAGCCTAAAAGGGGGCATACCCTGAGGAGTATGGAAAGAAAAGAGGAGGGAGGGTGGGGCACCGAAAACGCCCGCACATGAGGAGAGGGCATGCCTCCTTTTAAGAGCGCCTACGCCCCTCCCACAAATGCAGGCTGACATGTCAGTCTTAACCGCCTCACGTCCGCCCATAGGATATAAACATCCTATGGGTGGACGTCTATTTCTGACAGCACGTTTTAAAACGTCCTGTCAGAAATAGCAGCTGCACGCTAATTGTGCAGCTGCTGATCGGGTTGCCCGCTGTCAGTGACAGCAGGGCAACCCTAAGACAAGGCAGGGACAGTGCCCAGGTGTCCCTGCCTTCACGATCGCTGCAGACACAGCGCTCACCGAGCGCTGTGTCTGCAGAGCAGGAAGCGCTGTGCGCTTCCTGTTCCGGCCCGGCGGTCATGTGACCGCCGTGACCGGAGTGTGCAGGAGCTGTGTGAGGTCTCTCAGAGACCTCGATCAGCCCTGCTGTGAGGCTGTACAGTGCAGGATTGCTGCTGTACAGCCTCTATAGGGGTGCATTTGTCCTGTAACTGGGGCTACTATGTCAGCCCCAGTTACAGGAGAAATCAACAGTGTAAAAAAAAATAAAAAGTGAAGTAAATGTCCCCCAGAGGTCTTGTATGACCTTATGGGGGACGAAAAGTGTAAAATAAAATAAAAATAAAATAAAGGGTTGAAAAAATAAAATAAAAAAAAGTTTCACATGTAAAAAAAAAAATAATCCCAAGTAAGGAATAAAAAAAAAAATTTAAAATAGAAAAAATAAAATAAAATAGACATATTTAGTATTGCCGCGTCCGTAAAAACCAGCTCTATAAAAATATCACATGACCTAACCCCTCGGGTGAACACCGTAAAAAAAAAATAAAAAAAACTGTGTCAAAACAAGCAATTTTTGTCACCTTGCATCACAAAAGGTGCAACACCAAGTGATCAAAAACGCGTATGTCCCACAAAATGGTACCAATAAAACCGTCACCTCATCCCGCAAAAAATGAGCCCCTACATAAGAAAATCTCTCAAAAAATAAAAAAACTATAGCTCTCAGAACATGGACACATTAAAACATAATTTTTTGGTTTCAAAAATGCTATTATTGTGTAAAACTTTAATAAATGAGAAAAAGTATACATATTAGGTATCGCCACGTCCGTAACAATCTGCTCTATAAAAATGTCACTTGACTGAACCCCTCAGGTGAACGCTGTAAAAATAAATAAATAGAAACTGTGCTAAAACAACCAATTTTTTGGTCACCTTACCCCATAAAGTGTTATAATGAATGATCAAAAAATCATATGTACCCAAAAATAGTACTAATAAAACTGGCACCTTATCCCCTAGTTTCCAAAATGGGGTCACTTCTTGGGAGTTTCTACTGTAAGGGTGCATCAGGGGGCTTCAAATGGGACATGGCATCTAAAAACCATGTGGAGTTCCTTTCCTTCTGCGCCCTGCCGTGTGCCCATACAGCAGTTTACGACCACATGTGGGGTGTTTCTGTAAACCGCAGAATCTGGGTAATAAATATTGAGTTTTGTTTGGCTGTTAACCATCGATGTGTTAAAGAAAAAAATTGATTAAAATGGAAAATCTGCCAAAAAAGTGAAATTTAAAAATTTGATCTCCATTTTCCTTTAATTCTTGTGGAACGCCTAAAGGGTTAACAAAGTTTGTAAAATCGGTTTTGAATACCTTGAGGGGTGCAGTTTCTACAATGGGGTCATTTATGGTGGAATCCACTATGTAAGCCCCACAAAGTGACTTCAGACCTGAACTGGTCCTTATAAAGTGGGTTTTGGCAATTTTCTTAAAAATTTGAAGAATTGCTTTTAAACTTCTAAGCCTTCTAACGTCCTAAAAAAATAAAATGACATTTCCAAAATGATGCCAACATAAAGTAGACATATGGGGAATGTTAAATAATAAATATTTTATGAGGTATCACTTTCTGTTTCAAAAGCAGAAAATTGAAATTTAGAAAATTGCGAATTTTTCAAATTTTTGGGTAAATTTGGGATTTTTTCATAAATAAAGGTGAAATATTTTGACTCAAATTTATGACTATCATGAAGTACAATGTGTCACGAGAAAACAATCTCTGAATGACTTGGATAAATAAAGGCGTTCCAAAGTTATTACCACATAAAGTGAGATATGTCAGTTTTGCAAAATTTGGCCTGGTCAGGAAGGGGGCAAAGGGCCCAGATGGCAAGTGGTTAAGCTACTTGTGGTCATGGCTACGGCAGAGAGCTAGTGCCCCGAACGTGCCGAGACCTGAGAGAGGAAACCAACCTGCCTAAACTAATATGGCTGGAGAGGTGCCCTTAGCCATGCCGCGGGTAAGCCTAAAAGGGGGCAAAAATACATATGAGTAGGGAGAGAAAAACCTTTATGCAACTGACCAAGTTACAAATCCAAACTGTGGAATGCCTGGGATATCTCGGCCTGAGGGTAGGTATGTAACGTGAGAAGCCTGAGGAGCGCCAGCGACCCATTTGCGGATGACGTGGCCGGGGACGTTGTGCTTTGAAGCCCCGGATGCAGCTCCAATACGGAAGGAGTGTCCTGAAATGGTCTTGGGGTTGAAACCCAAGCCCGCCGCCAGGGTGCGAACGTGGGAGATGAAACTGCGAGGCCGTGCGGGCCGAGACCTGGAACGAGAGCAATGGGCGGTCAGGGGCGGAGTCCCCCAGAGCTGCCAGCCAGCTCCTGAGCACCTGGACCGGGCACCATGCGTTAGTGGACTGGAAGAACTTCACCTCCACTGGTGGTCCCACCTGTGAGGTTGGAAGTGAGGAGATGTGAGGAGAAATGGTCGTCGTGCCATACCAGCTGACCCCCGGTTAAACCCTTGGACCTGACTGAACTGTGGGTGAATTTGCTGTGTCCTAAGAACCCGCGGAACTAAAGTACATGGCAGCCTTTATGACAGTGCTGGAAAGGAGCCTGTCACGAGTTGGAGGTCCCAGGAGAGACCTCCGCGTCGTCAAGCAATAAACGGAAATCAGGTACAGACACATAAGAGTTTATTGCACAAACAAAAACATGAAAGGCAGCACAGAGAAAACATGAGCTCTATGTACCATCAGCACAGTGGGAGAAAACCCCCACTGCGCCACTGTCTAGTAATACTCCAGAGGGGCATGACTAAGCAACTCCTGGTGTTCACTAGAGCCCTAGATGGTAGGGTTAGACTTTGGCGCAGGAAGTTGCCAGGGTCCACTCTGGAGCGTGAACTAGACAGTGACAGCAGGAGCGAATGGACAACAGGTACCAGAAGGTACCGACGGCACATAGGCAAACATAACAGACAGGTAAATACAAAACAGGGCAAATAATACCACAAGCAGGAGTTCATGCAAGGGAGCAGGAGTGGCAATGAGCAGAGAAGGACTTGCTCCACCAGTAGTAAACTGCATGGCCTTGTCATGCCACTCTGCTGCAAAGGCTTGCTGAACACAGACATATGAATACAAAACAGGGGAACTAATAATACGAGCAGGAGTTCACGCAAGGGAGCAGGAGTGGCAATGAGCAGAGAAGGACTTGCTCCACCAGTAGTAAACTGCATGGCCTTGTCATGCCACTCTGCTACAAAGACTTGCTGAACACAGACATCAGAATAAACACAAAGTAACTAAAACATAACAGGCAGAACAGATATCAGAAAGACAGGAAAGAGGACATCAGAGAACGTAAATGAACAAGTAGGAAAACCCACAGAGCACAGGCACACAGACACAGATCCCATGGGTCAGCAGCACGGGATAGAGTTCAAACCAGGAGCAGGACAAGACAACACACACCAGGAGAGCTGACACAGAACTGAGGAAACCTCAGCCTTATATACAGGTTCCATGGGTGCAGCAGAGAGACCACACCCATGGAGCAGACAGAGGATTAACTTCTAATAGGCACACAGGGGAGTTAACCCATAAAGAACCACAAATAATACACAGGAACAGAACTTCAGCGAGGAGCGCCGAATGAGCAAGAACGGAAGGTCACAGTCAAAGGTAACGACTGTGACATTCCCACCCCTTAAAGCCCCCCCCCTCTCCTCCCAAACAGAAAGCGGAAGAAGAAGTGGGGGCAACAAACCAAACAGAACCAGGCAAGGGGACAGAAATCAAAGGGGTGACGAGGTACAAGGGCAGGAACACATACGACGACCGTAACCAGCCCAACCCCTGAAAACCAGCCTACACGGAGGGTCCGCAGCCAGTACGCCAGGGGAAGATAGCCAGCCAACACGGCATACACGTCAAGTGAACCGCACCAAGAAGTTACCTCCCCCTCCACTCTCCCTCCGTAGAATGACATGTCTGCCAAGAACTAATTGGTCAAACATGCTGACACCCCCTTCCGGAGGATTGGGACCAGGAACAGGAACCAGACAGGAATACAAAGAAAATCTGAATCAAAGGGGTACAGAGGTACACAAGCAGAACACATAAGACGACCGCAGCCAGCACGCAGCCCCTAGCAACCAGCCTACACGGTAAACGCAGCCAGTACGCCAAGAGGAATGCAGCCAGCCTACACGGCCACAAAAGTCATGGTGAACTGCAGTGTGCTAACACCTCCCCCTCCACTCTCCCTCTGGAGAATGGCATGTCTGCCAAGAACTAATTGGTCAGACATGCTGACACCCCCTTCCGGAGGAATGGGACAGAAACAGGAACCAGACTGGAATACAAAGAAATTCGGAATCAAAGGGGTACAGAGGTACACACGCAGAACACATAAGACAACTGCAGCCAGCATGCAGCCCCTAGCAACCAGCCTACACGGTAAACGCAGCCAGTACGCCAAGAGTAATGCAGCCAGCCTACACGGCCACAAAAGTCATGGTGAACTGCAGTGTGCTACCACCTCCCCCTCCACTCTCCCTCCGGAGAATGGCATGTCTGCCAAGAACTGATTGGTCAGACATGCTGACACCCCCTTCCGGAGGCCAGGACCAGAAGCAGATACCTGCGCCGATAACGGAAAACACGGCCGTAGGCAGAACTGCAAGCAAAAAGGTTAAACCGGACGTCGCCCCTGGCAACCAGCATACACGGAGAACACCGCAGCCAGTACACCAAGGCAACCAAATCCGATACCTAAAGGCAGCATACAGAGGGAAATACAGAAAGCACACACATTACAGATAAGCAGAAAACAGAACAAAAAAAACTCTGTGAAAGTTCATTGTTCATTCTGTCACGAGTTGGAGGTCCCAGGAGAGACCTCCGCGTCGTCAAGCAATAAACGGAAATCAGGTACAGACACATAAGAGTTTATTGCACAAACAAAAACATGAAAGGCAGCACAGAGAAAACATGAGCTCTATGTACCGTCAGCACAGTGGGAGAAAACCCTCACTGCGCCACTGTCTAGTAATACTCCAGAGAGGCATGACTAAGCAACTCCTGGTGTTCACTAGAGCCCTAGATGGTAGGGTTAGACTTTGGCGCAGGAAGTTGCCAGGGTCCACTCTGGAGCGTGAACTAGACAGTGACAGCAGGATCGAATGGACAACAGGTACCAGAAGGTACCGACGGCACATAGGCAAACATAACAGACAGGTAAATACAAAACAGGGCAAATAATACCACAAGCAGGAGTTCATGCAAGGGAGCAGGAGTGGCAATGAGCAGAGAAGGACTTGCTCCACCAGTAGTAAACTGCATGGCCTTGTCATGCCACTCTGCTGCAAAGGCTTGCTGAACACAGACATATGAATACAAAACAGGGGAACTAATAATACGAGCAGGAGTTCACGCAAGGGAGCAGGAGTGGCAATGAGCAGAGCAGGACTTGCTCCACCAGTAGTAAACTGCATGGCCTTGTCATGCCACTCTGCTACAAAGGCTTGCTGAACACAGACATCAGAATAAACACAAAGTAACTAAAACATAACAGGCAGAACAGATATCAGAAAGACAGGAAAGAGGACATCAGAGAACGTAAATGAACAAGTAGGAAAACCCACAGAGCACAGGCACACAGACACAGATCCCATGGGTCAGCAGCACGGGATAGAGTTCAAACCAGGAGCAGGACAAGACAACACACACCAGGAGAGCTGACACAGAACTGAGGAAACCTCAGCCTTATATACAGGTTCCATGGGTGCAGCAGAGAGACCACACCCATGGAGCAGACAGAGGATTAACTTCTAATAGGCACACAGTGGAGTTAACCCATAAAGAACCACAAATAATACACAGGAACAGAACTTCAGCGAGGAGCGCCGAATGAGCAAGAACGGAAGGTCACAGTCAAAGGTAACGACTGTGACAGAGCCCAAAAGGAAGACCATCTAGGGAGGTGGAAAGCTTCTAAATAATCCCCTGACACAGCCTGCCTGCTCTGGACGACCGCGTGACTACTCTTCTGAACACCCCCTAACCGTTTGGGACAGAAAAACCGACCTACTTTCGGGGTCTTCCAACATGGAGAAATGTTGGACTTCGGCCAAACATCGTTGAGGGTGTTGAAGGATAGTTGCGGTCAGTATGATAGTAAGCTAGCAAGCTGTGATGTAAGTGGTCTTGTCAGTGACTTATCTTGGCTGCAAGCACATGAACCTGATGAAGGTGTTCCAAGCGGACCTGTAGTTCCTGGCCGTGTTACGAGATAAAGACTTCTGCATCAAGATTTTGCTGAAGCAATAAAAGGTTTACTCCATCACGAGAGTTTGATGCATCGGAGGAGGGAGCCCCACTCGGTCTGCCTCTGGCATGACCTGAAAGAAAGTTTTGAAATTAAAGCGGGACAAGGCGTCTGCGGCCGTATTAGTAAGGTGATTACCGTCTTGAGGCCTTCCGTCTTTGCGGGTGCCACCGGAACAATGAATTGAGCAAACCGCTGGGGCAGCGCCTGGAGCTTGCTCGGCTGGCAGTCTGGGCTTTTAATTATCAGAGTCCCCACCGGCTTGGGATCCTTGATTGCCGACAGAAGATTGGGACCCTCCCAAGAGGCTTGTGGGAGACCTACCAGGCCTGTGTGGAAAGCCGTGGTGAACCTGCAGACCAGGAACTGTACAAACTGTGGGTCATAATGGTTCTGGCGCAGGGATTCTAGCAGAACCACACCGACCCCGCCTGGACAGGATGGCCTGGATCTTGAGGACACATCATCTGGGGGTGAGCCCTGAAACATGCTGCGCATGCATGAAGGGCCCTACATGTGTTGTAATGACAAGCAGTTTGGATGCGGCAGGGAATGAAAAGCGAGGGAGCAATCTCGGGAGCGTACGGAACCCTACCTGGGGGAACGGGCCCTAGGGTGGAGGTTATTGGTAAGGCTAGAGTGGACCGGTCAGGTGGCAGCCCCTGGTAGGACTTGACGGCCGGGAGGCTGGACTGAACGTCCGAAACCGAGGAGGCGACGGAGTTCATCCCAGCATGTAGCTGCGCCAGGGACACCTGAAGGGTGGACAAGGAGACTTGCTCCCAGACCGGGGCTGCAGGTTCAGCCAAAAGTAGCCTATACAGCTCTGCTTTACGGCGGAGGCAGGGTATTGGATCCCTCTCCGGTTAAGCTCCGCGATCAACTTCGGAATTGACCAACTCCTTAGGGGCCGCTCGGATGCGGGTGTTTCCGGTACCGTTAGGGCTTCTTCGATGTTGGAAATATGCGACATACTGCAGCTGCGAAGTGACAAATAGAAAATAACATTTGACCAGGAAGCCCCGTACCTTGCAAGCGACACCCGAGTCGTGAATGGTGGTTAAAGGAGGACTAGCGAGTGTCTAGTGCTCTGAACGGCGGGACCATGGACTAAGCGTGAAATTACATGAGAAGGCTAACCGTACTTGGCCCCAGACAGGAAAATGAAAACTGAAGAGAAAACAAACATCAAACCTGAAATCGTACCGGAGAAAGGACTATCGAATCGACTCTAAAACATGACAGGCGACAGAAACAGTAAATTAACAGTGTGAACCTGAGTGACAGGTAACAGAAAATAAATAATACCACGTAAGACCTTGAGTGATACGGACACTGGCAGAGATAAAAGATCTATGTACGCCTGGGCGCGATAAACCATGGCATGAGAAGTGACGAACGTGTACCCTAAACAAAATAGGCAACGGAAACCGGAAACGTACATCAATGCGCAGCCGGTGGCAGACGCGGCGTGACATGAACGTAAGCCCGAAGCGTGACGGGCAGCAGATGATCCATGAAAACGTAAGCCTGAAGCGTGACAGGCAACCCCTGAAAAGTAAAAACACGTAAGCCTGAAGCGCAATAGGCAGCAGATGATGAATGAAACGTAAGCCTGAAGCGTAACAGGCAACCTATGATAAATTAAAAACGTAAGCCTGAAACGTAACAGGCAACAGATAATGAAAATAACACGCAAGCCTGAGCGTAACAGGCAACCTAAGATAAATTAAAACGTAAGCCTGAAACGTAACAGGCAACAGATAATGAAAATAACACGTAAGCCTGAAGCGTAACAGGCAACATATGATAATTTAAAAACGTAAGCCTGAAACGTAACAGGCAACAGATAAAGAAAATAACACGTAAGCCTGAAGCGTAACAGGCAACCTATGATAAATTGAAAACGTAAGCCTGAAACGTAACAGGCAACAGATAATGAAAATAACACGTAAGCCTGAAGCGTAACAGGCAACCTATGATGAATTGAAAACGTAAGCCTGAAACGTAACAGGCAACAGATAATGAAAATAACACGTGAGCCTGAAGCGTAACAGGCACCTAAGATAAATTAAAAACGTAAGCCTGAAACGTAACAGGCAACAGAAAATGAAAATAACACGTGAGCCTGAAGCGTAACAGGCAACAGATAATACATTGGCAAAAGATGACAGATTGAATGTGCGTTTGAACGTGACAGGCAACAGATGATACACTTGAACAAACACGTGAGCTTGAACCGTGGCAGGCACCCGACATGGTGAGATGTGCACGTGAGCCTGGAGCGCAATAGGTGGCAATGGTAATGCGTGAGTCTGAAACGTGACAGGCCAATGGTTGAAGAAGGAACGGACGCCTGGACAGAACAGGCCGTGGGAGGCAAGAGGCTTGAGCCTGGCCGTGACCGCCAAATAATACATAGGCCTGACACGTGACAGCAACAGCCTGTCGTGGACAGATATGACAGAGAAACAAAACATGGTGACATGAACAAGAAGTGACCTGAGATGTGACTGGAGACAACCCGGTGACTACGAAGTGACCCTGACGCGGGTGACAAAAAGGAATAGGGAGTTGCATTGCAGCGTAGACTGAAAGACCGCGAATGTGTGGTAGAAAATGAAGCAGCTACCGGAAATGCCCGTGGATGTAGTGAGTGGGAAAGCGATGGTCGGCTCAAACGGAACAAATGAGCGCCACCTGGCTGACGAGTGCAGCCAGAGTGGCGCAGCACCCGGGGTCTGCAAAATAATTGGTAACGTGAGGGGGAGACTATGCCGACCGGAACGCGCCAATGTGTCCCAACCGTGACCTAGGGAACCATCATTATTATTTTTATTTATTTATTTATTTATTTTTTAAGAGATTTCGATGCTGCTGCTTTGACTGTGTGGAGAGAATAAAACTTTGGGTGTGACTGGAGTGAGAAGGACTAAAACGCCAGCACCTATCTGTTTGAACCCTGAGTGGGGATTTGATGACCTCTGTAAGGATGCATGGATCCCTGGTTGAAGATGAACGGCAGAGTACCCAGGGTCTGCAACAATAAACAGTATCATGGGGGGGGGGGCGTAGCAGTCCATAGACTGCGCCATTTACCTCTCTGTAGTGCAAAGTGTTTAAAATGATTTATTTATATATATTTTTTTTTAAATTTTTTTTAAGTCATGGCCGGAGCGTACAGGTGCGGTTAGAGTAATAGGGGGAGGAAGGGGGCGGGGACGTTTCCCCGCGTCAGCTCGGGATGACAGAGGAGGGCACATAGGGATGGATGTGGCCTTTCACCTCCACTCACAGAGACCGCTGCCGGACGTACATGGCGGTGCCAAAGTGTGTGTGCCGATGGCCAGCACGCCGCGCATGCGCACTTGGAAAATCATCACACAGAGATTTTATTATAGGATGATGGTGATAATGACTTTTGGGGGATTGTTTATCTGGATCATGTAGTTTTACTATTATATCAACTATATCACGCATGTTTTGTATTTTTCTATGAATTGAGTTTTAATTATGCTGTTCAAAAGTGCACCGAGCATTAATATGTGAGAACATTTTTATTTTATTTTTTTTAACTTTATTGAAAACTAACAACCGCCGGCCGCCGGCCAGCAGCTGCGGCAAAGTGGAAGCGGCACCCCTGATGCGGCCCTGGCTCTGGACGGACCCAACCCCCGGGTGACCGGGCCGGACCGGCATTGCCCGGTATGTACGATGAGGGCGGCGGTGGACGAGAGGAGCGCAGACCGGAACCAGGGAGAGATCATGTGACCGCAGGGGGGAGGACACCAACGGCGTTGCCGGGTAACAGAGACGCCGTGCAGACCGGGGCCGAGCCAGAGGGACAGCCGGCCACGAGACCACAATGGACAGCAACCGGACGCTGCACACCCCTGGGCTTAGGAGGCAGTCGTGCCTTGTGGGTGCAGGAGGAGAACACTAAACTCGTTGCCGGGCAACATGGACGCTGCGGCGGACCTCATGCCTGGCGTCCCACGTGACCCCCCTGTGGACTGGGCCGGGAGCGGAGGTCGGACGTAGGGGAGACGCCTGGAATGGATGCGCCGCGGCGTGGAGGGTGAGTGACGGCAGTGAATGTAACAGAACTTACCCGGCCGTCAAGTGCGGAAGACGGAGGAACCGGAGGCACCATGACGGGACTTACTTACCTGTCTAGCGGCACTGCTGCAAGGCGCGTAACGTTCGTGGCGGGAAGGCACCGAAAACGCCCGCACATGAGGAGAGGGCGTGCCTCCTTTTAAGAGCGCCTACGCCCCTCCCACAAATGCAGGCTGACATGTCAGCCTTAAGCTACTTGTCAGCACTCTATCTTTTGATACCTATGATGTTTATATATTGTATATCCCAATCTTCAAAATAACATTGCTGGCATACACACACACACTTTACTTTCAGCCTTTCACAACGTTCTACCTCTCAGACACATAAAAGACAGTAACACACTTGATCTGCTCTTCTTCTGTCTTTGTTCAATCCTGTTTCTCCAACTTTAATAACTCAACTCTCCGGCTCTCTGACCACAACATCCTCTCCTTCACTCTCACAAATCCAGGACCATCCTAGCACACTCCTACTTTTTTACACATACAGAAATCTACAGGCTATTGACCCTTATACACTTACAGACACTCTACACACATCATTGTCCCCAATCTCTTCCCTCTCCTTCCCTGATCTGGCCGTAACACACTATAATGACTTGCTCAGAAGCACCCTGGACAAAATAGCACCCCCTACCTTCAGAACCTCCAAACACAGACCAAAAGAGCCCTGGCTTACACCATAAACTTGCTTTTTCCAGCGCTGCTCCAGGAGTGCTGAACGCCGATAGAGGAAAAATTAACACACCAGAGAATTCCTTTCATTACAAATTCATGCTAAGAACCTATAACTCTGCCCTCCACCTCACCAAACAGACCCACTTTACCACCCTAATCTCCTCACTGTCCAACAACCCAAAAAAACTCTTTGACACTTTTCACTCCCACCTCCGTCCTAAAGTTCAATCACAGACCTCTATACTGAAGACCTGGCCGCATACTTCACAGAGAAAACAGAAAACATCCGGCATGAAATCAGCTGCCAGCCACTGTTATTGATCCCCCCCGACCCGAATGTCCTCTGGCTCACTGTCCACGTTTGACCCAGTCACAGAAGAAGTCTCCAGGCTCCTTCCTCTTCTTCTTGTCCTACTACATACTCTTCTAACCCCATTCTCTCATACCTACTCCAGTCTCTCTCCAGCCGTCACCACTCACCTAACAAAAATTGTTAAACTCTCTCTCTCTCTTCTGGTATCTTCCATTCCTCTTTCAGACACCCTATCATTACTCCATTATTAAAAAAGCATCTCTTGACCCATCCTGCACAGCTAAATACAGACCAGTCTTTAATCTTCCCTTTATCTATAAACTCCTGGTGCATTTGGTCTACTCTCACCTCATCCACTATCTCTCTGCTCACTCTCTCCTTGATCCATTACAATCTGGCTTCCACACCCTACATTCTACAGAACTTGCCCTCACCAAAGTGACAAATGTCCTCCCGATAGCAAAATGCAACAGTGACTACTCTCTGCTCATTCTCCTTGACCTCTCTGCAACTTTTGACACTGTAGACCACCATCTTCGACTTGCTATGCTCCAATCTATTGGCCTAAAGAACACTGCCCTCTCCTGGTTTTCTTCATATCTCTCTGACCGCTCTTTCAGTGTATCATTCGATTGCTCCACTTCTTCTCCTCTCCCTCTTGCTGTTGGGGTTCCTCAGGGTTCAGATTTAGGCTCTCTCCTCTTCTTTATTTACAGAGCCCCACTTAGACAGACCATTAGCAGATTTGGTTTCCAGTACCATCTCTATGTTGATGACACCCAACAATACACTTCATTCACTGACATCACCCCTGCTGTTTAACTGACACCAGCGACTGTGTTTCCGCTGTCTCTAACATCATGTCCTCCCTCTCAAACTAAATCTTTCAAAAACGGAACCTCTTGTGTTCTCTCCATCTACTAACCTATCCAAACCTGATATCTCCCTCTCAGTGTGCAGCACCATCATCAGTCCTAGGCAGCACATCCACTCTCTCCTTTGTCGCTGATCTTTCCTTCACCCATATATTCAGTCTCTCACTATGGAAACAATGAAAACTCTCATTGTTGCCCCGATTCATTACCGCCTCGATTACTGTAACTCACTATCAATTGACCTCCCCCTCACCAGACTCTCCCATCTCCAAACTATCCTTAATGCAGCTGCCAGGGTCAGCTATCTGTCCAACTGCTACTCCGATGCCTCCACTCTGTGCCAGTCATTTCACAATTTGCCCATACAGTATAGAATCCAATTTAAACTAATTGTCCTCACACACAAAGCTCTCCACAGTGCAGCACCCCCATACATCTACTCCCTCATCTCTGTCTACCACCCTTCCCATGCTCTTTACGCTGTAAATGATTTACAATAATCCGAACCTCTCACTCCCGGCTCCAAGACATCTCCCGAGCTGCACCAGTTCTTTGGAATGCCCTACCCCAAGAAAGTAGGTTAAGTAGGTACACTGTTTTAGGTCCTCCCTAAAAACACATCTTTTTAAGGTGGCCTATTACATCACCCTGATCTAACTCCTCTCCATATATAGCCCATTTATCATTTCCTGAACCTGATCATCCACCAAACTCTCCACCGCACCCATGAACCCAGATGCACTTTATATGTCAGCTGGTGACTGGCTCATGCATCTTTATATCTCATCCCCTACTTTCCCAAGATTGCCGAACCACACACAAAACAAGCACTTTTACTATCGTACAAACAAGCACTTTTACTTTTTGTGTCACATCTATCTACTCATAGATTGTAAGCTCTTTAGAGCAGGGTCCTTATTCCATGTGTTGTAATTATTGACTTGTCTGTTGCTATGTTATTTTGGACTGTTTTTACATGAACCCCTGAACTGTAAAGTGATGCGAAATATGTTGGCGCTATATAAATAAAGATTATTATTAGAACACAATGGTAGGCAGGCAAACGGCAGCAGTACATGATGGCAGCGGCAGCAGTCATATGGTATAGAACATGATGGTTGGCAGGTAGAAATTGACAGTGGCATGAGAGGGGCCTTAGGCATGTGGGCAGCAGTAGTCTGCTCACAGAAAGCTGTGGCAAGCTGCATACACATCGTATCCTGGTAATAAAGCAAATTGGCCTCCATTTCGACAAAAGGAAACATTCCCCCATTTTGATTTGATAGTGAGGGTCTAATATCATTGCTATCCAGTAATCATCAAATTACTTGATGGTAAGGATACAGCAGTGATTTCATAAGCAAGCAACCACACAGCTTGCCATTATCACCTTCATGCCCAAGAAGCAAGTTCTGGCTTTGCCACATACCAGTGTCATCATCATCAGCTTTATCCTTTTGCACAAGTGACTCCTTATGTTCCTCCTCCTTCTCCAATGACATCTCCTCATCCTCCACTTCCTCCTCCATGGGATTTTCTCTGTCTGGGTCTCCAACAACTACAGAGCTGCCAGCAAGATGCGGAACCTGTTCTTCAAGCACTGTCACTTGCTGCATCAACGTGACCGTTTGTTCTAAGATAAATAGAGGGATGACATTTGTTGATGCCGCACTAGTCCCTGCCAAAAAATTGGGGGGGGGCTTTTCAAAGACCCTGAGTACACAACACATGTCTCAGATGTGCTGCCACAGCCTGACCTCGAAACAACACATGCTCCCTGCTGAGGTGGTCTGGTGCATGAAGAAAACATTCACCACTTTGCTTGTACTGACGCTCTAGCATATGTGAGGCGGAATTCCTGCGAGCTGTACTGTCACAGATCAAGCAGTGCAGTGGCAGACTGTTCTGTCACTGCAAGTCCAGAAGGACTTTCCTTGCCACATAAAAAAGGCTGAAATGCAAAGAAAGTCTCCTGGATATGGTCAACACCTTCTGCAAGCAAGATTTACCACTTGTGCCATGCAGTGAGCATGCGTTATTTCCCCCAAATGTAGTGTGGCTATGATGTTCCTGCCATTGTTGCTGACCACCTTACCTAGTTGGAGTTGGCAGGGAGACAGCCAGGTACACATTTGCTGCTTGTTGCACTTTAGTAAGGGATTAGATGTGTGGCTACTCTCACCCAGGCCAATTAGCTTTAACACAACATGGCAATGCTTCACTTTACACATATAAAAGGAGGGAGAGTGGGAGCGATATAGATGTGAGGATGTCCATAGAGGAAGATTTGGAGGAGGCAGATAAGTGCTTTTTTGTGTGAATCACAAATGTGGAAGTGTCAATAGAACCTTTCCCTCTTGCTCCGATGCTGCCTCGCCACAAAATACATTGACTAAGTGAGCCATGAAAGACATGTACTGTATCTGCCCAAAACAGCTTCTCCAGGTGTTTACAGTGGCATTCACCTTGTCGCACAACGACAATTAAAAGAAAAGTCCCATGTTTCCCAACACATGACAGTACAGGGCAGGGATGGCTTTTTTTGAGAAATAATGGCAGCTAGCTGTCTTCTAGCAAGGCTGAGCACACACACTCAGCTCCCTAAAGGCTGTAGAATCCACTAGGTGTTACAGAAGTGAATGCGCTGCCATCAACTTGGTCAGGTAGGAGTCAATGTTGTGCACCAGTGGATTGTTTCTTGGACACATTCCCTTATCTATACCTGATGATGGAGTGAAGTAGGGGGAGTAGCCTGAGCAAGAGAAGCAGTAACTGATGATGATGACAAGGACACAGTACTGCCCGTGGATGCGTCCTTGCTGCTGCAGAGGAGGCCAGAAGAAGGTGGACACTCTTGTTGCGCTTGCTGATGGCCACTTATATTTTCACACTGGATTGGATGATGCTGCTTCATGTGCTGCAATATAGCCGGCGTGCCTAGGTTTGTGTTTGAATGATCACAGTTTAATTGTAATCCTGCAGATCTTGCACACGGCAATGCTTTGTCTTTCAATACTGTGGAGAAAAACTGCCAGACGAGACATACTCGCATAGAGCTAGTGCAGCCAGCCAGTAGCGCAGGGGCAACACGTGAGGTGCACGGTGGACCGATGAAGGGCCAAATAATAACACACAGTTCATAAGTTTACTCACGGTTAGCAGAAAGCCTCCCTGGGCTGGCAGCACAGTGTTGAGGTGGACAGCACGAAATCCTCCGGGGCACGCTCTGTGGTAGGGAAGCATCAGCCAAGATGGTGGTTGAGGTGCCCTTGATGTTAGGGGTGCTTAGGGTGCTTGTTGCGGCTGAGTCCCTTGATGTTTTTTGTCGTGACGCCAGTACCGTTAATGGTGGTACAACCATTAGTAGTAATAATGAGGTAGACAGTGGTAAGATGCAACTCACAACTTTTACTGTTGTTGACTTTGGTTGCAGCAGTACAGAATACAGTCTGTTGTTGGTGTTAGAGTTAATCTGCAAGTCCACTGTTCCTAGGCTTTCTTAGGCTTGATTTAACCACCTCAGCCCCCAGTGCTTAAACACCCTGAAAGACCAGGCCACTTTAAAAAAAAAATGTTTGGGTAAAAAAAAAATGGTTTGGGTAAAAGTTATAGCGTTTACAAACTATGGTACAAAAATGTGAATTTCCGCTTTTTGAAGCAGCTCTGACTTTCTGAGCACCTGTCATGTTTCCTGAGGTTCTACAATGCCCAGACAGTACAAACACCCCATAAATGACCCCATTTCTGAAAGTAGACACCCTAAGGTATTCGCTGATGGGCATAGTGAGTTCATAGAACTTTTTATTTTTTGTCACAAGTTAGCGGAAAATGATGATTTTTTTTTTTTTTTTTTTTCTTACAAAGTCTCATATTCCACTAACTTGTGACAAAAAATAAAAAGTTCTATGAACTCACTATGCCCATCAGCGAATACCTTGGGGTCTCTTCTTTCCAAAATGGGGTCACTTGTGGGGTAGTTATACTGCCCTGGCATTCTAGGGGCCCAAATGTGTGGTAAGGAGTTTGAAATCAAATTCTGTAAAAAATGACCTGTGAAATCCGAAAGGTGCTCTTTGGAATATGGGCCCCTTTGCCCACCTAGGCTGCAAAAAAGTGTCACACATCTGGTATCTCTGTATTCAGGAGAAGTTGAGGAATGTGTTTTGGGGTGTCTTTTTACATATACCCATGCTGGGTGAGATAAATATCTTGGTCAAATGCCAACTTTGTATAAAAAAATGGGAAAAGTTGTCTTTTGCCAAGATATTTCTCTCACCCAGCATGGGTATATGTAAAAAGACACCCCAAAACACATTCCTCAACTTCTCCTGAGTACGGGGATACCAGATGTGTGACACTTTTTTGCAGCCTAGGTGGGCAAAGGGGCCCATATTCCAAAGAGCACCTTTCGGATTTCACAGGTCATTTTTTACTGAATTTGATTTCAAACTCCTTACCACACATTTGGGCCCCTAGAATGCCAGGGCAGTATAACTACCCCACAAGTGACCCCATTTTGGAAAGAAGACACCCCAAGGTATTCCGTGAGGGGCATGGCGAGTTCCTAGAATTTTTTATTTTTTGTCACAAGTAGTGTTGAGCGAACAGTTCGAGCATAGTTCGGGTCCGTACCGAATTTTGGGGTGTTCGTGACACGGACCCGAACCCGAACTTTTTCGTAAAAGTTCGGGTTCGGGTTCGTCGTTCGGCATGTATTTTGGCGCATTTTGAAAGGCTGCAAAGCAGCCAATCAACATGCATCATACTACTTGCCCTAAGATGCCATCGCAGCCATGCCTACTATTGGCAAGGCTGTGATTGGCCAAGTGCAGCATGTGACTCAGCCTCTTTATAAGCTTGTGCGCACGTCGGGACGTGCTCACTCCCGATGTGAATAGAACAGGGATAGACGCAGCTGATGCTAGGGCGAGAATAGGCAGGGATAATTGAATAACTGGAAGCAAATTTCTCTCCTCCACCTGTGATTCATCTGAACAACTGCAGCTGAGCTGCTTTTTTGATAGGGATTGGCTATTTTTAGAGTGGCCAGAGTGATTTTTCCATCCACATGTACCTGGGCTGACCGCAGGCCGCCATTTTGCGACTTGTAGTGCTGCAGCAGAAGCTGCCACAGTGTGCATTCCAAAGCTCCAAACAAGTCAGACATCTACACCTGGGATTCAGACCAATAGCGATTTAGCAGCACAGTCCAAGGCTATTTTTTTTAAAGGTTGTGCAGACCATTTTGTGGCACATGTTACTGGGCTGATAGGCGGCGGCCATCTTGGGACTAGTGCTGCAGCACAATCTCTCCCAACGTCCATTAATCACTTGTAATAGTGGTCTGTGCCATAGAAATCCTACATCAGGGACTTGGGTGTGCTTGTGTCACCCCTACTAATACCAGTCCACCTGTAATCCATACAGTGAAAAGCCATAAAGTATTCCAGTAAGGGAATTTTTTTTTTATTTAAAAAAGGCCAAGTTAGTTTATCTGGCGTTCAATATACTAGATACAGTTAGGCCTGCGTTTCATACATCTGGAATTAGCAAACTAATGTGCTGGGGTTGGGAAAACATATATGTACCCATACTAGAATCTGTCAAAGAAAGCGGTACTCACATATAACAGTCATTCCATCTGTAATCCATACAGTCAAAAGACTGAAAGTATTCCAGTGAGGGGATTTTTTTTATTTAAAAAAGGCCAAGTTAGTTTATCTGGCGTTCAATATACTAGATACAGTTAGGCCTGCGTTTCATACATCTGGAATTAGCAAACTAATGTGCTGGGGTTGGGAAAACATATATGTACCCATACTAGAATCTGTCAAAGAAAGCGGTACTCACATATAACAGTCATTCCATCTGTAATCCATACAGTCAAAAGACTGAAAGTATTCCAGTGAGGGAATTTTTTTTTTATTTAAAAAAGGCCAAGTTAGTTTATCTGGCGTTCAATATACTAGATACAGTTAGGCCTGCGTTTCATACATCTGGAATTAGCAAACTAATGTGCTGGGGTTGGGAAAACATATATGTACCCATACTAGAATCTGTCAAAGAAAGCGGTACTCACATATAACAGTCATTCCATCTGTAATCCATACAGTCAAAAGACTGAAAGTATTCCAGTGAGGGGATTTTTTTTATTTAAAAAAGGCCAAGTTAGTTTATCTGGCGTTCAATATACTAGATACAGTTAGGCCTGCGTTTCATACATCTGGAATTAGCAAACTAATGTGCTGGGGTTGGGAAAACATATATGTACCCATACTAGAATCTGTCAAAGAAAGCGGTACTCACATATAACAGTCATTCCATCTGTAATCCATACAGTCAAAAGACTGAAAGTATTCCAGTGAGGGGATTTTTTTTATTTAAAAAAGGCCAAGTTAGTTTATCTGGCGTTCAATATACTAGATACAGTTAGGCCTGCGTTTCATACATCTGGAATTAGCAAACTAATGTGCTGGGGTTGGGAAAACATATATGTACCCATACTAGAATCTGTCAAAGAAAGCGGTACTCACATATAACAGTCATTCCATCTGTAATCCATACAGTCAAAAGACTGAAAGTATTCCAGTGAGGGGATTTTTTTTATTTAAAAAAGGCCAAGTTAGTTTATCTGGCGTTCAATATACTAGATACAGTTAGGCCTGCGTTTCATACATCTGGAATTAGCAAACTAATGTGCTGGGGTTGGGAAAACATATATGTACCCATACTAGAATATGTCAAAGAAAGCGGTACTCACATATAACAGTCATTCCATCTGTAATCCATACAGTCAAAAGACTGAAAGTATTCCAGTGAGGGGATTTTTTTTATTTAAAAAAGGCCAAGTTAGTTTATCTGGCGTTCAATATACTAGATACAGTTAGGCCTGCGTTTCATACATCTGGAATTAGCAAACTAATGTGCTGGGGTTGGGAAAACATATATGTACCCATACTAGAATCTGTCAAAGAAAGCGGTACTCACATATAACAGTCATTCCATCTGTAATCCATACAGTCAAAAGACTGAAAGTATTCCAGTGAGGGGATTTTTTTTATTTAAAAAAGGCCAAGTTAGTTTATCTGGCGTTCAATATACTAGATACAGTTAGGCCTGCGTTTCATACATCTGGAATTAGCAAAATAATGTGCTGGGGTTGGGAAAACATATATGTACCCATACTAGAATCTGTCAAAGAAAGCGGTACTCACATATAACAGTCATTCCATCTGTAATCCATACAGTCAAAAGACTGAAAGTATTCCAGTGAGGGGATTTTTTTTATTTAAAAAAGGCCAAGTTAGTTTATCTGGCGTTCAATATACTAGATACAGTTAGGCCTGCGTTTCATACATCTGGAATTAGCAAACTAATGTGCTGGGGTTGGGAAAACATATATGTACCCATACTAGAATCTGTCAAAGAAAGCGGTACTCACATATAACAGTCATTCCATCTGTAATCCATACAGTCAAAAGACTGAAAGTATTCCAGTGAGGGGATTTTTTTTATTTAAAAAAGGCCAAGTTAGTTTATCTGGCGTTCAATATACTAGATACAGTTAGGCCTGCGTTTCATACATCTGGAATTAGCAAACTAATGTGCTGGGGTTGGGAAAACATATATGTACCCATACTAGAATCTGTCAAAGAAAGCGGTACTCACATATAACAGTCATTCCATCTGTAATCCATACAGTCAAAAGACTGAAAGTATTCCAGTGAGGGGATTTTTTTTATTTAAAAAAGGCCAAGTTAGTTTATCTGGCGTTCAATATACTAGATACAGTTAGGCCTGCGTTTCATACATCTGGAATTAGCAAACTAATGTGCTGGGGTTGGGAAAACATATATGTACCCATACTAGAATCTGTCAAAGAAAGCGGTACTCACATATAACAGTCATTCCATCTGTAATCCATACAGTCAAAAGACTGAAAGTATTCCAGTGAGGGGATTTTTTTTATTTAAAAAAGGCCAAGTTAGTTTATCTGGCGTTCAATATACTAGATACAGTTAGGCCTGCGTTTCATACATCTGGAATTAGCAAACTAATGTGCTGGGGTTGGGAAAACATATATGTACCCATACTAGAATCTGTCAAAGAAAGCGGTACTCACATATAACAGTCATTCCATCTGTAATCCATACAGTCAAAAGACTGAAAGTATTCCAGTGAGGGGATTTTTTTTATTTAAAAAAGGCCAAGTTAGTTTATCTGGCGTTCAATATACTAGATACAGTTAGGCCTGCGTTTCATACATCTGGAATTAGCAAACTAATGTGCTGGGGTTGGGAAAACATATATGTACCCATACTAGAATCTGTCAAAGAAAGCGGTACTCACATATAACAGTCATTCCATCTGTAATCCATACAGTCAAAAGACTGAAAGTATTCCAGTGAGGGGATTTTTTTTATTTAAAAAAGCCAAGTTAGTTTATCTGGCATTCAATATACTAGATACAGTTAGGCCTGCGTTTCATACATCTGGAATTAGCAAACTAATGTGCTGGGGTTGGGAAAACATATATGTACCCATACTAGAATCTGTCAAAGAAAGCGGTACTCACATATAACAGTCATTCCATCTGTAATCCATACAGTCAAAAGACTGAAAGTATTCCAGTGAGGGGATTTTTTTTATTTAAAAAAGGCCAAGTTAGTTTATCTGGCGTTCAATATACTAGAGACAGTTAGGCCTGCGTTTCATACATCTGGAATTAGCAAACTAATGTGCTGGGGTTGGGAAAACATATATGTACCCATACTAGAATATGTCAAAGAAAGCGGTACTCACATATAACAGTCATTCCATCTGTAATCCATACAGTCAAAAGACTGAAAGTATTCCAGTGAGGGAATTTTTTTTTTATTTAAAAAAGGCCAAGTTAGTTTATCTGGCGTTCAATATACTAGATACAGTTAGGCCTGCGTTTCATACATCTGGAATTAGCAAACTAATGTGCTGGGGTTGGGAAAACATATATGTACCCATACTAGAATCTGTCAAAGAAAGCGGTACTCACATATAACAGTCATTCCATCTGTAATCCATACAGTCAAAAGACTGAAAGTATTCCAGTGAGGGAATTTTTTTTTTATTTAAAAAAGGCCAGGTTAGTTTATCTGGCGTTCAATATACTAGATACAGTTAGGCCTGCGTTTCATACATCTGGAATTAGCAAACTAATGTGCTGGGGTTGGGAAAACATATATGTACCCATACTAGAATCTGTCAAAGAAAGCGGTACTCACATATAACAGTCATTCCATCTGTAATCCATACAGTCAAAAGACTGAAAGTATTCCAGTGAGGGGATTTTGCTTATAAAAAATAATATATTTCATTGTGGTGCGAGTTGAATCGCAACAATGAAGAAAAATACTATTAAGGGACGAGGACGCGGTCGTGGTGGTGTCCGTGGAGCCTCTGTTGCTGGTAGAGGACGTGGCCGTTCGGCCCCAGGCGCACACAGTAGGGAACGAACTCCCTCAACTAGCCGGCAGAATGTACCGCAATATCTCGTGGGGCACAATGCCGCTCTTAGGATGGTAAGGCCTGAGCAGGTACAGGCATTAATCGATTGGGTGGCCGACAGTGCTTCCAGCACGTTCACCACATGGTCTTCCACCCAGTCTTCTGCGGAAAGCGCACAGGTGGCACCTGAAAACCAAGCCCATCAGTCTGTCACATCACCCCCAAGCATATCAGGGAAACGGTCTGAGCCACAAGTTATGCAGCCGTCTCTTCTTCTGTTTGAAGACTCTGCTTCCAGGGTTTCCCAGGGGCGTCCACCTAGCCCTTCCCCAGTGGAGGAAGACATACCATGCACTGACGCACAACCACTTATGTCTCCAGATGAAGAGGACATGGGAATACCACCACAGCAGAGTCACCGACTCTCTGATGATGACGAAACACAGGTGCCCACTGCCGCGTCTTTTTGCAGTGTGCAGACTGAACAGGAGGAGGTCAGGGAGGGAGACTGGGTGGAAGACGATGCAGAGGACGATGAGGTCTTAGACCCCACATGGACTGAAGGTCGTGGCGATGACTTTCACAGTTCAGAGGAAGAGGTAGTGGTGAGACCGAGACAACAGCGAAGCCAAAGAGGGAGCAGGGGGCCAAAGCAGACGAGCCGCCGCCCCCAGAGTTCGCCTGCTACTGGACATCGCCAACAGGGACCCAGCCCCACAAAGGCAGCTTCAAAGAGTTCCCTGGCATGGCACTTCTTTAAACAATGTCCTACCGACAAGACCCGAGTGACTTGCACGCTCTGCCATCAGAGCCTGAGGCGAGGCATTAACGTTCTGAACCTCAGCACAACCTGCATGACCAGGCATCTACATGCAAAGCATGAACTGCAGTGGGGTACACACCTTAAAAACCAGGCCCTCGCTGAGGCTCCCCCTGCTCCCTCTACCGCTGCTGCCTCGGCTTCCGCCTCGAGAGGAATGTTGCCACCTGCCGAGCAGCAAACAGAGGATGTGCCACCGACACCACCACCACCGCCACCGTCAACTAGCGTCTCCACTATATCACACAGCAGCGTTCAGCTCTCAATATCTCAAACCTTAGAGAGGAAGCGCAAATTCCCCCCGAGTCACCCTCGAGCCCTTGGCCTGAACGCCAGCATTTCTAAACTGCTGGCCTTTGAAATGCTGTCATTCCGGCTGGTGGACACAGACAGCTTCAAACAGCTGATGGCCATGGCTGTCCCGCAGTATGTGGTTCCCAGCCGCCACTACTTCTCCAAGACAGCCGTGCCTTCCCTGCACATGCAAGTGTCCGATAAAATCAAGTGTGCACTGCGCAACGCCATTTGTGGCAAGGTCCACCTAACCACAGATACGTGGACCAGTAAGCACGGCCAGGGACGCTATATCTCACTAACTGCACACTGGATGAATGTAGTGGCGGCTGGGCCCCCGGCGGACAGTTCCTTGGCGCACGTCCTTCCGCCCCCTAGGATCGCAGGGCATCATTCTCTGCCTCCTGTAGCCTCCTCCTCCTACTCGGCTTCCTCCTCCACTGCTTCCACCAGCTCATCCGGTCAGCCACACACCTTCACCACCAACTTCAGCACAGCCCGGGGTAAACGTCAGCAGGCCATTCTGAAACTCATATGTTTGGGGGACAGGCCCCACAGCGCAAAGGAGTTGCGGCGGGGTATTGAACAACAGACCGACGAGTGGTTTCTGCCGGTGGGCCTCAAGCCAGGCCTGGTGGTATGCGATAATGGGCGAAATCTCGTGGCAGCTCTGGGACTAGCCGGTTTGACGCACATCCCTTGCCTGGCGCATGTGCTGAACTTGGTGGTGCAGAGGTTCATTCACTACTACCCCAACATGTCAGAGCTGCTGCATAAAGTGCGGGCCGTCTGTGCGCGCTTCCGCCGTTCACATCCTGCCGCTGCTCGCCTGTCTGCGCTACAGCGGAACTTCGGCCTTCCCGCTCACCGCCTCATATGCGACGTGCCCACCCGGTGGAACTCCACCTTGCACATGCTGGAGAGACTGTGCGAGCAGAAGCAGGCCATAGTGGAGTTTCAGCTGCAGCACGCTCGCGTCAGTCGTACTGCCGAACAGCACCACTTCACCACCAATGATTGGGCCTCCATGCGAGACCTGTGTGCCCTGCTGCGCTGTTTCGAGTACTCCACCAACATGGCCAGTGGCGATGACACTGTTATCAGCGTTACAATACCACTTCTATGTCTCCTTGAGAAAACACTTAGGGCAATGATGTTAGAGGAGGTGGCCCAGGTGGAGGAGGAGGAGGAGGAGGATGAGGGCTCGTTTCTAACACTTTCGGGCCAGTCTGTTCGAAGTGGCTCAGAGGGAGGTTTGTTTAAGCAGCAGAGGACAGGTTCACAAGTCGCCAGCCAAGGCACTGTACTGGAGGACGAGGAGGATGAGGAGGAGGAGGTGGAGGGGGACGAGGATGACGCAAGTTCACAGCGGGGTGGCAGCCCAGGCCCATCACTGGTGCGTGGCTGGGGGGATACGGTGGACGATGACGATACGCCTCCCACAGAGGACAGCTTGTCCTTACCCATGGGTAGCCTGGCCCACATGAGCGAATATATGCTCCAATGCCTGCGCAACGACAGCAGAGTTGCCCACGTTTTAACGTGTGCAGACTACTGGGTGGCCACCCTGCTGGATCCCCGGTATAAAGACAATGTGCCCACTTTAATTCCTGAACTGGAGCGCGACCGTAAGATGCGCGAGTACAAGCGCACGCTGATAGAGGCGCTCTTGAGAGCATTCCCACATGTCACAGGGGAACAGGTGGAAGGTGAAGGCAGAGGAGTGGCAAGAGGTCGCCAACGCAGCTGTGTCACGGCCAGCTCATCTGAGGGCAGGGTTAGCATGGCAGAAATGTGGAAAAGTTTTGTCTCCACGCCACAGCTATCTGCACCGACACCTGATACGGAACGTGTTAGCAGGAGGCAGCATTTCACTAACATGGTTGAACAGTATGTCTGCACACCCCTCCACATCCTGACGGATGGTTCGGCCCCATTCAACTACTGGGTTTCGAAATTGTCCACGTGGCCAGAGTTAGCATGTTATGCCTTGGAGGTGCTTTCCTGCCCGGCAGCCAGCGTTTTATCTGAACGCGTATTCAGCACGGCAGGGGGCGTCATTACTGACAAGCGCAGCCGCCTGTCCACAGCCAACGTGGACAAGCTGACCTTCATAAAGATGAACCAGGCATGGATCCCACAGGACCTGTCCCTCCCTTGTGCAGAGTAGTCCTTATTAACTGCCTAAAACATGTCTTGTTGTGCTACGGGCCACTTCTTTATTTGATACAAATTTTATGAAACCCACAGTTGAATGAAACTCTTCTCTGTCTGGGCGCCGGGGCCTAACCAGATGAAAGTGGCCGGTTAAACTAACGGGTGACATGAAGCCATAACCTCTGCCATGCTACCTCTGTCTTCTGTCTGGGTGCTGAGGCCTAAGTCAAATAAAGCGGTCTTCTGCTGTGCTGGGGGATATGAAGCTAATCTCTGACCTCTCTCCTCTGTCTGGGTCCAAAGGCCTAAATCACTGAAAGAGGCCTTCTCCTGTGGTGTGTGATATGATGCCAGAATATGTGCTGTGGGGCCTCTCTCCTCTTCCTGGGTGCAGGGGTCAAATAAACTAAATTGTGGCCTACTCCTGTGGTGGTTGATATGATGCCTGATTCTCTGATGTGGAACCTCTCTCCTCTGTTTGGGTGAAGGGGTCAAAGTAACTAAATGGTGGCTTCTCCTGTGGTGGCTGATATGATGCCTGATTCTCTGATGTGGAACCTCTCTCCTCTGTTTGGGTGAAGGGGTCAAAGTAACTAAATGGTGGCTTCTCCTGTGGTGGCTGATATGATGCCAGAATATGTGCTGTGGTGCCTCTCTCCTCTTCCTGGGTGCGGGGGTCAAAGTAACTCAATGGTGGCTTCTCCTGTGGTGGCTGATATGATGCCAGAATATGTGCTGTGGTGCCTCTCTCCTCTTCCTGGGTGCGGGGGTCAAAGTAACTCAATGGTGGCTTCTCCTGTGGTGGCTGATATGATGCCAGAATATGTGCTGTGGTGCCTCTCTCCTCTTCCTGGGTGCGTGGGTCAAAGTAACTCAATGGTGGCTTCTCCTGTGGTGGCTGATATGATGCCAGAATATGTGCTGTGGTGCCACTCTCCTCTTCCTGGGTGCAGGGGTCAAAGTAACTAAATGGTGGCTTCTCCTGTGGTGGTTGATATGATGCCTGATTCTCTGCTGTGAAACCTCTCTCCTCCATCTGGGTGTAGGGGTCAAAGTCTTTCAAAGTCGCCTTCTCCTGTGCTGATTGATATAAAGCTGATGGTTGTGCCATCTGACATGGTTGCCAGGGTCTGATTCAATGGGGGCCTACTCCTGTGGTGGGTGATCTAAATGCCTGATTCTCTGCTGTGAAACCTCTCTCCTCCGTCTGGGTGTAGGGGTCAAAGTCTTTCAAAGTCGCCTTCTCCTGTGCTGATTGATATGAAGCTGATGGTTGTGCCATCTGACATGGTTGCCGGGGTCCCATTAAATTGGGGCCTACTCCTGTGGTGGGTGATCTAAATGCCTGATTCTCTGCTTTGAAACCTCTCTCCTCCGTCCGGTTGTAGGGGTCAAAGTCTGTCAAAGTCGCCTTCTCCTGTGCTGATTGATATAAAGCTTATGCTTGTGCCATCTGACATGGTTGCCGGGGTCTGATTCAATGGTGGCCTACTCCTGTGGTGGGTGATCTAAATGCCTGATTCTCTGCTGTGTAACCTCTCTCCTCCGTCTGGGTGTAGGGGTCAAAGTAACTAAATGGTGGCCTACTCCTGTGGTGGGTGATATGATGCCTGGTTCTCTGCTGTGGGACCTCTCTCCTTTGTCTGGGTGCTGTGGTCAAAATAATAGTAAGTGACCTTCTCCATTGGTGGGTGACTTGAAGCCTGATTCTGTGCTATGGGACCTCACTCCAATTAATATTGTTTAATTTTTATTTATTTTATGTTAACTCATCATTTCCCTATCTACATTTGTTTGCAGGGGATTTAACTACATTTTGCTGCCTTTTGCAGCCCTCTAGCCCTTTCCGGGTGTGTTTTACAGCCTTTTTAGTGCCCAAAAGTTCGGGTCCCCATTGACTTCTATGGGGTTCGGGTTCGGGATGAAGTTCGGGTCGAGTTCGGATCCCGAACATTTTTCGAAAGTTCGGCCGAACTCGTCGAACCCGAACATCCAGGTGTTCGCTCAACTCTAGTCACAAGTTAGTGGAAAATGATGATTTTTTTTTTTTTTTTTTTTTTCATACAAAGTCTCATATTCCACAAACTTGTGACAAAAAATAAAAACTTCCATGAACTCACTATGCCCATCAGCGAATACCTTGGGGTCTCTTCTTTCCAAAATGGGGTCACTTGTGGGGTAGTTATACTGCCCTGGCATTCTAGGGGCCCAAATGTGTGGTAAGGAGTTGGAAATCAAATTCAGTAAAAAATGACCTGTGAAATCCGAAAGGTGCTCTTTGGAATATGGGCCCCTTTGCCCACCTAGGCTGCAAAAAAGTGTCACACATCTGGTATCTCTGTATTCAGGAGAAGTTGAGGAATGTGTTTTGGGGTGTCTTTTTACATATACCCATGCTGGGTGAGATAAATATCTTGGTCAAATGCCAACTTTGTATAAAAAAATGGGAAAAGTTGTCTTTTGCCAAGATATTTCTCTCACCCAGCATGGGTATATGTAAAATGACACCCCAAAACACATTCCCCAACTTCTCCCGATTACGGAGATACCAGATGTGTGACACTTTTTTGCAGCCTAGGTGGGCAAAGGGGCCCATATTCAAAAGAGCACCTTTCGGATTTCACAGGTCATTTTTTACAGAATTTGATTTCAAACTCCTTACCACACATTTGGGCCCCTAGAATGCCAGGGCAGTATAACTACCCCACAAGTGACCCAATTTTGGAAAGAAGAGACCCCAAGGTATTCGCTGAGGGGCATAGTGAGTTCATGGAAGTTTTTATTTTTTGTCACAAGTTAGTGGAATATGAGACTTTGTATGAAAAAAAATAAAAAATAAAAAAATAAGCATTTTCCACTAACTTGTGACAAAAAATAAAAAATTCTAGGAACTCGCCATGCCCCTCACGGAATACCTTGGGGTGTCTTCTTTCCAAAATGGGGTCACTTGTGGGGTAGTTATACTGCCCTGGCATTTTCCAGGGGCCCTAATGTGTGGTAAGTAGGTAAATGACCTGTGAAATCCTAAAGGTGCTCTTTGGAATATGGGCCCCTTTGCCCACCTAGGCTGCAAAAAAGTGTCACACATCTGGTATCTCCGTATTCAGGAGAAGTTGGGGAATGTGTTTTGGGGTGTCATTTTACATATACCCTTGCTGGGTGAGAGAAATATCTTGGCAAAAGACAACTTTTCCCATTTTTTTATACAAAGTTGGCATTTGACCAAGATATTTCTCTCACCCAGCATGGGTATATGTAAAATGACACCCCAAAACACATTCCCCAACTTCTCCTGAGTACAGCGATACCAGATGTGTGACACTTTTTTGCAGCCTAGATGCGCAAAGGTGCCCAAATTCCTTTTAGGAGGGCATTTTTAGACATTTGGATACCAGACTTCTTCTCACGCTTTGGGGCCCCTAGAATGCCAGGGCAGTATAAATACCCCACATGTGACCCCATTTTGGAAAGAAGACACCCCAAGGTATTCAATGAGGGGCATGGCGAGTTCATAGAAATTTTTTTTTTTTGGCACAAGTTAGCGGAAATTGATATTTTTTATTTTTTTCTCACAAAGTCTCCCTTTCCGCTAACTTGGGACAAAAATTTCAATCTTTCATGGACTCAATATGCCCCTCACGGAATACCTGGGGGTGTCTTCTTTCCGAAATGGGGTCACATGTGGGGTATTTATACTGCCCTGGCATTCTAGGGGCCCTAAAGCGTGAGAAGAAGTCTGGAATATAAATGTCTAAAAAAATTTACGCATTTGGATTCCGTGAGGGGTATGGTGAGTTCATGTGAGATTTTATTTTTTGACACAAGTTAGTGGAATATGAGACTTTGTAAGAAAAAAAAAAAAAAATTCCGCTAACTTGGGCCAAAAAAATATCTGAATGGAGCCTTACAGAGGGGTGATCAATGACAGGGGGGTGATCAATGACAGGGGGTTGATCAATGACAGGGGGGTGATCAATGACAGGGGGGTGATCAGGGAGTCTATATGGGGTGATAACCACAGTCATTGATCACGCCCGTGTAAGGCTTCATTCAGACGTCCGGATGCGTTTTGCGGATCCGATCCATCTATCAGTGCATCCGTAAAAATCATGCGGACATCTGAATGGAGCTTTACAGGGGGGTAATCAATGACAGGGGGGTAATCAGAGAGTCTATATGGGGTGATAACCACAGTCATTGATCACGCCCCTGTAAGGCTTCATTCAGACGTCCGGATGCGTTTTGCGGATCCGATCCATCTATCAGTGCATCCGTAAAAATCATGCGGACGTCTGAATGGAGCTTTACAGGGGGGTAATCAATGACAGGGGGGTAATCAATGACAGGGGGGTGATCAGGGAGTCTATATGGGGTGATCACCACAGTCATTGATCATGCCCCTGTAAGGCTTCATTCAGACGTCCGGATGCGTTTTGCGGATCCGATCCATCTATCAGTGCATCCGTAAAAATCATGCGGACATCTGAATGGAGCTTTACAGGGGGGTCATCAATGACAGGGGGGTGATCACCACAGTCATTGATCATGCCCCTGTAAGGCTTCATTCAGACGTCCGGATGCGTTTTGCGGATCCGATCCATCTATCAGTGCATCCGTAAAAATCATGCGGACGTCTGAATGGAGCTTTACAGGGGGGTAATCAATGACAGGGGGGTAATCAATGACAGGGGGGTGATCAGGGAGTCTATATGGGGTGATCACCACAGTCATTGATCATGCCCCTGTAAGGCTTCATTCAGACGTCCGGATGCGTTTTGCGGATCCGATCCATCTATCAGTGGATCCGTAAAAATCATGCGGACGTCTGAATGGAGCTTTACAGGGGGGTAATCAATGACAGGGGGGTAATCAATGACAGGGGGGTGATCAGGGAGTCTATATGGGGTGATCACCACAGTCATTGATCACGCCCCTGTAAGGCTTCATTCAGACGTCCGGATGCGTTTTGCGGATCCGATCCATCTATCAGTGGATCCGTAAAAATCATGCGGACGTCTGAATGGAGCTTTACAGGGGGTTGATCAATGACAGGGGGGTAATCAATGACAGGGGGTGATCAGGGAGTCTATATGGGGTGATCAGGGGTGATTAGGGGTGATCAGGGGCTAATAAGGGGTTAATAAGTGACGGGGGGGGGTGTAGTGTAGTGTAGTGGTGCTTGGTGCTACTTTACTGAGCTACCTGTGTCCTCTGGTGGTCGATCCAAACAAAGGGGACCACCAGAGGACCAGGTAGCAGGTATATTAGACGCTGTTATCAAAACAGCGTCTAATATACCTGTTAGGGGTTAAAAAAAACACATCTCCAGCCTGCCAGCGAACGATCGCCGCTGGCAGGCTGGAGATCAACTCTCTTACCTTCCGTTCCTGTGAGCGCGCGCGCCTGTGTGCGCGCGTTCACAGGAAGTCTCGCGTCTCGCGAGATGACGCATATATGCGTGACTGTGCGCAGCGCTGCCACCTCCGGAACGCGATCCTGCGTTAGGCGGTCCGGAGGTGGTTAAGCTGTGGTCATGGATATTTTCTGTAGCAGTGTAATTTGGTGAGGTTGCTGGAGGCTAAGGTATCCTTCACATGACTATCCCAAAGGTCCTTGATGCCTGATTTGTGGCTTTTATCCTTTGGATGTTTAAGTCTTTTCTCTCGTCCCTTTCTGGACTAAACTTTCATCAGAGCCGAAGTGCTAGACCTGCACTCTCTCACTCTCAGCAGACTGACTAACTAAATCGACAACCACTGACCTGTCCTGTCCGACTAGGCCTGACCTAGGTATATATAGAACATAAGTTTTATCCCCATCTAGTGGTGGGATGTATAAATTACACCTAATCTGCCTGGTAACAGGGATTTTGCAGATAAGTTAGTACAAAGTCACATAATACAGCATAATACAATTTTTAGGGTAAAAAGTGCTTTTAAGCAGAGCCCACACACATGTAGTGGGACGCTACACTAGTAGTAGCCGAGCTTGTATTAGGACTGGCATGTTTTGAGCCTGCGCCCACAATATTATCACCAGTTCCTGAGCTGAACCATAATAGAAGCAGAGCTGGCCCTAGCAGCTTTTTGGGAGGTTCTGACCATACATTGCCCTTGCTCTTTATTGCTACAGCCACTACCCACCTCCTCTGATGTTATCTCCTCCACAGGACAATCTAGCTCCCAGGTCCTGTCCACCACATAATCATTGTTATTGTCATCCCCACCCTCCACACCACTTTTATCAGACAGTGAAATGTCATTATGGGTTCCTTGGCCACCCACCCGATTCTCTGCTCAGTATTTACCCTGAATGCCACTGCCCTACCACAACCACTATGGTTATAAGTGGTACTACTACTACCATCATTACCAACACAACTATAAATGGGGTCCCACAACTCTGCCTGAACCTCCTCCTTATGGCAGTCTAAACACTAACTGTTCTCACACAAGTCATCAACATGGAGACTATATTGAGTATCTTCCATAGCACATGGGGTGTTGTTGCCTCTTCATAGGATAAAAGAAGGTGCCCCACTAGGAGGGGTCAGTGAAGACAAATGAGGATGCAACTGAAAGGCTTCTCTGGAGTTGCAAGGAGAAGGAGTAGGAAGAATGCTGAGGGAATCGACCTTCGGATCATAGATCCAAAGTCAATAATTTCAAATACTTACATTTTAATGCTGTATCCATGCACCGTGGAATCAAGGTTCCTTTCGCCCGAAGGTGTGCAAGACTATGGCTAATTTGTACTGTATGTATATGTGTGTGTTGAAAAACAATTTAAAATACACAGATATGCACACAGCAGGAATTAACAGAAGTCTCGCGCAACTTCGGGCGAGAAGAAACTCCACTGAACCAATACATTTTAATGCTGTATGGCTACAGCATTAAAATGTAAGTATTTGAAGAATCGACTTGGGATTCGCTCAAGCCTAGCTGTGACCCATGGTTCCAAGGCATGGTGTCAGACTCAGAGATGACATCCACATCATCCTGTTGTGAAGACCTACAATAATCGCCATACAATACAAATTAATAAAGCATAAATCTTTATTAGTTCATCAACAGCATAATAATGGTGGCAAAAAGTGCATACACAGGAGATTATAAAAACATAAAAATCCACCTCCCTAATGGTGATTATGAATTTATGACAGTATATAATAACCAAAAAGCAAAAAAGACAAGGGCAAAAAAACTAATTAGCAGTTAGAAAGCAAGGTACCTAAATATGTTATAAGCCACCTAATATAACACAGTCCAGAGTCTAAAGGAAATAGATTAGGCGGCAAATCATATTATGGGGGACTACCCAAATATAGACTGGGAAACTGAAATCTGTAGATCTTGTAAAGGAAACAGGTTCTCGGCAATAAACAAAGAGCATTACCTTTCCCAAGTGGTTCAGGACCCAACTAGAGGGAAGGCCATACTGGACTTAGTACTAACCAATAGAACTGACAGAACAACAGATGTGAAGGTTGGGGGATACCTGGGAAATCCCGACCATAAAATAATAACCTTCCAATTTTCATTCAAAACAGTGTTTCTTCAGGGAGGCACAAAAATACCAAACTTCCAAACAGCAAAATTGTATCAGCTAAGAGAGGCTATTAGCCTCACTAACTGGAACAATGTCCGCAAAAATAAAAATGCAGCCACAAAATGGGATATTTTTAAAGGCATCCTAGACCCTAATTGTGAGAGGTACATACCTTATGGGAATAAAAGGCTGAGGACCATGAAAAAACGATGTGGAAGGGAGCAATAAATGGCAAAAAGAAAGCATTTAAATCACTAAAACAGGAAGATTGTAAGGAAGCATTGAAAAACTATAAGGAAAAAAAATAGAATATGTGTAACGGTCACATACACACACACAGGGGGGAGGATAGTGACCACTGCGCTCCACCCTGACCCCTGGCCCTGCCTACTTGCCTCACGAGTCCTGAAGACAGGGGACAACTGGACGGCAGTCTCTAACTTAGGATACGTGCGGGAAGGACAGACAAGACAAATAACGGATAGTGAACGGACCGGGTCAAAACCAAGAGGACAACGCAGTACAGAGGGATAAGCAAAGAATGGTCAGGAGAAGCCGGGGTCATAAATACCAGGAGAGTCTAGAAGTACCAAAGGAGTCCGTAAAGAATAGTCAGGTGGAAGCCGATGTCAAAATACCAGGAGGGATGCGGAGTACAGGAGAAGCAGGCAAAGGATTGTCAGGGAACAGGATCAGGTAAGTATACAGGTATCCAACAAACGCCAGGGACCTAAAGTAACAGGCAACCTGTGGCCAGCAGACTGCCTGTATTTATAGTGGGGAGTGAGGGTCATGTGACGTGGCCAGCGTCACATGACCGACAGAGCGACCAGTCGAGCACTGAGAGATCAGCTCGGCGCTCAAGGCAGACCTAGGAGCAGGGAGCCTCCCAGCTAGCAAAGCCGCCCTGGGAACGAGGTCAAACACAGATCCTCGCTCCCGAAGCTAAGCAGCTGCGGCTGATGGGAGACCGAGTGCGCCTTCGGCACCCCGTTACAATATGTAAAAGACAAATAAAATCAACCAAGCTGGAGACAGAAAGACTTGTTGCCAAATATAGTAAAACAAACTCTAAAATGTTCTTTAATTATATAATGGTCGGTAAGTTTAACATCTGTCGTGGGCAAACTGAAGGTTTTTTGAGATGCCATCTTAGAGTACCTGCATGAAAATAAGAGTATAACACCATATCAGCATGGCTGCATGAGGGATCGGTCATGTCAAACTAATTTAATCAGTTTCTAAAGTAGACTTAACCGGGGTGAGTCAATGAATGTCATATATCTTGACTTCTCCAAAGCATTTGTGCACATAAAAGGTTAGTTCATACAATAGGAATACTTGTACTACGGGAAAAGGTGTGTATGTGAGTAAATAACTGTGATAGAAAACAGAGGGTGTTTATTAAAGGTACATACTGGGTCACTAGTGGGGTACCACAGGGTTCAGTACTGGGCCCTATTCTCTTCAATATATTTATGAATGATCTTGTAAAAAGATTTCACAATAAAACATCAATTTTTGCAGAAGACACTAAACCAGGGGTACTCAACTAGTTTTATTAAAGGTCCACATACCTGGGTCTGCAGTCAGGCAAAGGTCCAAGCTGAATGCCAACAGTAAAGATGAGCGCCCCCATTAGTGCCCCCAGTAAGAATAATGCCCCTTCTCTGCTTTTGCAAAAAAAAGAAAACACTCCCCTCCTCCATTTGCTCGCACCGCGGTGAACTCTCTTTGCTGTCTGGAAGCTCAGGACAGGACCTGCGCTCCAGCGTGATGATCTTACAGGTCCTGTCCTGTACATCCAGTCAGCAGTGAGCGTTCCCTACAGCGCAAGCTAATGGAGGAGGTGAGTTTATTTTTTTTCTTTAAGGGGCTTCTGTCACCCCACTAAACAGTTTTTTGGTTTTTTTTTGGTTAGTTTTAATCCCTATACTGCGATTTTTGCATACATACTGTAATTAATCATTTTGGTTCAGCAGATTATGTTAAAAACGTACTTTTAAAATATGCAAATTACCTAGCTACCAGCAAGTAGGGCAGCTACTTGCTGGTAGCAGCCGCATCCTCCTATCCTAAAGACGCCCCCTCCTCATGTTGATTGACAGGGCCAATGGACGGGATCGTCCTCTGGCTGGTCCTGTCTGCTATCAAGATCTCGCGCCTGCGCCGTAACGGTATTTTTGGTGCAGGCGCACTGAGAGGCGGATGCTCGCTCGGCCGCTCCATCCTCAATGCGCCTGCGCCGATGACGTCATCAAGTACACCCGGAAGAGAAGACGCCGGCATCGCTGGAAGGAGGCGGAGAGTCTGGTGACGTCGCTGGATGCTCGAATCAGTAAGTATGTACGTAATAAGCATGCTGCCACAAAAACCACCAATGAAATGGGAATAAATAATTTTATAAAAATGACAGTTATTAACACTATACCACCAACGATTATTAATAATAAATCTCTTCCGGGTGTACTTGATGATGTCATCGGCGCAGGCGCATTGAGGATGGAGCGGCCGAGCGAGCGTCCTCCTCTCAGTGCGCCTGCGCCGACTGAATACCGTTAAGGCGCAGGCGCGAAATCTTGATAGCAGACAGGACCAGCCAGAGGACGATCCAATCAACATGAGGAGGGGGCGTCTTTAGGATAGGAGGATGCGGCTAACTACCAGCAAGTAGCCGCCCTACTTGCTGGTAGCAAGGTAATTTGCATATTTTAAAAGTACGTTTTTAACATAATCTGCTGAACCGAAATGATTAATTACAGTATGTATGCATAAATCGCAGTATAGGGATTATAACTAACCAAAAAAAACAAAAACTCTTTAGTGGGGTGACAGAAGCCCTTTAATTAACACAAGTGGCGGTGGAGGTAAAGACTGTACTAATAAGCGCCCCACAATAGAAGCGCTCATTAGTAACAGTCCGTAAAGGAAAATACCAGCAATTAATATTGCCGGTTGAAAAAATTTGCCGCCACTGGCAGGGCCACTAAAATACCAGCCTTGCCGGTGAGCTACTGGCCGGGTGGCAACCCTAGCCGCAGAACAGACATATGTATTTGTTGAGTACCCCTTCACTAAACTATGTAAAGTAATTAACAAGAAAGAATACAGTATACTGCTACAGATGGATCTGGATAGATTGGAGTCTAGGGTAGAGAAGTGGCAGATGAGATTTAACACTGACAAATGTAAGGTTATGCACATGGGAAGGAATAATGCAAGTCACCCGTACATACTAAATGGTAAAACACTGGGTAACACTGACATGGAAAAGGACTTAGGAATTTTAGTGGACAGCAACCTAAACTGTAGAAACCAGTGTGAGAGAGCTGTTGCCACGGCCAATAAGATTATGGGTTGCATCAAAAGGGGCATAGATGCACTTGATGAAAACATAGCCCTGCCACTTTGCAAATCGCAAGTCAGACAATTTTTTCCCCCTAAAATGAGGAAAATTGGGTTCTACTTGTCTTCCTCTAGATCAACTTGCAGGATAGCAGGCTGAACTGGATGGACAGATGTCTTTTTTCAGCCCTACAAACTATGTTACTATGTTTTATAAAGACCTGACATGAAATGCAGGTATACATACTATATAGCCACCCCCAGGTAAAAACCCACATATCATGAAAATGTAAACATATTACCGACCAGAGAGGAAGAAAACTTTGACATACGTTAAACCTTAGCGTCTTCTGGGAGAGACATCCACATTATTCTGCTGTCACTGCGAGGGAGTGGGTCATCCAGTTCTCAATTTCATCCTCTTTGTCATCAATATTAATATGGTGCCTATCAAAAGCCAAAGAGAACTGTGGCCTACTACTACTACTACTACTACTACTATTAGCCTGATGGCTTGTGCTGCTATTGCTGCTACTACGCACATTATGAATCTGGGATGATGAGACCTGGATCTTTCATTTTGCACTCTTCAAATTATTGAATGGTACTATCAAAACTGCAAGTGCTTTTTCTATTTTTTATTTATTATATATTTTTTATTTATTTATATATTTTTATTTTGTTTTAACCATAAGAGCATAAGTACAAGCAGATGGTGATGTGTCATACAGCATCACCTTACATTAGATGATATGACAAGTAACAATAAGTAACAATAACACAAACATGCGGAGTCTGCACATTGGATCAAGGAGTGGACTAGAATCACAGAGAATATTTCCTGAAGTCCAGCCATAGTTTCCAAATAGCGCGGAAGTTTCTGTGAGAGTGGTTCTCCCATGCGGACATTTCTTCAAACCTGTAAATGGAATTGATTTTGTTAAACCAGTGATCAAGCGGGGGAAGGTCAGGGGACAACCAATGCCTGGGTATCAGCAGACGGGAAGCTGTCAGTAGCTTTTTGAATTGTTTTAACGGTAAGGAGCTAAGTAAAGGAGAGTGAAGTCCCAAGAGAGCTAGTTTGGGACAGGGGGAAATTTGTGTTTTACAAATTAAATTGCATTGCTTGTATATTTCAGACCACCATGATAAAATTAATGGACATGACCACCAGACATGATAGAATGTCCCCCTTCCGGTCCCACATCTCCAGCATGCGTCAGAACCCGAGGAGGAGAAACGGCAAGTTACATATGGGGTCTTATACCATCTGGTAAGGAGTTTATATCCATTTTCCTGGATTCTGACGCATCTGGAGGAAAAATGTAGTTCATTAAAGAGGCGTTGCTGTTCATTGATGGTAAATGGTGTGCCCAGGTCCCTCTCCCAAGAACCAATGAAAGATGGTTTAGGCATAGCAACAGGGGAGGTGAGTCTCCTGTACATGAGGGAGATGAGTTTTCGGGGAGGAGGGTCTGCACAGATCAGGCTTTCAAACCATGTCAGGGGCCTGAGCATGTCTTTGTATTGGATATGCTTGGAGATAAAGGAATAGAGGAAAGATATGAAGAATATGGAGGGAGTGACCATGGGAAAGAAACATCATCTCTGAATAGGGAAGTCACTGGTAATGTGGAATATCTGATTAAAAGAGGGAGGCTTTGTAGTAGTTCTATTGGAGCTAGATTCAAAAGGTCTCTCACCTGAATGAGGGGGGAGGGTAAGGGGACCGCTAAAGCCGATTTTTGAAATTTATCCCAAGCTTCTAAAGTGGCCCGGATATTCAAATTATGGTGTATAAAGTCTGGGTGGGAGATTTTGGGGCGTATTAGGAGAACTCTGAATGATGAAAGGAAGAAAGAAGATTATATTCCAACCCAGGATTTAAATGGAGTTTCTCTAAACCAGTCTATGGTTCTAGATAGTAAGCTAGCCATATTATATGCTGCAGGGTCAGGAAGATTGATGCCCCCTGAAGATCTGGGTCTCTGCAGAACATGGAGGCCAATGCGAGCCTTTTTTTTGTTCCAGATTAAGTTACGGATATCTCTATTAAGGGATTGGAAGTAAGTGTTGGGGATAGGAAGAGGTAGGACCTGTTGCAGAAAATTTAGTCTTGGCAGGACAAGGGAAGTAAATAAGTTTTTTCGGCCAAACCATGATAGTGTTGGGAAGTATAAGTCATTCATTTGAGATTGCATGGATTGTAATAGAGCGACATAGTTAAGATTGAATAGATTTGAAAGATCTGGACCAATTTTGACTCCCAAGTACGTTATGGTGGGTGAGTCCGATTTAAAAGGTGAACGGGAAGCAAGTTTAGATTTGGTGTGGGGGTTTAACCCTATATCTAGGACATGGGATTTCTTCATATTAATTTTAAAGTTAGACAGGGGACTAAATCTTTCTAGTTGATCATAGATACGAGGTAGAGAGGTGGAGGGGTTGGTAGTTAAAAGTAATAAATCGTCTGCAAAGGCAGCAGCTTTATGTTCTTGGCCCCCTAGTTTGATGCCTTCGATCAGGGGGTCTTGGCGTAGGGATTGGAGCAGGGGTTCCATGACCAGAACAAAGACCAGAGGGTATAACGGGCAATCTTGGAGGGTTACGTTCTTAATGGGGAAAGGGGGAGAGAAGGTGTCATTTACCAGCACCGACGCCGAGGCATTAAGGTACATTAAGAAGACCTTTTGTATGAATGGGTCGGGGAGCCCAAATTTCATAAGGGCAAGGCGCATAAAGTCCCAATTGACTCTATCAAATGCTTTTTCGGCGTTGGTGCTGACAAGGACTAATGGGCAAGATTTCCTTTTAGCGTAAAAGATAGCGTTCAGGATCCTCGTTGAGTTATCTTTACCCTCTCTGCCAGAGACAAAACCTGTTTGGTCTTTGTGGATTAAAGAGGGAAGTAGCGGGGATAAACGGTTAGCAAGTATCTTAGCCAGTAGTTTTAGGTCCAGGTTCAGTAAGGATATAGGGCGATAGTTTTCACAATAAGCCGGGTCTTTATCCGTTTTAGGGATAATTGTGATATGTGCTCTGGTCATATCTGGAGTTAGGGGTATTGCCTTCAGAGATTGGTTAAAGAGTAAAAGTAAGTGGGGAGCGAGGGAATCACTGAAGATGCGGTAATATATGGCTGAGAGACCATCTGGCCCGGAGGCTTTATTTCTAGGGAGTTGTTTTATAGCTTCTTTCAATTCTTTGGCCGTAAAAGGAGATTCTAAGGAGATCTTTTGAGATTGATTTAAGTCCGGGAGAGATAGAGATTGAAGAAACTTTTGAATTGCTTCGGAGTGGGAGGGAGCCTCGGCTGGAGAGGTGGCCTTTGGAATATTGTATAAAGCGTGGTAGAAGTCTCGGAATTGGGAGGCTATATCTTTGGTTTTGATGACAGTTCCCCCATTTTTGGTGTGGAGTTTACATATATGGTTATGGGCTCGTCTTTGTTTTATCCTATTCATCATGAATCTCGATGCTTTATCACCGCGGGCAAAAAATGTGTTTAGCTGAGGCAGTGTTTAATAGTTTTTTTTTATTTGGATCGGAGTTAGCCAGTTGTGGATCAGAGAGAGTTTGTTTATGTTGAGACTCCATATTTTTAATATCCAGGAGAAGATTATCTATTTGGGCCGATCTTAACTTTTTAACATGGGAACCTAAGCTAATAAGTTGTCCTCTCATATAGGCTTTATGGGTATCCCACAAAATGTGGGGAGAGGTTTCTGGGAGGTCTTTCAGAGTCAAAAAGTCTTCCAGGACTTTTTTTAGTTTGGAGATATGGTTTGGGTTGGAGAGAAGCTGTTCATTGAGTCTCCATTTAAATGCCCTGGGAGGGGATAGTGAAGGGGAGGCAGAGATAAATATAGGGGCATGGTCAGACAGGTGAATTGAGTCAATACAAGGGTCAATACAAGATTGAATATGTTCCATAGAGACTAATAAATAATCGATAGTCTCTGATAGGAACCATGTACATTTGAGTAAAAGGTATAGTCCTTTACAGATGGATTTAGCAGTCTCCAAACGTCGACCAGGTGTAAGTCAACTAATGAATTGTTAATTGTTCGAAGTGCACGTTTGGATAATGCAGATTTGCTGTGGATGAATCTAAAGATGGGTCTACAGTGACGTTGAGGTCACCACCCAGAACCAATGTGCCTTCTTGAATAAAGATAAGGTCTTTGAACCATGCCGTCTGGTCGACGTTTGGGGCATATACATTTACAAAGGTGTACATACAGTTACCAATAGTGCCCTTGAGTAGTAGGTATCTGCCCTCAGCGTCCTGTTGGTGGGAACAGTATTGGAAGGATATATTACTGCCAAATCCAATGCTAATCCCTCTAGAGGCAGACGAGTTTGATCCGCAGTGGAACCACACAGGGAAACTGGAGCGAGAGAGATCCGGATATCTATTAAATTTAAAATGAGTTTCCTGCAAGAACAGAACTGAGGTCTGTTTCTTCTTCATAAAGGATAAAATTTGGCATCTTTTAGAAGGCAAGTTAAAGCCTTTGACATTAAATGAGGCAATCTTAAGATTAGTCATCATTTCGGTTTAAAGATATACTGATCTATATGAACCAGCCCTAGTGGGAACACCTCTGGCCAGTAGGGACACCATAAATATTTCTGTGGTGATTCATTTAAGCAGAGTATGATAGTGCAGATCCACCAATTAAAAATAGTAACAGGTAAGTTAATTAAGGAAAAACATGAAAACAAAAAAAACATTAACAAATGTGCAGAGGCGCAGAATAATACGATAGTATCCAAGGGGGGGTATGGTAGTCAGAGTTATCACCCTAAAATTCATCAATAGTTACGCATAATACAAGTGGAGCAATTATTCAAGGGGGGAGTATGAAAACAAAAAGAAAGAGAGGATGTACAACTGAGTGAAGGATCAGAATTGTGACGAAAGAAAAGTGGGTTAAAGGATAGGAAAGGCTTAGGAAGGGGGTGAGTGAGGGTGAGAGGTAGATTAGAGACAGGAATCAGACCCAAAGTCCAGGACTTCTCAATCTCCCATTGGCAGACGTCTTGGTGTGGATAGGGATACTTCTCTCCTTTGCTTGACGGATCTGGGGGTACGTTGCTTCTCCCAGTGTTCAGCTGTAGGTAGAGGAGGAAAGATCTTGTATTATGTCCCTGTTCTGGATATTCAGCGGGCTGATGTTCAGGTGGTCATATACTTGATCCAGATCCGCATAAGAGGAGACAACCATCCTGTGACCTTCGTGGAAAAAAGATATGCCAAAGGGGAAGGTCCATCTGTATAGGATGGCATGTGATCTTAGCCAATCTCTTAGAGGTTTCAGGGCTCTCCTTTTTTGTAGAGTTGTCTGAGCTAGATCTTGGAAAATGAAAACGGTATATCCGTCCCAAATAATCTCTCCCGTCTGGCGTGCTTTAGTGAGGATGGCTTCCTTAACTGGGAAGGCAAGAAATTTGCATATTATATCCCTCGGAGGAGCGTTTGTAGCCGGTTTAGGTCTCAGCGCCCTGTGTGCCCTTTCTAGGATCACGTCATGAGCGGAAACAGATTTGAGTCACTGTATGGGGAATATCACCCGTAGCAACCGATTCCGTTATGCCGCGGAAGCACAGATTATTGCGTCTACCGCGATTTTCCTGATCTTCCAGTGCACAGTAAATGGCGTTTAAATTCGTTTTAATAGTGCCGATATGCTGGGAGACCGCTTGCTGGTGTTTCAGTATGGCAGACTGAGAGTCCTCTAGAGCCTCCACCCTCCGCCCTATATGTTTGATGTCCTGTTTGATGGCCGACAGGTCAGAGCTTTTGGGTTCAAGGGCTGCTGATAGAGAGGTCGTCAGGGTATCTTTAAAGTAAGCCTGGATAGCGGGAGTGTGTTTGGCTCCTCGTCTCCTTCTGCAGCAGCTTCGGCTGTTCTGTCTTTGAGCGGCTGCTCGAGCACGGGGAGACCGGCGCCATCTTGCTCTCACGCGCTACATAGGCGGAGGCAGCTTTTTAAATAAATTTGTCCATTTCCCCTTTGCTCATCGAGGGTTTTTGTTGATCGGAACCTTCACTGGACTTTGGTCCCCCGATCTTCACCATAGTGACTTCTTTAGGCTGGATTTCCAAGCTGATAGGGCGATTTCACACACGGAGCTGAACATTCACACAGCCATCTGCTGCAGGCGCAAGCTCCGCCCCCCGCTTTTTCTGTAATTTAAAGAAAAATACGCTAATAAATTTCCCTCCTGTTGTACAAACACAGTGCACACTGGTATTGACAATTTACATTAGTAATAATGCAAATTTTGCTGTGAAATTTATTTGAATTACACAGACTGTTGCAGTAAAGTGTTTTTTGAATATGGATATAACAATGCAATTTGTGGTAAAATGTCTTTGAACTTTCCCACATACAGTACAGCAAGTCAAAATAGTCACCTCCTGTCCATTGCGTCCATGGACCATGTAGCTACTTTCAAAAGACAAGAAATCTTAACATATTTTTGACCTAGCAGCCAGTGTGAAAATTGCAGGATTATACATATTTCATTTTTAATATATTGACATAAAACAAAAGAACCTCACCAAAAATTCTAAAAAACATGTTTAATATAGAAATATAATTTGATCAATAGGTAATTTTCTGATGACACATTACCTTTAAAGGGGTAGTTTAGTTTCCAATAGTGATGACCTATCCACCAGATAGGTCATCAATATCAGATCAGCACATTCCGAATCTCGACACCCTTGCAATCAGCTGTTTAAAGAGAACGTAGTGCTCTTGCGAGCACTATACTCTCTTCACTGTTTACCTGCTCATTGTTGACATCGCAGCAGCAGAAGGTATAATTACAGCTCCTCCATCTGAATCACTTGAGGAACTGTAAATACATCTGCTCACTGCTGCGATGATGACGGCAAGCATATAAACAGTGAAGAGAACACTGCGCTCGTAGGTGATCTGCGTTGTCTTCAAAGACAGCTGATTGGCAGGGGTGCCAGGAGTCGGATCCCCGACGATCTGATATTGATGACCTATCCTGAGTATAAGTCCTCAGTAGAGATGAGCGAATTTCTTCAAAATTCTATTCTGCTACTTCGCCAGATTTTACAAAAAAAATTTGCTTCTTAACTAATTAATTCGTCATGAAGCAAATTTTTTTGTAAGTAGTGGGTACAATGACAGGGAGCTACGATTGCGCCGCTTCCCATCATTGTACCCCTCAGATGCCGCATTCATGCATGATAAAAACTGTGAAAAATTAGCAGAAAAAAAATGACATCATACTTACTGCCTCCATTAGGTCAGCCGCCGCCATTTTACTTGAAGACCTGGCGCAAAATCTCTCGAGATGATGGCCGGTGAGGTGACGTCATACGTCACCACATATGGGATTTCGGCCGAGATCTTCAATCAAGATCAGGCCCAGTCGCGAGCAAATGGAGGAGGTAAGTATGTTGGTTTTTTTTTTTTTTTTTTACACTATTTCAGGTTAAATAGATTTGCTACCATGAAGCACAAGGAAATTTGGCTCAACTCTAGTCGTCAGTATAGGAAACGAGACAACCCTTTTAAAAATCCTGTTACTAAATACATTGTATTTGCCTGCTGGTAATTCTAATCCTAGACTTTCTCTACATGTAGACCTGACTCTATATCAAATACAATTTTTCTAAATAGATGTCTTTACACAGAAAGTAAAAGGAGAAAAATCTGTGTGAAATCTATTGGCATCATCTCTCTTGAAGCTACTGAAGATATAACTGCAGAAGATTCAATGAAGTGGTACTAGACTTGTTCAATGTCTTAATCTTGTTTTATTTACTTATTTTCAGTATGGAAAGTGTAAAATATGGCTAATCTTAAAAATATCTAATACTATATTTTATTTTTTGTCTCAATGCCAAAGATGTAATTTAAAGCCTTTGGATCCCAACGCTTAATGACATTATCGGTGTGCCCTTTCTTCACAGGGAAGTGTAGTATTAAAAAGCCATTCCAATGCCATTTGCATTAGCCCTTTTACTTTACAGATAAAATACACCAGTTGATTCCAGTTAAGGCCTCCTGCACACGAACGTGTGCTGCCCGTTGCCATATTGAAGACCACATTTGCGGATCCGCCATACACGGGCGCCGTTTTGTGGGCATTCCGCATCACGGATGTGGACCCATTCACTTCAATGGGTCCGCAAATCCGGAGATGCGGAATGGTGCAGAACGGAAGCACGGAACGGAACCCTACGGAAGCACTACAGAGTGTTTCCATGGCGGTTTCGTCCCGTAATAACGTTCCGCAAAAAGATAGAACATGTCCTATCTTCTTGCTGAACGGCCGGATCGGGGACCCATTAAATCGATCCACTGCGGCTGCCCCATGGTCGGTGTTCGTGCCTTGCGGCCCTCAATTTTCAGACCGCAGCATGGCCACGGGGCGAACACGTTCGTGTGCAGGAGGCCTAACCTTCATTTTGACAGGTTTCCATTGTTTTTAGTGAATTAATGAATCCCATTAAAGTCCCCGGGATCTGCCAAAATACATTATTTCTTCACGTTGAACAGCGTGTCACAATTTCACATTTAACTGGTAGAATCGCAATTAGTCCAATACAATGTGAATCTGAAAACGAATCAATCCCATTAAAGATTTGCCAAGATATATGATTTCTTCACTTTGGACATTTTCAAATCGATCCATAACAGACCATTAGGAAACAGAAGCCTCAACACAGGTGTAAACATTGTGAAGAGAGTCATAAACACATTCTGTGTTAATGAAATTAATCTGCCACAAATATTAAAAAGGAAACTGGTAAAAATAATATTTTTATGGATAAAGTAGTCCTGTTATCCTCAGGCATTTGCTTATCAAATGTTAGTAGAGCAGGGTCAGAAAGGATGGAGCCCCTATACAAGAAGAGTACATGGACCCTTCCTTTCCAATGGCTCCTCATAGAGCACCCCCTGTCCAGGCGCCAAGTGGCCATAAACCCTACCACGATAATTCCCTGTGGGCCAATGCACAGTGGACCACTTGAACACTCCTCATGGCCGCCAGCTGGCTACATAACATTCTGATGCTCCCAACATTGTCAGAGGCAGGTACTTATGTACCCGTCAAGCTGCCGTAGGTGCTCTCCTGTAGGCAACAGTATCGCCATCCTCTGGACGCTGATACAGTGCAATGCTGTGGCAAGGCATGAGAGCTAATGGCTCTCTGTCTTACTGTTTACCCTCATAGGCCTGAAGCCTCTGAGGCACTAGAACGGCACATGTGGTCACAAAAAGATGACATCTTCATAAATGCCTATGTCAAGTCTAAGGTAGCACAAAGATGTCATTGCGACCTCCTGCACTGGGATTCAGGCATCTGAGAATGCAAGCCAAAAAAGGCCTGTGGCATGCTCCACAGGTGGAGAATGAGACCCAAGTGAATATTAGATTTTTTATTTTATTAACCGGCCACTTGCGACTCATAGGGGCATTATGAGAGAATTTGGACTACTGGGGGCATAACTTGGGAAATATAGAGCATTAATGGAGGCACTAATGGGGGGAGCATAATGGTCTTTGCTAGCTAGTGCTGGGCTACCAGAGAGGGGCAGTTTCTGGGTAAGCATATTCTGCTTCTGAGTATTTTTTGGTCTGCTGGGGCAATATTTTGAGGTAAACTGTGGTATTTGGTATGTAGTATTTTGACCCCCCACACCTGCAACATGGGTCTACTTTAGTTTATTTTCCAGGGCCGCTTTAAGTTCTCAGTCTGCACCTGCCCCTGTCTCTTGAGCAATTCACCAGTAATTGTAAACTGTGAAATTGATTAACACTGTACCTTATATTTATTACAGTTATTAGACAGTAGGAAGCTGAATTTAAGGAAGCAGTGAACCTCCTTAGTAGCAATGAGCGAATTTCCCAAAACTCATTTGGGGACTGATTCATTCAAATTGTCTGTCAGATTCGATTTGGTCCAATGACTCCGAATAAATTCAGTCTAAATTGAAAGTGTTGTGCTGAGAAGTCATGAATAACATTCTGAGGTCTTCTAAGACTCTATTCAAGTACCTTTAAGCACTTTAGCGCCAGAACAGCATTAGTAATGACAAAGTGACAAAACAGTCTGTTTAAGGCCCCCTGCACACGGACGTTTTTTTTTTCCCGTTTACTGGACGTTTTTTGCGTTCCGTATACGGTCCGTATACGGAACCATTCATTTCAATGGTTCCGCAAAAAAACCGGAATGTACTCCATATGCATTCCGTTTCCGTATTTCCGTTTTTCCGTTCTGTTCTAACATAGAACATGTCCTATCATTGCCCGCAAATCACGTTCCGTGGCTCCATTCAAGTCAATGGGTCCGCAAAAAAAACGGAACACCTACGGAAATGCATCCGTATGTCTTCCGTTTCCGTTCCGTTTTTTGCTGAACCATCTATTGAAAATGTTATGCCCAGCCCAATTTTATCTATGTAATTACTGTATACTGTATATGCCATACGGAAAAACGGAACGGAAAAACGGAACAGAAACGGAACAACGGATCTGTGAAAAACGGACCGCAAAACACTGAAAAAGCTATACGGTCGTGTGCAATAGGCCTAAAAACACAGTGCACTGTTGGATATGATCCCTTTTTGGTCGTACTGGTATTGTACGCCCACCACTGCAGCAGAGTACACAATTGTCAACCAACACATAGAGATCGGCAGTGGTTCATATTGATGAAACTGAACAAGAACTTCAACTCTCAGCACCCAAGAGTGCCTTATGGACTAAAGACAACATTATTAGTTGACAATAAGTACTCAGTATTTCCAATGCTGTTGTGCAATTAATGTGAAATTGATTGTAACAAATGATATGAGAACTACAGATTGTGCAATTAAAGTCTAACAATAACGTTTACTGGTCAGGAGCTAATACACTGTAAGACCTGGATAATTCATACTCTACATGCCACACGACACATGCAAGTGTTTAGCGCAGTGAACTTTATTTCACTAGAAACATCAATGAGATAATGGAAATGTTACTGTTGCAAAACTTATCCTTCTGCCATGGGGATGTATTATTGCTTTGGGGGGAATTCCTGGGGGTAATCTCCAATAGAGTACAGATTTAGGAACATATGGTTATTGTAAATATTCAAGTCCATTTTTTTTCTTCAGATAGTACAAATATTCTTGGCAATATCCCTTGCAGAGATCAAATCATAATATGCCAAATAGAAAGAAATTATGTCAAAAATGTAATGATGAAAACACACTTCAGCGGTGTTTTCCACTAAGTGGTTTCATCTATTTCTCAGTAGTAGAGCCCCCAACCCTCCTCCCAGAGCCTCCCAACAAAAGCAGTGATTAACCTGAGGGGAACTCTGAGAAGGCTGGCAATGAGAAATACAGAACAAAGAATCTGAAAGGAGGGTAGACAAGTATAAATTGTATAGTTTCAAAATTACTAGACTCGAAAGGGAAGAACTGGAATCAGAAACATAATGTTGAATATATCTGAACTCAAAAAAGTGTGGCAAACTTTTAACTCCTTCATATTAAAGGGAATGTATTCACATACAGTATAGTTATTTTTACTAATTAACCACCTCAGCCCCCAGTGCTTAAACACCCTGAAAGACCAGGCCACTTTTTACAATTCTGACCTACACTACTTTCACCGTTTATTGATCGGTCATGCAACTTACCACCCAAATGAATTTTACCTCCTTTTCTTCTCACTAATAGAGCTTTCATTTGGTGGTATTTCATTGCTGCTGACATTTTTACTTTTTTTGTTATTAATCGAAATTTAACGATTTTTTTGCAAAAAAATGACATTTTTCACTTTCAGTTGTAAAATTTTGCAAAAAAAACGAGATCCATATAGAAATTTTGCTCTAAATTTATTGTTCTACATGTCTTTGATAAAAAAAAAATGTTTGGGTAAAAAAAAAAATGGTTTGGGTAAAAGTTATAGCGTTTACGAATTTCCGCTTTTTGAAGCAGCTCTGACTTTCTGAGCACCTGTCATGTTTCCTGAGGTTCTACAATGCCCAGACAGTACAAACACCCCACAAATGACCCCATTTCGGAAAGTAGACACCCTAAGGTATTCGCTGATGGGCATAGTGAGTTCATAGAATTTTTTATTTTTTGTCACAAGTTAGCGGAAAATGATGATTTTTTTTTTATTTATTTTTTTTCTTACAAAGTCTCATATTCCACTAACTTGTGACAAAAAATAAAAAGTTCTATGAACTCACTATGCCCATCACGAAATACCTTGGGGTCTCTTCTTTCCAAAATGGAGTCACTTGTGGGGTAGTTATACTGCCCTGGCATTCTAGGGGCCCAAATGTGTGGTAAGGAGTTTGAAATCAAATTCTGTAAAAAATGACCAGTGAAATCCGAAAGGTGCTCTTTGGAATATGGGCCCCTTTGCCCACCTAGGCTGCAAAAAAGTGTCACACATCTGGTATCTCTGTATTCAGGAATGTGTTTTGGGGTGTCTTTTTACATATACCCATGCTGGGTGAGATAAATATCTTGGTCAAATGCCAACTTTGTATAAAAAAATGGGAAAAGTTGTCTTTTGCCAAGATATTTCTCTCACCCAGCATGGGTATATGTAAAATGACACCCCAAAACACATTCCCCAACTTCTCCTGAGTACGGAGATACCAGATGTGTGACAATTTTTTGCAGCCTAGGTGGGCAAAGGGGCCCATATTCCAAAGAGCACCTTTCGGATTTCACTGGTCATTTTTTACAGAATTTGATTTCAAACTCCTTACCACACATTTGGGCCCCTAGAATGCCAGGGCAGTATAACTACCCCACAAGTGACCCCATTTTGGAAAGAAGACACCCCAAGGTATTCGCTGATGGGCATAGTGAGTTCATGGAAGTTTTTATTTTTTGTCACAAGTTAGTGGAGTATGAGACTTTGAGAGAAAAAAATAAATTAAAAAAAAATCATCATTTTCCACTAACTTGTGACAAAAAATAAAAAATTCTAGGAACTCGCCATGCCCCTCACGGAATACCTTGGGGTGTCTTCTTTCCAAAATGGGGTCACATGTGGGGTAGTTATACTGCCCTGGCATTTTCCAGGGGCCCTAATGTGTGGTAAGTAGGTAAATGACCAGTGAAATCCGAAAGGTGCTCTTTGGAATGTGGGCCCCTTTGCCCACCTAGGCTGCAAAAAAGTGCCACACATGTGGTATCTCCGTACTCGGGAGAAGTTGGGGAATGTGTTTTGGGGTGTCATTTTACATATACCCATGCTGGGTGAGAGAAATATCTTGGCAAAAGACAACTTTTCCCATTTTTTTATACAAAGTTGGCATTTGACCAAGATATTTATCTCACCCAGCATGGGTATATGTAAAAAGACACCCCAAAACACATTCCTCAACTTCTCCTGAATACAGAGATACCAGATGTGTGACACTTTTTTGCAGCCTAGGTGGGCAAAGGGGCCCATATTCCAAAGAGCACCTTTCGGATTTCACTGGTCATTTTTTACAGAATTTGATTTCAAACTCCTTACCACACATTTGGGCCCCTAGAATGCCAGGGCAGTATAACTACCCCACAAGTGACTCCATTTTGGAAAGAAGACACCCCAAGGTATTCGCTAATGGGCATAGTGAGTTCATGGAAGTTTTTATTTTTTGTCACAAGTTAGTGGAATATGAGACTTTGTAAGAAAAAAATAAATAAATAAAAAATCATCATTTTCCACTAACTTATGACAAAAAATAAAAAATTCTAGGAACTCGCCATGCCACTCACGGAATACCTTAGGGTGTCTTCTTTCCAAAATGGGGTCACTTGTGGGGTAGTTATACTGCCCTGGCATTTTCCAGGGGCCCTAATGTGTGGTAAGTAGGTAAATAACCTGTGAAATCCGAAAGGTGCTCTTTGGAATGTGGGCCCCTTTGCCCACCTAGGCTGCAAAAAAGTGCCACACATGTGGTATCTCCGTACTCGGGAGAAGTTGGGGAATGTGTTTTTGGGTGTCATTTTACATATACCCATGCTGGGTGAGATAAATATCTTGGTCAAATGCCAACTTTGTATAAAAAAATGGGAAAAGTTGTCTTTTGCCAAGATATTTCTCTCACCCAGCATGGGTATATGTAAAATGACACCCCAAAACACATTCCCCAACTTCTCCTGAGTACGGCGATACCAGATGTGTGACACTTTTTTGCAGCCTAAATGCGCAAAGGGGCCCACATTCCTTTTATGAGGGCATTTTTAGACATTTGGATCCCAGACTTCTTCTCACGCTTTAGGGCCCCTAGAATGCCAGGGCAGTATAAATACCCCACATGTGACCCCATTTTGGAAAGAAGACACCCCAAGGTATTCAATGAGGGGCATGGCGAGTTCATAGAATTTTTTTTTTTTTGGCACAAGTTAGCGGAAATTGATTTTATTTATTTTTTTCTCACAAAGTCTCCCTTTCCGCTAACTTGGGACAAAAATTTCAATCTTTCATGGACTCAATATGCCCCTCACGGAATACCTGGGGGTGTCTTCTTTCCGAAATGGAGTCACATGTGGGGTATTTATACTGCCCTGGCATTCTAGGGGCACTAAAGCGTGAGAAGAAGTCTGGAATATAAATGTCTAAAAAATTTTACGCATTTGGTTTCCGTGAGGGGTATGGTGAGTTCATGTGAGATTTTATTTTTTGACACAAGTTAGTGGAATATGAGACTTTGTAAGAAAAAAAAAATAATTTCCGCTAACTTGGGCCAAAAAAATGTCTGAATGGAGCCTTACAGAGGGGTGATCAATGACAGGGGGGGTGATCAATGACAGTGGGGTGATCAATGACAGGGGGGTGATCAATGACAGGTGGGTGATCAGGGAGTCTATATGGGGTGATCACCACAGTCATTGATCACGCCCCTGTAAGGCTCCATTCAGACGTCCGTGTGCGTTTTGCGGATCCGATCCATCTATCAGTGGATCCGTAAAAATCATGCGGACGTCTGAATGGAGCTTTACAGGGGTGTGATCAATGACAGGGGGGTAATCAATGACAGGGGGGTGATCACCACAGTCATTGATCATGCCCCTGTAAGGCTCCATTCAGACGTCCGTGTGCGTTTTGCGGATCCGATCCATCTATCAGTGGATCCGTAAAAATCATGCGGACGTCTGAATGGAGCTTTACAGGGGGTTGATCAATGACAGGGGGGTAATCAATGACAGGGGGGTGATCAGGGAGTCTATATGGGGTGATCACCACAGTCATTGATCATGCCCCTGTAAGGTTCCATTCAGACGTCCGTGTGCGTTTTGCGGATCCGATCCATCTATCAGTGGATCCGTAAAAATCATGCGGACATCTGAATGGAGCTTTACAGGGGGGTGATCAATGACAGGGGGGTAATCAATGACAGGGGGGTGATCAGGGAGTCTATATGGGGTGATCACTACAGTCATTGATCATGCCCCTGTAAGGCTCCATTCAGACGTCCGTGTGCGTTTTGCGGATCCGATCCATCTATCAGTGGATCCGTAAAAATCATGCGGACGTCTGAATGGAGCTTTACAGGGGTGTGATCAATGACAGGGGGGTAATCAATGACAGGGGGGTGATCAGGGAGTCTATATGGGGTGATCAGGGGTGATCAATGGTGAATAAGGGGTTAATAAGTGACGGGGGGGGGAGGTGTAGTGTAGTGTGGTGCTTGGTGCAACATATTACTGAGCTACCTGTGTCCTCTGGTGGTCGATCCAAACAAAGGGGACCCCCAGAGGACCAGGTAGCAGGTATATTAGACGCTGTTATCATAACAGCGTCTAATATACCTGTTAGGGGTTAAAAAAATCACATCTCCAGCCTGCCAGCGAACGATCGCCGCTGGCAGGCTGGAGATCCACTTTCTTACCTTCCGTTCCTGTGAGCGCGCGCGCCTGTGTGCGCGCGTTCACAGGAAATCTCGGCCATCGCGAGAGGACGCGCCGGCGCGTCCACTCGGAATGAATCAACCACCTCCAGGACGCGTCTGTGCGTACAGCGGTCCGGAGGTGGTTAAAACCGGATAGTGAAATATTCCTATTTTCTATTATGTTTTCCTTTTCTGATTGTAATTTTTAATTTTATTTTCTGTACATGAATATGGGGGCAGTCATCTTACCTGAGCTGCTATAGAGATCCTCTGTGACCTGTGATGGGATCACTGTACAGGGATAGGAAAGATATGAGTTGTGACATCACCTATTGTGAATGGTAGAGCCTGTGTTATTTATTCAGCTGTGTTTTTTTCCATATCAGTTTTACCTAGTGTTTTCTTGTTTAGTATGTACTGGTGACGTGTATTTTTTGTTCTCTTTATATTTATCAGAGTGAAACCTCATCAGACACCTTTCTGCCCAAGTTTCCAAACTACTCAGATCCATCTGTAGTAGTATATTGTCTTTTTTTGTATTAATTATTTTACACAGTTTAGTATTGTCAGCCAATATTGATATTTTACTGCAAATGCCCCTACAAGATCATTAATGAATATATTGAAGGGCTTAATACTGACCCCTGTGGTACCCCACTAATAATAGTGACCCAATCTGAGTGTGTACTGTTAATTACCACACTCTGTTTTCTATCACTGAGCTAGTTACTTACCCATATACACACATTTTCCCCCAGTCCAAGTATTGTCATTGTATGTACTTTTATCTGGCACAGAAGCAAATGCTTTGGAAAAATCAAGATTTCTAACATCCAAATACTCAACCTGCTCCAGTCTAAAACTTTCCTTCTCACAGAAATGGTTAGTTCGAAAGGACCAATCCCTCATAAATTTGTGCTGAAGCAATGTTAAACACTTATTGTCATTGAGATACTCCAGGACAGCATCTCATTGAAGACCTTCAAAGAGTTTACCGACAATAGATGTTAAAGGGAGGCTCTGGGAGGAGGGTTGGGGGCTCTACTGCTGAGAAATAGATGAAACCACTTAGTGGAAAACACCGCTGAAGTGTGTTTTCATCATTACATTTTTGACATAATTTCTTTCTATTTGGCATATTATGATAAGGCCGACAGTTTCCACTTTGAATTTAACACCATTTTGTTATGTGCCAGTCCTTAAATAAAATAATTAAATATTATAAATAAGGTGGTTGTTTCAATGACAATACTTAATTCCCTTAGTAAAAAAAGGGTGTACGCCATCTGGACCAGGTTATTTGTCTATTTTAATTTTTTAAAGACAGCGCTGGACTTTTTCTTGGTCAGGGCCATATTTAATGGGAAGTTTACATTGTGACTGTGACAGTGGAGATTTTTTTTTTTTATAAATTTGCTTTCTCCTCATCACCCTTTACAACTCCTTCCTCTCATCGCTCTTTAAAAGGCCAACACTGTCATGTTTTAATGTTTTTACTATTTATTCACTCCTCAAGATTGAAATTGCAACACCAAAAAGGAAAAGTCATGAAATTATGAAAATCACTGGATCGATAGACACTTAATTACATTCAAATGATAAAAATGGAAACAAAATATTCAAAACTTCTTCTAAAACTCTATACATCCCCTTTTAAACTCTTTTTCATGCAAAACAGCATTAGAAATGAAAAAGTGACAGTGACATATATCGCAATGAGTAGATGTTTGTTAGCCGGTGGTAACAAACTTCCGGTTTAAAAAAAATACTGTCACGACCTTGCTCATGGTCGTGACTCCTGGACCTGCATGCTGTTTCCGCAGTCTGGTCTTGTGTTCAATCACAGGTGAGGGCTGAAGTATATGGCCTCACGTGTGGTTGCCGCTGGCAACATGATGTTAGTCACAGTATAGCAGTCTGAGCTGTTGCTAGGTAGCTTGCTGTTTAGGGCATGCGATTGCACCTGGCAACCTGTCTTTGTTGGTGTGCCTTTTGTCTGTATGGTGTGCACTTTGCCTTTGTGTTGTGCATGAGGTTTATGCATGTGTGCACTTTGACACTTCCCTTCACTTGCGGTTGTCCCCGGCAACATGTGGTGTTGTGTGCATGTGGTGGCAGTGTCTCGGCCTGCTGGCTGGTTCCCAGGACATGGTTGCCACGCATGCCGTTGCCGGCAGTAACAGGTGGAGTGTGGTGTTTATTTGTCCTTTTCCCTTTAAGTGGCTTCACTACCCTGTCTGGTCTTGGAGGGGTTAATTCCCTTTCCAGTGTGTGTTTGTGTGGGTGTGGCCATTTGGGCTATTTAGCCTCTGCTGAGACCTGTAGCTGAGGGGTACTCCAGCCTTGTTGTAGCTGGAGTCATCCTCCTGGTTTCTTATACCATTTGCCAGTGAGGGCCACCCTTGTGGTCATAAAACTATATGTCTGATGTTTGAAGATGTCTTTTTGGTCTATCTGTTTATTGCAGCTATGGATGTCCTGGTTACCTGTGTGATATGTGTTGTGTGTTGTGTCCCTTAGTGTTCTGTGGACATCAGTAGTCATGCACAGGTTCCAGTCAGCGTGTCTGTGGCAGGTAGGTTTGGAACTGCTTTAGTTCACCTGCCATATCCATATGTTGTATTTGTTCCTCTTTCTTGCAGCTTGGCCAGTGAGACTCCTGTTCATCCGCATCTAGGAGGAACAGGTCGTCTTACCCTGCTCTTAGTCCAGGGCTACCCTGAGGGCTAGTAGGGACCCTAGGTTACGGAGTATGAGCCCTCCTACCATCAGGGTTGGCTCATACAGATAGGAGTCAGGGTCAGAATTAGGGATGTGATAGGAGGTGACCTGCTTCCTGATTCCTGTCCTGGCCTAGCAGCGACCAATATCTTCCATCATCGCACGGTTGAGGGTTTCCCCCATGCTCAGCCGTGACACATACTGCACTGTTAGAAATTATCCTTTTTTGGATGCCTTCTTCTCTGCCTTCTGAACTGTAAAAAAGTAGCTGCTATTCCGTGATTGCAACACCAAGAAGGAAAAGTCATGGAAATATCAAAATCACAGGATCGATAGACAAGTTAATGACATGCAAATGATATAAATGGAAATAAAATATTCAAAGCTTCTCAATTTATTCAGTATTGAGTATGAGCACCATGTGCAGAAATGTATGCACATTCACACCTTGGCATGCTATCAATGTTCTGCCATGCTGAATGCACTTGGGGATGAAAATCATCAAGATCCGCTGATGGTAACTTTCTTTGCAAGTACCGATGCATGACATTCCAGATGTGCTCAACGGGAGACAAGTTTGGAGATGCTTCAGGCCATGGCAGCACGTTTAGGCCATGCAGGCTGCTCACTGTAGCATGAGCAACATGTGCGCCAGGTATTGTCCTGTTGAAAAATGGCTCATGAGACACTTTAAAGAAATAAGTGTACCACTGGTTTATGACCATATCAATATAATGATGAGTTGTTAGTGTATCTCTAATGAAGACTAGGGGTCTGACTATTATACATTTTGCCACTTCACATCATAATCCTGGAAGTGTGACATTCCCTTGCGAAGGTCTCTTTATGGTGTTACCCACATTGTCTCCAGATCAATCTCTGGCTATCAATTCATCAGAGGCAAAAGCAGGACACATTGCTGAAGAGGACAGACCTCGATTCCAGCCTTCATTGCCATCTTGCTATGCACCATAATAGTCTTTGAAAGCAATGGCTTGAGGTCAATTAAACACTTGTAGCTGTAGCCCAATGTGGTGCAAACACCTTCTGATGGTTTGTGTAGACACTGTTTTCAGCCCTAGGCTTAGGATGTGATGTCCAATTTCACTTGCAGTACAGAATGAAGCACTAAGCACCATTCTTCTAATCCAATAATCCATCCATGCAGAGGTTATTTTCTATGCACCACTTGATGTCATTCCAATTCATTAGGAAACCTAGTTTTAATATATTAATATCATATTTCCCAGAAACTTAGAGGGTAATCGCCTGGCCTACAATACTCCGCACACGTACATACTGGGCGCTTGCTGGGCATATTGCTGAGAAACCCAGAGTAGCATACTAGTCTCTCTGTCTCTGGTAGAATTAATTCTCATCTGAACCAACATTTTTCCAAAAAATGGGTAAACCTGAGAGAACCAAATATTGAAATGTTTGCTCATCTCTACTCTCCATGGTCCTCCATTCACAAAGACTGCCTTGGCGTGTACTGGCATGGTGACATCCCTGCTATGGTGGTTATCATTTTGGACAACAAAGCCATAAGTTAAAACAACAAATAGCCAATCAATCTTTGTTATCATCTATGGGCAATTATCAGCTTTCATTGATGGGGTGCATATCTGCTGTTTGACATGAGCTTCAACATTAGACAATGATGGAAAATATCCAGCGCTAAATATATTTTCAAAGGGCAAAGATGGTATAAATTGGCAGAAGTTTCTATTGTCTAATTTCTATGGCCAACCTAAGGAAGGTTGATATGTACCATTATTTAATCAAATATATTTTGATAGAGTCAGGTCTTGTGAGTGAATGATAACGAGCCTCTGTTACAGCAGTATTTTACCTATACATTAGATCTACTGATGTTGTACTTGATTGTAGCCTGGGGGTAGGGTCAGTGAGTCTGCTATTAGAGTAATGTTAAAGGGGTTATGTCACTTCAGTAAATGGCATTTATCATGTAGACAGAGCTAAAGGAGTTGGCCACTCTGTTAGCACTTATTAAAACTGTGAAGAAAGGTGGGACATATTACTCTTACTAATGTATTTCCTTGAGCAAATCTGCCTGGTTTTCTTGTTATTGGAGGCAACGCCCCCTCCTGTCCTCCTCTCACAGCAGCCTCCCTCATCCATCACTGCACTGCCATGGTCGAGCTACCTCATCTGTGCCTGAAGGAGTGTGTATGTGCTGCTTTCTGGGTCCTAGACGCACCCTGTGCTGGTCTCAGAGTTACCTTCTTCTGTGACTGGGAATCCTAGCCATGCAGGGCTGGTGTCAGAGGTGCCATCTGCCATGACTGCCACCCCTGGCTGTGCAGGGCTGGTGTCAGAGGTGCCTTCTGCTGTGACTGGCACTCCTGGCTGTGCCAGGCTGGTTTCAGAGGTGCTTTCTGCTGTGAATGGCACTCCTGGCTCTGCAGGGCTGGTGTTAGAGGTGCCTTCTGCGGTGACTGGCACTCCTGGCTCTGCAGGTCTGGTGTCAGAGGTGCCTTCTGCTGTGACTGGCACTCCTGGCTGTGCAGGACTGGTTTCAGAGGTGCCTTCTGCTTTGACTGGCACTCCTGGCTGTGCAGGGCTGGCGTCAGAGGTGCCTTCTGCTGTGACTGGCACTCTTGGCCATGCAGGACTGGTGTTAGAGGTGCCTTCTGCTGTGACTGGCACTCCTGGCTGTGGCGGGCTGGTGTCAGAGGTGCCTTCTGCTGTGAATGGCACTCCTGGCTGTGCTGGGCTGGTGTCAGAGGTGCCTTCTGCTGTGAATGGCACTCCTGGCTCTGCAGGGCCGGTGTTAGAGGTGCCTTCTGCGGTGACTGGCACTCCTGGTATTGTAGGGCTGGTGTCAGAGGTGCCTTCTCGTGTGAGTGGCACTCCTGGCTGTGCAGGACTGGTTTCAGAGGTGCCTTCTGCTGTGACTGGCACTCCTGGTATTGTAGGGCTGGTGTCAGAGGTTCCTTCTGCTGTGACTGGCACTCCTGGCTGTGCAGGACTGGTTTCAGAGGTGCCTTCTGCTTTGACTGGCACTCCTGACTGTGCAGGGCTGGCGTCAGAGGTGCCTTCTGCTGTGCATGGCACTCTTGGCCATGCAGGACTGGTGTTAGAGGTGCCTTCTACTGTGACTGGCACTCCTGGCTCTGAAGGGCTGGCAGGGGCTTAGCAGGAACAGACATGAACTGACATTGCAGGAGGGAGGGAGACTGTGAGGAAAAGCTGTGATGGGTGTTCTCTGACTGCAGACTCTGCCCCCTCTGTCTCTGTACTGAGAGGATCCTTCTATATGTGAGGATATAGCAAAGCCATCTGCTGTGTGAGGAGTCCAGGAGTTTGTCCTGGTTATGGCTCCTCTGCCCTGTTCTTATCACAGACATGTTGATTCCAGACAGACCAACAGTTCAGGAGCTTTAACCCCTTGTGAGCTGTCTGTATGGCTGTAATAACTGAGATGTGTGACCCCGTGTACTCTGTATAGAGTGATATGTGACCCCACCACTTTATATAGTGATATATAGTGATATGTGATCCCCTGTACATTGTATATAGTAATGTGTGACCCCCTGTACACTGTATATAGTGATGTGTGACCCCCTGTACACTGTATATAGTGATGTGTGACCCCCTGTACACTGTATATAGTGATGTGTGAGCCCCTGTACACTGTATATAGTGATGTGTGAGCCCCTGTACACTGTATATAGTGATGTGTGAGCCCCCTTGTAGACTGATGGGAGATCCAGCCCAAGCCAGGGCAAGTAAACAATCCCCCCTTCCCTAAACCCTAGGAAATCAACACAAGACTACCATCTTGTTGGGTGGTGATCGGCCACAGCTTTATTTTATTTCTCTTATAACGCAGAAAACCCGAATTTGAAAAGCTCGAACCATCAATCAACAGGAGCGGTATGCAGGCCGCTGGACTCCCAGCGGGCAAGTCCGCCATTTTTATTCACCCCATACCCTTGATTGTGTTCATACCGCCAGCTGTGACTTAAACGGAATTATAACCTATCCACACTACAAAGGAAACCGAAGTCAGCAACACAGAAAACACTGATAAATTACCGGGAAGTCCAGAAAACCATGATCCGGAGCCACTGCTAACAAAACAAAGGGTGGGTGGGCGGGTACAGCCGGTAGCCATCCAAGAGGAAGAAGAAGGAAGTTGGAGGTACACATAAACGGTGGGGGCTGGCTCTCCGACACATGAAGGGGAGGGAGCAGCAGACAGCACAGTAGTGCTTTAACCCCCACGCTGCTGGAAAATGGCCTGGTGCTGGCACAGGCCACCCAATTACTACAACCCCTTCAGAAGGACAACAGAAGGGGGGTCGGGGCAACCAAGGCAAATAGATGGGGGGGGATCCCAGCAGTCCCCAACCCCTTATTCTTATAAATATGCAAAGATAATCGAAAATGGAATCAGAAAAAAGCGGCGATTAAGATGGTAGGGGGGAGGAAACGGGGTGGAAGATTTGGGGCGACAGACCTGGATGTGGAAGCAATTTGACCTGGTGGAGGAAGAAACGTGAGGCAGCTCCCCAAACCGTAGGAGTTCAGTACAGGGCAGTGTACTGTATAGTAAACAAATAGGTATGAAAGATGTGTACGGTAAGTGGTGCTGTTCCGGGAAAGGAGATATGCTTGGTCAGACCAGAACCTTATATCATGTTGGAGTACTGCCCTGCAGCCGGAGTCGGACTGGGGTACCTAGGGCCCACCAGTAAAATTTATTTTGGGGACCCACCATACGGATACATTCAAATATAATAAATAATCTAACAAGGTTTTTATATGAACATAGGCTGGTTGAGGTGCTGTACATTGAATATATGTATGTAGCTCAGTAAGTCTACTGTGTTATGTGCTACTTGTGCAGGGGGTGGGAGACTAGGGACCCACCGGGGGATTCAACTGTACCCCCGTGGGCCAGTCCGATCATGCCTGCGGCCAAGTTTCTAAAGGGAGGGGATCATGCTCTGCTTCAGTATGTCACAGTACATGTTGGCATTGATGGTTCCCTCAGTGAACTGTAGCTCCCACAGCCGGCAGCACTCATGCAGACCCAAACCATGACACTCCCACCACCATGCTTGACTGTAGGCAAGACACACTTATCTTTGTACTCCTCACCTGGTTGCCGCCACACACACTTGACACCAATTGAACCAAATAAGTTTATCTGGGTCTCATCAGACCACAGGACATTTTTCCAGTAATCTATGCCCATAGGGCTCATGCACACAACCGTGTGCCCCCCATGACCGTATTGTGGCTCGCATACAGCACTTGAATGGGTCCGCAATCATGGAGATTTGGAATGGAGGCACGGATCGGAACCTCACGAAAGCACTACTTTTTTGCAGTGCGGACCATCGGATGCTGATAGCGGACCCCAATCAAGTGAAGGGGTCCGCGATCCGCATGCAGCTGCCCCACTGCAATTAGCAATCCGCAGCACGGGCACGGAGCCCTTACGTTCGTGGGCATGAGCCCTTAGTCTGCTTGTCCTCAGCAAACTGCGGGCTTTCTTGTGCATCATCTTATGGCACACAAAGTTCAGTTTCCTTATGTCCATATTTCCGTTTTGCAAAAAAATAGAACATGTCCTATTACTGTCCGCATCAAGGACAAGGATAGTACTGCTCTATTAAAGGCCAGCTCTTCCGTTCCGCAAAATACGGAATGCACACAGATGTCATCCGTATTTTTGCGGATCCGTTTTTTTGCGGACTGCAAAATACATACGGTCGTGTGCATGAGCCCTTAGAAGAAGATTCCTTCTGGGATGACAGCCATGCAGACCAATTTGATGCAGTGTGCGGCATATAGTCTGACTGAGCACTGACAGACTGACCCTCCACCCCTTTAACCTCTGCAGCAATGCTGGCAGCACTCACACGTCTATTTTGTAAAGACAACCTTTGGATATGATGCTGAGCATGTGCACTCAACTTCTTTGGTCGACCATGGCGAGGCCTGTTCTCAGTGGAACCTGTCTTGTTAATTCGCTATATGGTCTTGGCCAGTTATGTAGGCGGGGATGTCATGTGACTGCTCCTCTGGACATGCTTGCTGCAATGCATGCTGGGAGTTTCACTTTCACTTTACAGCTGCTCCGCCCCCACAGCCGGTCTGAGGAGCTCCTCCAGGGAGGCCTGTCATGGTGAACAGGTTAGATAAATGATGTATCACCAGTACATGTCACATGATATTAATACTTCATAGTTTGGGCTATTGTCTGGGGCAGTTTGGATTATTGATACTTAGGGTGGCCAACCTCTTTAATACAGGGCACTTACTAATGCATTGTGATTGTCTATATTGCCTCCTTTACTGGCTTGATCCATTTTTCAAACACATTATACACTGCTTGTTTCCATGGTTACGACCACCCAACAGTCCAGCACCGGTGGCCATGCTTTCACACTATAGGAAAAGCTGCCGGCCTCTCTGGTGCATAGGCTGGCGCTTCTTCCTGTAGTGTGCAAGCATGACCACTGCTGACTGATTGCAAGGTGGTCTTAACCATGGAAACGAGAAGTGTATAAAGTAATGGAAAAGATGATTCCAGCCAGCAAAGGAAGTAATATGGGTAATAACATTACATTAGTGAATGGCTTGTATTGACTTTCTCTACCTAATAAATGCCATTTGCTGAAGTGAGACAGCCCCTTTAACCAATTTTGAGGTAGCTGTTACTTTTAAGCTTTTTTTTTAATTCTCCCTGGTGCCCCTAAATGTGATCCACTAATAAAATGTATCTCTGACTTGTAAAAATATATTTCTTACTCACTTTGTGATACTATATTTTTGAGATTTCTTTGTTTTGACGCTGATATTTTGAGATGCAGAACATTTTTCATACCTTATTATTATTATTCAGCAGTACCTCGTACATATTGGGGGTTTGGAATACTTATTACCATACAGTTTAATATTGTTTTTATTTATTTATTCTTTTCTTTTTTTGCCTTTTTGGCATTTTTGTAACACATCTTCTTTTTGAAGTCTGTTCTGGCTGTACTGTCAGTTTTAAAACAAGACCTGCTCAAATCTCTAGCCCCATCTGTGCCTATTTGGGCTGTTCATTGATGCCAAGACCCAGATGTTTATCGGTATCCAGATCACAGCATAAAATAAGACGCATCAAAGACGTGTTTTCACACTCCCACTATGCTTTCCTTTTTATACTTTTGCTATAATTGTACAAAAACATAAAACATAAAAAAAAAAAAAACATTATTGCTATAAGCTTACTGACCCGCTTGAAAAGGAGGGGCTCCTTCAGAAGATTAGTATGGAGCTCAGCAGTGGCGTAGCTAGAAATGACTGGGCCCCACAGAATTTTTTTTAATGGGGCCCCCCTCCCCCATTAATTTTTTTACAACCCCTTCCTTTCATGCCGCCCCCATTCCTGTGGCTAGTAAAGATCGCTCTCTCCTACCAGGCCCGGCAGCTGTTCCATCCGTTTTATACACTGTCTATACTGTCACTGTATATAATTTCATTGTGTAATACTGTTGAGGGGGCCCTGACAAAATCTTTTAGTCCTCCTCCTCGTGGATGGGCCTCTTCTGGGTCAGGGCCCCTAAGCAGCAGCTTCCCCTGCTTCTGCAGCGTACTCAAGTTGTGTTTTAGAAATGTTCCTGGGTGTTGTAGTGCAATGGACACTAACCTGAGACGCTGACTCTCTGCAAGGGTAGGGGATGGTAGGAAATGTTCGTGACGCCAGTGCCAATTAAACGGTGGCACGCCGTTTGCTGCTAGCAGGAATAACTGAGGAACACGTGATGTTAAAGCAGAACTCCAACTTTAGTAGTTATCAGGAATACAGGGACAATAACGGAAACACAGTTCCTTTGCATACAGTCGATCTTTCAATATGGTTGATGCAGGCAATACAGGTGTAGCAAGGTGACATTCAGAGTGTGAAACACAGGACTTGCAGTACAGGCAGCTTGCACTCTATTCCTGTCTGATCCTGGAATATAGAAATTCTTCTCCAAGGTCCAATGCCCTAGCTCTGGCGTATATCCTTGGTTTTATCTATTAAAGTACCTCCTCTGTTGTCTTGAGTACCTCTTGCTTTCCTTGGCTTGCCTCTGTCCCTCTCAGCTTCCTCCAGCTCTAGAAACTTCTGAACTCTAGACTAGACTCTGGAATAGACTGACTTTCCCTTCCTTGACTGGGCCTTATATAAACTAGGGCTCCCTAGCTCCCTCTAATGACCAAGAGCTGGAATGACACCCCTAGCAGGCCTGTACATGCAAGTTTCACAGTAACAGGGAAAAACATAGCATTACATTACATGACATTTTATAAAGATGACATATACCAACTTCCCCATAAGTAAGGGGGGGGGACAGCACACCAAGTGACCCTTTTGTAGTGACGGGCATTACAGTCCCCGTACACTACATACCCCACTGCTTTAAGCTGAGTACGACCTTGTACTCCATCAGGGCTCGCCCAACTGGAATCTCTACCTGAAACAGAAAAACACATGCAGGCATACATATATGTAATTCATCTGCATTCACATTCACATCAGGTCCAATTGATAAAGGTGAAGGGTAGTGACAAGGGGCGTCGTTCTCTTCTCTCAGGATAAGGAATGGAACTGGGGCGCTGACCTGGCACAGCGTAACATTATAAACAGGATAGTCCATGACAATGAATAAGTCCATAATAGAACAGTAAAATAGATAAAACAGTATAATAACGGAACTACCCAGGGGTTTCCCGTGGGTGTATCACAGGCAAGGGCTCACGTGGGGGAGTCCATTCTTGCGCACAAATGTCCAACAAGGTATTACCAGTAGCAACGGTTTGGGAGGAGACACCACCAGAATAGTCAAAGTCTCCTAAACGGACTGGCGGGCGTCCCCTGGTCATCCGGGTAGACCTTCTCAACACAGGGGTCTCCTCTTCCCTTAGCAACGAGGTAGAAGAGAGAGGAACAACAGGAGGGTCTCCATCAGTGAGACCTTGGTCAGGAACAACAGGAACAACAGGAACAACAATATCCACTAGAGGGGGAACTGGATCCGGGGCATCTTGAACCGGCTCTTCTGGAGGTGAAGAGACAGTAGGTGCCGGAGCAGGCACCAGCAAGTTCAACCATGGTGTCAGAAGCCAATGCATGGGATCAGCGTCATACCTCAGATGATTGACAGCCTGCATAGGATCCTCGGGCTGTATTGCTGACTCTGACACAGGGAATTCAGATCCAGAACTCTCGGCACTGGGTTCTGGTGTCAGGCAGAGCTTTAACCGGTTTCTGTGTACAATTTGGGATCCTTGCCTTCCCGGGTGATCTCATAAGTATGAGTCCCAACATTTGGGATTGCAGTGACAACATAGGGACTTTGCTCCCATTTACTGTCCAGTTTACTTGTACGGCGGTTATTTTTTAACCATACCACGGCCCCTATTGTCAAGGGTTCTGCATGGGCTGCCTGATCATAGTCTCTCTGCTGTCGGTCTCTAGCAAAGTCCATACGTTCCTGAACAATGGCTTTGGCTGCATTCAATCGCCTTTGGTGCTCAGCAACCCAGTCGGTGTTAGGTAATGGGTTAATGCAATCAGGGACGTGTATGTCCAATGAATGATCAGCAGGCAATGTTCCTTGGCGCCCAAACATCAAGTAAAAAGGGGTATACCCAGTGGAACAATGGATGGTATGATTGTACGTGAACATGAGCTGTGGCAACAGATTAGGCCAATCTCCTCTGGTTTCAGGAGGCACGGCCCTCAGCATCTCTATCAAGGTCTGATTCATTTTTTCACATAATCCATTACCTTGAGGATGGTAGGCCGTTGTCCGGATCTTCTTACAGTTGTGTAAGCGGCACAGTTCATGGAATAGATGGGACTCAAAGGCAGGTCCTTGATCGGTGAGGATCTTTTCTGGACATCCGTAGGGCAGGAGGAAGTGCTTCCAGAACAGTTCGGCTGTAGTCTTGGCTGTCTGGTCTCTCACAGGCACCGCTACAACAAACTTAGTGAAATGGTCAATAATAGTCATGGCATAAGCATACCCTGAGCGACTAGGCTCCAGTTTCACATGGTCGATGGCGACAAGTTCAAGAGGACAGGTACTTACAATGGGTCTCAGTGGTGCCCTCTGATCATGGTGCTCACTTCGTTTTAAGGCACAGGCTACACACTCTCGACACCATTTCTCAATGTCTTCTCTCATGCCCACCCAGTAAAACCGCTGGCGGATATTAGCCTCAGTCTTTTGGACCCCAAAGTGACCGGATTGATTGTGGTACATCTCCAACACCATACCTGCATCTCGTCGGGGTATGAGAATCTGGTGCACTCTCTCGTTAGACACTGGGTCTAGGCTTCTCCGTAGCAACAGGCCCTTTTGTATGAAGAGTTGATGGCGCTGTCTCCACAGTTTGATGAGCTCAGGATCTGCATTCTTACGCCGAATCCTCTCAGGGGCTCTGCCACTAGTAATGAAGTCCAACAACTCACCCAGCACTCTACTTTCAGACTGTAGTTTCACCCACCTTTCTTCTTTAGGTTCAGGCCTATTGGAGGATGAAGGAACTGCAGCTCTGTTATTGGTAGCTCGAGCCTGATCCTGTTGAGCAAATTTGTTATAGAAAGCCGGCATCTCTACATCTTCCCAATCATCTCGCACATCATCAGGAGCTGTCTCTGTGGGAAGCCTGGATAAAGCATCAGCATTATCATTAGTACGTCCAGCACGATATTTTACAGAGAAATCATAGTTGGCAAGGCGAGAGGCCCATCTCTGCTCCAAGGCCCCCAATTTAGCTGTATTTAGATGCGCCAGAGGGTTATTGTCAGTGAATGCAATGAACGGGGTGGCGGCTAGATAATCCTTGAATTTTTCTGTCACCGCCCACACTAATGCCAGGAACTCTAGTTTGAAGGAACTATAATTCTGGTCATTTTTCTCAGCTCCTTTCAGGGATCGGCTTGCATATGCTATCACTCTCTCTTTTCCCTCTTGGATTTGGGCTAACACAGCTCCCAAGCCTCGCTTGCTAGCATCGGTATAAAGATGGAAAGGCTTGCTATAATCTGGGTAACCTAACACAGGAGGCTCGGTCAGTTTCTTTTTTAGCAATTGGAACGCTATCTCTCTTTCCTCATTCCACTCAATGGGCACAGGAGTTCTAGGACTTTTCTTGGGTTGCCCCCTCAAGAGTTCCTGGATAGGATCAGCTATTTGAGCAAAATGGGGGATAAAACGTCTATAGTAGCCGGCAAAACCAAGGAAACTCCTCACCTCTTTGACGGTAGTAGGAACCGGCCAATTACGGACAGCTGCTAACTTATCAGGGTCAGGTTGCACTCCCTCTCCGCTTACCACATGCCCCAGGTATCTGACTGCAGGTTTGAGCAAGTGACACTTGGATGGCTTTACCTTCAAACCATATTTGATCAGGATTTCAAATACCTCCGCCAAATGTTTCAGATGGTCTTCTTATGTTTTTGAGTACACAATGACATCATCTAGATACAGCAGCACTGTTTCGAAGTTTTTGTGACCCAAACACCGTTCCATTAGTCTCTGGAAAGTTCCTGGGGCATTACATAGCCCGAACGGCATACAATTGAATTCAAACAGGCCCATGGGAGTAGTAAAAGCAGTCTTTTCCCTATCTGCAGGGGCCATGGGTACTTGCCAGTAGCCACTGGTCAAGTACAATGTGGAGAAATAGGCAGAGGAGCCCAAAGCAGTTAGTGAGTCCTCAATGCGGGGCAGTGGGTATGCATCCTTGTGGGTTATTTGATTAATTTTCCTATAATCCACACAAAAACGGATACCACCGTCCTTCTTCTAAACTAGGACCAGGGGTGCCGCCCACGGACTACGGCTGTCCCGGATTACATTAGAGTCTTTCATCTCTTGGATCATTTCCTTTACAGTCTGATATGAAGTAGGCGGTAAAGGTCTGTATCTCTCCTTGATAGGAGGATGAGAGCCAGTGGGTATGGTGTGTTGTACGGCACTAACCTCTCCATAGTCAGTAGCATGCTTACTGAAGGCCTGGTGGTGCTCTTTGACAAGCTGTATAATCCCTTCTTGTTGTCGTTGGGGGGTAGTCTCGTCCCCGACGTGGAGCTCTTCCCACCAGGGCACTTGTGGCGGGGTCACCGGCGAGCATCCGCTGACTGCAGCTGGCGGCTTTTCTGTCACTGGAAGACGAATGATGTCTTGGAAGGATACCTGAGAAAGCTGGGCAACACGGCAATGCTTACTAAGCGCCACAGGATGATCACTCAGGTTAATCAGACGGACAGGTACTTTACCTTGGGAGACGTTCACCAGGGACTTGGCAGCTCTCACATAAGGGTAATCCTCCATCTGGATTGGTTCCACCAGGGCTGGATAATCTCGGCCTTGGACTCCCAGGACAGCACGACACCATAAAAGAGTTTGAGAATTAGGAGGCAAAGTCACAGGCTTAATATCACTAATCCTGGCAGTACAAATTTCTCCTTTCCCATTAGCAAACCTCTGCTGGGCACTTAACACAGTAATAGTTTTTTGAATCACCCTCCTGGAAGCCGAGGAAGCAGTGGGCAAAGTCTGATGCAATACGGCAAGTATTTCTGAATAACAGTTTCTGAAGACATTGGTGCCTAGAATGACAGGATGTCCTCCTCTGTCGCCGGCCTGCACTACTATCACCCCCTGTTGTGGTAAGGTTACTTCTCCCACCTGCAGGGTGGGTTCCCAGTATCCGTGAATCTTTACTGGTTTGCCATTGCTGGCGATAATCTCCACCCAGGATTCAGGCGGCTGGGTTAACTGGTTGGTGTCCCAGAACTTTTCAAATGCCGGCAGCTGAATAGTGGTGACTTGAGACCCAGTATCTAATAGGGCTTCAAAGGGGACCCCGTTGATCTCTATACTGATTTTAGGATGGGATCCTACATACCGTGGCATCCAATTTGGATCCTCTGGACCTAGTGTTCTACCTCCCGAGGGGTGGTCCTCAGCCTCAGGGGTTGCCCGTTTAACTGCCAGCACGTGGATTCTGTGTGTCCCAGCTTTTTGCAGTATGTACACACGGGCCGCTTACGATCTCTATTACGCCTCCCAGGATCCCTGGGGTGAGTCTCTTGATAAGGAGGTGGGAACGGCCTAGGAGGTGACAGGAATTCTTCTTCTGTCATTATGGGTTTTTCCCATTCCTCTATTTTTCTGCACACTTTCTCTAGACTTTTAGTGAGGTGATTTACTTGCTCTGTCAGCATGGCAATAGTATCGGTAGCTGAAGCTTGAACAGCTTGACCGGCCTGAGCTTGGTTAGTGATAAGCGGTTTTGGCTTGCAGGCTGGTGACTCAGGTGGGGTGCTTAACTCCGTAGATACTGCTGACCCCAGAATTTTTATAGCCAGTTCTTTAAAGTCCAGAAAGGCACTGTTAGGGTGCTGGGTGGACAGCATCTTTAACTGGGTCCTTATTTGCTCACTAGACGCCCCGGTGATAAACTGTTCCCTTAGGGTCTGGTCCCGGTTATCAGCCTCTTTGGGATCTATCTGAATTACAGCCCCTAAAGCCTCCTGAAGTGATAGGGCATAGTCACGGAGGGACTCACCGGACTTCTGTTTCTTGCCAAAGAAGTGCATCTTTATCTCTGAGGCAGTCCTAGTTTCAAAAGTGGCTCTGAGGCGGGTGAAGATCTGTTCTAGAGTACTCCGCTCAGTAGCAGGCCAGGATAACACTTCCCTGCGGGCAGCTCCCTCCAGTTGCGCCAGCAGGATTTCCATTTGCTGGTCGGCATTTATAGGGTACAGTCGGAATAGTGCCAGCAACTTTTCTTTAAAGTCCCTTAGGGTATGGGTCTCTCCCCTGTAGCGGGGGAACCATGGGGCCCCGAAATAGTAAGGCATGGTAAAGGGCATCATGCTGGGGGCTGTAGGATGATTAGGAGCCGCAAGCTCTCCCGGGGCCGGCTGCTCAGGCACTCCCGGCTCTGACATGGTAGTCTATTGAGAGGTGGCCGCTGGCGACTAAAGGGGCCGGAACACTCCCCTTCCCTCCGGTTACAGGTGCTTACCGGTATCGCCGGGCTTGCGCAGGCCAAGTCTCGCGAGATCCCGGACGTCCTGAGAACGCGGTGACGTAGGAGAAGCAGGGCCGCGGCGGTGCGATGATGACGAGGGGCGGGATTCTCTGTGTCTTTGCAGGGATCCGCCCACGAAGGTCCTCAGCAGCGCGGGAAACTTTCACTCCAGGCGGCCGGTGGCCATCTTTAGCCAAATCCGCTGTCTATTCACTGACAGCAAGCAGGATGATGAAAAGTCCACAAAACCACACTCCAATGCGGCGATTTTCTTCCTCTTGATAGCGCAACACTGCACAGCGCTTTTTGGAGGTTTTTGGTACACTTTGGGTATGTTTTTCAGTCCACAAAGTCCACTTTAATAAAACAGGCAAATTGTCACTTTGGTCACAGGGCAACGGTATAAGGCACAAAGTTCACGCTTCTTGCACTATAAAGCGTGCGAATCCTGTTCGTGACGCCAAAAGAGAAAGGTGCAGCGTACTCAAGTTGTGTTTTAGAAATGTTCCTGGGTGTTGTAGTGCAATGGACACTAACCTGAGACGCTGACTCTCTGCAAGGGTAGGGGATGGTAGGAAATGTGCCAATTAAACGGTGGCACGCCGTTTGCTGCTAGCAGGAATAACTGAGGAACACGTGATGTTAAAGCAGAACTCCAACTTTAGTAGTTATCAGGAATACAGGGACAATAACGGAAACACAGTTCCTTTGCATACAGTCGATCTTTCAATACGGTTGATGCAGGCAATACAGGTGTAGCAAGGTGACATTCAGAGTGTGAAACACAGGACTTGCAGTACAGGCAGCTTGCACTCTATTCCTGTATGATCCTGGAATATAGAAATTCTTCTCCAAGGTCCAATGCCCTAGCTCTGGCGTATATCCTTGGTTTTATCTATTAAAGTACCTCCTCTGTTGTCTTGAGTACCTCTTGCTTTCCTTGGCTTGCCTCTGTCCCTCTCAGCTTCCTCCAGCTCTAGAAACTTCTGAACTCTAGACTAGACTCTGGAATAGACTGACTTTCCCTTCCTTGACTGGGCCTTATATAAACTAGGGCTCCCTAGCTCCCTCTAATGACCAAGAGCTGGAATGACACCCCTAGCAGGCCTGTACATGCAAGTTTCACAGTAACAGGGAAAAACATAGCATTACATTACATGACATTTTATAAAGATGACATATACCAACTTCCCCATAAGTAAGGGGGGGAAGACAGCACACCAAGTGACCCTTTTGTAGTGACGGCCATTACAGTCCCCGTACACTACACTTCCTCTATAATTACGCCCCTGGAGCTCAGCCTTTTCTAGTTCCAACTCTGATGAACAAGCTACAAACCCAATACATACCTGATAAATCTTGACAAATTCATTTAATTTAGAGTATCTGCACTTCAATTCATATTTAGTCAGCATTAAAAATATTTAAATTTAAACTCTGATGAGTATCGGATACAGACAGCATAATTATGTAAACCGCAAAACGGATATGGCCATGTGCATGAGGCCTAGTCCTATCTTTTTTGGTCCTGCCTGCTGAAGGATTTATCTTGGCATATCATGTGTGATACACATGTGATACAACCATGATCAGCCCGGGGAACATGGTCAATATGCAGGCCACATCTCTTGGGCCAACCGCACTCTCCTGACCCAAACTGACTACATGATAGTAATGTATGATATAGCCAGTCTCTATCTGATCATGTTGTATGTAGACATGATGATGATGATGTGACTGCATGACAACTTCTCCACGGTCAGATAAAGACTAGTTGTATCATAAATTACTATAGAAGCCTGTACACTGCAGAGACGGCTGGTAGTCATAGCACATGCGCAGAAATATGCAGGCGTCAGGACCAAGGAAGGTCGGCAGGAAGAGGTGACATCAGTAATGACAGGCCGTCTCCTGGTTCAAAGAGGAAGACATGAAGATGGCGCTGGAGAGGCCAATGATGCGGTAACGTGACCGTGAAGAGGGTCCTGGGAACGCTGCAGCTGCTAGGGGGTAAGTATGACTATACTAATCTTCTCTCCACAAGTTTGATTCTGGTGGAAGGGCCGGAGAACCCCTTTACTATTATCTGTCTATGGCCATCTCTAGAGGAAAATTTTGTCAGTTTTTGTATTTTTTAATGGGTTAAACTGATAAGTGCCCATACTGATGGTTCAAAACTCTATAACACCGCGCATCAATGATTTTGCTACTGAGAGAAAAACATGTGATTTATACTAAAATGAGCGCGCTGATTCCAAATACTGTATGAACTCGGAATTTGCCTGACACGTCTAGATTTTAAGTTAGACATGTGAAGCCTATTCAGTTATAAAATAATGCATTATATTGGAGATATTCCGAAAGACATGTCCAGATCTGTTCGGACGCACTCAGGCTGATGTCAGCAGTAAGTATATAAGGCAAGCTGGACAGATTTTGATAAAGTGATCTGTTATAGTGCTATCAGTTTTGAAACTTAAGATGGATAAATGCAAATGTGTTAACGATCCAGACAATTTCTGCTACATATGTGGCAAATACACTACTTATGATCAGCACAAGAATCTGACAAAGCGAGTGCGTCTTGCAGCTTGGGATGCATTTGTGCTAGTAGTGCAGAACTTCCTTGGGAACAGACGAGCTGCAAACTATGCTGAATTAGTAGACAACATGCTTACAGCATATGAACAACTTGGCTGCCGAATGTCATTGAAAGTGCATTTCTTACATTCCCATCTTGACTTTTTCCTACCTAATTTGGGGCACGTAAGTGACAAACATGGAGAGCGGTTCCATAAAGATATTTCTACAATGGAGAACAGGTATCAAGGAATCCCAACATGATGGGGGACTACTGCTGGTTTTTGCAATGGGAAAATATGACCGTTCACAAACGCAAAAGCAGATGCCTGAAGCACTTTTAACAGTAATGGGCCTTGCTCCAGTAAGACTTTTAAATGTAAAAACAAGACTTTTTGAAATTTTGTTGTTCCATTACATTTTCATACACTGTTTACTACGCAAACTGTGATGTAGATCAGGTAATTGTTGGAGTAAAACTCATACTGTTCAAAATGATTCAATGCTTTCCAAGTGCTTAATTCATTTAGGCATACTTATGCATAGCAACATTTCATGATGTGTTACAACAATTCTGACTTCGGATTTGTAATCTGCACACTCGATTTAGTATAGGACAAATGGTTTTTGCCCAGTAGCAGACGAAAAGTTTTTTTGTTGCGTGGTGTGATTTATTGTGTGACGGGAGGAAGATGGTTGTGAGTTCTGTAGCACAGAATTATCAATATATTCAAATGAAAACATAACCATGAAGTACAAATTAGGTGGGTCAGTTATGAAACAGAAATACGCCTAAATTAAAGGTGATTTACACCTAAATCTGCGACTTCAACCCCCTCATGCAAGGTCTAAAAAAGCGGGCATGGCATGGACAGAGAAGGGGACATGCAGGCAGGCCCTTCCTAGTTACCATTTTTTACACCTGTTTTAGGCCCCTTTCACACGGGCGTTGCGGGAAAATGTGCGGGTGCGTTGCGGGAACACCCGCGATTTTTCTGCACGAGTGCAAAACATTGTAATGCGTTTTGCACTCGCGTGAGAAAAATCGCGCGTGTTTGGTACCCAAACCCCGAACTTCTTCACAGAAGTTCGGGCTTGGGATCGGTGTTCTGTAGATTGTATTATTTTCCCTTATAACATGGTTGTAAGGGAAAATAATAGCATTCTGAATACAGAATGCATAGTAAAACATCGCTGGAGGGGTTAAAAAAAAATTAAAAAAAATTTAACTCACCTTAATCCACTTGTTCGCGGCCCGGCATCTCCTTCTGGCTTCATCTGATCTCTGTGCAGCAACAGTACCTTTGGTGACGTCATTCCGGTCATCACATGATCCATCACATGATCTTTTACCATGGTGATGGATCATGTGATGACCGGAATGACGTCACCGGAATGCTGCACAGAGATCAGATGAAGCCAGAAGGAGATGCCGGGCCGCGAACAAGTGGATTAAGGTGAGTTAAATTTTATTTTATTTTTTTTAACCCCTCCAGCCCTATTCTACTATGCATTCTGTATTCAGAATGCTATTATTTTCCCTTATAACCATGTTATAAGGGAAAATAATAATGATCGGGTCTCCATCCCGATCGTCTCCTAGCAACCGGGCGTGAAAATCGCACCGCATCCGCACTTGCTTGCGGATGCTTGCAATTTTCACGCAACCCCATTCATCTCTATGGGGCCTGCGTTACGTGAAAAACGCACAAAGAGGAGCATGCTGCGATTTTCACTCAACGCACAAGTGATGCGTGAAAATCACCCCTCATGTGAACAGCCCCATAGAAATGAATGGGTCGGTATTCAGTGCGGGTGCAATGCGTTCACCTCCCGCATCGCATCCGCGCGGAATACTCGCTCGTGTGAAAGGGGCCTTAGGTGTAGAAAATGGTCTAAATGTAAGACAGCAAGAAAGCTGTCTTACATTTAGAAGCGGCACTGGATCTGCCGAAGTTGTGTAGAGACCTTTACATAGCTGCAGTGGATCGACCGCCAGCACAGTGCATATTAAGACCGTCCCCAAGGTCTCATGCACACAAACATATTTTCTGTCTGCATACAATCCGCATTTTGTGTGGGTCAGATCCGGACCCATTCACTTCAATGAGGCCGCAAAAGTGAATGTTTGTCCGTTCCATAGCAGAATGCAGAACGCATGAGGCCAGTATACGTGCAATTTGCGGACAGCAAAAACGGCTACGGCTGTGTGCATGAGACCTAAAGCTAAGATTTGACTCAGACTCTGGTAAACCTTATTCAAATGCAAATAAACATGAAGCTATTGTTTGGTGCTCTTTTATTTTCCAGTCTTTTTGTTCATAATTTGTAATATGCCTGTCATGATGATCAAAAGCTGTAAAAATAAACAGTGACTTAAAAATGCAACTAGATATGATTAAATGTGTATTATTATTGATTCTCCAAAAAAAACTAAATGAGTCACAGTGAATCTTGAATATAGCAGGTCATGTTTCTTCTACTGCATACAGAAGAACAAATACAGATGTGTCCATGAATTGTGTTAAAGGGAACTTAATATCATATATAGAGCAAACTTTTGGAAATTTGATTCGGCTACTTCGCCGAATTGTACAAAAAAATTTGCTTCATGACGAATTACTTCGTCATGAAGCGCATTTTTTTTTATAAGTAGCAGGTGCAATGACAGGGAGCTGCGATAGCGCTGCTCCCCATCATTGTACCCCTCAGATGCTGCGTTCATACATGATTGCGGCATCTAATTGTAATACACTTTAAAATTAGCAGAAAAAAATGAAATCATACTTACCGCCTCCATTTGCTCACGAAGGGGCGGCCGCTGACATCTTGCTTGAAGATCTTGCTCAAAATCTCGCAAGTTATACGTCAACACGCACGGGATTTCGGCTGAGATATTCAATCAAGATGGCGGCAGCCGGCTCATCACAAGCAAATGGAGGAGGTAAGTATGTTTTTTTTACACTATTTCAGGTTAAATTGATTCGCCGCAAAGCCGAATTTCTGTCTCTCTTCAGCAAGTGTCATTTATCAAGTAGAGGAAAGTAATACCAGGCACTTTCTAATGTATTGTGATTGTCCATATTGCCTCCTTTGCTGGCTGGATTCACTTTTCCATCACATTATACACTGCTCGTTTCCATGGTTGCGACCAGTGATGGCCAGTTCGCATGGTTCGCCCGCGAACATATGGGGGCTGCCATCTTTTTTCACAAGTCCGGCGAGGCACAGGTAAGCACAGGGAGCAGGCAGTTCCGAGAACAGCCCAATGATGGCCCCGGTGGCTGTTCTCGGAACTGCCTGCTCCCGCTGACCGCACTTGTTTTCAGACTGGCTCGTGGCACAGGCACAGGTAAGGGCTTACCTGTGCCTCGCCGGACTTGTGAAAAAAGATGGCAGCCCGCATATGTTCGTGGGCGAACCATGCGAACTGGCCATCACTGGTTGCGACCACCCTGCAATCCATCAATTGTGCTTGTGCTTTTTTATAGTAGGCAAGAACAGCCTATGTGAGCTCCCATGGTCCCAGTCACTAGAAAGGCCGGCATTTTTTACCAGTATTGTGCAAGCACAAGCACACTTTATGGATCGCAGGGAGGTCGTAACCATGGAAACGAGATGTGTATAATGTGATGGAAAAATACTTGACAAAACCCCTTTAAGATACCTTTCCTATGAGAGGGTGCCTGAGCATTAGGTTTCAGTTTGCAAATTCCTGCAAAGGTGGGCTAATTATGTTTGTTTGCCCATGTACTGACTCCTGCTGTTTCCTGGATTTTGATTCTGACCCCTGCCTGTACAGACTTCTGCCTGATCTCCACACTGACCCTGAGCTCTTCGTCCTAAATTTAGATAGTTTATTTGGTTACAAGAACTCTGTGTCAGCAGTCACTTGAACAGAGACTACTCCAGTTAGCGGCCTGCAGCAAGTTCCACAAGTTCCTGCTAATCAATATTTCAGTTCACCCCCCCATTTTCCTCTGCTATGCACCTGAGACTCTCAGTGGTAAAACATTGTCAGGATTACTGGGCTCACACACATAATGTCAAGGACCTCCTGAGCGCAAGCTTAGTTTTAGGCTACATATTATAGCAGAAGTTTGCAGGTGCAGAAAAGGTGAGTGAGGGGCGAAGGGGGCATATCAAGATATTAATTAGCAATTGCTGGTCAGTGTCGTACTGCAGATTCTAATGCTTAACCCCTACCTAATGGAGCAATTCGTTTTTTTTTTTTTTGCTTTTGTTTTTTATCCCCTGCCTTACCGGAGCCTTAACTTTTTAAATTTTCTGTTCACATAGGCCTATGAGGGATTGTTGTTTGATGGACAAGTTGTACTTTCTAATAAGACAGTCGAATATTGCATACAATGTTGTGAGAAGCAGGAAAAAATTCCAAATCAAGTGAAATTGGAAAAAAAAATGTAACAGTTTTATGGGTCTTATTTTCACTAAATATTAACTTCATTATCAGTACGATTAAATCTATACCACTAATTTATAGAGTTTCTTGTGCTTAAACACAAAAAATAGAAAACTTTTTTTTTTTTTTGCATTGTCAGATTTTGACATTTAACCGGGGATCCTCAGATCACTTTTTTTATCATTGCAGTGTACGGAAGATTTACTATATTATGGAGCTCTACCACAGGCAGGGCTCCATAGGAACATAGCTGTGGCAGGCCTCAGAATATTCAGAAGGCCCAAGTCTTCCACAGTGACCAAACGGCTCCCTTGATCTCGGCACAGGTGAGCTGTTTTGCGCCTGGGAACGCAGTGCTCCTGGGAAAAGACCTACCAGATGCCAAGGTCACAATTGATTGGCTGTGCTGCTGATTCTCTGTTATCTCTGTGTTAGAAATAGCAGAGGAGTTTAACCCCTTAAGGACTCTGTCCTATTTCACCTTACGGACTTGCCCATTTTTTGCAAATCTGACCAGTGTCACTTTAGGTGCTGATAACTTTAAAATGCTTTGACTTATCCAGGCCATTCTGAGATTGTTTTTTCGTCACATATTGTACTTCATGACACTGGTAAAATGAAGTAAAAAAAATCCATTTTTATTTATAAAAAAATACCAAATTTACCCAAAATTTGTAAAAAATTGCAAATTTCCAAGTTTCAATTTCTCTACTTCTATAATACATAGTAATACCTCCAAAAATAGTTATTAATTTACATACCCTATATGTCTACTTCATGTTTGGATCATTTTGGGAATGATATTTATTTTTTTGGGGATGTTACAAGGCTTAGAAGTTTAGAAGCAAATCTTGAAATTTTTAAGAAATTTTCAAAAACCCAATTTTTAGGGACCAGTTCAGGTCTGAAGTCACTTTGCGAGGCTTACATAATAGAAACCACCCAAAAATGACCCCATTCTATAAACTACCCCCCTCAAGGTATTCAAAACTGATTTTACAAACTTTGTTAACCCTTTAGGTGTTCCACAAAAATTAATGGAAAATAGAGATACAATTTCAAAATTTCACTTTTTTGGCAGATTTTCCATTTTAATAATTTTTTTCCAGTTACAAAGCAAGGGTTCAAGGAAAATCCCAGCAGTCGTGTCTTCAATCAATAGGATATTTATTTCATCAAATTAGAAATGTCCACAATCCTGGACGCGTTGCGGCTAGCATGCCTTCATCAGCAGATACAGGTATACAAAATGACCTGGTTTATATAAAGGGATATCCCTTTATATAAACCAGGTCATTTTGTATACCTGTATCTGCTGATGAAGGCATGCTAGCCGCAACGCGTCCAGGATTGTGGACATTTCTAATTTGATGAAATAAATATCCTATTGATTGAAGACACGACTGCTGGGATTTTCCTTGAATATACGTGGATTGCATTCCTATCACGTGCAACGTGCAAACAGAGTGAGTGCCGACTATTTTTCATGTGAACAAAGCAAGGGTTAACAGCCAAACCAAACTCAATATTTATGGCTCTGATTCTGTAGTTTACAGAAACACCCCATATGTGGTCGTAAACCGCTGTACGGGCACACGGCAGGGCGCAGAAGGAAAGGAATGCCATACGGTTTTTGGAAGGCAGATTTTGCTGGACTGTTTTTTTGGACACCATGTCCCATTTGAAGCCCCCCTGATGCACCCCTAGAGAAGAAACTCCATAAAAGTGACCCCATCTAAGAAACTACACCCCTTAAGGTATTCAAAACTGATTTTACAAACGTCGTTAACCCTTTAGGTGTTCCACAAGAATTAATGGAAAATAGAGATTTCTATTTTACTTTTTTGGCAGATTTTCCATTTTAATAATTTTTTTCAAGTTACAAAGCAAGGGTTAACAGCCAAACCAAACTCAATATTTATGGCCCTGATTCTGTCGTTTACAGAAACACCCCATATGTGGTTGTAAACTACTGTACGGGCACACAGTAAAAGCCGCAAGTAAAAGCCGCAAACTGCAGGTCTGAATTGACCTGCGGTTTGCGGCGATCGCCGATACGGGGGGGGTCACATGACCCCCCCCCCGGCGTTGTGACAGGATGCCCGCTGAATGATTTCAGCGGGCATCCTGTTCCTATTAACCCCCGCCACGCCGTAATCTACTTTTAAACTTAGGACGTACCGGTACGTCCTGAGTCCTTAAGGAATCGGGCAAACATGGCGTACCGGTACGTCCTAAGTCCCTAAGGGGTTAAATAGAAAGGAGAGCACACACAACAGGCGGAATAACATATTCTGTGTATCTGTATACAGGGAGAGGAGAGAACCTACAGCAATGCAACTAGTCAAAACCCAGAAGGATAGTGTAGAAAGCAATAATCTTCCTTCTGACAACCAATTTCGGCATCGGACAGATGCCTTCATCAGTCCAGGACCTAATTTTGGACTGACAAAGCTATCTGTCCAAAGCTGAAATGCGTTGCAAGTATAAAGATTATTGCATTCTACATTTCTGGGTTACAAGTCCTATGTATCTCCAGCAGTGCTTCTAAGAACCTCAGCCTTGGTTCTCTAGTTCTAGCTTACTGCATTATTACAAAATTGGATTTGGGGGAGCAACAGAGGAGATTTGATTATGACTATATCAAGAGCGCTTGACAGAACTGTACCTGTCATTAGTACATCTCTACTAGATGAGCACATTTCCTATTTCAAAATTTTCCTATGGCTACCAGCTCCATGAAGTGCTATCTTTTTTTTATATCTATATTCTAAAGGACCAAGAGTGTGTTGGCCTACCTTAATGCCTAAAATATCTGTGCAGTCCAATTCATTATTTTATGCAGATACCAAGGTTGTTTTTTTTTCCACAACTAGACACAGATTGGAGTTACAGTTCCATTTTTGTTTTACCAAACTCTTAATCCCCTGCTGTGATTCACACAAAGTTATACTGTAATTCAGTTTTTCTGAGGCTGAGGGTCAGAGAAAGCCAACTATTGCACCAATGAACCCCTAACTGTGTATAATGAAATTTAAATCCCTAGAGATTGGATGAATTGTCTTCACAAATTCATATACGTGAATTGAACCAGATTCATGCATGACCTGCGGAATGATTTTAAAGTCTAGTGGTAAGGTATCATTTTGAACAAGCAGTTACTTTATGTCCAGAATGTAAATTTTTGAATTCTTTTTGGTGATTTGGGTAACTCTTTCTGGTACATTAAGTGCCCACAAAAAAAAAAACATTAAGTAGACAGAGGTCTAAAGATCTTGGAGGCCAGTTCATGGGACCACAGCAACCAATCTAGGCACCAGGAAGCTTTGAGGCCCACTATTCCCTTTAGAATGACTCTGTAGTTCATCTTTAGTCTTAGGTTCTGGCTGTTGTCTCCTCTCTAAGGGTGGATAAGTATAAAATAATACACAGTTTATAAAATTATTTAAATTTTTAACCAAATGTCTAAACTGTTATGTCTTTGCTTCTGTTTTTGTTTAATTGTTTAACTTGATTGTTTTGTAGTTATCATATTTTCGTTCTTAAAAAGAGTAGTAACTTTCACATGGGAGCAGTGAGCTTCAGCTTCATACTTCAGGAGCAGCACTTTGACATAGCACTGGTGAAGCTCCCGATGTCAAGTTATAAGAAAGTAAAAAATAATGTATTCCAACAAAATTAACCAGAATTTCATCTCAACTACATTTTCCAAGCCAAAGTTAACATTAAAAGAGCTGGCAACGCATAACTATGTCAACATAGTAAAGTGATGGTAAAAGACACAAAGCCGTCTTTATTCTTTCAGTTAACATGATCTCAGAAAATAGCTGAGGACAAACATTGAGCTTCTTACAGAGGCCACATGCAGTAAATTAGCCATGAACTATGAAAACAGTAGGCGTCACATAAACAGTTATCTTTCAGCAGTTGTTTTTTTAACATCTAGGATGACCGGACAGCAGCCAGAATGCTAGATGTATAGTAGCAACTTGAGATATATTAAGGTAGTACAACTGAATAGGAACAACTGTTATTAGACTTAATTACGGAAGTTAAGATATTTAGGTCTTCATCTCCACAGAACAGGGTTGTGCCAAGATTATAAATTACAAGATAAACCGATACAGCACTTCGTGTCTTGATAAAATCCTCAGGAATTATGGAATAAAATGACACCATGTAGCACAGCACCACATGTCTTTCCTACGCACTTAAAAACGTTTGGTTCTTTATCATGGCCCACATGACATGAACAATTGAATACATTTATAAGAACAAACATAGTCCCACGATTGAATACACAGCTAGGGGCTAAAGTTGGATTAACTAATTGTGTTCAGACAAGAACATGCATCCTCATAAAATTATTACTAACAAACATCCTCATGAAAATTACAAGTAACATGCATACACATGAAAATTATTAATAACAGATTAGATCCATTCAATGGTTCATTTCCCTGGGAGATCTCATACCTAATATGAATATCCAAAATGTTTCTCTTTTTTACATGATCTCTCCTCTGTAGGGTCTGAACACAATTTCAATGCCTAGAAAGGTAAATGAGGAGAAATCAACCTGGTACTTCCTTGAAATGATGTGACAGCATGGAAATGTTTATGTTCTTAGTTAAAGCATCTGACGTGTCTCGCCATATCCAAGTTTTTAATGAATTAGATTTTTGGCCGATATACTGTAGTTTAGAAGTGGTACAATTAGTAATAAGTATTCCACATGGCTAGTTTTACAGTTTATGTAAGACTTCATTTGATAACTTTTTTCCAAGTAACATAATATTAACGATTAACAGGACCTCTTATGGACTCAAACTTGCTAGGTGATAAGATAGAGCCTAAAGTCCTAGCCTTCCTGGCTGCAAACTTAACTCCCTGTTTAAAAAATCTTACTTAGAAACCTTATCATATTTTAATATAGGTATTGTGTGCTGATTTGTTTCATTAATTTCTGTTTACTGATTTCTATAAGGTATTACAAAAGTACTCTTTCCTTGATTATGATGAGAGGTATCTGATCCAAATTCTCCTTCAGTAGGGAATTCCTATCCAACTTAGCTACCCTGTAATATGCCTTTTTAAGGGACCTTTCTATCTCTCCCACAAGAGGCCTGGGCCTGTCGAAAAATAATTTAGTCACTGGAACAATTACAGTGCATCCTGACAAGCTCTCCATATGGAATATTATGAATGACATGTTTGGCATAGCTAGAGTATGCATGTAGAGTGGAATTTGCTGTTGATTCTTTCTTGTATGGGCCAACTGAAATTCTGCCACCTTCTACTGTTCATTGTGTTGAATTTTTCTCGCAAATATCGGCACTTCAAAAATTCGCGAATATTTTGAATATATTGATATATATTCGTTAAAACGAATATTAGTTTTTAGTTTTTTTTTCATCTGAACCCATTAGTGATGTAACGGGTTCAGATGAAAAAAAAAAAAAAAAAAAAATATTGGTATTACGAATGTGCGCTATATTCTACATATTCAACAATTTTACCAAGCCAACCCAATAGGAAAGTTGCTTAATGCCCTTACGCGATTCGATTATTGCGCATATTTAATTGTGGATTTTTCGCATAAGATAAACTATATTAAATAATGAAGAATATTCTAATTCAGTACTGACTAAGATATTTTAGCCTTCTCACATTGGCCCACAAGCAAAAAGCAGGCCGGTAATGGACCATTACTTGTGGGCCAATGTGAGAAGGCTAAAATATCTTAGTCAGTACTGAATTAGAATATTCTTCATTGTTTAATATAGTGGGAGCAACGGAGCTAGGCGCAGCCTGGGCATAGTGCTCTTTGACTTGGGGGGAAGTTCAGGCAGCTGAGGGTTAAGGTTAGGTCAGGGGGAGGGGTCTCGGTCAGCTATTTTCCCGGGCAGTATATGAGGGGAGTGGGGGCGGAGTTTTATCAGACGGTGCTTGTGGAAGAAGCAGGAAGGTTTTTTAAGGTTGGGAAGGATTTTTGCTGGGAGATATGGAGTCTTTGGATGTTTTATTGGATGCGGTGAAGGCAGCGGCGGAGAGACATGGGGCCGATTGGTTGCAGCAGAGTCTGCAAGCTGTATTGGCGGGTCCGGTTCCCACACCGGCCGCCCCTGCTGCTACGCCTAGGGCTAGGAGGTCTGTGCCCCCAGAGAGGCTGAGCCCTGAGGCTACCCCACGGGTGCGGCGGCGCTTAAGGAGCCCCAGCAGGGACCCTTCGTTGCGGGCGGTGAGGGCAGTGAGCCCAGCGCCTCGCCGCCGCAGCGGGAGGAATCCTGGTCGGCGCCGGGCACCAGCGGGAGAGGACCGGGCTGCGCCCGTCGCCTCGTCCTATTCACAGCGTGGGAGGACCTATGTAGGTGCGGCGTCTTCCCTTGAGGCCTTGTCGGACGGGGAGCGAGCCAGGTGTCGGCCCTTACCTGAGGAGCAGGCGGCGAGTCGACCACGGCGGGGAGAGGAGCGTGCGGCCCCACAGCCTTCCGGTGGGGGCCTGGATCCTGGAGTGAGGTCAGCAGTGGTGCGTGTTGCGCCGCGGCCCTTGTCGCAGGGCCGGCGGCGTTCTTCTGTGAGACTGCAGAGGAGCAGGCGGAGCGCGGCAACGACACCGGTGGCTATCCCCGGTACTGCAGCTGGATTTGTTCAGGAGGCTGAGGTTGCTGTAGGAGCTGGACTAGGAGGTGCTGCAGTACTGGACGACTGCAGTGATGGAGGTATTTCGGATGCGGCTGCCGGTCCCCCTGCCGGTGAGCCTGGACGGAGGCGGTTTACGTCGGTTGCCGGGGGCGACGTGAGACGGCGGCCGCCTGTCGGCGGGCCTGGACAACTGGCGGATATGGAGGACGGCGAGGTGAGCCAGGACGAATCAGGAGCTGACGACGGGCGGATGGACGAGGATGGAGCCGGTCCGGCGGCGGCGCAGCTGAGCGGACCATCGATGGCGGGAGTGTCCGGGCGGACCGTTGCTGCTGGGCGGATACCTCAGGGCCGGTCAGGTGAGGGGCCTTCGGGTCAGCAACGGGCTTCTGTTGAGCAATCGGTGGGGGGGGGTGTTTTGCAGGGCCAGGGGTTGGCGCAGGAATTGCTAGAGGGGATGGTGTAGCTTTTATCTAGGTTGGGGTCGGGTGTGCGGGAGTCACCTGCGGCGGTATGGGCTCCAGAGGTGTCCGGTGTTACGAGGTGTCAGTCTGGCAGTGTTGGCTCGAGTAGCGTTGGGGCGGATGTGGCGGCGCCAGGGACTGGGGATGTGTCGGTCGGTGTTGGGGAGAAAGGAAAAGTCGGGGACGAGGTGCGGTTGGCGGACGCAGCTAAGGGCGAGGTCTACGTCTGTTTTGAGGGTCCGCTGGGGGCTCATTTGAAGGCTGAGGTTAAAGAGAAGATCTGGAAGGACGAGTATGTGGAGATATTCTCTTTGCTTCAGTTGGAAAAGTTTAGTTTGGATAGGGTTAGGCCTGATGAGTCCAAAAAGGAGGAGGAGGAGAAGCGTCGGTATCGGTTGATACCGCGGACGTATTTGAATTGGCTGCAGGCTTTTGCCATTCTGGCAAGTGTGGTGGGAGAAAAAGCGCCGGAGCACTGTTCCGCGCTTTTCTGTTACATGGATGCCATTGGTGAGGCCTATAGGACGTATGGGGGTGTGGCATGGTTGAGGTACGACGAGCAGTTTCGTCAGCGGAAGGCGGTCCGGGCGAGTATTCGCTGGGATCACAAAGATATCGGTCTTTGGATGCGGCTTATGGCGGCTCCGAAGGTGTGGCATCAGTCCTTTCGTGGGGCAGCCGGGGGTCCCTCGGCGTCCGAGCCTGGTGTTGGGCAAAAGAAGGGTTGCTGTTGGCAGTTTAATGAGGGTTATTGCAGATACCTCGCCGACTGTCGGTTCAAGCACGAGTGTTCCGGATGCGGTGGGGCGCACAGTCTGTCACGGTGTTTCAAGCGGGGGCGAGGAAAAGGAGTTGATGGGGCGCAGAAGAGGGGTGACGCCGGTGAAGATGGAAGAGATGTTGCCGTGGTTAGAGAGGTACCCAGATAGGGCTGCAGCGGCTTTGTTGTTTGTTGGTTTCAGGGATGGTTTTCGGATCCCGTGTTTTTCGGTCAGCCCGGTTGTGGCTCCCCGTAACTTGACGTCTGCTTTGCGTAGGCCGGACGTGGTAGCGGAGAAGATTGGTAAGGAGATCGCGGCGGGGCGGGTCGCTGGCCCATTTGCGGAATCCCCGTTGTCAGGTTTGTGGGTGTCACCGTTGGGTTTGGTCCCAAAAAAGGAGGCGGGCAAGTTTAGGCTCATACACCACTTGTCGTTTCCTGAGGGTAGTTCTGTTAATGATGGTATTGCTGAGGAGCTTTGTTCGGTTTCGTATACTTCATTTGATGAGGCGGTTCGGTGGGTGCGTCGTTTTGGAAAAGGGGCTTTGTTGGCGAAGACGGATATAGAGGCCGCTTTTCGTTTGTTACCCATTCATCCGGACAGTTTGCATTTGTTGGGATTTAAGTGGGAAGGCAGTTTTTATGTTGATTGTTGTCTGCCGATGGGTTGTGCAATTTCATGTTCTTTGTTTGAGAAGTTTGCTTCCTTCTTGGAGTGGGTGGTGAAGCAGGAGGCGTGTTGGACTTCTGTTTTACATTATCTTGACGACTTTTTGTTTCTGGGACCTGCTGGGTCGCGAGTTTGTTCGGTGTTACTTCACACGATGGAGAGCATAGCTGGTCGTTTGGGTGTCCCGTTGGCACCGGAAAAGACCGAGGGCCCGGCGACGTCTGTTAGATTTTTGGGTATAGTGATAGATAGTGTGGCCATGGAGTGTCGGTTGCCGGAGGAGAAGGTGGCGGACTTGCGTGAGGATATTGCTTTTTTAAGGGGGGGCGAAAAAGGTGCAGTTGCGGCATGTGCAGGAAAGTTGAATTTTGCATGCAGAATTCTGCCAATGGGCCGGGTGTTCTGCAGGCGCTTGGCCATGGCGACGGCTGGGGTGCGGAGGCCCTTTCATTTTTTGCGGTTATCATCTGAGGTTTGGGATGACCTGTTGGTGTGGGAGCGTTTTCTGGAGGAATTTAATGGGCGTTCGGTGTGGATGGAGGCGCCTGTGTCTAGTTTTGATTTGGAATTGTGTACGGATGCGTCGGGGTCTTGTGGTTACGGGGCCTTTTGCCGGGGGCAGTGGAGCGCTGGTGCCTGGCCGGAGGTTTGGGTGGAGGCAGGTTTTTTGAGGAATCTGGTTTTGTTGGAGTTGTTTCCGATCATTTTGTCTGTTGAGTTGTGGGGGGACGTGCTCAGGAATAAAAGAGTGAGATTTTGCTGTGACAACATGGGGGTGGTTCAGGCGATTAACAGTCAGTCTGCTAATTCGCCCCCGGTGGTGCGCTTGCTTCGCCATTTAGTGCTTAGTGGCTTGCGGTTGAATGCCTGTTTTGTGGCTGTGCATGTTCCAGGTGTTGATAACGACATTGCTGATTCACTTTCTCGCTTTCAGTGGGATCGTTTTCGTGGGCTGGTGCCGGATGCGGACGAGACAGGTCTATCATGTCCTCAGTGGCTCTGGAACGTGGCCTTGGGGTCTCCTCTGAGTTGATTCGCCGGTCCGTGAGTAGGAGTACGTGGTTGGCGTATTCTTCGGTGTGGTCCCAGTGGGAGCAGTTGTTGGATCAGGTGGGGGGTTGTGAGGTAGTGGAGGATTTTCAGATGTTGTTGGTATATTTTATAGGTTTGTCTTATAGTTCGGGGGTGTCTGTTTCGGTGGTTTCCAAGCGAGTGGCGGCCGTCAATTTTTGGTTGCGGTTGCGGGGTCTCATGGATGTGTCTAACTGCTTTCTGGTTAGGCAAGCTTTGAAGGGTTATAGGCGTGGTGCCGCGCGGCCAGACACACGTAGGCCGGTTTCGTGGGCAGTGTTGCAGTCGTTGTGGGAGATGGTTGGTGTGGTGTGTTTGACGCCTTATGAGGTTTGTTTTTTTTCCTTGGCCTTTTTCGGGGCATTCAGGGTGTCGGAATTGGTGTCGGGAAATCGGTTGTGTGGGGGGGGTTTGTTGAGGCAGGATGTGTGTTTTTCTGGGGGAGGTTTGCGTTGCGTATTGCGTAGGATCAGGAGGGCAAAGGGGTGGTTATTATATTGCACCCTTTGGTTGGGTCAGTCTTGTGTCCGGTAAGGTGTGTGGAGGAGTTGTTGGTGGTTAGGCCAGATGAGGTGGGTTCATTGTTAATGCATGCAGATGGGTCGGCATTGTCAAGGTATCAGTTTGTTGCAGTTTTTCGGAAGTGTTTGGTTGCAGCGGGTTACCCGGCTCAGGACTTTGCGTCCCATTCTTTTAGGATTGGGGCTGCAACGGAGGCGGCCAGATGGGGCCTGGGGGAGGAGGCCATTAAACGAATTGGCCGGTGGGAATCTAGGTGTTATCAGTCGTATGTTCGTACTCACATGTTGTGAGTGCCAAGGGGATCAATGTTCGGTTGTCTATACAGTATTTTATTACGCTGACAGGTGAGTTAGGTTTTAATTTTATGTGTTTACAGGGTCGGCTTGTATGGCTTGGATCTTCGGACACTCCTACGTGTACTGGGGAGCGTTGCGGGCGGACGTGCGGAGGAACGGACGGCAGTTGGGGTTCGACCCGACTGACATGCAAGTGCGCTGGATTGGCATACGGGCCTGTTGTGGGGTAGGGTGCTCCCGGAATTTCATGCTTCAGTTTCGTTAGATAGGTCACCTGATATTGTTGTGTTGCACGTTGGGGGGAATGACCTGGGTGTTCGCAGTACTAGGGAGGTGATTCGTGATATGAAGCTGGATCTTTTGCGTTTGTGGTCGGATGTTCCGGGTGTGTTGGTGGTTTGGTCCGAGGTTGTGGCTCGGAGAGCCTGGCTTTTTGCGAGGTCGATTGACCGGCTTAATAAGGCCCGGGCTAAACTTAATAGGGAGGTTGGACGTTTTGTGAGGCGCCATGGTGGAATTGTGGTGCGGCACCGGGAGCTGGAGGCGGCATCGCCTCAGTTTCTTAGGTCTGATGGTGTTCACCTGAATGAGGTGGGTATTGACATGTGGGCCTTAGGGATTCAGGAGGGTCTGGAGACGGCTTTTCGGGTGTGGCAGGACTCCCATAGGTGAGGTTTCTCCTATGGTCACTCGTGGCGTGGTAATGGAGGGTCCTGGAAGGCAATGATAGGTTTAAGAGGTGCATGCCAAGGTGGAGTGTGCATCTCAGGAGGTTCGGTAAGCTTGTGCATGGGGCTCCTGTTGGGCAGATGGGCCTACAGGGGAGACTAATTACAGTTGGAGTATTCGGTGCTCTCGGGTCGGGGACCGCGGCCGAGGGTAAGGCGATATTACAAGTGGAGGTGAATGGTGGAGAACACAGCTTACCTGTTGCCTTCTAGGATCCTATTCAATGGTTCAGATGTTATGATAATTGTTATGGTAATTGATATGTTATGCATGTTATTACGTATTTTCTGTGAAGTGATAATTAATGTTGTTGAATAAATTGGCCGAGAAGGCTCTTTTCCCAAGAAGATGTCTCTGTGTGGTGTAAGGGATTAGGTAGCGGGGCTGTCGTCTCCTGGGTAGACAGGCACAGTTTAGCAGGCACACCGAAGCAGTTACAGTCCACACGGCAGGAACTTCATTTAACTGACCTCAGCCAGTTTTATTGTCAGGTTGAGGTACAGAACATAAAATATAACAAACAAAAATCCTAAGCCTGTCCGGCTCTAACTATACAGCATGAACCCTCCCTGACCAAATGCCGGCCTAATACCAAGCACCCAAACAAAATAGCAAAGTCTGTACCTCTTGAAGTGCTCTCACAGGCTCCATGCAGGTAACCTGTTCCCAGGCTGAGAGAGCTGTGTCTGCATTCTCAGCCTTATATCAGGCTAACACACCTGAGGAGTAATTACCTGACAGCCCAAAACCTGGACTGTCCGGATGGAGTGGGGCCCACCCTTCTCTCCCCACTCCAGCAACACAGGCCCTAAAAACAGGTTTTATGCAGACCCGAACATTGCAGAGACCTCTCCTGAACATTTCCCTGGTTGCTTTTAAATGACAGAAGTGAGGAATCTTGGGCACACATAGACCCCGTCCACTACTTCTCCAGACACTCTGTCACATATCCTCACCCCCTGTTTCAGACCCGGGGCTGGAACACATCTGGACATCAGACAATGTACACGTGACAAGGCATCTGCATTTCCCATTTGGGTCCCTGGCCTGTGCTTTACGGTAAACTGGTACTCTTGCAGGGCTAAGAACCATCTTGTTACCCTCCTATTTTTTTCCTTATTCTCACACATCCATTTTAAGGGAGCATGATCCGTGACCAAATCAAAGTGACGGCCAAGCAAATAGTAGCGGAGTGCTTCCAGGGCCCATTTAATAGCGAGGCACTTTTTTTCCACAATTGCATATTTTTGCTCATGGTCATTAAGTTTCCTGCTCAGATACAGTACAGGGTGTTCTTCTCTATCCCGGACCTGTGACAGTACTGCCCCCAGTCCCACCTCAGACGCATCCGTCTGTAGGACAAACCCGTTCTTAAAGTCTGGGGTTATCAGCACTGGCTGAGCGCACAGGAGGGTTTTTAGAGTCTGAAATGATTTTTCCGCCTCTTGTGACCACTTGACCATGGCAGAGTCTTTCCCTTTTGTCAGGTCCGTTAATGGGGCTGCAAGGGAAGCAAAATTAGGTATAAATCGCCGGTAATAGCCTGTAATCCCCAAGAAGGCACGGACTTGCTTCTTGTTTACCGGTTGAGGCCATCTTTGTATGGCTTCAATTTTGTTTAACTGGGGCTTTACTAGGCCCCGGCCTATGATATAACCTAGATACTTAGCATCTTCAAGACCAATGGCACATTTTTTGGGATTGGCTGTGAAGCCTGCCTCACACAGGGAATTGATAACCGCCTGCACCCTAGGTAGATGGGATTCCCAGTCTGGACTTTGGATGATGATGTCATCCAGATATGCGGCTGCGTACCGTCTGTGGGGTCTTAAAATCTTATCCATCACCCTCTGGAAGGTTGCAGGGGCTCCATGCAAACCAAACGGCAAGACCACATAATGAAACAACCCATCAGGAGTGGCAAAGGCAGTTTTCTCTTTGGCCAAATTTGTCAGGGGAATTTGCCAGTATCCCTTGGTTAGGTCTAGAGTGGTTATATACCTGGCATTTCCGAGCCTGTCAATGAGCTCATCAACACGGGGCATTGGGTAAGCATCAAACTTAGATATGGTGTTCAACTTCCGGAAGTCATTGCAAAACCTCCAGCTGCCATCTGGTTTAGGGATCAGAACTATCGGACTGGACCACTGGCTATGGGACTCTTCAATTACCCCAAGTTCCAACATTTTCCTCACCTCTTCAGAGATAAGCCCTCTCCTGGCCTCTGGTATTCTGTAGGGTCGCAGCTTAACCCTTTTCCCTGGTTCTGTAATGATGTCATGTTTTATGACAGAGGTGCGACCTGGGATCTCTGAGAAAAAATCCCTATTCTTAAAGAGGAACCCCTGCACTTCTACCTTTTGTGTCTTGGCCAGGGAGTCGGGTACTGTTACCTCTGGCAACAGGGGCTTCCCAGAGCACCGCTGCTCTGGTGGGAAGGAGGTGTCAGCCGCAAGTGATAGTCGATCTTTCCACGGTTTTATAAGATTGATGTGGTATATTTGCTCAGGCTTCCTCTTACCTGGTTGACGGATTTTATAGTTTACCTCATTTACTTTCTCTATCACCTCAAAGGGGCCTTGCCACTTAGCCAGGAATTTACTCTCTACCGTAGGGATCAGTACCAGAACCCGGTCACCTGGCGCAAAGGTACGTACTCTGGCACTGCGGTTATACACCCTTTGTTGTGCCCCCTGAGCCTGGGCCATATGTTCTCGTACAATAGGCATCACCGCAGATATACGATCTTGCATTTGTGCCACATGTTCTATGACACTTCTATAGGGGGTAGCTTCTTCTTCCCAAGTTTCTTTTGCTATATCTAGCAGACCCCTAGTGTGGCGACCATATAGCAACTCAAATGGGGAGTAGCCTGTAGAGGACTGAGGCACTTCACGGATGGAAAACATAAGATAGGGGAGAAGAAAATCCCAGTTTTTCCCATCTTTGTCTACCACTTTTTTAAGCATGGTTTTTAGAGTTTTATTAAATCTCTCTACCAGTCCATCAGTCTGTGGATGGTAGACAGAGGTACGCAGCTGTTTAACTTTGAACAGTTTACATAACTCCTTCATGATGCGTGACATAAAGGGGGTACCCTGATCTGTTAGGATCTCTTTTGGTAGTCCCACGCGACTGAACACCTGCACCAACTCTTTAGCTATGGCCTTGGATGACGTATTACGTAAGGGTATAGCTTCCGGGTAACGAGTAGCGTAGTCCATGATTACGAGAATATGTTGGTGGCCTCGAGCAGATCTTACAAGGGGCCCCACCAGATCCATGGCTATTCTCTCAAATGGTATCTCAATGATTGGTAGAGGTACAAGGGGACTACGATAGTGTGGCCTAGGAGCCGAAATTTGGCACTCGGGGCAGGTGTCGCAATAGTCTTTAACATCTTTATGGACCCCAGGCCAAAAGAACCTTTGAAGGACTCTGTCTGTAGTCTTTTCAGCTCCCAAATGCCCCCCCATAAGGTGACCATGAGCAATATCTAGTACCGTTCGTCTGTACACTTTAGGAACCACCAGTTGTTCCACCAGATCCTCTCCCCTTTTTACCACTTGGTACAATAAGTCATGTTTCACAGCCATATGCGGGAAACAAAGTCTGCCGTCCGGTTCCACCAGTTTACCATCAATAGACTTCACATTTTCCCTGGCTCTAGTAAGGGTGGGATCTTTTAATTGCTCAGCACCAAATTGCTCTTTCCGTACTGCCAGGTCTGGCAAATTGTCATTAAGGGAGTCTTCCCTCTCTGGACTGCTCTGACCCTCTTCTATCCCATCACTATGGTCAGAGACCTCAGGCTCCCCCACCATGACAGACAAGGGAAACGATTCACCATCAACAGAAGTCTCTCTTAAATACCCACACCTCTCGGTACCCAGTGGTAGGTCATCTCCTTCCTGGCAGGCATTTGAAAGTTTATGTTCCCATAGCTGCCAGAAATGTGGGAAATCCCGCCCCATGATGACATCATTCATTAACCTAGGCACTAAACCAACCATAAATTTTCCTGCCCCGAACCGGGTATTTACATCTACCACAGCAGTGTGATAATTACGGGTGTTTCCATGTATGCAGGTTACCACAATGGCTTTCGTTTGCCATTTCCTGGGGTTTACCAAATCCGTTTTTACTAGGGTGACCAGACTGCCTGAGTCCAACAAGGCACTCACATCTTTACCTTCCACCGTAATAACACACATTTGTTTCTCCCCCCCAGTATTTGATAAAGCCACACACGCAGGCTGAGCATACAGTGATAAACGGCGGTTTATATATGAGGCATCACATTGCATTGGTTCACCATACATTGGGCAATTGGCAACAACATGACCTGGCATTTGACATCTGAAACATTTTATTAAGTCCCTATTAAGTCTCTTATAGGCCACAGACCTCCCTGGCACGGCTTGCCAGCTTCTAGAGCCTGGGCCTCCAGTCTCTCCACTTGCACCCACAGATATATCACTTCTGCCAGCCCCCTTTTCCCTTAGAACAGTCTTACCAGGTAGTCCTGGAGATCTCCGCTGCAGGGCTGGGGGGCGCTGTGGCAGACTCAATAGCTTCTCTGCGGATGTGTACCTCTCCACCATCTCCACCATCTGGTCAGCATTCTTGCGGTCACCATGGCTCACCCACTTGCGCAAGGTAACGGGGAGAGCCCTTAAGTACCGGTCCATCACAACCCGTTCCACCATCTGAGGGCCTGTCAGGAACTCCGGCTGCAACCACTTCTTGGTCAGGTGTATGAGGTCGTGCATTTGGGAACGTGGAGGTTTATCCATACTGTAGTCCCAGTTGTGCACACGCTGTGCACGGACCGAAAGAGTAACACCAAGGCGTGTAAGGATCTCCTTTTTTAGCATAACATAGTCCATAGCATCATGATTCTCCAGGTCAAAATATGCCTTTTGGGGTTCTCCTGAAAGGAAGGGGGCCAACAATCCGTCCCACTGTGCCTTTGGCCAACCCTCTCGCTCGGCAGTCCTTTCGAAGGTGGTCAGGTAGGCCTCCACGTCATCTGCGGTTGTCATCTTTTGCAGAAAGTGACTAGCCCTTATGGCGGCATGAGGGGCCTCTGCCATCCCTGGGACCCGTCCAGCGACACTGGTAAGTTGCTGCACCACAACTGCTAAGGTCTCTCGGTCTTTTCTTTGCGCCTCTTGTGCAGCCTCCAGTTGGGCCGTCAGCCTGCGGCTGGTTTCCTCAAGCGCCTTTTGCTGTACTAGGGTAGCCTCCCGCTGCACTCGGGTAGCCTCCTGTTGAGATGCAACAGCTTGCAACATAGCTTTAACCACATCCTCCATTTTCCAAGAGGCAGAAAACAGTCTTTGGTGCACAGCACAAAAATGGACTCTGTCCCTTTAAATGTTCAGTTTTTTTTTGTTTTTTTTCTTATGCCAGAATTTGGTGTGCCGGCATCCTCCACCAAATGTAAGGGATTAGGTAGCGGGGCTGTCGTCTCCTGGGTAGACAGGCACAGTTTAGCAGGCACACCGAAGCAGTTACAGTCCACACGGCAGGAACTTCATTTAACTGACCTCAGCCAGTTTTATTGTCAGGTTGAGGTACAGAACATAAAATATAACAAACAAAAATCCTAAGCCTGTCCGGCTCTAACTATACAGCATGAACCCTCCCTGACCAAGTGCCGGCCTAATACCAAGCACCCAAACAAAATAGCAAAGTCCGTACCTCTTGAAGTGCTCTCACAGGCTCCATGCAGGTAACCTGTTCCCAGGCTGAGAGAGCTGTGTCTGCATTCTCAGCCTTATATCAGGCTAGCACACCTGAGGAGTAATTACCTGACAGCCCAAAACCCGGACTGTCCGGATGGAGTGGGGCCCACCCTTCTCTCCCCACTCCAGCAACACAGGCCCTAAAAACAGGTTTTATGCAGACCCGAACATTGCAGAGACCTCTCCTGAACATTTCCCTGGTTGCTTTTAAATGACAGAAGTGAGGAATCTTGGGCACACATAGACCCCGTCCACTACTTCTCCAGACACTCTGTCACAGTGGTAATTGGGGAACAGGAAGGGGCGGTAAGGTAGATGGGTGGTTTATTGCCTGGGTATCTTCCATCCTTTAAGTCATGGGAGCAACGGAGCTAGGCGCAGCCTGGGCATAGTGCTCTTTGACTTGGGGGGAAGTTCAGGCAGCTGAGGGTTAAGGTTAGGTCAGGGGGAGGGGTCTCGGTCAGCTATTTTCCCGGGCAGTATATGAGGGGAGTGGGGGTGGAGTTTTATCAGACGGTGCGTGTGGAAGAAGCAGGAAGGTTTTTCCCGCCCGCCTGCCCGGTATATCGGCAGGGGGTTGAAAGGGTTTTGTTGTGGCTTGGTAATGGAGGGTCCTGGAAGGCAATGATAGGTTTAAGAGGTGCATGCCAAGGTGGAGTGTGCATCTCAGAAGGTTCGGTAAGCTTGTGCATGGGGCTCCTGTTGGGCAGATGGGCCTACAGGGGAGACTAATTACAGTTGGAGTATTCGGTGCTCTCGGGTCGGTGACCGCGGCCGAGGGTAAGGCGATATTACAAGTGGAGGTGAATGGTGGAGAACACAGCTTACCTGTTGCCTTCTAGGATCCTATTCAATGGTTCAGATGTTATGATAATTGTTATGGTAATTGATATGTTATGCATGTTATTACGTATTTTCTGTGAAGTGATAATTAATGTTGTTGAATAAATTGGCCGAGAAGGCTCTTTTCCCAAGAATATGTCTCTGTGTGGTAATTGGGGAACAGGAAGGGGCGGTAAGGTAGATGGGTGGTTTATTGCCTGGGTATCTTCCATCCTTTAAGTCATTTATCTTATGTGAAAAATGCGCATGCGCACACAAATATTTTAATGACGATTTTTCGCAATAGAATATCATTGTACAAATATAATGAAGTCTCGAATTAACGAATATATCACGAATATTTAGTGAAATATTTGTGAAATATTGCAAATTCGAATATGGCAACTGCCGCTCATCACTACTGTTCATCGGAGCGCCACAACATTTTGAAAAATACGATTAGCATTGCCTGGTGTCGGAGCCCACAGATAGGTCAACACTATAAAGTAGAGATGAGCGAATAAAAGCTGATGAAGTGTAATTTGATCTGAATTTTAGGAAAAATTAGATTCGCACCGAATGCGATTTCCTCGCACTTTGTGATAACGAATCTCAGTTTTTCCTAAAATGGCTTCTACACATGTGAGGACATGGGGCAAGGAACTCTGGGAAGGCGGGATTACCCATAGTGACACGCAGGCAGCCAATTAGCAGCCAGCCCTATAAATACGGCGGCCATCTTAGATTCTGACATTCACCAGAGTTCTTAGTGCAGGGAGAGACGTGTCTGCAGGCGCTAGAGACAGTGATAGGAAAGACTTAATTGTCGTGAAAAAAAACTATAAGTACAGGGAAAGATTACTCAAGGTGTAGGGAAAGGATAGGGAGGAATCATTCCACCTGCATTTGTGTTGAACAGGATTCAGTCGGGGAGGTGACAGCCTGGTGTAAGAAGGTACAAGGAATCATCGTGGATGATAGGTACGTGTCACCAAGGTTCCTGGCCTCGGTGGAGTAAAAGCCGTTTTTTATGTGTCAGCAGCAGTTGCTGTTTGACACCTTGATACTTAGTATGGCTGTAATAACTGATCTGGGACAGCTCTTACTGGGAGTAGTCAAAGTGCTGGGTGGATGACTACTCCCCATGTTCCAGGCCGGGTTTTGCCAGGCATAAAAAAACAGCCAACACTGCCAGGTGATGAGGATTACCTCTGTATGGCAGTGAAGCTCCGGAGTTCTGTGTGCTGTGATCTGAGGGCTGTGTTGGGATCTGTGACTTGAGGGCTCAGACCCCTGTGAGGGCGAACAGGCTGCCTAACGCCTGCCTGTGGACTTCACAAGGCAGAACTTCCAACAGGGTGCGAAGTAACACCCAGGAGAAAAGGTGACTGTTTTGTATATGAACTTTTCATGTGTGTGAACGATCACCAACCAATTTGCGTTTTTGTTTTGCTTTCACGTGTGAATAAACACTGATGTTTTGAACCAAGAACTTGTACTTTGCCTCTGTGCTGCACCCTCTAATCCTAACTACCAGAGCGAATCCCCACACTGGGTAATAGGAAGGATCTGATTACACCTTGCTGCACTGACTGGGGATCCAAATTGCCATTATACAGTACTGTAATTCCAGCAAACCTGTCTTATTATCCAAGTGCTGTTTGATACAGACATTAACAGGATTTATTACAAGAAAATATTTCTAAGTTTTATTTGCCCTTGTGCGATGCAGTTATATGTTCTAAAGCATTTTTTTGCTTGTATTAGTAGGAAAAAAGGGCTTATTAGCCATTGTGTGGTGAAGGGCAAAAATGACAGCCCTTTTTGTCGTGTATTAGTGGAAAAAGAAAAAAAATATTTGCCGCTCAGTGAAGCAGTTATCTGTTTTAAAGCCCTTTTTTGCGTTTATTAGTGGAAAAAGAAAAAAATATATTTGCCCTTCAGCGGTGCAGTTATCTGTTCTAAAGTCTTTTTTTCCATGTAGGTGCATTGATATATTCGGAAGACCTGTTTTCAGTGTATTAGTGGCAAAATAAAATATATTCGCAGTCCTGTTGTGCATATATCTATTGAAAAGCCTGTTGTGTAGAATTAGAACAAAATTTGGGCCTAATTGACGTTCTGCAGTGCAGTGATCTATTGTGAAGCCCTGTTTTCAGTGTATTACTGGTGAAAAATAAAAATATATTCTCTGTCCAACGTTGTACTTCTCTGTTGAAAAGCCTTTTGTGCAAAAGTAGAACAAAAGTTGATCCTAATTGATGTTCTGCGGTGCAGTGATCTATTCTGAAGCCCTGTTTTCAGTGTATTAGTGGCAAAATAAAAAATATTTCATCTAACATTGTATTTGATCTAACAGTATGTCAGACAGAGCAGTGCCATGCCCTGCACAGGGGAGTGGCAGAGGTGTAAATGTTTCTGACGCAGGCAGAAGTCGCAGCAGAGTAAGAGGGCAGCAGGCGTTGCAGCAGGGTTCGCAGCGAGAGGCCTGAGCTCCCGGTGTCATCTAGCGGTCGTGTCTTGACCAGCAACCCAGGGGTTCTTGAATGGTTGACTCGGTTATCCACTTCGTCCCAAGTGACATCAGACACCCCCAGCCAAGAGTCGGTGGGTACCTCTGACACGATGCTTAGTTGGCATGGCCTGAGAGCAGGCCCTGTGCCTTCACCTGTCCTCACCCTGCCTTTGTCCTTTTCTGTTCCCTCAGCCAGAGAAGTATTATATGCTGCGGGCTCGGCTCCACTTTTCAGCGAGGACGAGCTACTAGAGGACAGTCAGCAACTACTGCCCAGCCAAGATCTGGAGGAGACATCCGCTTCCTTAACTAGGTGGGCAAGTACTGATGAGGATAGTGGCGTGGGAGCTGGTGTTGCGAACAGTCAGGTTCCTGACCCAGAGACAGTTGAGGAGGACATCAATGACGTGCAGACTGTACTCAATGATAAAGATGTAGCTGATCACACTTCAGAGTCGGGTGAATTAGGGGCTTCATCATCATAATTAGGCAGCAGGAGTTCGGGAGTGAAACGTGCCCGGGGTAGACCACCCGCTTCGCAGGAGCCTACCTGCCGGGGAAGTAGCGGTGCACGGGTTCAGGCAGCGGCTGTAGCAGTCAGTCAGTGCGGAATGTAGAATATGTAGGCAGAAGGTAAAGTGTGGCCAGGGTGCCAATGTTAGCACCACGGCCCTGCGTCAACATATGCAGCGTCACCATAAAGTGGCCTGGGACAACCGTGGCTCCGATGAGGTGGTCCAGCCTGCCGCAGAAACCGCTGCATCACCCAGTGGCATGCACCCGGTTTCAGGCAGTCAACGCTCCACCACCTCAGGCGAGGGTAGCTGTCTGTCGTTTCCATCATCTGCTGGTCCTGCTCCTCCTCCTACTACTACTCCTCATCAGTCATTCCGTCAGCAATCGATCACCGAAGGGACTGCCAAGAGACAACAGTATGCGTACACGCATCCAACGGCGCAGAAGTGGAGTGTGCTCCTGTCCAAGTTGATGGTGCTGCAGTCCCTCCCTTTCCAAGTGGTGGACTCTGCACCTTTCAGAGAACTGATGGCTTGTGCCGAACGGAGGTGGAGAGTACCAAGCCGTCATTTCCTTGCCAAAAAGGCAGTACCAGCCCCGCACACATGTAGAACAGAAGGTGGGCCAGTCCTTGAGCCTGTTGGTGTCTGCCAAAGTGCACGGCAGCGCCGACTTGTGGAGCTGTAACTACGGGCTGGGACAATACATGACCTTTACGGCCCGCTGGGGGAATGTGGTTCCTGCACAGCCACACCAGCAACTTGGCCAGGTCACGCCGCTTCCACCTCCACGTTGCCAAGCCGTCGGTCCAGCGACAATGTCGGCCTCTGCGTCCTCATCCTCCACCGGATGGTGGGACAATTGGGACAATTCACAGGGGCCCTCCAGTATATCACATGTGCAGGGCTCTGCAGTGTCATGCTGTTCTGCATCTAAACTGGATTTGTGGCCGCAACTGGCCAAGTTTGCCCTGGAAAAGCTGTCCTGCCCGGTCAGTAGTGTGGTATCAGAGAGGGTGCTTAGTGTGGCGGGGCCATAATTACCCCAAGAAGAACTCACCTGTCCACCCAAAATGTGGAGAGACTGAACTTTGTCAAGATGAATCAGGCGTTGATCAGCCAGGATTTCCACCCACCAATGCCTGATGCATCAGATTAGATCATCCATATTGCCTCACCCAAACCTTGACAAAAGAGACTGGTTGCTTCTGGCTACCTGCCTCAGCTACTATTCTAATGCTGCCACCCACCTGATGCCACACATCTGATGCCAAGTGATCCTTCTTACACCCACCATCGTCAGCGGGTACTGTTATTGCCACCCACCTCCAAATGCTGTCTCCTTATGCTTCTGTCACTTCCGCAATCTCTCGTCATCGTGCCACTCTGTGGCCTCCTCCTGATGCTGCTGCCAGCTCCAGACTCTGTCATTGTGCCACTCTGTGGCCTCCTGATGCTGGTTCCACCTCCACAATCTCTCATCATTGTGCCACTCTGTGGCCTCCTGATGCTGCTGCCTCCTCTAGACTGTCATTGTGCCACTCTGTGGCCTTCTGATGGTGCTGCTTCTGCCACCTTCACACTCTGTCATTGTTCCATTCTGTGGTCTCCTGATGATGCTGCAACCACCTCCACACTCTGTGATTGTGCCACTCTGTGGACTCCTGATGTTGCTGCTGCCACATCCACACTCTGTCATTGTGCCACCCTGTGGCCTCCTCCTGATGCTGCTGCTGCCACCTCCGCAATCTCTCGTCGTTGTGCCACTCTGTAGCCTCCTCATGCTGCCGCCACCTCCAGACTCTGTCATTGTGCCACTCTGTGGCCTCCTGATGATGCTGCTTCCTTCATCTCCATACTATGTCCCTGGGCCCTCTGTGGCCTCCTGATTCTGCCGCCACCTCCAGACTCTGTCATTGTGCCACTCTGTAGCCTCCTCATCCTTCTGCAACCTCCGCAATCTCTCGTCATCGTGCCACTCTGTGGCCTCCTCCCTCATGCTGCTGCCACCTCCACAATCTGTCATCGTGCCACTCTGTTGCCTCCTCCTGATGCTGCTGCCACCTCCACAATCTGTCATCGTGCCACTCTGTGGCCTCCTCCTGATGCTGCTGCCACCTCCAGACTCTGTCATTGTGCTACTCTGTGACCTCCTGATGCTGCCCCCACCTCCGCAATCTCTCGTCGTCGTGCCACGCTTTGGCCTCCTGATGCTGCTGCCACCTCCGCAATCTCCTGTCATCGTGCCACTCTGTGGCCTCCTCATGCTGCTACCACCTCCACACTCGGTCATTGTGCCACTCTGTGGCCTCCTCATGCTGCCACCACCTCTAGACTCTGTCATTGGGCCACTCTGTGGTCTCCTCATGCTGCTTCCACCTCACCACTATGTCATAGGGTCACTTTGTAGACTTTTCATGCTGTTCCCACCCTCCCCACTTCATGACTGGGCCTCTATTTTGCCTTTTTGGTTTGGCTAACATCATATTTTATTTGACCCTTTTTCTGATCTGTCAGAAGAAATTAAAATGAGATGCACAACGGATCCTGTCTGTGTAGCAGCTCTTAGGCCTGTATGGTCCCATCAGAATTGGCTTGTGATTTGGTAGCCAAAAGCAGGAGTGGGTAAGCTGTCACCCAGTTATTTGCAGTCAGCTAGTTCTGCATTACAATATCCCCTAAGAAACTTATTTTTCCAGTATATCAGCAGACAATTTTTTTTCCTCATAGGCTTTATTGCTAGCAGCACCCCAATAGCATTCTGCTGCAAAAGCTACACAACTATGCATTTTTTTCTTCTAAAAATCATTTAAATACATTATACCTGAGTTATCAAATGCATTGCATCTTACTATGACAATAGCAAACATTTGCCATTCAAAGTGCAGGGATAGTAGTGTGGTTAGAGTGAGTAACTGGAAAGTCATGGCTGACATGTAGTTGCTAGATTTCAACACACACTACAGTCATTTTCATAGGACGCCATTTTGCCTATTTTTTTAGATGAGAGGAAACTAGAGAACCTGGAGAACATATAAATTCCATGCAGATGTTTGGATTCGAACGCAGGATCAGTGTTAACCACTGATCCAACGTGCTGCCTTGATATACTGCAAGATATCAGGTAGTTACAGCAAAAGCTGGAAAGCATTAACAGCATTTTTATTCATGTGGTGTTTCATTAAACATTTTGCATATTTCTGCAAGAAAAAAAGGATACTTTCAACAAAAGTTATAACACAATTTTTAGAACCAAGGTGTGCTATTAAACATGTTGCATATTGCTGCAAGATAATATGAAGTTACAGCAAAAGCAATACTGCAATAACACCACTGCTATACTCATGGCATGTTATTAAACACCTTCAATATTACTGCAAGATAACAGGCAGTTACTGCAAAAGCAAAGCTGCAATAATGGCATTTTTATACCTGTGATATTAAATGCATAGTTTACGTTTATAGGATTCTTTACGGTAAGAGCAGTGAGACTATGGAACTCTCTGCCTGAGGAGGTGGTGATGGTGAGTACAATAAAGGAATTCAAGAGGGGCCTTGATGTGTTTCTAGAGCGTAATAATATTACAGGCTATAGCTACTAGAGAGGGGTCGTTGATCCAGGGAGTTATTCTGATTGGAGTCGGGAAGAAATTTTTTATTCCCCTAAAGTGGAGAAAATTGGCTTCTACCTCACAGGGTTTTTTTGCCTTCCTCTGGATCAACTTGCAGGATAACAGGCCGAACTGGATGGACAAATGTCTTTTTTCGGCCTTATGTACTATGTTACTATGTTACTATGTTACATAGTTCAAAGACATTTTACTGCAAATATTGCATTGTTATATCTGTTTTAGTGAACACATTACTGCATTAGACTGTGTAGTTCAAAGACATTTGATGACAAAAATTGCATTGCTAAACTTGTAATATTTAACGCATAGTTCAGACATTTTACCACAAACATTGCATTGTTATACCTGTTTTAGCAAATGCATTACTGCATCAGATCGTGTAGATCAAAGACATTTCTTCACAAAAAATAGTTTTAACTGCAAAATAGTTTACAACAAAATTTGCATTATCAGCAAAGATATTTTCCATACCAATGTGCAGTGCGTTTGTAGAAGGGGAGAGTTATTTAATTGCACCTCTGTCATTTAACATTGTTTGACCTCTTCTGAATGTCTCTCTTTTGTGATTCCTGAACCATATTTGCCTAAACACTGAATCTTGGCTCATCTGAATACCTTTCTGAACTGCCTGTTAAGGAACTACATATGCAGTTATGATTGACCATGTTTAACCAACCCTTGAATTTTCTAACTCCCTTTGAAGACTTCTGAACTACCTAACGATATCCACTAATAAAAAGTTAGGGCTATTTAGCATTCAGGTGAAATTTATGGAAAATGTTAAAAGTTCACGGCAAGGGCATTGCTAGGGTCTCAAAGGATCCGGGTCCCAAGCACCAAAGAATATGGCTCAGTTCTCTAAGGCTACTTTCACACTAGCGGTAGCCTTCTCCAGCAGGCTGCTCCAGCCGGGGAACAGCCTGTCGGATCTGTGTGACCGCTAGCGCACCGTGCTGCCGAAAGTCCACTCCGTCTCCATTTACTATAATATGGTGGGCCGGAGGGCTGGCCTCAGCACAGCAAACATGCCGAGAGGCGGCTGGAATAAAACTGCAGCATGCTGTTGATTATTTTCTGCCCAACTCTCGGCATGTTTGCAGCGCTGCGGCTCGCCCCCATTATAGTGAATGAGGCCAGAGCAGATTTCCGGCGGCACGGTGCACTAGTGGGAGCACGAATCTGGCAGGTAGTTCCCCCGCCAGAACAGCCTGCTACAGAAGGCTACCGCTACTGTAAAAGTTGCCTCAGTCGACCCGTCCCACACACTGCATTTTACTGTACTCTCTATACAGCAGCGCGTATCTATCACATCCAGAACCTCCCAGGTGATGTCTCCTCTGATGTAGATCTTCTTTATCATCATCTTCTCCACACGGTCCAGACAACTTCTTTCAGCTGTGCCTCGTCTCTGCAGATAGCCCCCCCCCACATAGTAATAGTGCTCCTCCAAGTACCACCAATAGTAATTCCTTTCTAGAGTGCCATCATTAGTAATACTGCCCCTACTTTACCCCCAACAGTGATAATGCTCCCCAAGAGTGCCTCCATTAGTAGGAGAGCCCTCCTTTATTAATATTGCCCTCACAGAGCCCCCAGTAGAAATAAAGACCCCCTATTGTTCCTCCAGTGGTAATAACGCTCTCTACAGACCCCTCAATAGTAATAAGGCTCCCCATAGTGCTCTTAGTAGAAATAAGGTGGATCTATAAGATCCTCCTATAGAGCCCCCAGTAGTAATAAGAACGCCTAATGTCCCCTGGATTTAAAATGCTCACAGTGCCCCCAGTATTTATATTGCTTCCTCCTGTTATAATGCTCTCCCCTGCAGTGCCCCCTGTAGTTATATTCCTCCTCCTAGTGTCCTCACAAATTATAATTCCTCAGCCCCTCCACCATACAGTCCCATGTAAATAACACTATTTACCTCCCATGAAAATGACATCACACCATCTCTCCAGCCCCCTCCAATTTACAGTTCTATATAAATAACATCCCTCTCTATCTACAACCCCCTCCAATATACAGTCCCATGTAAATACCATCCTTCTCTATCTACAGCACCCTCCAATATACAGTCACATGTAAATAACATCACTTCCCTCCTTTCAGCCCCTCCAATATACAGTCCCATGTAAATAACATCACCCTCTCCCCAGCTGCCTTCAACGTGCAGTCCCATATAAGCATCACCCCCTCAACATTCAGTCCCATGTAAATAACATCACTCCCTCCCACAGTCACCATCAATATACAGTCCCATGTAAATAACATAACTCCCTCTGAAAGCTGCCTTCAACATACATTCCCATGTAAATAACATCACCCCCTCCCACAGCCACCTCCAACATGCAGCGTTATGTAAATAACATTGCCCCCTCAACATACAGTCCCATGTCAATTACTTCACTCCCTCCCACAGCCACCATCAAAATACAGTCCCATGTAAATACCACCCCCTCTCCAGCCTCTTCCAACATACAGTCCCATGTAAATAACATCACTCCCCCCACAGCTTCCATCAGCATACAGTACCATGTAAACAACATCGCCCCCTCCCCAGCCTCCTCCAACATACAGTCCCATGTCAATAACATCACTCCCTCCCACAGCTGCCATCAACATACAGTCCCATGTAAATAACATCGCTCCCTTCCACAGCCACCTCCAACATACAGTCCCATGTAAATAACATCACTCCCTCCCCCAGCCACCATAAATATACAGTCCCATGTAAATAACATCACTCGCTCCCACAGCCGCCTTCAACATACAGTCTCATGTAAGTAACATCACTCCCTCCCACAGCCACCTTCAACATACATTCCCATGTAAATAACATCACCCCCTCCCACAGCCACCTCCAACATGCAGCGTCATGTAAATAACATCACTCCTGAACATTTAGTCCCATGTTAACATCCCTCCCTTCAGCCCTAACAGGGTAGGATATATTTCCACTGGACCGCTCTCTCCACCAGCGGTATCCACCCACCGACTTGAAAAAGGGGTCCGCAGAACCCCGAAACGCGTTGTCACTTTAACAATTTAAAAAAAAACATTGGTTTCTAAAAATTCTCTGGTTGCGTCTTTTGCGCCTACGGTCCACCCCTCCACTCGACCCCCGGTCCAGTGGAAATATATCCTACTCATCAACCCAGACGGCGGCTTGGCCCCCGCCAAAGGGAATCGCGGACGGAATCGGCAGCATCCACCAGTGAGACATAATAAGTCGTATCCACCTCCAGTCCAGTTGCACCAAACAATAGGTGCATCAACAACAGGTGAGCAGTACCACTCTTCCTGTTGTTCTGGAGGCTCGGCTCTTAACTTATTTACCCTATGAGCGCCTTTTTCTCTCCTTGGCCATTATCTACTGTTTCAGCCCTAACATACAGTCCCAGTTAAATAATCACAACCCCCAGCATTGCTCTGTCTCTCCGTTCACTTAACTCTCCTCATGTAGCAGACCTCACTACAGCTTCTTCTCCCAGGACTTCTTCTCTTCACTGCGGTCCTCTCCTGAACTGAACTGGTCACATGATGGTGACATCATCAGAGATCCTTCTCAACCGCTGCCTTCTGCACTGATCACATGACCTGTGATGTCATCACAGGTCCTTTAGATCTTGAAGTGCATTAGGTTCAATTGTATTGCCGTCCTGAGGACGGCAATACTGTTGTATCTGCCTGGCAGGCAGTACATACGGGGCCTGGCAACGCCTCTGGTTCACGCTACAGTGATATTATATCATGAAAGTAGGGCATTTAAGTAGAAGCATGCAATGGTGATTTCCTCATCTCAAACAATTTATTGAAACAAAAGCCAACACCAGTGGTGGGAATACCCCCATAAAAAATGTCCACTAGTCCTTCGTCCAGTGTAGATGCTCCCTGGCCCATGCAAGATGATGACACCTGAGCATGGTGGTTTGGTCAGGTACCCTTGCAAGTCAGCTAGCACGCAGACCACACTGATGTACACGGTTTAGAATAGTCTGACATGACACTTGAATGCCACACAACTCCAGGCACATTGAAGGGAGGTGAGAGGCACCCATCATCCAGTTCCGCAGGGCATTGTTCACAATGAAGCTGTCATCAGTGTGATCAATTGTTAGGTGTCATCTTGTCTCATGATGTAAAAATGTGAGCAGCATGATGAGGAGGACTGTTTAAATACCAATTCTTATTGAACCAGGAAATTCGTTGGGCGATTCACAGATCACACACCTGTTGTGAATTTTGCCGTTAAGCCGTGAATTTTGCCGTCAGACCCCCCACTGATCATATATTGATGACCTATCCTGAGGATAGGTCATCAATACATACTGCCTGCACAACCCCTTTAAGGATCTTTGGGTCCTAAACTCGGTAGCAGAGCTTGTTCTTATTATTTTTGCATTGCCATCTGTTTAATGTTTTAATGAGCATATAGTAAAATAGAAATATTTTATAGTCTACCTGTTCTTCAACTTAAACTACTCTCATTCGGTCCGATTTTCCCCCCACTAAATATTATCCTGTAAATCAACCACAAAACCCGCTAGAGGCACATAAATTCAGGTAGATTTAGTATCTAACCCCTAACTAAAGTCATAGGATAAGGGGATGCCACAGGGAAAAGTCTGGCATCCAGCACTGTTATAGCAAGCATATTTTTTTTCTGATGGTACATTCCCTTTAGGGCTCATTCACACAGTCCCCAATGCACAGGCACCATCCGTACAGCTGCCGCAACGGATCCAGACGCATTAAATTTGAATGGGTCTGTGACTCGCCCACACACAAAAAATAGAAAATGTTCTATTTTTCTTGCTGTGCAGAGGCATGGACAGAAACCCCAGCCGCATCGACCCTCCGGATTGCGGGCCCATTCAAGTAAATGGGTCCGCATCCTGTGCCTGCATATTTCGGACCCAGTGTTTGCAGGCTGCAACATGGGCACAGCCAAACAATGGCCGTGGGACTGAGCCCTTAAGATTAGAAAGGAACATGTGCAGTGTTGAAATACCTGTTTTCAATCTGTTGTTCTTTCATGAAAAATCTTGGGCTGAGTTAATAGTCTGAACTTTTCAATTATTTGAACAACAGATTAAGAAATCTCTTCATGAATAACATTTTAAATTATAGAGTTATATGTGAACTTCACAGAAATACTAATAAATGAGTGTTTATTAAGTGTTCTGTCATCTGCGTTCTGTGCGTTTTATGTTTTTACTGAAGACGGTTTTGTTTTTCTTTATGGCACATGGATTCAATACACTGAACAATGTAAAAACTTCAGTTTAATATAGGAAATCTAGTAAAAGGTTTATGACATGGAATGGATAAATTCCTCAAATTTCAAAGGATATGTTTCACAAAGTGACAAAAAACCAGTGGAAAATTAAACATGCATTTTATATGCAAAACAGATTGAAATATGTAGAAAATAACAAAATGTCCATATTGCACCATACTTCACTCATCACTACAGTTTACCAATTAAATGAACATTCAACCTATAAATGAATAATAAAAGTAAAGAGATGATAAGGTAGCCATTCACATAAAATTAGTCAGTGGCTTTGCCTGTTAATTGTCTGCATTCCACTATAAAAACGCACCTTTAGCTTGGCTAAATATGCATGTTTATTTCAATACTCAATGAGAGAAGTGAGTGTCAGACCCATCTACCTTATCTGTCATAAGAACATATTATATTACATTATATATACTGAAATCCAACATGCCTGATCCTTCTTTACTCCAACATGTATCATTAGGGGAGAGTCAAAAAGCCTCGAAACACTGGTCAACATCTCAAATGCGGTTATACATGAAGATACGGTATTTAGAGGCTCATTTATGAAGCCAGGTACATCAGTTTTTTTTGTTGCAAAGTAAGTTTTTGCAGGTATTTGCCACTTTTGTGTCTCTTTTCGCTAATTCCTCTTCTATTTCTTCAGGTGCATATAGGCGACAGAACGTTCAGCGTAGGCCGGAATACCGGTGTACGAATGGTGAGGCCAGAACAAGTAGAGGCTGTAGTAGATTGGTTGTCTGACAGTGCCTCCAGTTCCTTCACATTGTCTCCAACCCGGTCCCCTGAGAGTTGGCACCTGCAGCCCATGGGCATCTGTCTTTCACCTCACCCCCTTGCAAATCAGCCAAGCAGTCTGAGCCCCAAGTCATGCAGCAGTCTCTTATGCTTTTCAATGACACTGCTGGCAGGGTTTCCATGGGCCGTCAACATAGCCCTGCCCCAGAAGTGGAAGAGATTGTGTGCACCGATGCCCAACCACTTATGTTTCAGGATGTGGACATGGGAGGACCACTGTAGCACATCTCTGATGATGATGAAACACAGGTGCCAACTGCTGCGGCTTTCTGCAGTGTGCAGACCAGCAAGGAGGATAGGCGTGAAGAGTGGGTGAAAGATAATGTGGAAGATGATGGCATCAAGGTCATGCGAGTGATGTGTGCAGTTCGGAGGAAGAGGTGGTGGTCACAAAGCACCAGCCGCACAGCAAAAGAAAGAATAGGGTGCAAAAGCAGAGTGGCTGTCCCCTAGCCAGTACGCCTGCTACTGCCCACCGCACCCAGGGACTGAGCACACCAAAGCCAGCTCCAAGGAGTTCCCTGGCGTAGCAGTTCTTCAGACAATGTGCTGATGACAAGACACGAGTGGTTTGCACGCTGTGCAATCAGAGTCTGAAGTGAGGCATAAATGTTCTAAACCTGAGCACAACCTGCATGACCAGACATCTACGCAAAGCACAAGCTGCAGTAAAGTAAACACCTAAAAAACCACAAAAGATCTCAAGCTCCTTCTGCTCCCTCTTCTGCTGCAGTCTCGGTCTCTTCCTCCCCCTCTGGAGTGACAGTGGCACCTGCCACCCCGCAAACAGAGGATGTGGCAGCAACGCCACCACATCCATCACCATCACCAAGCATTTGCACACTGTCCCATGGTAGCGTTCAGCTGTCTATGTCCCAAAGACTGGAGAGAAAGAGGAAGAACCCCCCTAACCACCCGCGATCCCTGTCCCTGAATGCCAGCATTTCAAAATTCCTGGCTTTTGAAATACTGTCATTCCGTCTAGTGGAGATGGAGTCTTTTAAAAACCTTATGGTGGTGGCTGTCCCACAGTACGTGGTTCCCAGCCACCACTACGTTTCCAGGTGAGCCATCCCTGCCCTGCACAATCAAGTGGCGGAAAAATTAGGTGTACACTGCGCAACACCATCTGTGGCAAGGTCCACATAACCACAGATACGTGGACCAGTAAGCACTGGCAGGGACATTATATCTCCCTAACTGTACACTGGGTAAATGCAGTGGCGGCTGGGCCTGAGGAGGATAGCAGTTTGGCGCATGTCCTTCCGCCACCGAGGATTGCAGGACGTTTCTCTTCGCCTCCTGTTGCTTCCTCCTCCTACTCTGGTTCCTCCTCTACCACCTCCTCATCCAGTCAGCGTAACACCTTCACCACCAACTTCAACACAGCCAGGGGTAAACGACAGGAGGCTGTTTTGAAACTCATCTGTTTGGGGGAAAAAAAACACACCTGGTGGTGTGCGATAACGGGCGAAATCACGTAGCAGCTCTGGGTCTAGCCGGAATGATGGACATCACTTGCCTGGCGCATGTGCTGAATTTAGTGGTGCAGAGGTTCCTTAAAAATTACCCTGATATGTCAGAGCTGCTGCAGAAAGTGTGGTCCATCTGTGCGCGGTTTCGACTTTGCTCGACTGTCTGTGCTGCAGCGTAACTTCGGCCTTCCAGCTCACTGCCTCATATGTGACATACCCACAAGGTAGAGCTCCACCTTGCACATGCTGGAGAGACAGTGCAAGCAGCAACAGGCGATAGTGGAGTTTCACCAACCTATAAGAAAAAACTCACATACAATTTATAGATAACACTGGGGTCTAGTGTACTATGCTGAGCCCAAAAAAGAAACAAACAATAACCCCCAAAAAAGATGAGAAAGCGCACATATAAAATATATGTAATTTATTGAGACATATTCAAATAACAAGAAATATATGACAAAAGGCACAAGGGTGATAGTGGAGTTTCAGCTGCAGCACACACTGTTGAGTCGCTCTGCGGAACAGCACTACTTCACCACCAATGAGTGAGCCTCCATGCGGTAAGTATGTGCTGTGTTGCGCTGTTTCAAGTACTCTACCAACATGGCCAGTGCGGATAATGCCGTCCTTAGCGTTACTATCACACTTCTATATCTCCTTGAACACTTTGGGCGATGATGGAAGAGGATGTGGCACAGCAGGAAGAGAGATCATTTCCATGGTTATCAGGCCAGTCATTTACAAGTGACTCGGAGGGTGGGTACCTACACCAAGAGAGGCCAGGTACACAACTGTCCAGCCAGGGCTAGAAATGTCCTGGACTATTCGCCAGCGAATAGTTCCCGGCGAACATCGCTTGTTCGCGTTCGCCGCGGTGGGCGAACATGTGCGATGTTCGGTCCGCCCCTATACATCATCATTGAGCAAACTTTGACCCTGTACCTCACAGTCAGCAGACACATTCCAGCCAATCAGCATACCCTCCCCCCCCAGACCCTCCCACCTCCTATCAAACCGCAAGGACAGCATCCATCTTAGATTCATTCTGAAGCTGCATTGTTAGTTAGAGCAGGGAGAGTGCTGCTAGTGCTGAATTAATAGGGAAATCGTTAGCTAGGCCAGTGTTCTGTGTCCACTCCAGTCCTCAAAGACTCATCTGCTGTAAGGACAGCGTCCTGACAGCACCCCAAAAAGCCTGGTACATCAGTCTGCTTTTATTTTATTTTTTATATATATATATATATTGCAGTTGCCTGCCCGTGTGTGAGAGGCCACAAGCCCACAGACTGTACTGTGTGCACACCACTCATATCGGGTGGCACAGTACCTTGCAGATAAAAAAGTCATTAATTTTTTTCTCTGTAATATAATTGCAGTTGCCTGCCAGTGTGTGTCAGGCCCACTGACTGTACTGTGCCCACTGCACACCACTCATATCGGGTGGCACAGTACCTTGCACGCATAGTACCACTAATCTAAAAAAAAATGACAGGCAGAGGCAGGCCACCCCGCAGGGGCCATCATGGTCATGGTGCTGTGATTTCCTTTGGCCCTAGAATAATGCCCAGTGTTCAGAGGCCACGTACCCTGAACTAGAAAAATTCTGAGGACATAGTTGACTTGCTTACACAGGACACCCAATCTTCTACAGCTTCCGCTTGGAACCTTGATGCACCATCCTCCTCCAGCTCAGCTTCGGGCACCTCTCAAGTTACCACTCGCCCGCCCGCCGCCACCACCAACACTAGCACCACAGCCGCTTCACTTGATCTGTCAGAGGAGTTATTTACACATCATATGGAAAAAATAAGTGATGTGCCACCATTATTGCCAGAGGATGGAGATAACAGGGATATGTCTCAGTCAGGCAGCATTACACACATGGACGTACGGTGTGATGATGATGATGTTGTACCCGCTGCTGCTTCCTTTGCTGAGTTGTCAGATACAAGTGAAGCAGTTGATGATGACGATGTGTCCGTGGATGTCACGTGGATGCCCGCTCGAAGAGAAGAAGAACAGGTGGAAAGTTCAGATGGGGATACAGAGAGGAGGAGGAGACGAGTTGGAAGCAGGGGGAGGTCGTCGCAAGGAGCTAGTGGCACAGTCAGACAGCATGTAGCGGCACCCGGGGTCAGCCAGACAGCACGCCAATCGACGCATGCTGTTGCCACCACCAGAATGCCGTCATTGCAAAGCTCATCAGTGTGGCATTTTTTTTGTGTTTCTGCCTCTGATAACAGCGATGCCATTTGCAACCTGTGCCAAAAGAAACTGAGTCGTAGGAAGTCCAACACCCACCTAGGAACAACTGCTTTGCGAAGGCACATGATCTCACATCACAAACGCCTATGGGATCAACACATGATGAGTACAAGCAGCACAGAAACTCAAAGCCACCATCCTCCTCCTGGTCCAGCATCTTCAGCCACATCAACCACTGCTGTCCTTCTTGCCCCCTCTCAACGACCCGCCACTCCGCCTCTCACCTGAAGCAGTTCCTACTCATCTGCCCACAGTCAGGTGTCTGTCAAGGAAATGTTTGAGCGTAAGAAGCCAATGTCACAGAGTCACCCCCTTGCCCGGCGTCTGACAGCTGGCTTGTCGGAACTCTTAGCCCGCCAGCTTTTACCATACAAGCTGGTGGAGTCTGAGGCCTTCAAAAAATTTGTAGCTATTGGGACACCGCAGTGGAAGGTACCCAACCTTTACTCTATCGTGGAAAAGGAAGTCATGGCATGTCTGGCACACAGTTTTGGGGCAAGGGTCCATCTGACCACTGATACCTGGTCTGCAAAGCACAGTCAGGGCAGGTATATCACGTACACTGCGCATTGGGTAAACCTGCTGACGGCTGCAGAGGAGTTGGTTACACCGCCACGACTTGCAGGCAGGCCTGCTGCCACCTCCTCTACTCCTCCTACTCCATCCTCTTCGCTAACCTCCTCGGCTGAGTCCTCTTCTGCTGCTGTGTCTTGCTCCACATCAACTGCATCCCCCCAGCTCCCCAGGGGCTATTCCACATCCCGGATACGACAGTGTCACGCCGTCTTGGGGTTGACTTGCCTGAAAGCAGAGAGTCACACCTGACCAGCACTCCTGTCTGCCCTGAACGCACAGGTGGATCAGTGGCTGACCCCGCACCAACTGGAGATCGGCAAAGTGGTGTGTGACAACGGAAGCAATTTGTTGGCGGCATTGAATTTGGGCAAGATGACACATGTGACGTGCATGGCACATGTGTTCAATCTGATCGTACAACGCTTTGTGCATAAGTAACCAGGCTTACAGGACGTCCTCAAGCAGGCCAGGAAGGCAATGGCGCACTTTTAAGGTCGATATGAGCTTTGATTCGAAGAAAATGTTAAATCGATATTTGGCTTACCGTCTAGCGTCTGTTGTCTCCCTATTGCTTCAATAGAGCTATAAATATTTGCCGGCTTATTCAGTCGCTCCATACAGCAAGTTGGTTTAAATTTCGCAGGAGTTCCAAAGATCGCGGGAGTTGCCACTCTGTTCCGCAATTTCCTTTGGTGCAGCTTTCGACGATAAGAATAGTTATTCCTTACTCATTAGGTCTTCGTTGACCCCCATAACCCAGTTTCTAGATACGGATGGGTGTATTCTTCCTGACCCGGAAATATGCAAACTTCTGGGGACACAGATTCATAACCCCACCCTGTTACATTTTCTTAGGACTGAGTTACTCAGTAGGACTAAAAATCCCCCTTTATCAGAAGAAACTAGTTGGTTGGTGGAAATGTTAAGTAATAAGAGATACCCTCCTAAAGCTATCTCTACGATTTATAGGCGCTTGAAATCCCCTACCTCCATTATTAAACCCGCAATAGTGGGCAAGTGGGAAAAAGATTTACAAAGGTCCCTGACTCCTCAAGAAACTTCTAAAATACTAATCCTACCACACAAATTATCTAGATGCATACGCATCCAAGAAAACAGCTATAAGATTCTTATGCAATGGTACAGAACTCCTGATAAAACTTATAGATATAGCAAAACAGCCACTGATCTATGTTGGAGATGCCATAAAGCTAAAGGAACCTTCTTACATATTTGGTGGACATGTGACCTGATTAATCCATGGTGGCACAAAATTACCAAACTATGCAACCAGATATGTAAGTCATCTCTCACTTGCTCCCCTGAATTGACTTTGTTATCTCTCGGGATGGAGGGCCTGGGCCCACATAAAAAATCCCTTTTTGCCCTCTTATTGGCAGCGGCTAGACTACTCTTACCTACCCACTGGTTATCTTCAGAAATCCCTAGTATTGAACACTGGACCAATAAGGTGGACCAGATATACAGACTAGAGGAAATCTCACACTGGGAGTCACACTCTAGACCCTCTTTCCTAAAAACGTGGTCACCTTGGAAGCTATACAGGAATTTTCCCTAGGTTTAGAGTCCAATAGCTATCTTTCATTGCCTCACCTCGTACACCCCCAGATAGAGGCTCACTTACCTATCCCTCCACCCCCCCTTCCTCCCCATATATACACTCCTATCATAGATATTTGAACTTAATTTCCATGCTTTCATGCTCAATCTGCCTTTGCTGTAAGACTTATACTTCTTGCTGATACCTGTCATGTTGGGCTTAATCGCCCTTTGGTTATTTATTTATATTTGTGACACCTACAATTGGTGATTTTCGCTTATGTTTAAGCCACTTGTATTGTTGTACGCTTTACTTATTGGAAAATGTACAAAGCTTTGAAAAATTGAAAACAATAAAAACTTTCAATATAAAAAAAAAAAAAAGAATAGTTAATCCTTTACTGTATAAATTTTCTTCTGTATGGCTATACAGTATTATCGGAGGCTTTTTAATGCAGGTACATCACTTGTTTCACCATACGCGTTACGTGTAGATTCACTCTCCCTTCCTCAGTGGTCCAGTGAGGAAGATGCCTTGGGCTAAAAATGGTCCACACGCTGCTGCATTTAATCTCTGCATGCCGGATGACTTGCGTGAATTCTCTGCCACCAACTAGGGTTCAAGCCGCAATCTTTTAGTATACTTTCTGCCTAGAAAACATCAATTTTTCCGGCCGCTGCTACAGCAGCGGCTGCAACAATTCCTAATTTCCTATTTATGTCATGAGTGTGTCAACTATTGACAACTCTTTGTGGTTGTCTACAATCTATTCGATACACGTCCCCTGATAGGGGACGTAACAGGGATTAAACTGATAGGAATAGTACTACTTAACACACCACTCATATAGGGTGGCACAGTACATTGCATGGCGCACGCGCAGTGCCCCAAATTGGAAGTAAGAGGACCGACCAACCATCTTTTTCCATCTCCCGGTTCCTAAAATCTATTCCATACATCGGCCTCTGATAGGGGACAAAACAGATATTAAACTGGTAAGAACAGATTTTTTTTATAAAAAAAAAAAGAGGACAGCCTCTGCGGAGCTGGGTATTTTTTGGCCGCGTTACTGAACGCTCATGCACAATGGCTGTAGGCTCATGCGTCCTTTTGCGGAGGTGACAAACCTGGTCAGTCAAACCCAAGGCAACATCATCAACCTCATCCCATATGCGTTTTTTCAGGAGCGTGCCCTGCGAAGAGTGCTGGATCTGGCAATTGCAGAGGAGGAGGAAGAGGTCACCCACGCAGCTGGGGCACCGCCAGCTCCTCAGAAGGCATGGTTAGCATGGCCAAAATGTGGAAAATGTTTGTCAGCACGCCACAACAACCAGCACCACCAGCTGATATGGAATGTCTTAGCAGGAGGCAGCACTTCACCAACATGGTGGAGCAGTATGTGTGCACACGCCTACACGTACTGAATGACGGGTCTGTTCCCGTCAACTTCTGGGTCTCCAAATTGGGCACATGGCCTGAGTTTGCCCTTTACGAATTGGAGGTGCTGGCCTGCCCTGAGGCCAATGTATTGTCCGAACGTGTGTTTAGCACGGCAGGGGGCGTTATCACAGGCAAGCGCAGCCGCCTGTCCTTAGCCAATGTGGATAAGCTCACGTTCATTAAAGCTGTCCGTACCTTGTGCTGAATAGACAAGTATACCGGCCGTAGCCAGCCATTGTTCTGCTCCAGGCCACTTTCTCTTTGCATTCTCTTTTCTATTTCCCAATGTTTTGGGGTCATCCCAAATTTATAAACAAAAAAATAATAAAAATAATAAAAAATAGCCGGAAAAAAACAAGAATACAGTGTTGGCTACCTCCTCCTCCACCACCACCGCTTCTACCTACACCTCCATGTCTACTGCCTTCTCAACCTCCTACTCCACTTTGACACAGGATACGCCAGGGACACGTATTTCCTTGTGCTTTGACAGCCTGTAGATAGAAACCACACAGTGACCTAGGGGTTCACAAACAGCAAAATAATAACCCCCCCTACCAATAGGTCACACAGCCTCACATACCCGTCAAATAACGGTTATACTCAAACTGCAGTCACCTTCCACAATATACTTTCTTATGAAGTTATGATGGTGTTGATGAAAAATCTGTGGTCCTAAAGATTAACCACAAAAACAGCATCAATTTGCTGGACATATATAAAATTACATCACATGGAGATAATGTGTAAATTACTTACAGTGGGAGACGTTACATCCAATGTGTCAACTGTGCTGCTGTCCCAATCGACTAGCTAGTCTGATGCCTGTTTGCCATTTGAACAGGACGCCCGATTCCCGCCCTAAAGATAGCTCCACCCACCGTCCGAGCGTCAGATTATGTGAGACGCTCTAGAGGTGGTGAGATTGCGCCCTGCTCTAGTCACGTGATGTGTACCTCGTACGCCGCGCCGGAACTTCCCATCTATGAAACGCACATCGTCCATTGCGTGTCAGCCGAGACTTCCTGTCACTGGAGCGCATGGCAAGCATCCGCTGCGTGTCAGCAGTGGGTCCGGATCATGTGACATAACGATTGGCGGATTCCCACTTCCTATCTGTGGAACGCAAACATCGGTAATACAAATGTGAAGGGCTAATATAGCCACCCCATGGGCCATCTAATGTTTGTCTAACGTATGTCAAAATTCTCCGATTACATGTCAAGAGGGGTCAAGGATTAAAAATACACCTCTAAAATCTCATAATTAGAGAACAATTAATCAGAGATTATAGTAACCAGAGAGAGAAGCGGAGTTCTTTTTGATACCACACCTCTGATTACAATCTACTTATAAGGAATAATCAGAGAAATGATACACTGCGTGCAGAATTATTAGGCAAATGAGTATTTTGACCACATCATCCTCTTTATGCATGTTGTCTTACTCCAAGCTGTATAGGCTCGAAAGCCTACTACCAATTAAGCATATTAGGTGATGTGCATCTCTGTAATGAGAAGGGGTGTGGTCTAATGACATCAACACCCTATATTAGGTGTGCATAATTATTAGGCAACTTCCTTTCCTTTGGCAAAATGGGTCAAAAGAAGGACTTGAAAGGCTCAGAAAAGTCAAAAATAGTGAGATATCTTGCAGAGGGATGCAGCACTCTTAAAATTGCAAAGCTTCTGAAGCGTGATCATCGAACAATCAAGCGTTTCATTCAAAATAGTCAACAGGGTCGCAAGAAGCGTGTGGAAAAACCAAGGCGCAAAATAACTGCCCATGAACTGAGAAAAGTCAAGCGTGCAGCTGCCAAGATGCCACTTGCCACCAGTTTGGCCATATTTCAGAGCTGCAACATCACTGGAGTGCCCAAAAGCACAAGGTGTGCAATACTCAGAGACATGGCCAAGGTAAGAAAGGCTGAAAGACGACCACCACTGAACAAGACACACAAGCTGAAATGTCAAGACTGGGCCAAGAAATATCTCAAGACTGATTTTTCTAAGGTTTTATGGACTGATGAAATGAGAGTGAGTCTTGATGGGCCAGATGGATGGGCCCGTGGCTGGATTGGTAAAGGGCAGAGAGCTCCAGTCCGACTCAGACGCCAGCAAGGTGGAGGTGGAGTACTGGTTTGGGCTGGTATCATCAAAGATGAGCTTGTGGGGCCTTTTTGGGTTGAGGATGGAGTCAAGCTCAACTCCCAGTCCTACTGCCAGTTTCTGGAAGACACCTTCTTCAAGCAGTGGTACAGGAAGAAGTCTGCATCCTTCAAGAAAAACATGATTTTCATGCAGGACAATGCTCCATCACACGCGTCCAAGTACTCCACAGCGTGGCTGGCAAGAAAGGGTATAAAAGAAGAAAATCTAATGACATGGCCTCCTTGTTCACCTGATCTGAACCCCATTGAGAACCTGTGGTCCATCATCAAATGTGAGATTTACAAGGAGGGAAAACAGTACACCTCTCTGAACAGTGTCAGGGAGGCTGTGGTTGCTGCTGCACGCAATGTTGATGGTGAACAGATCAAAACACTGACAGAATCCATGGATGGCAGGCTTTTGAGTGTCCTTGCAAAGAAAGGTGGCTATATTGGTCACTGATTTGTTTTTGTTTTGTTTTTGAATGTCAGAAATGTATATTTGTGAATGTTGAGATGTTATATTGGTTTCACTGGTAAAAATAAATAATTGAAATGGGTATATATTTGTTTTTTGTTAAGTTGCCTAATAATTATGCACAGTAATAGTCACCTGCACACACAGATATCCCCCTAAAATAGCTAAAACTAAAAACAAACTAAAAACTACTTCCAAAAATATTCAGCTTTGATATTAATGAGTTTTTTGGGTTCATTGAGAACATGGTTGTTGTTCAATTATAAAATAAATCCTCAAAAATACAACTTGCCTAATAATTCTGCACTCCCTGTAGTTCTATGCCTCAACATTAAAGGAAGCAACACATTTTGACCCCAAAGTGGGGTGCACCCCTAAACCCTGGTTTTCACAGGCTTTACATGACCCGCATCTAAACATACCAATTGGCTTCCGCTCTAACCATGTTCCTGCCACCCTCGGTGGTATGTAGTGAATGGGCAGTTATCAATCCATTCAATCTATTTATTTTTGTTGCTTTCTAGTGACTCATTTGCACGACCTCCTGAGGACCCCTTTATACAGGGTGAAATGCGTTGACGTATTACCTATTTGTGTTGGTTAGTCTACGTCAGTTCCTATCTGGCGGGGACCTCGTCAGCACAATTAGGTCATCATTGAGTTATACACTCACCTAAAGAATTATTAGGAACACCATACTAATACGGTGTTGGACCCCCTTTTGCCTTCAGAACTGCCTTAATTCTACGTGGCATTGATTCAACAAGGTGCTGATAGCATTCTTTAGAAATGATGGCCCATATTGATAGGATAGCATCTTGCAGTTGATGGAGATTTGAGGGATGCACATCCAGGGCACGAAGCTCCCGTTCCACCACATCCCAAAGATGCTCTATTGGGTTGAGATCTGGTGACTGTGGGGGCCATTTTAGTACAGTGAACTCATTGTCATGTTCAAGAAACCAATTTGAAATGATTCGAGCTTTGTGACATGGTGCATTATCCTGCTGGAAGTAGCCATCAGAGGATGGATACATGTTCTCATTCTGTTTACGCCAAATTCGGACTCTACCATTTGAATGTCTCAACAGAAATCGAGACTCATCAGACCAGGCAACATTTTTCCAGTCTTCAACAGTCCAATTTTGGTGAGCTCGTGCAAATTGTAGCCTCTTTTTTCTATTTGCAGTGGAGATGAGTGGTACCCGTTGGGGTCTTCTGCTGTTGTAGCCCATCCGCCTCAAGGTTGTGCGTGTTGTGGCTTCACAAATGCTTTGCTGCATACCTCGGTTGTAACGAGTGGTTATTTCAGTCAACGTTGCTCTTCTATCAGCTTGAATCAGTCGGCCCATTCTCCTCTGACCTCTAGCATCCACAAGGCATTTTTGCCCACAGGACTGCCGCATACTGGATGTTTTTCCCTTTTCACACCATTCTTTGTAAACCCTAGAAATGGTTGTGCGTGAAAATCCCAGTAACTGAGCAGATTGTGAAATACTCAGACCGGCCCTTCTGGCACCAACAACCATGCCACACTCAAAATTGCTTAAATTACCTTTCTTTCCCATTCTGACTTTCAGTTTGGAGTTCAGGAGATTGTATTGACCAAGACCACACCCCTAAATGCATTGAAGCAACTGCCATGTGATTAGTTGACTAGATAATTGCATTAATGAGAAATAGAGCAGGTGTTCCTAATAATTCTTTAGGTGAGTGTATAGCATAGGGACAACCAGGGCACATTCAGTTTAGGTACGAGGACAGGGGGCCCTACCATCCAGGGTCTTCCCTGGGCAAAGGGATAGAAAGGGGTAGCAAAGGGCTTGATAGGTCCAACGCCCCATCTGCATATCTCCCCCCTCTCCTCCTCCTGTTTACACCTGGTAGTTTCCATTTTTGTTTGTATGTCTGGTCTGCAAGATTTTTACACTATTGGCCAACCCTTGTATATGGATTATTGGGACAATCCCATTTTTAATAAACTTTGTGATTTTAAGAGTTAGCTTTCTTTGCTGGACTAGCTCCTACTCCACTTTGACCTCAGCCTCCTATTTTAAGATTATTATTTTTAAATTGTTTTCTATTCTGTTATTTTATGTAATTTCCCTATCCAGATTTGTTTGCAGAGCAATTGTCCTGCTCTTGCCCCCATTTTGCTTTCTTTTGCTCCCCTCTAGTCCTTACTATAACTATTTTACAGGCATTTTTGTGCCCCAAAGTTTGGGTCCCCATTAACTTCAATGGGGTTCGGGGTCAAGTTCGGGTCCCGAACCTGAACTTTGAGCCGAAGTTTGGCCAAACCCGGCGAACACGAACTTCCAGGTGTTTGCTCATCCCTAGTCAGCACCTACCCAGGAGTAATTTAGGAAGCTGATCTGAAACACAGCTTTCTCGACTGAGTGCCCAAAATGCTTGTTTGTAAGGTGGCAATACGTTTATTACAATATCCATGTTATGACTGCAGAAAACATACAGATCACACTTGTTAATACATGTATGTCCAAGTGCTACATCTTAGCTTTTTATTTTTTTTATTTAGCTTCTCTGTCTTCATGGGACCATAACTTTATTTATTTTTTCTTGTTTTTTGCAGGACAAGTTGTACTTCTGATGCCACTATTTAATATGTCATATAATCTAGTGGGAAGCAGGAAAAAAAAATTCTAAATGGGGTGGAATTGGAAAAAAATGCAATTCTGCCACAGGTTTATGGGTTTTGTTCCTACGACGTTCCCTATGTGGCAAAACTAACCTGTGCCCTTCCTTCTCTGGGTCAGTACGATTACAAAGATACCACATTTTTATAGGTTTCATTTAATACTGAAAACATTAATTTTTTTTAACAAAAATATATATTTTTTTACATTGCCATATTCTGACCGCCATAACTTTTTTATCTTTATTTCCAATGAGCTGTGTGGGGGTCATTTTTTGTAGTTTTTATTGATACCATTTTGGAGTCTGTGCGACTTTGGGTAAGTGAAGCAATAAAAAAAATGTTGAATCAGCCATTTAGATATTTTTTTTGCGTTACACCGTTCGCCATATGGGATATTTTTTTAAATATTTTAATAGTACTAGTGTTTTCAGACTTGGCAATGGGCCCCACAGCAAATTATGCGATTGTCCCCCCTTACCCAAGCAACTCCCTCCTCGTGTGCAACCCTGTTCAGTTCTCAAAAGAGCTGGCATGGCTGTAGTGTTCAAATTTGATGTTGTGGCACAGTTTTCTTGGCTTCCCATTTTTGCAGCAAGAAACTCAGCTAAAAGGGTGAACATGTGCTGTGGATCAGCTCCATAATGCGCCATGTCTGTGTAGAAGTGTTGTGGTGTAATTTAGATGCTTTTTGGAGGTGCAGAGTGGAAAAGTCTCATGTCTATATTTGCAACAAATTTATCAATAACATGCGAGTTTTGGTAAATCTCACTCAAAGTAGACCACCTGTTCCAAATTAGACCTGTCAAATCCTGTCTTAAATGATAAATGTGCCCCTAGTTTGTATATCTTTTTTATTTGCAGATAAACATGTGTCCAACCACAAGAGCATAAATAAGAAAAGAACATCATATAAAGCATGATAATTGTTTATCTTATGCCAGTAGAGGAATTTAAATCGTTCATAAATTATTTCAGTAATAAAACATCTATGGTTCATATTTATGTCATCCTCATTAAAGGGGTATTCCCATCTTAAACAATGGGGGCATATCGCTAGGATATGCCCCCATTGTCTTATAGGTGCAGGTCCCACCGCTGGGACCCGCACCTATATCGAGAACGGAGCAGGGAGCGCTGTGGCTGGAGGACCCCAGTTTTCCTTGGGTCCGTCCACCACCAAGCGCTAATCCCCGCCTCTCCAATAGAAGTGAATGGGAGCGTGCCGTGCATGCGCGGACCATGCGCGGCCCATGCTCCCATTCATTTCTATGGGGCAGATGGCAATAGCCGAGCCAGCGCTCAGCTATTTTCGGCGGCCCCATAGAAATGAATGGAGGGCGGCTGCGCATGCGCAGTGCGCCCTCCTTCACTTTCGGGGCTCCGTTCTTGATATAGGTGGGACTGAACCTATAAGACAATGGGAACATATCCTAGCAATATGCCCCCATTGTCTGAGATGAGAAAACGCCTTAAAAGTAGGGATGAGCGAACCCGAACTGTATAGTTCGGGTTCGTACCGAATTTTGGGGTGTCCGTGACACGGACCCGAACCCGAACATTTTCGTAAAAGTCTGGGTTCGGGTTCGGTGTTCGGCGCTTTCTTGGCGCTTTTTGAAAGGCTGCAAAGCAGCCAATCAACAAGCGTCATACTACTTGCCCCAAGAGGCCATCACAGCCTTGCCTACTATTGGCATGGCTGTAATTGGCCAGTGCAGCATGTGACCCAGCCTCTATATAAGCTTGGGTCACGTTGCGCTGCACGTCACTCTGCTGATTCAGGCATAGGGAGATGTTGCAGCTGCGACGTTAGGGCGAGATTAGGCAGATTAACTCCTCCAAAAGACTTCATTCTGTGATCGATCTGCAGCTGTGGATCATTGAAGCGCTAATATTGACTTGCTCACTTTTTTGAGGCTGCCCAGAGCGTTTTTAAATCACTTTTTTTCTGGGGTGATCGGCGGCCATTTTGTGACTTGTGGTGCGCCAGCACAAGCTATCACCAAGTGTATTTAACCATCAATAGTGTGGGTATTTTGTGCTATATCCTACATCAGCTGCAGGCTGAGCCTGTGTCACCGAAGTGCATTTAACCATCAACAGTCTGGTTATTTTTTGGCCATATACTACATCTGGTGCAGGCTGAGCCTGTGTCACCCAAGTGCATTTAACCATCAACAGTGTGGTTATTTTTTGGCCATATACTACATCAGGGGCAAGTTGAGCCTGTCACCCAGCGCCTAAAAAATAGACCTGACATTTCTATTCAACCAAATCTGTACTGTTTTAGCTGGTCAAGTTATTTGTAGTGACCGTAAAAGCACACTTTTTGTTCTGGGTTGAAAAACTATTCCCAAATTTGCCATTCTCAAAATAACTAGTTTCTGCTACAGTATATGAGGCCAACTTGAAATCTATCCCAAAAAGGATATCTGACATTGAAGGTGCTGATAGTGTCATTCAGAAAAACCTAAGACACACGTTACCGTGCAGATAGAAGTCTGATTCTGTGATTAAACCTATACCTGTCACACAGCGCAAAAAAAAACAGGCCTCACATTTCTATTCAACCAAATCTGTACTGTTTTAGCTGGTCAAGTTATTTGTAGTGACCGTAAAAGCACACTTTTTGTTCTGGGTTGAAAAACTATTCCCAAATTTGCCATTCTCAAAATAACTAGTTTCTGCTATATGAGGCCTACTTGAAATCTATCCCAAAAAGGATATCTTACATTAAAGGTGCTGATAGTGTCATTCAGAAAAACCTAAGACACACGCTACCGTGCAGATAGAAGTCTGATTCTGTGATTAAACCTATACCTGTCACACAGCGCAAAAAAAAAACAGGCCTCACATTTCTATTCAACCAAATCTGTACTGTTTTAGCTGGTCAAGTTATTTGTAGTGACCGTAAAAGCACATTTTTTGTTCTGGGTTGAAAAACTATTCCCAAATTTGCCATTCTCAAAATAACTAGTTTCTGCTATATGAGGCCTACTTGAAATCTATCCCAAAAAGGATATCTTACATTGAAGGTGCTGATAGTGTCATTCAGAAAAACCTAAGACACACGCTACCGTGCAGATAGAAGTCTGATTCTGTGATTAAACCTATACCTGTCACACAGCGCAAAAAAAAACAGGCCTCACATTTCTATTCAACCAAATCTGTACTGTTTTAGCTGGTCAAGTTATTTGTAGTGACCGTAAAAGCACACTTTTTGTTCTGAGTTGAAAAACTATTCCCAAATTTGCCATTCTCAAAATAACTAGTTTCTGCTATATGAGGCCTACTTAAAATCTATCCCAAAACGGATATCTTACATTGAAGGTGCTGATAGTGTCATTCAGAAAAACCTAAGACACACGCTACCGTGCTGATAGAAGTCTGATTCTGTGATTAAACCTATACCTGTCACACAGCGCAAAAAAAAACAGGCCTCACATTTCTATTCAACCAAATCTGTACTGTTTTAGCTGGTCAAGTTATTTGTAGTGACCGTAAAAGCTCACCTTTTGTTCTGGGTTCAAAAACTATTCCCAAATTTGCCATTCTCAAAATAACTAGTTTCTGCTATATGAGGCCTACTTAAAATCTATCCCAAAAAGGATATCTTACATTGAAGGTGCTGATAGTGTCATTCAGTAAAACCTAAGACACACGCTACCGTGCAGATAGAAGTCTGATTCTGTGATTAAACCTATACCTGTCACACAGCGCAAAAAAAAACAGGCCTCACATTTCTATTCAACCAAATCTGTACTGTTTTAGCTGGTCAAGTTATTTGTAGTGACCGTAAAAGCACACTTTTTGTTCTGGGTTGAAAAACTATTCCCAAATTTGCCATTCTCAAAATAACTAGTTTCTGCTATATGAGGCCAACTTAAAATCTATCCCAAAAAGGATATCTTACATTGAAGGTGCTGATAGTGTCATTCAGAAAAACCTAAGACACACGCTACCGTGCAGATAGAAGTCTGATTCTGTGATTAAACCTATACCTGTCACACAGAGCAAAAAAAAACAGGCCTCACATTTCTATTCAACCAAATCTGTACTGTTTTAGCTGGTCAAGTTATTTGTAGTGACCGTAAAAGCACACTTTTTGTTCTGGGTTGAAAAACTATTCCCAAATTTGCCATTCTCAAAATAACTAGTTTCTGCTATATGAGACCTACTTGAAATCTATCCCAAAAAGGATATCTTACATTGAAGGTGCTGATAGTGTCATTCAGAAAAACCTAAGACACACGCTACCGTGCAGATAGAAGTCTGATTCTGTGATTAAACCTATACCTGTCACACAGCGCAAAAAAAAAACAGGCCTCACATTTCTATTCAACCAAATCTGTACTGTTTTAGCTGGTCAAGTTATTTGAAGTGACCGTAAAAGCACACTTTTTGTTCTGGGTTGAAAAACTATTCCCAAATTTGCCATTCTCAAAATAACTAGTTTCTGCTATATGAGGCCTACTTAAAATCTATCCCAAAAAGGATATCTTACATTTAAGGTGCTGATAGTGTCATTCAGAAAAACCTAAGACACACGCTACCGTGCAGATAGAAGTCTGATTCTGTGATTAAACCTATACCTGTCTCACAGCGCAAAAAAAAAACAGGCCTCACATTTCTATTCAACCAAATCTGTACTGTTTTAGCTGGTCAAGTTATTTGTAGTGACCGTAAAAGCACACTTTTTGTTCTGGGTTGAAAAACTATTCCCAAATTTGCCATTCTCAAAATTGTGGTGAACGGGAACAATGAGGAAAACATCTAATAAGGGACGCGGACGTGGACATGGTCGTGGTGGTGTTAGTGGACCCTCTGGTGCTGGGAGAGAACGTGGCCGTTCTGCCACAGCCACACGTCCTAGTAAACCAACTACCTCAGGTCCCAGTAGCCAGCAGAATTTACAGCGATATTTTGTGGGGCCCAATGCCGTTCTAAGGATGGTAAGGCCTGAGCAGGTACAGGCATTAGTCAATTAGGTGGCCGACAGTGGATCCAGCACGTTCACATTATCTCCCACCCAGTCTTCTGCAGAAAGCGCACAGATGGCGCATGAAAACCAAGCCCATCAGTCTGTCACATCACCCCCATGCATATCAGGGAAACTGTCTGAGCCTCAAGTTATGCAGCAGTCTCTTATGCTGTTTGAAGACTCTGCTGCCAGGGTTTCCCAAGGGCATCCACCTAGCCCTTCCCCAGGGGTGGAAGAGATAGAATGCACTAACGCACAACCACTTATTTTTCCTGATGATGAGGACATGGGAATACCACCTCAGCTTGTCTCTGATGATGACGAAACACAGGTGCCAACTGCTGCGTCTTTCTGCAGTGTGCAGACTGAACAGGAGGTCAGGGATCAAGACTGGGTGGAAGACGATGCAGGGGACGATGAGGTCCTAGAACCCACATGGAATGAAGGTCGTGCCACTGACTTTCAGAGTTCGGAGGAAGAGGCAGTGGTGAGACCGAGCCAACAGCGTAGCAAAAGAGGGAGCAGTGGGCAAAATCAGAACACCCGCCACCAAGAGACTCCGCCTGCTACTGACCGCCGCCATCTGGGACCGAGCACCCCAAAGGCAGCTTCAAGGAGTTCCCTGGCATGGCACTTCTTCAAACAATGTGCTGACGACAAGACCCGAGTGGTTTGCACGCTGTGCCATCAGAGCCTGAAGCGAGGCATTAACGTTCTAAACCTTAGCACAACCTGCATGACCAGGCACCTGCATGCAAAGCATGAACTGCAGTGGAGTAAACACCTTAAAAACAAGGAAGTCACTCAGGCTCCCCCTGCTACCTCTTCTGCTGCTGCCGCCTCGGCCTCTTCTGCTGCTGCCGCCGCCTCGGCCTCTTCTGCTGCTGCTGCCGCCGCCTCGGCCTCTTCCTCTGCCTCTGGAGGAACGTTGGCACATGCCGCCCAGCAAACATGGGATGTACCACCAACACCACCACCTGCGTCACCAAGCATCTCAACCATGTCACACGGCAGCGTTCAGCTCTCCATCTCACAAACATTTGAGAGAAAGCGTAAATTCCCACCTAGCCACCCTCGATCCCTGGCCCTGAATGCCAGCATTTCTAAACTACTGGCCTAAGAAATGCTGTCATTTAGGCTGGTGGACACACACAGCTTCAAACAGCTCATGTCACTTGCTGTCCCACAGTATGTTGTTCCCAGCCGCCACTACTTCTCCAAGAGAGCCGTGCCTTCCCTGCACAAACAAGTGTCCGATAAAATCAAGTGTGCACTGCGCAACGCCATACGTGGACCAGTAAGCACGGCCAGGGACGCTATATCTCCCTAACTGCACACTGGGTAAATGTAGTGGCGGCTGGGCCCCAGGCGGAGAGCTGTTTGGCGCACGTCCTTCCGCCGCCAAGGATCGCAGGGCAACATTCTTTGCCTCCTGTCTCCTCCTCCTCCTACTCAGCTTCCTCCTCCTCTTCTTCCACCTGCTCATCCAGTCAGCCACACACCTTCACCACCAACTTCAGCACAGCCAGGGGTAAACTTCAGCAGGCCATTCTGAAACTCATATGTTTGGGGGACAGGCCCCACACCGCACAGGAGTTGTGGCGGGGTATAGAACAACAGACCGACGAGTGGTTGCTGCCGGTGAGCCTCAAGCCCGGCCTGGTGGTGTGTGATAATGGGCGAAATCTCGTTGCAGCTCTGGGACTAGCCGGTTTGACGCACATCCCTTGCCTGGCGCATGTGCTGAATTTGGTGGTGCAGAAGTTCATTCGCAACTACCCCGACATGTCAGAGCTGCTGCATAAAGTGCGGGCCGTCTGTTCGCGCTTCCGGCGTTCACACCCTGCCGCTGCTCGCCTGTCTGTGCTACAGCGTAACTTCGGCCTTCCCGCTCACCGTCTCATATGCGACGTACCCACCAGGTGGAACTCCACCTTGTATATGCTGGACAGACTGTGCGAGCAGCAGCAGGCCATAGTGGAGTTTCAGCTGCAGCACGCACGGGTCAGTCGCACTGCGGATCAGACACACTTCACCACCAATGACTGGGCCTCCATGCGAGACCTGTGTGCCCTGTTGCGTTGTTTCGAGTACTCCACCAACAGGGCCAGTGGCGATGACGCCGTTATCAGCGTTACAATACTACTTCTATGTGTCCTTGAGAAAACACTTAGGGCGATGATGGAAGAGGAGGTGGCCCAGGAGGAAGAGGAGTAAAAGGGGTCATTTTTAGCACTTTCAGGCCAGTCTCTTCGAAGTGACTCAGAGGGAGGTTTTTTGCAACACCAGAGGCCAGGTACAAATGTGGCCAGACAGGGCCCACTACTGGAGGACGAGGAGGACGAGGATGAGGAGGAGGTGGAGGAGGATGAGGATGAAGCATGTTCACAGCGGGGTGGCACCCAAAGCAGCTCGGGCCCATCACTGGTGCGTGGCTGGGGGGAAACACAGGACGATGACGATACGCCTCCCACAGAGGACAGCTTGTCCTTACCTCTGTGCAGCCTGGCACACATGAGCGACTACATGCTGCAGTGCCTGCACAACGACAGCAGAGTTGCCCACATTTTAACGTGTGAGGACTACTGGGTTGCCACCCTGCTGGATCCCCGGTACAAAGACAATGTGCCCACCTTACTTCCTACACTGGAGCGTGATAGGAAGATGCGCGAGTACAAGCGCACGTTGGTAGACGCGCTACTGAGAGCATTCCCAAATGTCACAGGGGAACCAGTGGAAGCCCAAGGCGAAGGCAGAGGAGGAGCAAGAGGTCGCCAACGCAGCTGTGTCATGGCCAGCTCCTCTGAGGGCAGGGTTAGCATGGCAGAAATGTGGAAAAGTTTTGTCACCACGCCACAGCTAAATGCACCACCACCTGATACGGAACGTGTTAGCAGGAGGCAACATTTCACTAACATGGTGGAACAGTACCTGTGCACACCCCTCCACGTACTGACTGATGGTTCGTCCCCATTCAACTTCTGGGTCTCCAAATTGTCCACGTGGCCAGAGCTAGCCTTTTATGCCTTGGAGGTGCTGGCCTGCCCGGCGGCCAGCGTTTTGTCTGAACGTGTATTCAGCACGGCAGGGGGCGTCATTACAGACAAACGCAGCCGCCTGTCTACAGCCAATGTGGACAAGCTGACGTTCATAAAAATGAACCAGGCATGGATCCCACAGGACCTGTCCATCCCTTGTGCAGATTAGATATTAACTACCTCCCCTTAACAATATATTATTCTACTCCAGGGCACTTCCTCATTCAATACTATTTTTAATTTCATTTTACCATTATATTGCGGGGCAACCCAAAGTTGAATGAACCTCTCCTCTGTCTGGGTGCCGGGGCCTAAATGTGTGACAGTGGCCTGTTCCAGTGGTGGGTGACGTGAAGCCTGATTCTCTGCTATGACATGAAGACAGATTATGCGCTGACATAAGGCCAGATTCTCTGTTACGGGACCTCTCTCCTCTGCCTGGGTGCCTGGGCCTAAATGTGTGACAGTGGCCTGTTCCAGTGGTGGGTGACGTGAAGCCTGATTCTCTGCTATGACATGAAGACAGATTCTGCGCTGACATAAGGCCAGATTCTCTGTTATGGGACCTCTCTCCTCTGCCTGGGTGCCTGGGCCTAAATGTGTGACAGTGGCCTGTTCCAGTGGTGGGTGACGTGAAGCCTGATTCTCTGCTATGACATGAAGACAGATTATGCGCTGACATAAGGCCAGATTCTCTGTTACGGGACCTCTCTCCTCTGCCTGGGTGCCTGGGCCTAAATGTGTGACAGTGGCCTGTTCCAGTGGTGGGTGACGTGAAGCCTGATTCTCTGCTATGACATGAAGACAGATTCTGCGCTGACATAAGGCCAGATTCTCTGTTACGGGACCTCTCTCCTCTGCCTGGGTGACTGGGCCTAAATGTGTGACAGTGGCCTGTTCCAGTGGTGGGTGACGTGAAGCCTGATTCTCTGCTATGACATGAAGACAGATTCTGCGCTGACATAAGGCCAGATTCTCTGTTATGGGACCTCTCTCCTCTGCCTGGGTGCCTGGGCCTAAATGTGTGACAGTGGCCTGTTCCAGTGGTGGGTGACGTGAAGCCTGATTCTCTGCTATGACATGAAGACAGATTCTGCGCTGACATAAGGCCAGATTCTCTGTTACGGGACCTCTCTCCTCTGCCTGGGTGCCTGGGCCTAAATGTGTGACAGTGGCCTGTTCCAGTGGTGGGTGACGTGAAGCCTGATTCTCTGCTATGACATGAAGACAGATTCTGCGCTGACATAAGGCCATATTCTCTGTTATGGGACCTCTCTCCTCTGCCTGGGTGCCTGGGCCTAAATGTGTGACAGTGGCCTGTTCCAGTGGTGGGTGACGTGAAGCCTGATTCTCTGCTATGACATGACAGATTCTGCGCTGACATAAGGCCAGATTCTCTGTTACGGGACCTCTCTCCTCTGCCTGGGTGCCTGGGCCTAATTGTGTGACAGTGGCCTGTTCCAGTGGTGGGTGACGTGAAGCCTGATTCTCTGCTATGACATGAAGACAGATTCTGCGCTGACATAAGGCCAGATTCTCTGTTACGGGACCTCTCTCCTCTGCCTGGGTGCCTGGGCCTAAATGTGTGACAGTGGCCTGTTCCAGTGGTGGGTGACGTGAAGCCTGATTCTCTGCTATGACATGAAGACAGATTCTGCGCTGACATAAGGCCAGATTCTCTGTTACGGGACCTCTCTCCTCTGCCTGGGTGCCTGGGCCTAAATGTGTGACAGTGGCCTGTTCCAGTGGTGGGTGACGTGAAGCCTGATTCTCTGCTATGACATGAAGACAGATTCTGCGCTGACATAAGGCCATATTCTCTGTTATGGGACCTCTCTCCTCTGCCTGGGTGCCTGGGCCTAAATGTGTGACAGTGGCCTGTTCCAGTGGTGGGTGACGTGAAGCCTGATTCTCTGCTATGACATGAAGACAGATTCTGCGCTGACATAAGGCCAGATTCTCTGTTACGGGACCTCTCTCCTCTGCCTGGGTGCCTGGGCCTAATTGTGTGACAGTGGCCTGTTCCAGTGGTGGGTGACGTGAAGCCTGATTCTCTGCTATGACATGAAGACAGATTCTGCGCTGACATAAGGCCAGATTCTCTGTTACGGGACCTCTCTCCTCTGCCTGGGTGCCTGGGCCTAAATGTATGACAGTGGCCTGTTCCAGTGGTGGGTGACGTGAAGCCTGATTCTCTGCTATGACATGAAGACTGATTCTGCGCTGACATAAGGCCAGATTCTCTGTTACGGGACCTCTCTCCTCTGCCTGGGTGCCTGGGCCTAAATGTGTGACAGTGGCCTGTTCCAGTGGTGGGTGACGTGAAGCCTGATTCTCTGCTATGACATGAAGACAGATTCTGCGCTGACATAAGGCCAGATTCTCTGTTACGGGACCTCTCTCCTCTGCCTGGGTGCCCGGGCCTAAATGTGTGACAGTGGCCTTTTCCAGTGGTGGGTGACGTGAAGCCTGATTCTCTGCTATGACATGAAGACAGATTCTGCGCTGACATAAGGCCAGATTCTCTGTTACGGGACCTCTCTCCTCTGCCTGGGTGCCTGGGCCTAAATGTGTGACAGTGGCCTGTTCCAGTGGTAGGTGACGTGAAGCCTGATTCTCTGCTATGACATGAAGACAGATTCTGTGCTGACATAAGGCCAGATTCTCTGTTATGGGACCTCTCTCCTCTGCCTGGGTGCCTGGGCCTAAATGTGTGACAGTGGCCTGTTCCAGTGGTGGGTGACGTGAAGCCTGATTCTCTGCTATGACATGAAGACAGATTCTGTGCTGACATAAGGCCAGATTCTCTGTTACGGGACCTCTCTCCTCTGCCTGGGTGCCTGGGCCTAAATATGTGACAGTGGCCTGTTCCAGTGGTGGGTGACGTGAAGCCTGATTCTCTGCTATGACATGAAGACAGATTCTGTGCTGACATAAGGCCAGATTCTCTGTTACGGGACCTCTCTCCTCTGCCTGGGTTCCTGGGCCTAAATGTGTGACAGTGGCCTGTTCCAGTGTTGGGTGACGTGAAGCCTGATTCTCTGCTATGACATGAAGACAGATTCTGCGCTGACATAAGGCCAGATTCTCTGTTACGGAACCTCTCTCCTCTGCCTGGGTGCCTGGGCCTAAATGTGTAACAGTGGCCTGTTCCAGTGGTGGGTGACGTGAAGCCTGATTCTCTGCTATGACATGAAGACAGATTCTGCGCTGACATAAGGCCAGATTCTCTGTTACGGGACCGCTCTCCTCTGTCTGGGTGCCGGGGCCTAAATATGTGACAGTGGTCTCTTCCAGTGGTGGGTGACATGAAGCCAGATTCTCTGTTATGGCATGAAGAGACTGATTCTCTGCTGACATGAAGCCAGATTCTTTGCTATGGCATGAAGAGACTGATTCTTCTGACGTGAAGCCAGATTCTCTGCTATGGGACCTCTGTCCAATTGATATTGGGTCATTTTTATTTTTTTTATTTTTATTTTAATTCATTTCCCTATCCACATTTGTTTGCAGGGGATTTACCTACATGTTTCTGCCTTTTGCAGCCCTCTAGCTCTTTCCTGGGCTGTTTTACAGCCTTTTTAGTGCCCAAAAGTTCGGGTCCCCATTGACTTCAATGGGGTTCGGGTTCGGGACGAAGTTCGGTTCGGGTTCGGATCCCGAACCCGAACATTTCCGGGAAGTTCGGCCGAACTTCTCGAACCCGAACATCCAGGTGTTCGCTCAACTCTACTTAAAAAGCATCTGTCAGCAGATTTGTACCTATGAAACTGGCTGACCTGTTACATGTGAGCTGTGCAGCTGAAGGCAAAATTATGTTTTAATACATGCAAATGAGCCTTTAGGAGAACCTGGGGCGTTGCGGTTACATCTTAATGGTCAGCAATCTCTGCAAAGGCGCCCTCTCCACTTTGATTGACAGGGCCAGGTTTGATGATGCTTTCACTAGCTGGCCTTGTCAATCAAAGTGGAGAGCAGTTGTAGAGAGAGCTGAGCCTTTAGGTGTAAAGAAAACATCCCCATTGCTCCTAGAGGCAATATATTAAATCATTTTTACTGAGCATTATTTAAATAGACTTTCCACAACTGACCATAATTACTTAACATTAGTAAGTATAAATAATACAGTCAGTTTCAGGGTTCATAGAAACATTAGAACACATGAAGACATTTTGGAAATCAATATCATATATTTTTCAGGCTCTCTCAAATGATCTGGCATGGAGGTTTGATTGGGAGTAGACATATGGAGAAAAGGTGTAAAGACTCCTACAACCAGGTGCCAGACAGCCAGATACAGAATTCTAAGGTGGAGAAGAAGGGAAAAGGTTCATCACTTGGAACACATAGAGATCTTTTTTACGTATTGGATTTTTAATTTTTAACTTGTAAAAAGTAATAAAAGCAGTGTGACATGTCCCTTATTCTTTACCATGACAAATAGAGCAAAAAAAAATTATTACGAGACAACATCTTTCCACGTACCTTATTTGGACATATGGTCATCATAGAGGCAGAGCAGTCACCTGCAATGATTGCAAACTGGGAATTGCCTATATATTTCATGAGTCAGTTAGTCTTTGAGCTACTTGGTGAAGACTTCTAGCTTCTAGAAGCTTCTATTATTGTATGTCTCACATACACTGCACATAAAGAAAACAAGTTGGTCTTTCTAACCTATTTGTCTGTTGTACACCCTCAGAAGCAGCAGTACTGAGCAGTGTAGCTGTGAAACGTGCACTGTGAAATATAAAACTTCCTAGAGACTTCAACAGTATCTCTGGATATCTCTGTACCTCTCTCCCACTCTACAGCTGGTTCCTCCTACCATTTGCTCTGCATAGACTTCTATAGGGAGCATGTATCCTGATCTGTCAATAAGTCTGTCACATCTTGATGGTGTATTTTAGCAGTGAACTGAGAGTAAAGGAAGTGCAGAAGGCAGAGGGTAAAAGAAGAAGTGGATCAGAAGTGGAGAAAGTCTCCAGCATAACGGAAACGGGCGGATCCGTTACACAGCCCATAGACTTCTATTATGACGGAATGAATAACGGAATGCCTCTAAAGGCACCCTGTTATGCATTCCATCATGGAATTGCGTTATGGTCCGTGGTAACGGAATCCATAACACAATTCACTAAATACCACAAAAAGAAGCGCAAACAAATTTCAAAATATAAAATTCGCTCATCTCTAGTTATAAGTGTCAGAATATGGCAATGCAAAGAAAAAATTTTTTTTCACAAAGTTCTTTATTTTTTTAAGTAGTAAAACATAATAAAAACTACAATAATTTGGGATTACAGTAATCATACAATAATAATGCTGTCATGTCATTTTTACCAAACAGTGGCCCCAATTGACTAATGTGTTTGAGTCAAATATGGCACATCTAGGATTTCAAAAAAATTTCTGACATGCCAAAAAAGGGATAGGTCTTAGGGGAAAGGGGTCGACCTTCATGGGAAAGGAGGCAGGGCATAAGATGCCCCAAAAGTTTGCCATAATTTTGGTGTAAAAATTTGATTCAAAGTAAGGCAACAAGTAGTTGGTATAGAGTTAATTAAATGTGTCTATCCCTACACCAGATGTATAATCCAGACTGAGCCCCTGTGATAAATATGGTGCAAGTTTACACAGCCTGTCTAAGCTTATGTACAGTGAGGAACAGAAATGGAGGGGTCTGAAATTCACATTGTAGGTAGGTGCATTCCTACTCTGAGAGACAGAATGTTTTTTAAAAAAATCAGGAAATCACATTGTATGATTTTTAAACAATTTATTTGTCTTGCACTGCTGAACATAAGTATTTGAACACCTGAGAAACAACAAGAATCCTGGCTCTCAAAGACCTGTAACAGTGCCTTTAAAAAGTCCACCTCTACTCCACACATTAATCTAACTTAGTAGCACCTATCTGAGATCTTTAAAGACACCTGTCCAACCCACAGTCAGTCAGTTGCCAACTACTACCATGGGCAAGACCAAAGAGCTGTCAAAAGACACCAGAGGCAAAATTGTGGACCTTCACAAGGCTGGAAAAGGCTACGGGGATGTTGGAGCAATTGTTAGAAAATAAAAAAGAGGCTAAAGACGAGTGTCAGTCTCTCTCGGACTGGGGCTCCATGTAAGATCTCACCCTGTGGGATATCACTGATGATAAGAAAAGTGAGGAATCATCCCAGAACCACAAGGAAGGAGCTGGTGAATGACATGAAGAGAGCTGGGAACACAGTTTCAAAGGTCACTGTCGGTAGAACACTACGCCGTCATGGTTTCAAATGATGCATTGCACGGAAGGTTCCCCTGCTCAAGTCATCACATGTCCAGGCCTGTCTAAAGTTTGCCAATGACCATCTGGATGATCCAGAGGAGGCATGGGAGAAATTCATATGGTTAGATGAGACCAAAGTAGAACTTTTTCGTCTAAATTTCACTCGTCATGTTTGGAGGAAAAAGAAGGATGAGCTGCATCCCAAAAACACCATCCCTACTGTGAAGCATGGGGTAATAACATCATGCTTTGGGGGTGCTTTTCTGTGAAGGGGAAAGGATGACTGCACTATATTAAGGAGAGGATGAATGTGGCCACTTATTGTGAGATTTTGAGCAACAACCTCCTTCCCTCAGTCAGAGCATCCACCTGAAAAAGCTGTCTAGGCCACAAGGGGGTCTCACTTCCACCTAATTTACAGTCCACTGTCAAGCAAGATCTGTCCCTGGTAACAGACACTCAGAAGATGGCTGAGAGGAAGTCGAGATGTGTCTGAGCTAGATGAGATGGTGAGCCTGATAAAACAACTGCTTCTACACTGCTTCTGAACATCACAGAGGCAATCTGTGTGTCTGTAAGTGAGATGTATCCCTCCATATCTGTTCTGTTACCTCCAGAGCTGAAAAAAACATCATGGGAAATAAGGGAAAGGACATCACATCAGCACAGTGCTGGCAGAAGGTGGACACCCCTGCTTCTAAGTGAAATGCATCTAGCTGTGCGGCTGAAACTGGGAATAATATGGTTTTTTTGAAAACTCAAGTACACTTTAAGGTTATCTGAATGGAAAAGTGGAAAAGTAAAAAGTTATGGCTCTTGAAAGGCAGTAAGGAAAATACAAAATTGAAACAATGAAAATAAGGTGTGTCCTGAAAAAGTTAAGCAATATCTGTTATAAAATAATATTTTTTACAATTCAGATTTGCTACATTTACAATTTATTTTAATAGTGGAGCAGCAATAAGAACAAATGAACACATATTAATTATAGATTTTATCAAGAAAAGTATTATCCCTCCAAGGAAGTTAAGAAATTCAGATTTTTAACAGGAAATTTTACCTTTCAAACACAGCAAGTATTCGTTTACAGTTTAATTCACACCGTATTTTGTGCAATACTGCTACAGTTTGTGGAAACTTTAAACAATTGCAGTCAAATGTTGAAAGACAAAGAAGAACAATGCTATATTCTATGCTGTCCCTGCAGATTGACTCTATAGAACATTTTGTAATTGTGCGCTCACCACTAGTGTTGATCGAGCACCAAAGTGCTCGGGTGCTCTGGTGCTCGAGTAGAACACTTTGGGATGCCGGGGTGCTCTACAGAGCACCAGAGCACAATGGAAGTCAATGGGAGAACCAGAGCATTAAACCAGGCACCACCTGCTCTGAAGAGGGGAGGGTGTCTGCTTCACAGGAAAACGTAAGAAATTGATGGAAACACCACTGAAATGGTTCGGGAACAGCATGGGGAGGATGTCTGGATGCATCTTAGACTCCCAGGTCGCTGCTGGAAACGATGTTGTCCGAGTAGTACGGCACTTTTACAGACTGACAATAATACGCACAAAACCGAAGATAAAATCGATTTTAGAGGAAAAATTGTTAGGAAACATTCTTTCCTGTATATTTACTTGTATATAAAGTGCAAGTGCTGCCAAAAATATCAAAGAAGAGGCACTCCAATATAACATGTATATCACATAAAGGAGGGCCGTATTCACATTGTGGTACAATTGTTTAGGTAGTGGGATTCCTATACTCATAACGCGTACGCACTAAGTGAAAGGGCTGCCAAAAATTACAAGGAACCGACACTCCAATACACCCTTTATTACACATAAAGGAGGGCATCATACACACCCTTGAAAAATTATGATTGATGGCCTGCTGGTGACCCCCAAAAACATTAGGAGCAAGGGCCTGCTGGTGACCCTCTAAAATATTAGGGGCAAGGGCCTGCTGCTGATATGTCCATCTAAAACATTAGGGGTGAGGGTCTGCTGCTGAGCTGACCCTCTAAAACATTAGGGGTGAGAGCCTGCTGCTGATCTGACCATCTAAAACATTAGGGGTGAGGGTCTGCTGCTGAGCTGACCCTCTAAAACATTAGGGGCAAGGGCTGCTGCTGATATGACCATCTAAAACATTAGGGGTGAGGGTCAGCATTATCAGTTGACAGGTGGATGCACTTATCAGTTATTATGCCCCCAGCAGCACTAAATACCCGCTCTGACTAAACGCTGGTGGCAGGGCAGGCCAGCACCTCCAAGGCGTAGAGCGCCAGTTCATGCCAAGTGTCCAGCTTGGACACCCAATAGTTGTAAGGCACAGAGAGATCACTGAGGGCGCTGACACAGTCTGCTATGTACTCCTTCACCATCTTCCAAAACGTTTCCCTTCTTGTGACACTAGGCCGCGCATCAGGGTGAGGGTGCTGGCAGGGTGTCATAAAACTGTCCCAGGCCTTGGAGAGTGTTGCCCTGCCTCTGTTGGAACTACTGTGTGTTCCTCTCGTCTACCCTCCTCGGTTTTCCTAGGAACTACGTACTCTGCCGCCAGTGTTGTCAGCTGGAAATTTTTGGAGCAATTTTCCACAAGGACCTTCTGGTATTGCACCATTTTGCTAGTCCTCTCCACCACAAGAATGAGAGATGAGAAGTTCTCATTGTAGCGGGGGTCTAGAAGGGTGAACAACCAGTAATCAGTGTTGGCCAAAATGCGTACAACGCGAGGGTTACGGAAAAGGCTGCATAGCATAAAGTCAGACATGTGTGCCAGAGTCACAACAGACAAGACTTCGCTGTCCTCATCAGGAGGATGACTCTCAATCTCCTCATCCTCTTCCTCCTCTTCGGCCTATCCACGCTGAACAGATGGAATAATCCTGCAATGGGTACTACCCTCTGTAGCGGAGGCAACTGTCTCCTGCTCCTCCTCCTCATCATCATCCAATTCGTGCTGAGAAGACGAACTGAGGGTGGTCTGACTATCACCCTGTGTACTGTCTTCCCCATTTCCACCTCTTCCAAATGCAAAGCGTCCACCTTCATTGTGAGCAGCGAGCGTTTCAGTTGACACAGAAGTGGGATGGTTACGATGATAATAGCGGCGTCGCCGCTCACCATCTGTGTTGATTCCTCAAAGTTGCGAGAAACCTCCCAGAGGTCAGACATCCATGCCCACTCGTCGCTTGTGAATAGTGGAAGCTGACTGGAAAGGTGACGACCATGTTGCAGCTGGTATTCCACTACTTCCCTCTGCTGCTCACAAAGCCTGGCCAACATGTGGAATGTGGAATTCCAGCATGTGCTCACGTCGCACAACAATCGGTGAGCTGGCAATTGCAAGCGCTGCTGAAGCATTGCCAGACTGGCGCAGCTGTAGATGACTTTCGGAAATAGGCACACACACGGCGCACCTTCACAAGTAGCTCAGGCAAATTGGGGTAGGTTTTGAGAAACCGCTGGACCACGTTGAACCTAGTTGAACACATGGGCTAGGCATGGTATGTGTGTGAGCTTATCGAGCTCCAAAGCCGCCACCAAGTTACGGCCATTATGAGACACAACCATGCCTGGTTGTATGTTGAGTGGTGAGAACCACAGTTCAGTCTGGTAGCTTATCCCCTGCCACAGCTCTGCAGCGGTGTGCTGTTTGTCACCTAAGCAAATTAGTTTTAGCATGGCCTGTTGCTGCTTCCCCATACTGCTTCCAGCTACTGACTGATGGCTGACTGGTGCTGCAGTGAGAATACAGAGATTAAAGTGGAGGAGGAGAAGGGGGGGTTGCAGACACTAATGTAAGTGGTGTCAGAAATCCTGATGGAAGTAAGTAGGGCCCGCAATACTTGGCATTGGTAGCACCTGTGCCATCCCAGGTTACGACTCGCTCCCGGCCTCTACAACGTTCACCTAGTGTGCTGTCAGGAAAATGTAGCGTTCCTGGCCAAAAGCACTTGTCCATGTGTTAGTCATTAAGTGGACCTTCCCAATAACTGCGTTGGTCAGGGCACGGGTAATGTTTAAGGGACACATGCTGGTGTAAGTTGGGGACGTCACACCAGGAAAAATAGTGGCGGCTGGGGGCTGAGTAACGAGGGACGGCCGCCGCCAACAGGTTGTGGAAAGCCTCAGTGTCCACAAGCCTAAATGGCAACATTTCCAGGGCCAGCAATTTGGAAAGGTGCGCATTTAGTGCTATGGCATGTGTGTGGGTGGCTGGGTATTTGCGCTTTCGTTCAAAGGCCTGGGGTATGGACATCTGTACGCTGCGCTGGGACACAGAAGTTGATGTGCTAGCAGGCGGGGGGCATCCGGGCCTGCGTCTTGGACAGAGGATTGGCCAGCACATAACACAGGGGAAGAGGAGGCAGTGGTGTGACCCGCAGACACTGATTGTGGACCCAGGCATTCGGCCCACCTAATAGGGTGCTTTGATGCCATGTGGCGGATCATGCTGGTGGTGGTGAGGTTGCTAGTGTTCACACCTCTGCTCATTTTGGTATGGCACAGGTTGCAAATGATAATTCTTTTATCATCCGCACTTTCCTCAAAAAAGCACCAGACTGCGGAACACCTACTCCTTGGCAAGAGAGATTGCCCCAAGGGGGTGCTCGAGGAACAGTTGCGGGTCTGTTTGGTGTGGCCCGCCTTCACCATTTTGCCGCCGCACTGCCTCTTCCAGCCTGTTGTGGTGCTGCGGATCCCTTCCCTCTGTACTGCTGTCCTCGCTCGGCTTACCACCTCCTCTTCCACTTTCTCACTCTGGTCATCCTTCTGACTTGTTGACCTAACAAGAACCTCACTTATTGACAACTGTTTCTCATCCTCATCATCAACCTCTTGAGACACTAATTGCCGTTGACTTATTGGCAACTGTTTCTCATCCTCATCATCCACCTTGTGAAACACTAATTGCCGTTTCTCACCGTCATCTTCTGACTGTGGATGCTCAAGAGTTTTGAAATCAGTGCACAAGATCTCCTCATGTCCCTCTTCAAGCGGGCTTGGCGAGAGGCCTAAATCAAGGAATGGCACTGAAAAAAGCTCCTCGGAATATCCGAGTGTGGGATCACTTGTTTGCCAAGACTCTCCATGGTAAGAGGAAGGAGGATCAGGGTGAGGATTCTGTTCAGCAGACTCTTGGCTACTGAGACTGGACTTTGTGGAAGACAGGGTGGTGCTTAACCAACTGGAAGCATTATCTGCTGCAATCTAACCGACCACCTGTTCACACTGGTGTGACTTCGAGAGTGGTGTCCTGCATCACCCTGCAAACTGGGACATGAAGCTAGGTATCGTGGATGAGTGTGTTTCTTGTCCTCTGCGTGCACCATCAGCAGCACGGCCACTTCCCCATCCCTTACTGCTCACCTTGGTATATATGGCATATATGCTTGCAAGTATGTCACATGTATGCAGCGTACTCAAGTTGTGTTTAGAAGTGTTTCTGGGTGATGTAGTGCAATAGACACTAACCTGGTACGGCTGACTCTCTGCAAGGGCAGGTGATGATAGAAAGTTTGTGACGCCAGTGCCAATTAAACGGTGGCACGCCGTTTGCTGATAGCAGGAATAAATGAGGAACCACGTGGTGTTAAAACAGAACTCCAACTTTAGTAGTTTTCATATAGGGACAATAGTGGAATCGCAGTTCCTTTGCATACAGTCGATTTGGCAATACGGTTGATGCATGCAATTCAGTTACAGCAAGGTTATTTCAGAGTGTTAAACACAGGACTTGCAGTACAGGCCGTTTGCACTCTATTCCTGTCTGATCCTGGAACATAGAAATTCTTCTCCAAGGTCCAATACCTTAACTCTGGCGTATATCCTTGGTTTTCTCTTTATAAAGTACCTCCTCTGTTATCTTGAGTACCTCTTGCTTTTCTGCGCTTTGCCTCTGTCTCTCTCTCAGCTTCCTCAGGTTCTAGAAGCTTCTGCACTGAACTCTAGATTAGACTGACTTTCCCTTCCTTGACTGAGCCTTATATAAACTAGGGCTCCCTAGCTCCCTCTAATGACCAGAAGCTGGAATGACACCCCTAGCAGGCCTGTACATGCAAGTTTCACAGTGACAGGGAAATACATAGCATTACATTACATGACATTTTATAAAGATGACAAATACCAACTTCCCCATAAATAAGGAGGGACGACAGCACACCAAGTGACCTTTGGTAGTGACGGGTATTACAGTCCCCGTACACTACATACCCCACTGCTTTAAGCTGAGTACGACCTCGTACTCCATCAGGGCTCGCCCAACTGGAATCTCTACCTGAAACAGAAAAAGACACATGCAGGCATACATATATGCAATTCATCTGCATTTACATTCAGATCAGGTCCAATTGATAAAGGTGCAGGGTAGTGACAAGGGGCGTCGTTCTCTTCTTCTCAGGATAGTGAATGGAACTGGGGCGCTGACCTGGCACAGCGTAACATTATAACCAGGATAGTCCATGACAATGAATAAGTACATAATAGAAGAGTAAAACAGATCAAACAGTATAATAACGGAACTACCCAGGGGTTTCCTGTGGGTGTATCACCGGCAAGGGCTCACGTGGGGGAGTCCATTCTTGCGCACAAATGTCCAACAAGGTATTACCAGTGGCAACTGTTTGGGAGGAGACACCACCAGAATAGTCAAAGTCTCCTAAACGGACTGGCGGGCGTCCCCTGGTCATCCGGGTAGACCTTCTCAATACAGGGGTCTCCTCTTCCCTTAGCAACGAGGTAGAAGAGAGAGGAGCAACAGGAGGGTCTCCATCAGTGAGACCTTGGTCAGGAAAAACTGGAACAACAATATCCACGAGAGGGGGAACTGGATCCGGGGCATCTTGAACCGGCTCTTCTGGAGGTGAAGAGACAGTAGGTGCCGGAGCAGGCACCAGCAAGTTCAACCATGGTGTCAGAAGCCAATGCATGGGATCAGCGTCATACCTTAGATGATTGACAGCCTGCATAGGATCCTCGGGCTGTATTGCTGACTCTGACACAGGGAATTCAGATCCAGAACTCTCGGCACGGGGTTCTGGTGTCAGGCAGAGCTTTAACCGGTTTCGGTGTACAATTTGGGATCCCTTGCCTTCCCGGGTGATCTCATAAGTATGAGTCCCAACATTTGGGATTGCAGTGACAACATAGGGACTTTGTTCCCATTTACTGTCCAGTTTACTTGTACGACGGTTATTCTTTAACCATACCACGGCCCCTATGGTCAGGGGTTCTGCCTGGGCTGCCTGATCATAGTCTCTCTGCTGTCGGTCTCTAGCAAAGTCCATACGTTCCTGAACAATGGCTTTGGCTGCATTCAATCGCCTTTGATGTTCAGCAACCCAGTCGGTGTTAGGTAACGGGTTAATACAATCAGGCACATGTATGTCCAATGAATGATCAGCAGGCAATGTCCCTTGGCGCCCAAACATCAAGTAAAAAGGGGTATACCCGGTGGAACAATGTATGGTATGATTGTATGTGAACATGAGCTGTGGCAACAGATTAGGCCAATCTCCTCTGTTTTCAGGAGGTACGGCCCTCAGCATCTCTATCAAGGTCTGATTCATTTTTTCACATAGTCCATTACCTTGAGGATGGTAGGCCGTTGTCCGGATCTTCTTACAGTTGTGTAAGCGGCACAGTTCATGGAATAGATGGGACTCAAAGGCAGGTCCTTGATCGGTGAGGATCTTTTCCGGACATCCGTAGGGCAGGAGGAAGTGCTTCCAGAACAGTTCGGCTGTAGTCTTGGCTGTCTGGTCTCTCACAGGCACCGCTACAACAAACTTAGTGAAATGATCAATAATAGTCATGGCATAAGCATACCCTGAGCGACTAGGCTCCAGTTTCACATGGTCGATGGCGACAAGTTCAAGAGGACGGGTACTTACAATGGGTCTCAGTGGTGCCCTCTGATCATGGTGCTCACTTCGTTTTAAGGCACAGGCTACACACTCCCGACACCACTTCTCAATGTCTTCTCTCATGCCCACCCAGTAAAACCGCTGGCGGATATTAGCCTCAGTCTTTTGGACCCCAAAGTGACCGGATTGATTGTGGTACATCTCCAACACCATACCTGCATCTCGTCGGGGTATGAGAATCTGGTGCACTCTCTCGTTAGACACTGGGTCTAGGCTCCTCCGTAGCAACAGGCCCTTTTGTATGAAGAGTTGATGGCGCTGTCTCCATAGTTTGATGAGCTCAGGATCTGCACTCTTACGCCGAATCCTCTCAGGGGCTCTGCCACTAGTAATGAAGTCCAACAACTCACCCAGCACTCTACTTTCAGACTGTAGTTTCACCCACCTTTCTTCTTTAGGTTCAGGCCTATTGGAGGATGAAGGAACTGCAGGTCTGTTATTGGTAGCTCGAGCCTGATCCTGTTGAGCAAATTTGTCATAGAAAGCCGGCATCTCTACATCTTCCCAATCATCTCGCACATCATCAGGAGCTGTCTCTGTGGGAAGCCTGGATAAAGCATCAGCATTATCATTAGTACGTCCAGCACGATATTTTACAGAGAAATCATAGTTGGCAAGGCGAGAGGCCCACCTCTGCTCCAAGGCCCCCAATTTAGCTGTATTTAGATGCGCCAGAGGGTTATTGTCGGTGAATGCAATGAACGGGGTGGCGGCTAGATAATCCTTGAATTTTTCTGTCACCGCCCACACTAATGCCTTGAACTCTAGTTTGAAGGAACTATAATTCTGGTCATTTTTCTCAGCTCCTTTCAGGGAGCGGCTTGCATACGCTATCACTCTCTCTTTTCCCTCTTGGACTTAGGCTAACACAGCTCCCAGGCCTCGCTTGCTAGCATCGGTATAAAGATGGAAAGGCTTGCTATAATCTGGGTAACCTAACACAGGAGGCTCGGTCAGTTTTTTTTTTAGCAATTGGAACGCTATCTCTCTTTCCTCATTCCACTCAATGGGCACAGGAGTTCTAGGACTCTTTTTGGGTTGCCCCCTCAAGAGTTCCTGGATAGGATCAGCTATTTGAGCAAAATGGGGGATAAAACGTCTATAGTAGCCGGCAAAACCAAGGAAACTCCTCACCTCTTTGACGGTAGTAGGAACCGGCCAATTACGGACAGCTGCTAACTTGTCAGGGTCAGGTTGCACACCCTCTCCACTTACCACATGCCCCAGGTATCTTACTGCAGGATTGAGCAGGTGACACTTGGATGGCTTTACCTTCAAGCCATATTTGATAAGGATTTCAAATACTTCTGCCAAATGTTTCAGATGGTCTTCATATGTTTTTGAGTACACAATGACATCATCCAGATACAGCAGCACTGTCTCGAAGTTTTTGTGACCCAAACACCGCTCCATTAGTCTCTGGAAAGTTCCTGGGGCATTACATAGCCCGAACGGCATACAATTAAACTCGAACAGGCCCATGGGAGTAGTGAAAGCAGTCTTTTCCCTATCTGCAGGGGCCATGGGTACCTGCCAGTAGCCACTGGTCAAGTCCAACGTGGATAAATAGGCAGAGGAGCCCAAAGCAGTTAATGACTCCTCAATGCGGGGCAGAGGGTATGCATCTTTGTGGGTTATTTGATTCATTTTCCTATAATCCACACAAAAACGGATACCACCGTCCTTCTTCTTTACTAGGACCAGGGGTGCAGCCCACGGACTACGGCTGTCTCGGATTACATTAGAGTCTTTCATCTCTTGGATCATTTCCTTTACAGTCTGATATGAAGTAGGCGGTAAAGGTCTGTACCTCTCCTTGATAGGAGGATGAGAGCCAGTAGGTATAGTGTGTTGTATGGCACTCACCTCTCCATAATCAGTGGCATGCTTACTGAAGGCCTGGTGGTGCTCCTTGACAAGCTGTATAATCCCTTCTTGTTGTTGTTGGGGGGTAGTCTCGTCAACGACATGGAGCTCTTCCCACCAGGGCACCTGTGGCTGGGTCACCGGCGAGCATCCGCTGACTGCGGCTGGCGGCTTTTCTGTCACTGGAAGACGAATGATGTCTTGGAAGGATACCTGAGAAAGCTGGGCAACACGGCAATGCTTACTAAGCGCCACAGGATGATCACTCAGGTTAATCAGACGGACAGGTACTTTACCTTGGGAGACGTTCACCAGTGACTTGGCAGCTCTCACATAAGGGTAATCCTCCATCTGGATTGGTTCCACCAGGGCTGGATAATCTCGGCCTTGGACTCCCAGGACAGCACGACACCATAAAAGAGTTTGAGAATTAGGAGGCAAAGTCACAGGCTTAATATCACTAATCCTGGCAGTACAAATTTCTCCTTTCCCGTTAGCAAATCTCTGCTGGGCACTTAACACAGTAATAGTCTTTTGAATCACCCTCCTGGAAGCAGAGGAAGCAGTTGGCAAAGTCTGATGTAATACGGCAAGTATTTCTGAATAACAGTTTTTGAAGACATTGGTGCCTAGAATGACAGGATGTCCCCCTCTGTCGCCGGCCTGTACTACTATCACCCCCTGTTGAGGCAAGGTTACTTCTCCCACCTGCAGGGTGGGTTCCCAGTATCCGTGAATCTTTACTGGTTTGCCATTGCTGGCGATAATCTCCACCCAGGATTCAGGCGGCTGGGTTAACTGGTTGGTGTCCCAGAACTTTTCAAATGCAGGCAGCTGAATAGTAGTGACTTGAGACCCAGTATCTAATAGGGCTTCAAAGGGGACCCCGTTGATCTCTATATTGATTTTAGGATGGGATCCTACATACCGTGGCATCCAATTTGGATCTTCTGGACCTAGTGTTCTACCTCCCGAGGGGTGGTCCTCAGCCTCAGGGGTTGCCCGTTTAACTGCCAGCACGTGGATTCTGTGTGTCCCAGCTTTTTGCAGTATGTACACACGGGCCGCTTACGATCTCTATTACGCCTCCCAGGATCCCTGGGGTGAGTCTCTTGGTAAGGAGGTGGAAACCGCCTAGGAGGTGACAGGAACTCTTCCTCTGACATTATGGGTTTTTCCCATTCCTCTATTTTTCTGCACACCCTCTCTAGGCTTTTAGTGAGGTGATTTACTTGCTCTGTCAGCATTGCGATAGTATCGGTAGCTGAAGCTTGAACAGCTTGACCGGCCTGAGCTTGGTTAGTGATAAGCGGTTTTGATCTGCAGGCTGATGACTCAGTTGGGGTGTTTAACTCCGTAGATACTGCTGACCCCAGAATTTTTATAGCCAGTTCTTTAAAGTCTAGAAAGGCACTGTTAGGGTGCTGGGCGGACAGCATCTTTAACTGGGTCCTTATTTGCTCACTAGACGCCCCGGTGATAAACTGTTCCCTTAGGGTCTGGTCCCGGTTATCAGCCTCTTTGGGATCTATCTGAATTACAGCCCCTAAAGCCTCCTGAAGTGATAGGGCATAATCACGGAGGGACTCACCGGACTTCTGTTTCTTGCCAAAGAAGTGCATCTTTATCTCTGAGGCAGTCCTAGTTTCAAAAGTGGCTCTGAGGCGGGTGAAGATCTGTTCTAGAGTACTCCGCTCAGTAGCAGGCCAGGATAACACTTCCCTGCGGGCAGCTCCCTCCAGTTGCGCCAGCAGGATTTCCATTTGCTGGTCGGCATTTATAGGGTACAGCCGGAATAGTGCCAGCAACTTTTCTTTAAAGTCCCTTAGGGTATGGGTCTCTCCCCTGTAGCGGGGGAACCATGGGGCCCCGAAATAGTAGGGCATGGTAAAGGGCATCATGCTGGGGGCTGTAGGATGATTAGGAGCCGCAAGCTCTCCCGGGGCCGGCTGCTCAGGCACTCCCGGCTCTGACATGGTAGTCTATTGAGAGGTGGCCGCTGGCGACTAAAGGGGCCGGGACACTCCCCTTCCCTCCGGTTACAGGTGCTTACCGGTATCGCCGGGCTTGCGCAGGCCAAGTCTCGCGAGATTCCGGACGTCCTGAGAACGCGGTGACGTAGGAGGAGCAGGGCCGCGGCGGTGCGATGATGACGAGGGGCGGGATTCTCTGTGTCTTTGCAGGGATCCGCCCACGAAGGTCCTCAGCAGCGCGGGAAACTTTCAGTCCAGGCGGCCGGTGGCCATCTTTAGCAAAATCCACTGTCTATTCACTGACAGCAAGCAGGATGATAGAAAGTCCATAAAACCACACTCCAATGCGGCGATTTTCTTCCTCTGGGTAGCGCAACACTGCACAGCGCTTTTTAGGGGTTTTTGGTACACTTTGGGTATGATTTTCAGTCCACAAAGTCCACTTGAATAAAACAGGCAAATTGTCACTTTGGTCACTGGGCAACTGTATAAGGCACAAAGTTCACGCTTCTTGCACTAGAAAGCGTGCGAATCCTGTTCGTGACGCCAAAAGAGAGGTGCAGCGTACTCAAGTTGTGTTTAGAAGTGTTTCTGGGTGATGTAGTGCAATAGACACTAACCTGGTACGGCTGACTCTCTGCAAGGGCAGGTGATGATAGAAAGTTTGTGACGCCAGTGCCAATTAAACGGTGGCACGCCGTTTGCTGATAGCAGGAATAAATGAGGAACCACGTGGTGTTAAAACTGAACTCCAACTTTAGTAGTTTTCATATAGGGACAATAGTGGAATCGCAGTTCCTTTGCATACAGTCGATTTGGCAATACGGTTGATGCAGGCAATTCAGTTACAGCAAGGTTATTTCAGAGTGTTAAACACAGGACTTGCAGTACAGGCCGTTTGCACTCTATTCCTGTCTGATCCTGGAACGTAGAAATTCTTCTCCAAGGTCCAATACCTTAACTCTGGCGTATATCCTTGGTTTTCTCTTTATAAAGTACCTCCTCTGTTATCTTGAGTACCTCTTGCTTTTCTGCGCTTTGCCTCTGTCTCTCTCTCAGCTTCCTCAGGTTCTAGAAGCTTCTGCACTGAACTCTAGATTAGACTGACTTTCCCTTCCTTGACTGAGCCTTATATAAACTAGGGCTCCCTAGCTCCCTCTAATGACCAGAAGCTGGAATGACACCCCTAGCAGGCCTGTACATGCAAGTTTCACAGTGACAGGGAAATACATAGCATTACATTACATGACATTTTATAAAGATGACAAATACCAACTTCCCCATAAATAAGGAGGGACGACAGCACACCAAGTGACCTTTGGTAGTGACGGGTATTACAGTCCCCGTACACTACATGTACACTAGTGAGTGAGAGAAAAACAAGTGGAGAATACAATATGCATATATATTCTTTTCATACTAGGTCACGCCTCTAACTCTGCCCAAAGCATAACTATACACACCCAGTCCCCTTAATGACCCCACATATTATTATTCCCCCTTTGTGCCAGTACATAGTAGTTATGTCCAGATATGTGCCTCCTCACAGTAGTAATGGTCAGATATGTGCCTCCTTCACAGGAAGTAAAAAAAATATTTTCACCTAGTTCCTCATGATCACATTTCAGCCGCTGATGCTCCACAGCAGGAGCAGGATTTAGTGTCACACATTGCTCTGCTGGTCTGTGCAGGAGGAGGAGCACAGCCAGCGGCGTAGCTAATGGCTCATGGGCCCTGGTGCAAGAGTTCAGCTTGGGCCCCCCTTCCATCAGTGCATTGTGTGTCTTCATATGTGGCACAAGGGTCTTTGGGCCCCCTCAGGCTCCTGGGCCCGGTAGCGACTGCTACCTCTGCACCCCCTATAGCTACACCCATGAGCACAGCAGATTCCTGGTCACACCACTCCTCCTCATACACAGACCAGCAGTGTGATGTGTGACACTACATTCTGCTACTGCTGTGGAGCCAGGTCCATATTTAGATTTGATGCCGCCCTAGGCACTTTAGTGCCATCTTTGTCCCCCCAATAAAGTCCATAGCTGATGGTAAAATGCTCCCTAGGCCTTCAGCTCTCCCTCAGGACTCCTATATACACTTGGACAATTAAAGGACTGACCTGTTACGTGTGCGTTTGGCAGCTTAAGGCATCTGTGTTGGTCCCATGTTCTTATGTGCCTGCATTGCTGAGAAAAAATATGTTTTATTATATACAAATGGGGGCATTACCATTACACCTAGAGGCTCCACTCTCTCTGTAACAGCCGCACCTTCTGCACTTTAACATGGCCCGGTGGGATGACATTTCACTGCTAGGCCCTGTCAAAGTAGAGACAGCAGAGCCTCTAGGTGTAATGGTAACGCCCCCGTTGCTCTTAGAGGATCATTTGCATATATTCAAATATTCATTTTTTTTCTCAATAATGCAGGCTTATATGAACATGGGCCCAACACAAACCGGCACTGATGGGTGGCTTTAGCGCTGCCCTAGCCATTTTACAGTCTAAGGCAGCGATAAAGCATGTCCATTAGTGCCAGTGACCTCACCGGGCTCACTGCCAGGCGGAAGCCTCCCCCAAATAGTAACCCCAGTGGTAATAAGGCTCCCTACAGTTCCCCCAGTAATAAGGCCTCCCTATAGGGCACCTCTTATAATCTATAAGGCATTTCTATAGAGCCCTCAGTAGTAGTAATGCCCTCCACCACTGCCCACAGTATTTAAAATGTTCCCTGCAGTGCCCCCTGTAATTATAATACCTCCTGCCGTACCCCCCAGAGTTATAATCATCTCTGTAGTGCCCTCATAAATTATGATGCCCGTCCTCTCCCTCCAGTCTTCTATACCATGCAGTCTCATGTAAATAACACCAGTCGTCTCCCACCAGTCTTCTATATGATACAGTCCCATGTAAATAACTTCACTCCTCTCCCTTCAGTCTTCTATACCATGCACTCCCATGTAAATAACACCAGTGGAGGGTGGCGCAAGATAAGCTCAAGACACTTGTCGCCAAGCCCTCCCTCGCCGAGATTGCCTGTAGAGTGGTTATTTTCTTGTTATCCCTCTGATAGATGACCCAGTGGACTCCATCATAAATACAAGGAACTTTTTATTCGAAAGAGAGCTCGACGCTTTTAGGGGTATTCATAAACCCTTTCCTCAGGAGCATAATATAATATACATACATTTACAAGAATTTATAGTGTGGAGAGAAACCTACCCTCGTGGTGGGGCGTTCACTTCAGGTCACGTAACCCAGGAACCGGAAGTGCGCTTCACTTGTAAAATATACATAGAAACCAGATTAAATCAAGGCAAGGTGCTAGGTTTAAATACATAAATAAATAAATAAATACTTATGGGCACATGTAGGGGCTGTTTATTAGTGTTGATCACGAATATTTGAATTGCAAATTTTTATCGCGAATATAGGTACTTCGAAAATTCGTGAATATTTAGAATATAGTGATACATATTCGTAATTTCGAATATTCCAGATTTTTTTATTGCGAATTTTCATAATGCGAATTTTGGTAATGCAAATTTTTAGCGCAAATTTTTCAATTGCCGAGTAAAAACATGATTCCTCCCTGCTTCTTGCTTGTGGGCCAATGACTCATGACTTTAAATGGGAAAAATTATGAATATTCTAAAAAACTAATCTATAGAACTATATCGAATATATTAGTTTTTTCTAATATTCGGAGTATTCTAAAACAAGAATATATAGCAATATAGCGTATATTCGAAAAAAACTAATATAGAGCAATTTAGCTAATATAGTGCTATAATCTTCTTTGTCTAATAATTTTTTTCTCATCTGAAGTTCAGATAGGAAAAAAATTTCAACTACTGAAAAAAAAGATTATAGCACTATATTAGCTAAGTTGCTCTATATTAGTTTTTTTTCGAATATTCGCTATATTGCTATATATTCTTGTTTTAGAATATTACGAATATTCGAAAAACAAATATATTTGTTTTTTTGAATATTTGTAATATTCTAAAACAAGAATATATAGCAATATAGCGAAAATTCGAAAAAAACCTAATATAGAGCAATTTAGCTAATATAGTGCTATAATCTTCTTTGTCTAATAGTTGTAATTTTTTTCTTATCTGAAGTTCAGATTGGAAAAAAATTACAACTATTAAAAAAAAAGATTATAGCACTATATTAGCTAAATTGCTCTACATTCGTTGCTCGGCAATTGAAAAATTTGCAATAAAAATTTGCATTACGAAAATTCGCATATTACGCAATCATTACCTTGTAGATTTTTTGAGTTAAAAAATCATAGAATATAACAAATATTCGAATTCGCGAATATTTGCCGAATATTCTACAAAATATTCGCGAAATATTGCGAATTCGAATATGACCCCTGCCGCTCATCACTACTGTTTATCCTAAAATCCTGCATTCATGGGGGCGTGTCTGCATAGCGGTGCGCTGACTTCCGGTCAGGTGCACCCAGAAGCCGAAAATGCGTTTCAGCCATGGAACGCAAATCGATCGAGCATTAGTGCTAATATGGGACGGGCAGAGGAACAATATACAACAAAAGTATGAATGAATAGTGAAATACACTGCTCAAAAAAATAAAGGGAACACTTAAGCAACACAATGTAACTCCAAGTCAATCACACTTCTGTGAAATCAAACTGTCCACTTAGGAAGCAACACTGAGTGACAATCAATTTCACATGCTATTGTGCAAATGGGATAGACAACAGGTGGAAATTATAGGCAATTAGCAAAACACCCCCAATAAAGGAGTGGTTCTGCAGGTGGTGACCACAGACCTCTTCTCAGTTCCTATGCTTCCTGGCTGATGTTTTGGTCACTTTTGAATGCTGGCGGTGCTTTCACTCTAGTGGTAGCATGAGACGAAGTCTACAACCCACACAAGTGGCTCAGGTAGTGCAGCTTATCCAGGATGGCACATCAATGCGAGCTGTGGCAAGAAGGTTTGCTGTGTCTGTCAGCGTAGGGTCCAGAGCATGGAGGCGCTACCAGGAGACAGGCCAGTACATCAGGAGACGTGGAGGAGGCCGTAGGAGGGCAACAACCCAGCAGCAGGACCGCTACCTCCGCCTTTGTGCAAGGAGGAACAGGAGGAGCACTGCCAGAGCCCTGCAAAATGACCTCCAGCAGGCCACAAATGTGCATGTGTCTGCTCAAACGGTCAGAAACAGACTCCATGAGGGTGATATGAGGGCCCGACGTCCACAGGTGGGGGTTGTGCTTACAGCCCAACACCGTGCAGGACGTTTGGCATTTGCCAGAGAACACCAAGATTGGCAAATTCGCCACTGGCGCCCTGTGCTCTTCACAGATGAAAGCAGGTTCACACTGAGCACATGTGACAGACGTGACAGAGTCTTGAGACGCCGTGGAGAACGTTCTGCTGCCTGCAACATCCTCCAGCATGACCGGTTTGGCATTGGGTCAGTAATGATGTGGGGTGGCATTGCTTTGGAGGGCCGCACAGCCCTCCATGTGCTCGCCAGAGGTAGCCTGACTGCCATTGGGTACCGAGATGAGATCCTCAGACCCCTTGTTCTCTGCTGGTAATTTATTTGCACATACACTTACAAAACCTGCGCTATGTACGTGTAAAATAAATTTTCTAATACAAAAAAGGAGCATAAGTAGATGTACAAGAAAAGAAATGAACAAAAAAGAAAAAGGTGGAAAGGGGAAAAAAAAAAAAAGAGGGGAGGCTGGAAGGGAAGGATTAGGAAGGGGGGTGCAAGAGTGGAAATGGAAGAAAGAAAGAGAAAAAGAAGAAGCACCGCACTGCTGGTGCGGTTGGTCCTGGGTTCCTCCTAATGCAAGACAATGCTAGACCTCATGTGGCTGAAGTGTGTCAGCAGTTCCTGCAAGACGAAGGCATTGATGCTATGGACTAGCCCGCCCGTTCCCCAGACCTGAATCCAAATGAGCACATCTGGGACATCATGTCTCGCTCTATCCACCAACGTCACATTGCACCACAGACTGTCCAGGAGTTGGCAGATGCTTTAGTCCAGGTCTGGGAGGAGATCCCTCAGGAGACCGTCCGCCACCTCATCAGGAGCATGCACAGGCGTTGTAGGGAGGTCATACAGGCACGTGGAGGCCACACACACTACTGAGCCTCATTTTGACTTGTTTTAAGGACATTACATCAAAGTTGGATCAGCCTGTAGTGTGTTTTTCCACTTTAATTTTGAGTGTGACTCCAAATCCAGACCTCCATGGGTTGAAAAATTAGATTTCCATTTTTTAATTTTTGTGTGATTTTGTTGTCAGCACATTCAACTATGTAAAGAACAAAGTATTTCAGAAGAATATTTAATTAATTCAGATCTAGGATGTGTTATTTTTGTGTTCCCTTTATTTTTTTGAGCAGTGTAAATATATACAGTATATATATATACATGCTGTGAAAGAGATACTGTTATTTTAGAACAATTGTTATAGTAAATACTCCAAGAGAAAAGAGTAGTGTGCCAGAACTTCCTCGTTCCACCTGCAAGTCAGGCCGGTTTGAACAATTTGTTTATTCGTGTGTGAGCAGCCCACCATTACAATTCTCGTTTCTTAATTTTTTTGCCTCACTCACCATCCCTTGGCGCCCTATATTGCTTCTTCTTTTTCTCTTTCTTTCTTCCATTTCCACTCTTGCACCCCCCTTCCTAATCCTTCCCTTCCAGCCTCCCCTCTTTTTTTTTTTTCCCCTTTCCACCTTTTTCTTTTTTGTTCATTTCTTTTCTTGTACATCTACTTATGCTCCTTTTTTGTATTAGAAAATTTATTTTACACGTACATAGCGCAGGTTTTGTAAGTGTATGTGCAAATAAATTACACTGAATGTCACAGATATTTAGGATGCGCAAACGTTATACAGGAGATGTAGCGCAGGTAATATCGCTGTCACCAGCGGCTAAGAAAAAATGACACTGAATGTCACAGATATTTAGGATGCGCAAACATTATACAGGAGATGTAGCGCAGGCAATGTGGCTGTCAGCAGCGGCCAAACAATTGCAAGCAATTTAGCGCAGGTTGCGCTAATAATATATATTGCAGCCAGATAAAACAATAGTCCTTAAAAGGACTTTTGGGTCTCTAACACCTTTCAAGACTAAACCTTGCCTAAAAAAAAAAAATCCTGTCCCTACACTTTCTGTCCCTTCTGCTGCAGCTCGGCCTGACTAAGACTGAGCCGTACCACGTGTCATCGGGTGCTATATAGCGTTACGGCCAGCCAATCACTGTAATGTCAGTAACCAACATGGCTATGGTATTAAAGTGAGTGCCAGTACTTGGCTGCGTAACAAACGTGCGGGGAGGAGACTCGAGCATCGCGCTTGTGCACACATGGGATGCTCGCCCAACACTACTCACCACGTAAAAAAATGGTTCTGAAGTATAGAATAACAACCTAATTGAGAACAGAAACCAGGTTCTCCGTACTATGTTTTTATATAAAGTTTGACAAGAAAAGAATGTGCTAGGATATTGCATTGCTGAATTTTGGAGCTCCGCAAGAATGCAGCATCACAGCCAAAGCACATCACATCAGGATGACTGAAAAGGCATTAATGTTTAAAAATAAAATAAAAAATAATACAAAACGGATTTTATTTATGCTGTTAAAAAAATAATTTGGCATTAGGTATCATGCAGTTGATCACATTATGGCTTTTTCACAACTTCGAGTTGTATGGGGCTGTAATACGGCACCCACAGAAAGGTGTAAGATCCATTTCATCCATCAGATGCTGTATAATGGATGTACTATATGAACAATATATAGAAGCATTGAAATGGCTCTATTATCTTCTGCTGTATGGGGCGGAGCGATGCTAAGGCCATAGCTCATCCTCATACAGAATCGCTGTTTGTGGGCAGCAGAGGCTGTTTAGACAACATAATCAGCTGCCTACCAACGATAATTTAAGTGACTGCACCAACGATTTATTACCCGTTGAGTGAGTGCTTCACTCATTCATCAGATAATCAGCAACACCTTTACACAGGCCGCGTGTGTGAACCCACTGTGCCACGTGTCCTACCTCCTCTAAGGGCATTGTCTAAGTGAACCCCTTGATCTTCACAGTACTGCTTATGGTGGCGATAGACTTCCCGAGGGGAATACCAGGTCGCTACCTCTTGAGGAGGATAGGCACACAAGGCAGCTGATCCAGGGGGACCAGGAGGTACCTGAGAAAGGTACCAGAGGTACAGACGTTGTCAGCAGGCTGAGTCATAACCAGGAGAAACAGTGCAGGACCAAAGGATGAGGCAGAGGCGAAGTCAGACAGGCAATAGGTCAGGGCAGGAGGCACAGGTAATGGTCAGGCAATCCGGGTTGGCAACAGGAGAATCAAGGCAAGCAGACAGGGATAAAACAGGTACCAGAGTACAGGAATACAAGTACGAGTCAGGAAAACAGGAACACAAGCGGATATCAGGAACCTTAGCAGGACACAGGGACCTTCACACTGAGGCATCTGGGTATGGGGCTGAGCCACTTATATATGTGCAGGAGGGCTAGGACTGGTCAGCCAGGTCACATGACCTAACCCTTAATGCACAGGAAGTGACGCACGCACTAAGGAAGTGCTGCAGGAAACAAGCAGCAAGCATGCTGTGGCCAGGGCTGAGAGGAAACTGTGGAGCGGATCAAGGAACAACAGCACCCACACACACAGAGCCCAGGACTGCAACGATGAATGGGAAGCACTGGCAGCAGATCACCGCTGAACACGGCGCCCAGGACCGCGGCGGTAAGCAGGGGAACAGCAGCGCACATGGTTCATACATAAAGGGGCCTTTACTGTTACATATATTATTGGTACCACTCCTCAAAATTGTAGCTTTTAAAAGCTTTTATCTTTTCTCAGGTTTTGTTGTCTGCATAAGATGGATTCAATAAAAACTATTCTTGTCATCCAAAGTGTGCATTATTGAGTCATTTGATGATTCATTCATCTTCTTTTTGTCTACGTTTGTCTTTACATATGTGTAGCAACCGAGTGGTTTATGATAAACTCCTGGCTTTGACTCGAAAAGTGCATCACAAAACCTGAATGTAGAAACCCACCCTTAAAGGGGTTGTCTCACTATGGCAAATGACCAGGTGCGGACTGGGAACTTAAAGTGGCCCTGGAAAAAATACTAAAAGTGGCCCTGCTTTGTAGTCTGGTCCAAATTGATGGAAGGCGGGGCCAGCAATACCATATTGTGGCACATTATACCACCCCAACAGAGCCAAATACCACAGTCCATCACAAAATACTGCCAGCAGCACAAAATACAGCCCTAAAAACTTCCACTGGCCGGAAGCGCCCCCCTGGGCATAGGCCCACCAGGAAATTTCCCTGTAAGGTCTATGGCCAATCCTCCCCTGCTAATGACATTTATCATGTAGACAAAGTTAATACAAAGAACTTACTAATGTATTGTGATTCTCCATATGGCCTCCTTTGTTGGCTTGATTCATTTTTCAATTGCATTATACACTACTCATTTCCAGCGGCTAGGTCCACCTCGGCAGTGCAGATACAAGCTGGCCGGGGTTAGAGCTGCTGCGCATGCTTGCCTTTGCGCGCTACCATGTTCTCGTCCACCAGAGAGGTCAGTGATTTTTACTATAGTGTGCAGGCAGTGACCGTAACCTCTGAAAACGAACAGTGTGTAATGTGATTTAAAAATGAATCAAGCCAGCAAAGGAGGCAATATGGATAATCACTAATTTGTCTAGATGATATATAACATTTGCATACCTCTTTATGGCCCCCATATACATTAGAGTATTGTCAGTCGAACCAGAAGACAACGCTTGGTTCCACCAAAACTGTAGTTTGTATGGGAAGCTCCAGACTCTCCTTGACAGATGATGTGTGAGAAAAGACAGATTTGGCAAAATAAATATTTGCCTGATCATTTTTTTTCTCCCAGTAGATAAGTTACCACCAGAAGTGTCTGCCAGCCGCTTTCTCTTTCTCTCTGGGATATTTGGAAGGGTACAGCAAGTGGCACTTTGAACCCCATTTAGGGGGGAGAAGAGGGGTATGACTCCTGTGAGGGGGCACTATAAATGCATAATAAGGATGAGCTGGGCTGAATTCAAGCAGATATACTTACAGTGATCTAGGACTTAGCTGCAGCCTTACTAAAACCTCCCAAAAACCTAAAACTATTGTAGGGTTGGTCAGTTTTTCCAGATACGTTTCTGAACAGGCTTTATGAGTATAAAATATAACACAACCCCTTTTATATACTGTAAGAGTCACAAACAGTTAATTTTCCTAGGGGAAGTCGTGGAAAGTGAGTCATTTCCACATCAATGGCTGCTGCCTAGAGAATGTAGATTTAGATGTTGGCCATGAATGGTCAAGAGGAGGACATACTTTTATACATCCATAAGCCCTAAAAGGTCATGCCCACCTTGGGTATCCTGATAAGACAATCCCTTGAATGAAATACTTGATCATGTTTCATTGTAGCCTGTAAGAAATAAAAGAGTTGTGCAAGCTGCATAACTTCTGGATACTTTTTACACGTGCATGCTCATACAATTACAGCCAGAGCCAAAAAATATAATCTATTAGATGCCTGTGATAGACCATATGACCAAGCTTGAAGAGGCATTGCTCATGATTAGGTAACACTAGAGCAATGTCTCAGGAAAATAAATTTTAGATTTCCATCTGTCGTCTGCCAAAGGCTATAGTCATCTCTCCAGAAGGAATCAACTTAGTCACACTAACAAAATACTGTACGGTATTAACAAAGACGGATAAACACAAAGAGGCTCATTCAGATGCAGTTCTAACCGCAGAAATTGGAAACAGAAAAAAAAATCATGTAAAATTTGAGAGAAAAAAGCTGTTATTGAATACAGTAGAAGGTAAGACAAATTACTGTGTAGAAATGTTCATAATGAGCAGTGTGCAGTATGTTAAAGATATATAAGAATTACGGTAACTATTTTTAGATCTATTTTATAGTTTTACCCTTTGCAGTTGTAAATACTGAGCGACAGGGGCATAGCTAAATGCTCATGGGCCCTGGTGCAGAAGTTCAGCCTGGGCCCCCCACCTCCAACGTCCCACAGTGCTTTATGGCAAGGGGCAGGGGTGCACCTAGCCTTTCTGTTGCCTGAGGCAAAAATTGAAACATACCCCCCCATGCCAAATTCTCAACCTAACCCATTCCCTCCAGTCCTACTGTTAAAGGGGTTGTCCTCTTTTTACTACTGATGACCAATCCAAAGTGCCGGGAGATCAGCTGTTTGAAGAGAGGGCAGTGCTGCCCTCCCCCCCAAATCCCCAATACTTTACTGTAGAAACAGTCACCCTGAAAATACTGGTACCACACAGATAGTGTGCCAGTACAAAAAAAATACCTTTCAGATCAGACCCCCATATCGAACTTCAGATGAGACCCCCCTATCTCAGATCAGACCCCCTTTAGACCTCTGTCAGACCCCATATCAGACCCCCATTAGACCTCAATGTCAGACTCGCCCCAATATCAGACCTCAGATAAGACCCCCATTAGACCTCCAGACCCCCATATAAGACCCTCATTAGACCTCCAGACCCCCATTAGACCTCAGACCAGACCTCCAGACCCCAATTGAACCTCCAAACTCCCATATATGACCCCTATTAGACCTCTAGACCCCCAATCAGACCCCCATTATACTTCCAGACACCCATTCAGACCCCCCATTAGACCTCCAGACCCCCAATCGGACCCCCATTAGACCTCCAGACCCCCAATGAGACCCCCATTAGACCTCCAGACCACCATTAGACTTCTCTAGACCCCCAGTCAGACCCTTCATACCCCCAATCAGACCCTTCAGACTCCTAATCAAACCCCCAATCAGACCCTTTAGACTCCCAATAAGACCCTTTAAGCTCCTAATCAGACCCTTCAGACCCCTACTCAGACCCTTCAGACCCCTAATCAGACTCTTCAGACCCCCAATCAGATCCTTCAGACCCCCAATCAGACCCTTCAGACCCCTAATCAGACCCCAAATCAGACTCTTCAGACCCCCAATCAGACTCTTCAGACCCCCATATCAGACCTCAGATCAGACAATAAAATAATCAAACTTACCTCTCCTGCTGTGCCGCTCCTCTCCCGGTCAGGCTGTTTCCTGGGCTCTCATCTATTCTCAGGTCCCATGCTGCAGTCACCTGACCTCCTGCAGCATCAGGTCAGAGTGCGCTATGTACGTTCTGATGCTGCAGGCAGCCAGGACACAGCAGCACCGGCACAGGGAAGAGCGAGCAGGAGGAGGGGTAAGCAGGGGCATAGCTAAAGGCTCATGGGCCCTGGTGCAGGAGTTCAGCTTGGGCCCCCCACCACCACCTTCCCTCAGTGCTTTATGGCAAGGGGCAGGGGTGCACCTAGCCTTTCTGGTGCCTGAGGCAAAAATTGAAACATTCCCCCCCATGCCAAATTCTCAACCTAACCCATTCACTCTAGTCCTACTGTTAAAGGGGTTGTCCTCTTTTTACTACTGACGACCTATCCTAAAGATAGGTCATTAATATCAGATCGGCAGGGATGCCGGGAGATCAGCTATTTGAAGAGAGGGCAGTGCTGATATGAGAGCTGCTTTCTCTGCTCTGTTCACCTGCTTACTGCAGCAATTGCAGTGGTGAGCAGGTAAACAGAGCAGAGAAGGCAGCGCTCATACAAAAAATAAAGTGGACAACCCCTTTAAAGAGATACTTGGAAAACCTCCTGCAGCGTCAGGTCAGAGTGCGGTATGTACATCCTGACGCTGCAGGCAGCCAGGACACGGCAGCACCAGCCACGGGAAGAGCAGGAGGAGGGGTAAGTACTGTACAGTGCTCACAGCTCTTCTCTTCCCCTTCTCCTGCAGACTAGTGAGAGCTTTCGTTATGGAAGCACTCACTAGTATTCCCTTTATAAGATGCAGTACATCTTATAAAGGGAATTATATAGCACCACTGGGCCCCCCTGGCTTAGGGGCCTGGTCGCTGCAACCCCTATAGTTACGCCAGTGCTGAGAGAGGAATGTATGGAACTTTTTATTTTATTTTTCATGTGCCTATCTATATTTAAAAAAAAAATAAGGCAAAATTAATGCAGTTTTTGCACTGGCCACTAGGCCTAAACTGTGTGAAGACTTCATGTTCTTTGAGAGCAGCCACATGGGCCATAGACAAAATAGATTGGAGCTGACCTCATTTACATCTATGAGAGGTTTTTCTAGGTATGCTCTGTGACCTTTACATAACATAAGCTGTAATATTATCTATCCTGAATGGTGGATACTGTATTAGCTATACACAGGTCATATCTTTCATAGTAATTATGCCTTTGATGATATAATGCGATGGCTATTGAAAGTTAACTGTACAGAACAGGAAGTCTCAACATACTATTAGGCCTGACAAAAGTCAACAAAAATTCTAAAAAAAATTGTTTGACATAAAAATGTGATCTAAATGCAGCAAGCCCCTGAGGAGCCAGGGTGGAGGATGGGAGTGATAGTGGCTCTGGCTAGCATAATCTCAGTGGCCTCCTTCAGGCAGTTGCTCTCTTGCCCCAGTGCAGCGAAAAGTAGGTTGCACTTTTTCTTTCCTTGGGGTACACCATCATTCTGGGGCTCCTGCCTGATGGTAGCTGGGTGCACGTGATATTAGGTGCTTGCCTGGTGGCAAGGCTGGGTGTGTGGAGTACAACAGGAGTTGTGGTACATCAAACAATATGCTGGGTACACATTACATAAAAATGCAACACATTAGATAAACAATTTGCAGATACCCCTGCTCTGGGGTACTTAATAAACAATGGGTCATTTTTTCATGTCCTTTAACCCCTTAAGGACCCACGCTGTACATGTATGACGGGCTGATCGGGCGGGTGCAAGACCTGGACCTAGCAGCCGGGCCCATGCTGCATATGCCAGCATCAGTGAAAACACAGATGCCGGCGTATTAACCCCTTGTATGCAGCGGTCAAAACTTACCGCGCCATGCAGAGGGTTTGCAGAGGGTACGGCTGCCCGCGCTGCAGTGACGGGGACCCAATGGCAGAGAAGGCAGCCCGATTCACGGTCATAGGCATCGGGACTTGCCTTCTACAGAAGCCTGTGAGATCCAGCCCCTTTCCAAAATAAAACACATACATTTTTTTTTTAAATAGAAAGAAAAAATAAAAACAGACATATTGGCTATTGCCGCGTCTATAAAAATATCACATGATCCGCCCCCTCACCTGAACACCGTAGAAAAAATGAAATAAAAACTGTGCTAAAACAACCATTTTTTTTGTCACCTTACATCACAAAAAGTGCAACACAAAGCGACCAAAAAGTCATACACACCCCAAAATAGTAATAATCAAACAGTCATCTCATCCCGCAAAAAATGAGACCCTACCTAAGACAATCACCCAAAAAATAAAAAAAACTATGGCTCTCAGAACATGGAGACTAAAAAATCATATTTTTTTCAAAAATGCTTCATTCTGTAAAACTGAAAAAAACAACCAAAAAAGTATTCATATTTGGTATTGTTGCTTCCGTAACACCCTGCTCTATAAAAATAGCACTCGATCTAACCTGTCATATGAACATTAAAATAAAAATCGTGCCAAAATAGTTTTTTTGTTACCTTGCCTCACAAAAAGTGTAATAGAGAGCAACCAAAAATCATATGTACCCTAAAATAGTACCAACAAAACTGCCACCTTTTCCCGTAGTTTCCAAAATGGTGTCACTTTTTTTGAGTTTCTACTCTAGGGGTGCATCAGGGGGTCTTCAAATGTGACATGGCAACTTAAAATTACCCCAGTGAAATCTGCCCTCCAAAAACCTTATGGCGCTCCTTTCCTTCTGCTCCATGCCATGTGTCCATACAGCAGTTTACGATCAGTTTACTATGGGGTGTTCCTGTAAACTACAGAATCAGGGTGTAAGACACTCTCCTGTTCCGTGATCCACTGGGGCCCCCAGGGGGACCCCTTTGGAGTAGCGGGACAGGTCACGCATGTGCCTGGGGAGTCTTCGGTTCTGACTCCTTTGTGGGCAAACGCGGTAGTGCGTCCGCATGGTCGCCAGAGGGGAAGACTGCTGGGGTCTCAGAGGCAGATTGACCGGACTGGTGGTGGCACGCAGCGGCCGGTCCGGTCTCCGGTATCACCTGCAGGTTCTGTTCCGGCGTCCGTGCCAACGCGATTGTGTATTCATGCTGGGACGCTCGAGCGTCCGTGTGCACGCTCGAGAGTAGGTTCTCAAAAGGATACGCGGCCAAACGTACGCGCATTTTATTCGCTACGCCGGCCGCTGATGGGGAAAATACCTGTATGTAAATTCTAGTAGATTAGAGGGCAGGCATGGGTTAAGTGACTAAGGACCAGCCTAGGCCGCACAAGTGTCAGGGATTAGGATCATTATATGACCTATGAGAAATAGACACATGGTACTTTGTGATTGGCTAGCAGGTACTTAAAGGGAACCGGTCACCGGGATTTGGGGTATAGAGCTGAGGACATGGGTTGCTAGATGGCCGCTAGCACATCCGCAATACCCAGTCCCCATAGCTCTGTGTGCTTTTAATGTGTTAAAAAAACGATTTGATACATATGCAAATTAACCTGAGATGAGTCCTGTCCCTGACTCATCTCACATACAGGACTCATCTCAGGGACAGGACTCATCTCAGGTTAATTTGCATATGTATTAAATAATTTTTTTTACACAATAAAAGCACACAGAGCTATGGGGACTGGGTATTGCGGATGTGCTAGCGGCCATCTAGCAACCCATGTCCTCAGCTCTATACACAAAATCACAATGACAGGTTCCCTTTAAAAGGTGATCTCCCTGGCTGGTCAGTGCCCACTGTTGTTTTGACAACCCGAGTGTATGGTGCAGTTCATATTCTCCCAGACTTACCTGTGCATGACCTCTGCCTTCCTCAATTTATCTCTAGAGACTGCCTCTGGATACCTCATCTTTGCCGAACAGTTTGTCTCATGTATGACCTTGGATCAGACCCTGGAAATCCTGACGTCTCATCCCTAGGTACCATGTTAAACGGACCAATACTGCACATAAGAACCTGGTCACTGGCTGTCCCTTTGGTGTTTCCCTGCACAGGTTATTATTCGGGTTGGTTACCTGTATATGCTTACTGGTTTGGACTGTACTGCAATTTACGGTATTTAATAAATCCACTATTGTTTAACCTCTGTCTGGTTGCTTGGGGTTCTGCACCATTACACAGGGTAATAAATATTGAGTTTTGTTTGGCTTTTAACCCTTGCTTTGTTACTGGAAAAAAATAGATTAAAACGGAAAATATTCTGAAATTTCATCTACATTTTCCTTTAATTCTTGTGGAACACCTAAAGGGTTAACAAAGTTAGTAAAATCAGTTTTGAATACCTTGAGGGGTGTAGTTTATAAAATCGGGCCGTTTATGGGTGGTTTCTATTATGCAAGCCCCACAAAGTGACTTCAGACCTGAACTGGTTCTTAAAAAGTTGGTTTTAGAAATTTTCTGAAAAATTTCTAAATTTGCTTCTAAACTTCTAAGCCTTCTAACGTCCCCAAAAAATAAAATGGCATTTACAAAATGATCCAAACATAAAGTAGACATATAGGAAATGTAAAGTAATAACTATTATATGGAGGTATCAATATCTGTTTTAGGCCTCATGCACACGACCGTTTTTCGGGGTCCGCATCCAAGCCGCAGTTTTTGCAGCTCGGGTGCGGACCCATTCACTTCAATGGGGCCGCAAAAGTTGCGGACAGCACTCTGTGTGATGTCCGAATCCGTTGCTCCGTCCCGAGGCCCCGCAGAAAAAATATAGCGTGTCCTATTCTTGTCTGTTTTGATGACAAGAATAAGCATGTCTACAATGGGCCGCCCGTTCCGCAAGTTGCGGAAGGCACACGGGCGGCTTCCATTTTTTGCGGATCCGCGGTTTGTGGACCGCAAAAACTGGAATGGTCGTCTGCATGACTCCTTAAATGCAGAGACATTGAAATTTGGAAAGTTGCACATTTTTCCAATTTCTTTTGTAAATTTGGTATTTTTAAAAAAAATAAAAATGAAAGATATCGACTGAAATGTACCACTATCATGACTAAACATTTTGACATCATTTTTTTGGGAGCAATTCAGAGCATGTTGTTATCATGGAAAATATATGCCAATGGATGCGTGAGAAGAATGCCTTAGATCAATCTAGAACAGACACACAGGGGACTTATCCGAATTTCTCCATAAGAAAAATAGTAGCAGTAGTTATGTACTGTAGTATGCCAAGTCCAGGGTTTGAGATTTAAAGCAATTAAGCTAATTTTTCGCCTAGATAATCACTTCAAAGACAATTTCCAAAGAAAAAACTTTAGTGGACACTGTTCAGTCTTTGTGTCACGTAGTGATGTGGGAACACCACACCGACAATAGGAGGGAAGGCAAAAGGAACTAGGCCTCAAAGCTAGGGAAAGGGAAAAGGACATACCCTATGGAAACCCCAATCCTAGTCCTGACTCCTATCCTTATGAACAGACCTTGAGGTTAGGAATGTTCATACACTGGAACCTAAGACCCTGGAAACCCTGAAATTTCCCTGAAGTAGTGTCTGGGATTGAGACGGCCTGTTCCGTCCCTTATGAAAGAACCAACGTCTCCCTGAGGCCTAGTAACAAAAGACAGAGGGGAAACAACAAAATTTAAAAGGGAAGTAACACTTCCATAACACAGTAGTAGTAGTAGCAGTAGTAGTAACACAGTAGTTGTAGTAACACTGTAAATAGACGAGCAGGAACTCAGAAGAGGATTACACACCAGCACTTCCAATACCAAACTGAAGCTATCAACTGCATAACATGATGAGTAAAGCCAGATTAAATAGAGGAGTTGGAATGACCACTAAGCTACACCTGAGACAAGAGGTGTGTCCATTACCAGCAACAACACTTAAAACAAGTGAAATCAAAGAGGTTGTCAGATCACATCACGTGCAGCCAGTCTCTTAGATCTTCTGACACCTGTCACGTAAGAGACCGTGACACTTTGCTTTTCAGAAGCTACTTGACTTTCCATGAACTACCAGGCTTTTATGGGCTATTGCGATTAGTGATAATTGTGCAAGATGAAGAGCAGATTACTGAGCAGCATGGAGATGCCATAGGAGCAGATCATACATAAATTTTATATTTTTAAAGGTATCTACAGTCAGGTCCATAAATATTTAAAAGGAAAAAAGAAAGAAGAGGAGGCAGCGCCTCGTGTGTAGAACCTTACAGCACTGTGTATAAGCACAGAAGCTACTGATTATGCTTACCAGAAGTGGTTGTAAAAGGTCACAACGCCTCCGAATCGCTTATCTGGATGATTACCCGCCCAGTTTACGGGAGAAGAGAAGACTGCGTCTGCTGCCCCTGGTCTGTATCCCTTGCCGTGGTTGTGGTTGTCAGGATAAAATGTATGCAGAGAAGTGAAGAAAAATCAGACCATTCTCGGTGGCGCTGGTGCAGTAAGGACTCGATGCTCAGAAGGTACCAATAAAGGTAATCTTTTTATTAAAGTTGGTCTATGCTTTTCGGGGACAGAACATCCCCCTTCCTCAGGACAATAAAACTTATTACATAAGTTTTATTGTCCTGAGGAAGGGGGATGTTCTGCCCCCGAAACGCGTAGACCAACTTTAATAAAAAGATTACCTTTATTGGTACCTTCTGAGCATCGAGTCCTTAATGCACCAGCGCCACCGAGAATGGTCTGATTTTTCTTCACTTCTCTGCAGGTCCATAAATATTGGGACATCAATACAATTCTAACATTTTTGGCTCTATACACCACCACAATGGATTTGAAATAAAAAGAACAAGATGTGCTTTAACTACAGACTGTCAGCTTTATTTGAGGGTATTTGCACCCAAATCGGGTGAACGGTGCAGGAATTACAACAGTTTGCATATGTGCCTCCCACTTGTTAAGGGACCAAAAGTAATGGGACAGAATTATAATCCTAAATCAAACTTTCACTTTTTAATACTTGGTTGCAAATCCTTTGCAGTCAATTACAGCCTGAAGTCTGGAACGCATAGACATCACTAGATGCTGGGTTTCATCCCTGGTGATGCTCTGCCATGCTTTCTACTGCAACTGTCTTCAGTTCCTGCTTGTTCTTGGGGCATTTTCCCTTCAGTTTTGTCTTCAGCAAGTGAAATGCATGCTCAATCGGATTCAGGTCAGGTGATTGACTTGGCCATTGCATAACAGTCCACTTCTTTCCCTTAAAAAACTCTTTGGTTGCTTTTGCAGTATGCTTTAGGTCATTGTCCATCTGTACTATGAAGAGCGGTCCAATGAGTTCTGAAGCATTTGGCTGAATAGGAGCAGATAATATTGCCCGAAACACTTCAGAATTCATCCTGCTGCTTTTGTCAGCAGTAACATCATCAATAAATACAAGACAACCAGTTCCATTGGCAGCCATGCATACCCACGCCATGACATTACCACCACCATGCTTAACTGATGAAGTGGTATGCTTAGGATCATGAGCAGTTCCTTTCCTTCTCCATACTCTTCTCTTCCCATCACTCTGTTACAAGTTGATCTTGGTTTCATCTGTCCATAGGATGTTGTTCTAGAACTGTGAAGGCTTTTTTAGATGTCATTTGGCAAACTCTAATGTGGCCTTCCTGTTTTTGAGGCTCACCAATGGTTTACATCTTGTGGTGAACCCTCTGTAATCACTCTGGTGAAGTCTTCTCTTGATTGTTGACTTTGACACACATACACCTACCTCCTGGAGAGTGTTCTTGATCTGGCCAACTGTTGTGAAGGGTGTTTTCTTCACCAGGGAAAGAATTCTTCGGTCATCCACCACAGTTGTTTTCCATGGTCTTCCGGGTCTTTTGGTGTTGCTGAGCTCACCGGCGCGTTCCTTCTTTTTAAGAATGTTCCTAACAGTTGTTTTGGCCACGCCTAATGTTTTTGCTATCTCTCTGATGGTTTTTTTTTTTTTTTTTTTCAGCCTAATGATGGCTTGCTTCACTGATAGTGACAGCTCTTTAGAGCTCAATTTGAGAGTTGACAGCAACAGATTCCAAATGCAAATAGCACACTTGAAATTAACTCTGGACCTTTTATCTGCTCATTGTAATTGGGATAATGAGGGAATAACACACACCTGGCCATGGAACAGCTGAGAAGCCAATTGTCCCATTACTTTTGGTCACTTATCAAGTGGGAGGCACATATGCAAACTGTTGTAATTCCTACACCGTTCACCTGATTTAGATGTAAATACCCTCAAATTGAAGCTGACAGTCTGCAGTTAAAGCACATCTTGTTCGTTTCATTTCAAATCCATAGTGGTGGTGTATAGAGCCAAAAATGTTAGAATTGTGTCGATGTCTCAATATTTATGGACCTGACTGTATGCATTTTCAAATTCCCCAATATAAGTGGCCATAATATCCTGCAAGTACTTCACCGTGCATTTCCTTAAAATGTGTACATTATCACTCTACTTCCTTTGAATTGGAATTGGTTGTTAAAAAATCTTGTAAATTCGTATCCCGCCACATGTGTGTATTTATTACATGTGATTTAATGGTTGTCTAAGACATTTACAAGCAAAAAGTACATTCCTGACTTCTTCAGCTGCTCATTGAAAGGAACAAGGGTCTGGTCATTTTGCTGTTCTCTTGAGGTTTTTACAGATTTACCCTCTTTATGATAGTGTCAATCTTGGAATGTTTGTAAAACAAGGTATGTAGGTACTATATGTATGCATATGTATGTGTAATGACCTAGAGTGCCATTACCACTCTGCAACCCGCTACTGTCTTCTATGGGCTAACACAGTGTCATCTTAAGCATTTATTTCAGTCCACTACAATGTGCATTTCTATTTCTATGCAACTGTTATTGTTCCTGTAATGTACCTGGTTCACTAGAAGGTGGCAGCAAACATGGCAGAGCTACATTTGCAGAGGATGGAACCTTCTTTCCATTCTCCTCTCTCTTAGAGGTCAGTGGAGAGTACCCCCTGCTTGGGGAAGGAAGCAGGTCCACGTCCCTGTTGGACGGGTACTGCCTAAGCCAGCTAGAGCACCTTCATCTCTGCTGGACACAGAGGCCAAAGTCCGAAGCCTCTGAAGCCAGGAGGTATAGATTCCCTGGTATTAATGTAGAGAGACTACAGAGAGAAGTTTCGGCATAAAGAAAGAAGCAAAGTTATACAGTAAGCTTGCCAGCACAGCAGAGCCAGAGAGCAACAGATGTAGCAGTGTTGAGTTTGTTTGCCTGCCAGAGCTAATGCTAATGCCTGCTGGGAACCAAGACAAAGCCTGAAACTGTTGGAGAAACGATTATTCAAGTAAAGCTGTTATTGAAATTCATCACAGAGTCTGGACTCAATTTATTTCTTCAAATCCCTTGATTATTCCCCCTATTTGCTTTGCTTCTGTCGACAATGCCTGAGTTCCAGTGTATCCAGGTATGAGCACCATGACATGTACACCAACATTAAGGGACATTTAGGCCACCCTACACCTGGGTACCATCTACTACATCACTAAGAAGGGGCACTGTGCCCTTGTTGCTTCACTGCAACTGGCATCACAAAAAACATTTACTTTAAGGGACCCCTTGCCGTTGTCGTGCGTCACATGTGTATGTACTGTATATCTATTTGTGTGTATGTACAGTATGTATGTTCTTTTTAAAACAGTTAACAATATAAAACATGAAAATACAAACATAACCCAAATCCCAGACCTCTCTCCTCCCTTCCCACTCCGGTTTAAAAGAAAATATGTAGAAGTGTTAGCATGTTTTGTAATATACAAGGGAAAATCAGGACATTATAGTTAGAGTTGAGAGAAGTATTTAAAAATTTGATTTGACTGCTTCGCCAAATTTTACAAAAAAAATCTGCTTTGTGACTAATTACTTAGTCACAAAGCACATTATTCTGTAAGTAGTGGGTGCAATGTCAAGGAACGGTGATTGCGCCACTCCCCATCATTGTACTCCTCAGATGCCACGTTCCTCGTGCTGCAGTAACCAAAAAAATCTTGTACTATAGTAACCAAAAAAACATAAACATAATAATAATAATAATAATAAAAATGTTTGCTTGAGGATCTTAAAAAAGATAACAGATTTAAACTCACAGATTAGGTATCAAAAAGATACAAATTGGAAATTTTCAGATATTGTTACCAAATGTAATGATTGAAGTGTTATTCTACTCTGTATCAGACTGTTGTGTGGCCATGTCAGGGGGATCTAACCCTGGAGCTCACAATTTAGCATAAGCCTGTCATTTTTGAGTACCACCCAGACTCTCACAAAGGCCTCTCAACTGGTTAAGTCAATCTTCTCTGATCTGTCCTGATAAATGCTAATTACCAGGAAAGAGCTTATAACCAGGCTATGATTTATGGTCTGTTTAAAAGGTTGAGTGCTGTTTTTTAGCATAACAACATTACAGCTGGTGGAGTGAGATGGTTAGTTTTTATTTCCTTTTGAAAGGAAAACTGGTATATATTAGGGATAAGCAAATCAATTCTTCCAATTGTGGATTCATCCCAAATTTCCTGTGATTTGCTTTAGGCAAAGCAGAGAGAGAACCACACATAATACTCTAGATTAACAAGAGGAATGTGTGTCCCTGTATTTAGCTTTGCTTTCCAAAAGTACAAGAAAACTGAGCGTCTCAAGAGAAAATTGCCCTGGTTAGCTGAGTGGACTTTGTCCGGGCCTTGGGGGTATTCTTTCTCATTAGAGAGGCCACCTAGTATGGCAAGTATTCATGATGAGTATTATAGTCCAACCAATGCTGCTTTGTATTTCTTGGACAATATATGCACAGGCACAGTCTCCATGTGGACTCAATGAGTCCACATAAATGCAGATGCAACATGGTTGACCCCAAAATACATACAGTTGTGTGCATGAGGCCTTATTGCTAAAGATATCAATAGGAGGTTTCACATGGCAGATGTGTGTGGAGAGTGGGTAGGATCCAAGGAGGGCAGCTCACACAGGCTGTAGAGAGAAAAACACCCACAAGGCAGTTTGCAGGGGAGAAGGCAGTAGCATCCTGGACATACAGATTCAGCACACATAACTGGGAGGAGAATCCATCATGAGAATAATTTGACACTAGGAGAGGATTGCATATTGGATATCAGGGGGTCTGGAAATGAATCAAAGAATGAAGATTGCAGACTGAAACCGATATTCATATCTTTTAAGTGACAAATCATTCAGAGCCAAAGTATGCTTATATATAGCCGTTGTCACTATTGCTCTCCACTGTAGGCTATTTCACAGTGAAAATGAATAAATGTCAACAAAAAATTAGAAATCCCCTGGGGTACAAGGAATTTTGAAATGTTTTGGATCATCTGAGACATGGTCGAGCAGAAGGGGAAGGAGAAAATTATCATTTGGCCCCTATTATGTGGAAGTTTTTCCTTAACTGGCAGGAATTTAAACAATCCAACATGTAAAAAAGGAAGAATGAGGCAGCGTGTCCCTTTAGGTGGTTTTATTCCAGATACAAGATCCATCTTCCTTTTTTACATTTTGCATTGTCCGATTTTCATAGGAAAGCCTACCACTTTCCCAGGAGTCGTGCACCCAATACTTTTCAACTAGGTGTGCTGTCCACCCTTGGTAATTTTGAGATCACAGGAGTTTAAACAAATCTGGAAAGTCAATGTTAAAGTTGGCTTTTTATAAAAGATTCCATAGAAATCTGGAAATAACAAGGATATTAAATTCCATATTCCTCAAGGTCAACTTTATAACGGCTAGTCTGAAGGCAAAAATAAAAAAGACAAGTCCCTGCTTTTACTCATCTGCTTTGTCTTACGTGCCCCTGGGTATCTTCAAACCATAAATGTACAAACGTTTTCTGGGGTTTCTTGCATTTACTAAAACAAGTAGTCTTCTCAACTATAAGGACACATTGTCTAGACACAACAGCTTATGTTATTTACAATACCCACTAGATTGTGTGATTACACAATCACATAGGTTTACGTTAAACCATCATGTGTTTTAGATGTTCTCTTGATTTTAAATCTGTTTCTCTGCTTAAAATTAGTTTGGTAATTTCAATTAATATACAGATGTGTCCTTTCTTACCTTAGCTGTTGGCTCAACATATCCCGGGATGTGTGGTGCAAGCTGGAAAAAAAAGATCTTTCTATACAATAGGCCACCAAGGGGTTGTGTTGAGACTTGCAATCTGTCAAGGGTTGACATATTGTACTGAATTACTTGCAAGAGAACTTCACGTCCTTAATCAAATTTGAGTTAATAAATGGGTAAACATATAATTATACGTAGAAATAATAAAACAACATTTTATCTATTGAAAGAGACTAAAAAGCTCACAGCTTTATTTTTTGAAAGATTTCAAATATTTCAGGATGGCTTATAGAAATGTAGTGATAGGCAACAATAATTGAAAACCGTATTGCAAAGCCTAATAATATTTTCATGTAATGGCCTCACAATACTGTCAAAATAATCCTACCACGTACTATTTAAATAATGTCTCCATAAAGTATCTAAATACTGCCATATATTTACAGAGAAATACTGTCAATGTTAAACAGTTACTGCTATACAGTTCCTAAATATTGATGGACATAATGGTAAAGTTTCAGTAGTATGGGGCAGTGAAAGTTTACATGATCCATTCTCAGTTTGGGGTCTTTACTGTAGGAGGCTACTGTGATATTAGGGTCCTGTGTAATTGCCCAGTTTGCCACCCCCCTAAGCCAGAGGTCAGCAACTTCTGGCACTCCAGCTTTGGTGAAACTACTCCCAAAATGCTCCATTTACTTCTGTATGATTTCTGACACAATGCTAGGAGTCGTAATTTTACCACAGCTGGAGTGTCTGAGGTTTCTGATTGCCGCCCTAAGCAATCATTAATTGAACGACCTTTGAATGACTATTAGTGTTGATCGAGCACCAAACTCTGGTGCTCGAGTAGAACACTTTGCGATGCTCGGGTGCTCTACAGAGCACCCGAGCACAATGGAGGTCAATGGAAGAAACCGAGCATTAAACCAGGCACCCCATGCTCTGAAGAAGGGGAGGGTTTCAGGTCCCACTGAGGTCTATGCAGAAGATCACATACAGATGTACAGTGAGGGAATCTCCCAGTGTGAGTCCACGCTTAGGAGTCCCTGCTCTGACTCTATATATAGCTATGTCCATATATGGAGTCAGTGCTTGGGGACACCCAGTGTATTTAAATCTAATTTAGCCTCTATTTCTGAAAAGTTTCGGCCGGGATTTGAACTCACAACCGTCTACATTAGAGGCAAGGACTATAAATGATAACCTATGTCAGAAAAACCTCATAGTAGTTTGTCATGTAGCACGTATTCCTATACAGCAGAAGTATCATTTCATATTTCAGTGCAGGTTAACATGTAGTTGTATATTGCAGTGGTTAAAGTTCTTGGCTCTAATGTAGAAGGTTGTGAGTTCAAATCCCGGCAGAAATGTTTCAGAAATAGAGGCTAAATTAAATTTATATTTTGTTTACTAATTGTAAAAAAATGTATGGCACAAAATAAATGTGTAATTACAAAAAATAAAATAAAAAAATAAATACTTATACTACTGATGGTTTTAGCCATAATATATTTACATATATTATAATATATTATATATAAAAAAAAAATATATATATATATATATATATATATATATATATATAAAAAAAGGAAATAATGGCGGTACTGGAAACAAACAATATGGGTGCTAAGTCCAGGGATGTAGCTGCTTACCCCAGATGAACAATGACGAAAAAAGGACAGCACTCCAGGTAAAAGAGTAGTGGTGTTTAATCACCCATGTGGATGGCAACGTTTCAGCTCAAACAAGAGCCTTTTTCAAGCTTGAAAAAGGCTCTTGTTTGAGCTGAAACGTTGCCATCCACATGGGTGATTAAACACCACTACTCTTTTACCTGGAGTGCTGTCCTTTTTTCGTCATTATATATATATATAGATGTGTTTATATTAAATTTAGCCTCTATTTCTGAAAAGTTTCTGCCAGGATTTGAACTCACATCCTTCTACATTAGAGCCAAGAACCTTAACCACTACGCTATACAGCTACATGTTAACCTGCAGTGAAATATGAAATGATACTTCTGCTGTATAGGAATACTTACTACATAAAAACTACTATGGGGTTTTTCTGACACAGTTTATCATTCAGCTTTATAGCTGAGTGGTTAAAGTCCTTGCCTCTAATGTAGAAGGTTGTGGGTTCAAATCGCAGCAGAAACTTTTCAGAAATAGAGGCTAAATTGGATTTAAATACACTGACTCGAGCATTGCACACAAGGTATTCGGCCGAGCATTGCGATGCTCGAGCCGAACTGATGACTCGCTCAACACTAATGACTATTTTTGCTTCTAGATGTGTAGTAATGCCATAAATGTAATATAAAACATTATTTATCCACTATTTTTTGCTCTGCTTTTGTATATGGATGCCAATGCATGCATTTCTGTAACAAATAAAAGGGATCAAACTCAAGGTGTTTTAGACAGCACATAACCGATATCACTGGATTACCGTGAACTCTAATCTCCATGTTAGAAAATATGACAAAAGAAGTGATTCCTTCTTGCAAAGTTCTTTGATTCAAAATGTGTTCTTGGAACTTTGATTCTTGGAATGTCATGAACACATTTATAACGCAGTTTCTTAAAGCTCAATGTGTCAAACTTGTGTAGTAGACAAGAATTCGTTCACACTAGTTCACATATTGGTTGAAACCTTAAAGATATTTTCGAGTACTTAGATATTCATGACTTATCTTCAAGATAGTATTCAAGGAATGGTAGCACACACCTTTACGTTATTGAAGGAAGTGATTAATACGCCGGTCTTAATCCCTGTATGCTGCCGGTGGATTGCCATAAGTTATGTAGAGGTGCAGGCCTCTACATCACTTTGGCACTTGCTGCCACCGGCCATGCCACATGATTTAATCTATTGAAAAAACTGTCAAGATAGGGAGGCTCAACACTCGGATGGACGGATAGCGGTGGGTTCACTGCTCACTGGGTCACCCACCCAGTTTGAAGTGAAAATGTAGCAAAAAGAAATGAAATTAAAGAAATGATTTAATCTATGCCAGCTCCCTTGCTGGTGTAGTTTAAGGCCATGTTCCATGCCATAAACTGTAGTGGAAAACGAATGAGACGAGCCGGCCTACCCTCTTCCTCACCCATGCTGCACCCCCTTTCCTCACCAATTTGCAAAAATGGCGTGAGTGGGGTAAGGTCACAGATTTTGTCACAAAACACCTTTGCGACAAAATCTGCAACCTAAATATACCCAAAAGTGGCGTATAACACATAATAAATGACTGCCCTAATGTTTAAAATCCTTGCTAATTTTTTGACATAAGCACTCATACCTTTTACTCAGGACTTAGTTGAACCCCCTTTGGCAGCAATTACAGCCTCCAGTCTTATTAGGTATGATGCCACAAAGTTTGTACACCTGGGATTTGGGAGTTTCTGCCATTCTTCTCTGCAGATCCTCTTACGTTCTCTCCCCAGCAGCAGGTGGGCGGGGAGAGTCAGGAGCTCATGAATATTCATGACTCATCATTATCAGCTGGAGCTTTTCAATACAAGATGTTGACTGGGTCAATTAAAGAAAGTGACCCAGCATTGTGCTAAGAGAATCAATCACTTATGTATGTTGCCCTTAGTTAGGACACCATAAAACTGGTGACAGGTTCCCTTTAATGCTGTATTGGAGGAGACCACTGCTATTCCATGCACCGATCTCCTCCACAGCATGGAGAGGAGCAATCTCTATTCTATTGCTCGTCCCCATGGTGTATAGTGCTTTGCCAACGGCAAATTGTTATCAGACACCATAATCTGCCGCCAGCAAACGATAATTTTTAAACATGTCAAAGGATTTAGATTGCCCAATGATCAAGAGCCTTCTCGTTCATCATGCAATCTGCGGCAGTATTACACTGCCAGATGATGGTTAATGAGCGCTCCTTAGCGATTATCGGCTGAAAAATCGGGCAGTGTAATACAGGCTTTAGTTAATATAATATAAGAGATTTGTAATTTTGGAATGGAACAACAAATCCCATGTGGCAGCGGTAGTAAAACTGGAAATTATGTCCATTATAGAATAACACAGACATATCTTTCTTGTATTGGAATTTATTTTCCTCAAAAATGATTAAGAATTTCCTAAGTTTCGCTTAGGTTCTAAACAGCCTGAATTCAAAGCGTATGAACTTTTTTGATCAGCAACTATTAGGGTAAAGTGATCTTTTGGAATTTTTTTTAAAAATATTTTGAGATTAAATACAGATGTCAACCAGGGATTATGTATAATTGGCATGGTCCAATATATGAATCTATGTTAACTTTTGCACACAAGATTTATTCTGGTATTTACCAGCACTTTGACTCTCTTGTGTTTGTGATTATATGTTGTTTTTTTCTTATATAGTGATTAGAGATGAGCAAATCAAAGTTGTCAAAGTGGAATTCGATCCGAATTTCAATAAAATTTTGATTCTCGCCGAATCCGAATTTCCTCACGCTTCGTGGTAAGGAATCACATTTTTTCCTAAAATGGCTGCTGCACGTTTTAGGACATAGAGCAAGGAACTCTGGGAACGAGGGATCACCCACAATGCCAGGCATGCAGCCAATCAGCAGCCAGCCAGCCCTGTGATGTCACAGCCCTATAAATAGCCTCAGCCATCTTGGATTCAGCCATTTTCCAGTGTACTTAGTGCAGGGAGAGACGTCAGCAGGCTCTAGGGACAATGGTAAAAAAGACTTTAAAACTTTTATTTTGCTGTATACAAGTTCAGGTAAAGGATAGGGAGGAATCATTTCACAATATTGAAGCAGAACAGGGTTCAGTAGGGGAGGTTGCAACCTGCATAATAGGAACAATCCTATTACACCTCGCTGCACTGACTGCGGATCCAAATTGCCATTACACAGCTCTGTAATTCCAGCAAACCATTCTTGTTGGGGTGCAAGTAATGTTTGATACAGCCGTTAAGAGAGTTTATTACAAGGAAATATTTCTACGTCTTATTTGCCCTTGTGCAGTGCAGTTATATGTTCTAAAGCATTTTTTGGCTTGTGGTAGTAAGAAAAAAAAGGGCTTATTAGCCATCGTGTGGTGAAGTGAGAAAACGACAGTTCTTTTTGATGTGTATTAGTGGCAAAAAAATATATATTATTTGCCATTCAGCGGTGCAGTTATATGTTCTAAAGCCTTTTGTGGTGTGTATAAGTGGAAAAAAATAAGGCCTATTTGCCGTTAAGCGGTGCAGTTATAAGTTCTAAAGTCCTTTTTAGCGTGTATTAGTAGCAAAAAAATATATATTATTTGTCATTGAGCGGTGCAGATATGTGTTCTAAAGCCCTTTTTGTCATATATTAGTGGACAAAATATATATATCTTATTTGCCGTTCAGCGGTGCAGTTATATGTTCTAAAGCCTTTTGTGGTGTGTATAAGTGGAAAAAAGTAAGGGCCAATTTGCTGTTCAGCGGTGCAGTTATATGTTCTAAAGCCCTTTTGTCACGGTCCCTCCCATGACAGAGGTGAGAAAGATCGGATAGACTTGCTGCACGTGAGGCTGACAGGTCTCTCTGATTTCCTCTTGGAGTTGCTAGAGCTTGTTTGTCTTAGATCTCCTGCCTCTCCACACATCTCAAAGCTAAGTACTAGTTGCCATTTCTGGTTGTTGATCTCAGGTGTGTTTTGGTTCTAGGCCTCGGGGAGACGCGGGTTTCTTCATCTTTTGAGTGTATCTGTGTTTTCCCCTTCCCCTTTATCCGTGACATTATCAACCGCCCAAAAAAAAACCTTTATCCTTTGTGTTTTTCAGTGCAACTATGGTTTCTGCACTAGTCGATCGTCTGCAAGGGCTGTCTTTGGAGGTAGCTGACCTCCGTAATGCCGTTGCATAATTTCAGAGACCACAGGTAGTCAATTCCGGTGAACCTAAGGTCGCTCTCCCGGATAAGTTTTCCGGGGGAAGTGACAACTTTGTTCGGTTCAGGGAGTCGTGCAAATTATATTTTAGACTACATCCTAACTCTTCTGGGGACGAGAGTCAAAGAGTGGGGATTATTATTTCATTACTTAAAGATGACGCTCAGTCTTGGGCCGGATCTAAGTTGCATGGTTTGCGGCAGTGAGAACGTTCTGCAGAATCCTATTGCTCTGAATTTAGGAGGTGTGCAACGGATACGGAGTGAAATGATCCCTCTCTCCATAGTCAATTCTGTCTAGGGCTGTCTGAGAACCTGAAGGACGCCTTGGCATTTCACAAAAATCCAGAATCATTGGAGGCGGCCATGTCTCTAGCTGTATGTATTGATAGACGCCTGAGGGAGAGATCTAAAGTTCCTCTTGCCCGGGACAAACTATCATATGGGGAAACGGTCTCTTCTGACACCCTGGGTAAAGAGACACTTGGGGCAGGTCACTCCTGGACCAGATGATAAAAACTTTAGGGCTAAGAAAAGACTTTGCTTTTTCTGTGGTAAACAAGGACATTTTGTTAACGTATGTCCTTATGTTAAACATCAAGGTGAAAAGGAAAAAAACAAAAAAACAAATGTGTTTAGTCCTCTTCTCACTCGTAGCGTGTGTGGGTGGGGAATCGGAGAATGTACATTTTACCCGATTTCTCCTGCCTGCCAAGGTGGCTCTAGACTCCAAAACTGTGGAAATGGAAGTATTTATTGACAGTGTGGCAAGGGTTAACCAAGTGAATGACCAGTTTGTCCGTATGCATGGTTTGACAACAAGTGCATTAAACACATTTCTGTGTTTGTGATTGATTCCGCCCCTCTCTCTCAAAAGTGTCTGTCTCAAATGGTGCAGGACATTCGCCTAAAGGTGGAAGATTCTCATATTGAATCCATTTCATGTTTTGTGCTGGAGGGTTTGCCTGCTCCTCTGGTGCTAGGTTTACCATGGTTAACCAAACATAACCCTACCATTGATTGGCAAGCGAGACAGATTCTCGATTGGAGTAATTACTGCATTGACAACTGTATCAGCTCGTCGGTTTCTGTCGTAACTACTAAAATGGTACCTTCTTTCCTTTCAGATTTTTCTGATGTTTTCTCTGAGGGTGGAGACCAGTAGTTGCCTCCTCATCGGGAGTATGATTGCCCCGTCAACCTTATTCCTGGAGCTAGATTGCCAAAGTCTCGGTTGTATAATCTTTCTGAACCCGAAAGAGTAGCCATGTGAGAGTATATCACCTAGAGTTTGGCTAAAGGTCGTATTAGACCATCCAAATCACCAGTGGCTGCAGGCTTCTTTGTTAAAAAAAAAAGGATAGAACTTATAGGCCATGTTTGGACTTCCGTGAGCTTAACGGCATCACTATCCGTGATCCCTATCCCCTTCGTTTGATCCCAGATTTATTCAATCAGATTGTTGGCGCCAAGGTGTTCTCTAAGTTGTATTTGAGGGGGGCATATTATCTGATAAGAGTCAAGTAAAGAGGGACGAATGGAAAACGGCCTTTAATACTCCTGGGGGTAATTTTGAGAATCTGGTCATGCCTTTTTTTCCTGCTGTTTTTCAACACTTCAATGACATCTTTCATCATCTGGTTGGCAGGTTTGTGGTGGTTTATCTGGATGATATTTTAATTTATTCCCCTGATATGGAGATGCATGAGGATCATGTGAGACAGGTCTTACAGATCCTAAGAGAGAATAAATTGTATGCTAAAATGGAGAAGCGTGTATTTGCGGTTCCAGAACTGCAATTCCTGGGGTACCTACTCTCATCTTTGGGTTTTCATATGGATTCGAAAAAAAGTCTGTGCTATGTTGGACTGGGACTGGGAAGCAATACATGCTTTTTTAGCGATAAAGGAATGTTTTGCTTCTGCTCCTATTCTGGTGCAACCTGATGTGTCACAACCATTCATTGTGGAAGTTGACACATCAGGGACAACAGGGGTAGGGGTTGGAGCAGTCTTGTTGCAGGGTCCTTCTCCTAGCAAATGGCGCCATTGTGCTTTTTCTCTAAAAAAAACTCTCTTCTGCCGAAAGAAATTATGATGTAGGTAATATATAGTTGCTGGTCATTATATTGGCTTTTGTAGCTTTTGAGGAATGGTGTCATTGGTTGGAAGGAGCGATTCATCACACAAAAATCTGGCTTACCTGGAGTCATCTAAACGTCTGAACCCAAGGCAGGCCAGATGGTCGTTGTTTTTTACTAGATTAAATTTAATTGTCACTTATCACCCTGGGATTAAAAACGTCAAAGCGGATGCCTTGTCCCGTAGCTTTCCCGGGGAGGGTGGCGGGTGTTTTGGAGGAGCCTGCTCCGATATTGGCTAATGGGGTGGTTGTATCCACCTTTTATCCTGAACTTGAGGCAGAGGTGTTGGAGGCCCAGGGAGAGGCACCTGATTCCTGTCCTCCAGGAAAGTTGTTTGTCTCTTCGGAACTACGACACAAAGTGTTTAAGGAACATCACAATACAGTTCTTATGGGACACCCTGGGAGCAGATCCACTGTGGATCTCATTTCCCAGAGACTCTGGTGGCCAGGGTTGTGTAAATGTGTTGAGGGCTATGTGGCAGCTTGTGAGACTTGTGCGCATGCCAGGGATCTCTACTTCCCTTGTCTATCCCATCCTGACCCTGGACTAATTTGTCCATGGACTTTATCACAGATTTGCCTAATTCCTCTGGGAAAACTGTGATTCTGGTGGTTGTTGACCACTTCAGCAAGATGGCGCACTTTATACCATTATCAGGTTTACCCAATGCCAAAACTCTTGCTCAAGTGTTTGTCAATAACATCATGAAACTACACGGCATTCCCTCTGATGTGGTGTCTGATAGAGGGACTCAATTTGTTTCCAGATTCTGGAAGGCGTTCTGTACTCATTTGGGAGTCCAATTGTCCTTCTCTTCTGCCTTTCATCCTCAGTCAAACGGACAGACTGAGCGCACTAACCAGAATCTGGAGACTTATTTGAGATGTTTTGTCTCTGAGAATCAAGAAGAGTGGTCTTAATTTTTGATATTGGCCAAGTTTGCCATAAATAACCGTAGACAGGAATCCACTGATAAGTCACAGTTTTTTGGTGCATATGGGTTCCATCCGCAGTTTGGCACATTTTTTGGTACTGAGATTTTTGGTATAACTGAAGAGGAAAGATTCTCCTCTTCGTTGTCATCTATTTGGTGGAAAATTCAAAACAATTTAAATAAAATGGGCAAAAAGTATAAATGTATGGCTGACAAGAGACTTATGAGTGGTCCGGACCTGAGAGTGGGTAATTCTGTGTGGCTGTCCACAAGAAGCATTAAGTTGAAGGTACCCTCTTAGAAGTTTTGGCCAAGGTTTATCGGGCCATACAAGATCTCTGCCATTATTAATCCGGTGGCTTTTCGTCTTGAAGTTCCGCAGGCTTTGAAAATTCATAATGTTTTTCACAAGTCATTGCTTAAAAGATATGTCGAACCTGCTATGCCATCCTCCCTGCCACCACCTCCTGTCATGGTGGATGGTAATCTTGAGTTTCAGATTGCCAGAATAGTGAACTCACGTATTCTTCGTGGATCTCTTCCGCATCTCGTGCACTGGAAGAGTTACGGTCCAGAGGAAAGAATGTGGGTGCCGGCGACCGACGTGAATGCCAGTCGCCTTGTGAAGGCCTTTCACATGTCGCATCCTGATAAGGTTGGTCCTGGGTCTCCAGAGATCACCCGTAGAAGGCGGGGTACTGTCACGTCCCTCCTGTGACAGAGGTGCGAAGATCGGATAGACTTGCTGCACATGAAGCTATCTGACAGGTCTCTCTGATTTACTCTTGGAGTTGCTAAAGCTTGTTTGTCTTGGATCTCCTGCTTCTCCACACATCTCAAAGCTAAGTACTAGTTGCCTTTTCTGGTTGTTGTTCTCAAATGTGTTTTGGTTCTAGGCCTCAGGGAAATGCAAGTTTCTTCATCTGGGAAGGAACCAGCTGTCTCGACTCCTGCTACCTCTCCTAGGGCTTGTCAGTTTTAGAAGGGCATAGGTATCCAGTGTATGAGCATTTACACCATCAGGATCTGCTCATACTGGCAGGAGTTAGGGAAAGGCCTTGTGATTACTAGAGTTCAGCGGACACCTGGATGTTCGGGTTCGACGGGTTCAGCCGAACTTCACAAAAAAGTTCGAGTTCGGGCCCCGAACTTGATCCCGAACCCCCTTGAATTAAATTCGGGACCTGAACTTTGGAGCACTAAAATGGCTCTAAAAAAGTCATGGAAAGGGCTAGAGGGCTGCAAATGGCAGCAAAATGTAGTTAAGAGCATGGCAAGTGCTCTGCAAACAAATGTGGATAGGGAAATGACTTAAAATAACATAAAATACATAAAAATATAAAATAATAATCTTGATCTAGGAGGAGGAGGTCCATATGGAGTAGAAGGTTGAGGAGGCGGTGTATGTGGCGGTGTAGCTGATGAGCTTCCACTATGTCCACAATTCAATTTACCCAGAATTACAATTCACCATTCACCATGACCACACATCCATCAACTTTCTAGATACAACAGTCATGAGGGACGAGACCAGTAACCTAAGTACAGCTCTTTACAGAAAACCCACAGACCGCAATAACTTATTACAGTAAACCAGTAGTTTCCATCCCCTTAGCACCAAGAAAGCCCTACCAGGCTCACAACTACACAGAGTCCGTAGAATTATACAACATGTCCCCAAACAGTCAACAAAGACTAGAAGAGATGAAGGCCAGTTTTCTTGATCGTGGCTACCCATCGCATATACTGAATCAACCAATTAAGCCAAAACCCACACAACATATAAAACGCATACCTTTTGTACACACATACCATCCATGTGACCGTAAAATTCTGAACATCATCCGAGGCCATTGGCACATCTTGCAAAGAGCATAACCACAGATACCAGAATTTAGTGCACCCATCTTACGCTGTAACTGACGGCCCAAGAATCTACTGGACTTACTCGTATGAGCAGATGAAGGACCCTCAATTATAGCACCCAGACAAACCTTCTTATACACACAAAGATGAGGCACATGTCCATGCCTCCACTGTATACAATGCTCACATGTTCTCAAGGTCTCGGAGGTCCTCCATCCATTGACGGGCAAATCAATCCCAATACAAGAGTTTTTTACATGTGACTCTGATTATGTAGTGTATATTCTAAAATGCCCATGTGGTTTAATTTACGTTGGAGAAACTACCCATTAGATCAGAGAACGCCACAATTAGAAGAAATAACCTCCTTTTACCTGTCCCGGCTCACTTTGATCATGCTAGACACATTATTGCTCAACTTAAATTCCAAGGGGTGGAACACGTTCCCCCCCCCCCCCCCCCCGCCAAGACGAGGAGGTGACAGAGCCAAACAGCTCAAAATACGGGAGGCGTATTGGATTCACAGGCTACAGAGTCTTAACAGAGAATATGAGATACAGAGTTTTCTTTAATTACTGTACATCTGATATTATAGCTGTATGAAGGATTTAATCCCCCTTTTCTTTTATTTTTCAGGCCCATTAACCATTTGGACACTCCTATTGCCGCAGCATGATGTCCTTTTTAATAATGTTGTCCAAATCAGTTGGCACTGTGTGTGATGAATTGGGGTGGTCGGTCGAAGGGTCACGTTCCCCAATGAACAAAAAAAGCTGACCGGCACTTCCAGGTTGCTAATAGTTGAAGTTTTATTGGTCACTTTTCAAAACATCAGTGACACGTTTCTGCACGTATAGTGCCTTTATCAAACTGTGAATAAGTGGCAATAACATACAAAGTGACATACTTGTTTAAATAGCCCGCCCTGTATCACGTGGTTCTGACGTCATGTTGTCATAGCAACCATGTGCGCTCCAAAGAACTCATGGGGCGGGTTATGCATAATGAAGATCAGCTGTTACCGATGGTAAGTATCTTGTTCGCCGCACTTGAAATGCACTGTAAAAACATACCGTATTTAAAAAGACATAATGAGCATCTATGCACATTTCACAAGAACACAAGCATACAATAGCTTCTTGTGAAATGTGCATAGACGCTATGGTCGCTATGACAACATGACGTCAGAACCACGTGATACAGGGCGGGCTATTTAAACGAGTATGTCACTTTGTATGTTATTGCCACTTATTCACAGTTGGATAAAGGCACTATACGTGCCGAAACGCGTCACTGATGTTTGAAAAGTGACCAATAAAACTTCAACTATTAGCAACCTGGGAGTGCCGGTATTTCACCTTTTTTTGTCCTTTTTAATCAGTCACTATTCTCTCTCAATCTACCATACCTTTTACCCTAGCCTTTGTTCCCCTCTTTCTCTCCCTTTTTCCTCTCATTTCCATTAGTCGCCTCTTATTTCTTCTTGTTCTTTTATTTCATCTTTTATTTTATTATTTTAGTTTTTATTTCTATCTTATCTTTCTGTAACCCCCTTCTTTTACTTCTACTTCTATCTCTATTTTTTTCAACTTTTACTTCTTATTTTATTCTTTATTTTCCAATTTTTTAGTTTATGTATCTCCATTTTATTTTTACTACACTTTCCCACATTCTCTATTTCCACCACTCTTCTTTCTATATTTTACTATATTCTTACAATACTTTACCACACTCTCCCAGATTCTTTCCCATTTCTCTGTCACTTCTTTCTTTCTGTATTTAATCCACATTATTCCCAAATATACTCTTTTTTTTCTGCCTCTTTATTCCTATGCCACTTTTCATCCTCCTCAGTACGCTGAATTAGCAGTGGAACGCACAACTTTCCCTGTGCGTTCCACATCGCCGGCTGGTGGAACGCACCCCTTCTGCGCATGTGCACCGGAGAATTACCTCCACACAGACCGCGTATCCTTCCAAGCCGCCTGTTCAGAGCGGCCTCCGCATAAAACAGTTATAGCGCTCTTTTAAGCGCTCTAAACAGCGTACTTCCTTCCCAAAGCCTATGCGTTCCACATGCCTTAACTTCCTGGCCTGGTGGAATGCACACACAGGCGCACTGCAAACGGGGAGAGTTACTTTCCCCCCTCTCCCCCTACATAACAGGCAAGCGTTCTACCAAAGTTAGACGCTTCTCCTAGATACATGTGACTTCACATATTTTCGCTTGCACTGCGTCCTTCTTGTTCCACTTCATCACTGCAGCATAGGTAAGTACTCCAAATCCAATCAGGTTACTATAAATTGCTTTAGACTAATTATTTACACACTGGGCTCTTCTTCCTTTATATTCCTATTGTGCCTTATATTATATACAGATCTATACTGCGATCAAAACATCTGTAAGGGAAATGGAACTATACAATACAGAACTTTTCCTTGGATTTTTGTAATATAATGTTGTAAAACATCTTTGTAATACAGATTGAGAGAGTCATTTACCAGGAATGCTAGCTCTAGCAATGTAATCTACCTACACAAATGTTAATGTTACTCTAGAATCGTTGAATATTACTATGTTATATGAAAATTAAGATTTTTCTATTTACTATAACCACATGTATATTTTGACCGTTTTCTGATGTGTATTCTGGTCAGTACTTTATGTTTTTTGTTTGATTTTCTTTTTTATGGACAGTGTCTGAAGAAGGCCTGCGTGCCGAAACGTTACACACTTGAATATTGATATATGTAAAATGAAAATCTCTACTATCAAGATTCAAATCCTGATGCTGTAGTTGTATTTATTACTGTTATTATTATTATTATTATTATTATTACTTAACAGTTACTAAATCACTTGCCTCATCAGTACAGTTCGTTTATATGGTAAAGATGATAATCCAAATAATATCTCAACTGTAATCCTAGTAACAGGCTTGACAATGGGTTTCTTAAGAACTTCAATAGGCAGGAAAGGTTATTTCTTATATCTGTCTATACTAGGTCCACACTCTAGCACTTAGGTACTGGATATAATAACTTCTTAATTAGCAATCCACAGGGTGGTCTCCCTAACGGCAGGCAAAAACCTCTGCTCCATTATTTGTACAGGATGCTTTCATATACTGTGAACCACAATGTTCATAGAGGCATGTGGTGGTAGACAACTTTGCGCCTAGTCATCCGGCTGTGTCCAGGTGCTTTTAGGCTTCTCGCGGTCACTGGTGCTGTGGAGTCCATAAACTAATACTGCTTCTATCTCCACTAGACTTGCTCTATATCTATACATTGACTTCTTGGCCTGTGCTAGGTAACTGTAAGAGATTTTCCCACACTCCCTCAGCTTGATCAGGGCCAAGGGACTAATGTGGCCGCAAGTCTTCAGTTCTTTTCGCCGGAGATAAAACCGTAGCATGCTACGGTTTTATCTTTTGCCTGATCAGTCAAAACGACTGAACTGAAGACTTCCTGATGCATCCTGAACGGATTACTCTCCATTCAGAATGCATGGGGATATGCCTGATACTTCCTGGACTTGTGCTGTTCCACACCTCTATTATTAACAAACCCTCAGATCCATATATGTGGTGCCAGCACCACCTAGGGGCAAATAGATGTAATAACACTAAAACAGCCTGCTTTGAGGAATTACAGCTTGATACAACCATGAATTAACATATATATGCCCAGAGTTATACAGGGTCCACTGCCATCACTGAGTGGAAAACCGCACCTCCACCTCACCACTATGTCATAGGGCCACTCTGTGGACTTCTCATGCTGCTCCCACCCTCCCCACTTCATGACTGAGCCACTATTTTGCCTTTCGGCCTGGCTGATATTATCATTTATTTGAGCCTTTATCTGATCTGTCAGAAGGAAGGAAAAATTAGATGCACAATGGATCCTGTCTGTGTAGCAGCTATAAGGCCTCTATGGTCGCATCAGGATTGGCTTATGATTTGATAGCCAAAAGCAGAAGTGGGTACAAAACACAGAAGACATGTAACTATTCCGTTTTTTTTTGGCTTTAGCAAAACTGATGTATTACTGACCAAATGCTGACCGAGTGAAGGCGGATGCTCAACAGACAGGATCCGTTTTTTGGGGGTTATTGTTCTGATGGATCAGAGGAAGGGAAAAATAATCAGTGACGTCAACACAAACTTATTGCTGACACCCACTCCACTCTGTCTGGGGGCTCTACTTGTATAAGCGTTTAATAGAACAGGTTTTGTAGACATCTATGTGGAATCAGCTGATGACGGTGTAAAAGGAGTGCGCTTCTTCTTGACGCTAAAATCGACCTGTAAGGCTGAGTTCATACTTGACTTATTTGGTCAGTTTTGGCCCCATGACTGCCCTAATAAGTGAAGTGTGCAGTGATTCTAAGAGTGACGCCTGTCATCTGCATGTCATACGGACTCACAGTATTATTTCACTACCACAGCAGACTCCCTATGTGTGTTACTGCAAAGCACAGTGTTCTACACCACTAGAAAGGCTCTCTGCAGCCAGGAAATAGCCGTTTTATAACCCGATTCGCCACATCTAAATTCGGATCGAACCAATTTAAAAAAAAAAAAATAGCCAAACTGGCCGAATAGAATATTTGAGAAATTCGCTCATTTTTAAGGCTACTTTCACACTTGCGGCAGTGTGGCAAGTCTTCCGTTTTTTTCGACGGAGGTAAAACCATAGCATGCTACGGTTTTATTTTTTGCCTGATCAGTCGAAACGACTGAAATTAATACATCCTGATGCATCCTGAACGGATTACTCTCCATTCAGAATGCATGGGGATATGCCTGATCAGTTATTTTCTGGTATAGAGCCCCTGTGACGGAACTCTATGCCGGAAAAAAAAAAACGCTAGTGTGAAAGTACCCTAAGGCTACATGCACACGACAGTTGTTTTTTGCGTCCGCAAATTGTGCATCCGCCAAAAAAAAACGGATGCGGCATCCGTTTTTTTTGGAGGATCTGTTTTTTTCCACAGATCCCTTGGAATAAATGCCTATCCTTGTCTGCAAATGTGAAAAAAGTAGGACATGCACTATTTTTTTTGCTGAAGGGAAACACGGACAACGGACACGGAACACAAACGGATGAACTATCAGCATTTTTTTGCTGACCCATTGAAATGAATAGGTCTCCATCCTACCTGAAAAAAAAAAACGGAACCGAGGCCGAGAAAAACAACTGTCGTGTGCATGAGGCCTTATAGTGATAGATATATATAGCTCTGATCAGGTGATCAAATGTTGTATATCCACTTCACTGATTCCCTTAATTTGTGTCTTTTTTCTTCATGAAAGATGCGCATAACATTTTGAATGTGCACAATAAATCACCTGTGGCCAAACATATAATTAGCTGTCATGGAATTCCTAAAGTTCCCTTGTTCATGACATTGACTAAGTGACACCTCCTTCAAAGGAAAGATTATGTAAGTAATAGACCACTACATGAAGGGTCCAGACAGAGTCTTGGTGTTAGGATTAAGTACAGATGTGGCAATTTTATTTCTTTTTCTATACATGTTTTTTTTTTTGCTATCCCAAGTGCACATTGGAGACACTTTTAGTGAGAAAGCTGCTAAACTTTTACATAAAATATTGGCACACATCTTAAATATCTGATACTAGACATTAAGCCCGTTACAATAACGGGCGCTAGAACAGTAGTGCATAAACATTAGTAGAAACAGTCTATATTAAATGGCAAGGGAACTTGACCACATTGTATGGCTGAGACTGCTGGCACTGACTGGTGGCTGAGACTGGTGGCTGTGGCTGGTGGCTGAGGCTAGTGGCCGAGACTGGTGGCTGTGGCTGGTGGCCGAGACTGGTGGCTGTTGCTGGTGGCCGAGACTGGTGGCTGTGGCTGGTGGCCAAGACTGGTGGCTGTGGCTGGTGGCACTGACTGGTGGCTGCGGCTAGTGGCCGAGACTGGTGGCTGTGGCTGGTGGCCGAGACTGGTGGCTGTTGCTGGTGGCCGAGACTGGTGGCTGAGGCTGGTGGCCAAGCCTGGTGGCTGTGGCTGAGATTGCTGGCTGTGGCTTGTGGCTGAGACTGGTGGCACTGACTGGTGGCTGTGGCTGAGACTGCTGGCACTGACTGGTGGCTGAGATTGCTGGCTAAGGCTTTTGGCTAAGACTGCTGGCACTGACTGGTGGCTGTGGTTTTACGACTTGCACTGACTGCTGGTGCTGAGACTGCTGGTAGCGACTGGTAGGACAGACTGCTGACAGGGGCTCCTCTCTATATGGCTGATAGTGCTGCGACTGATGAACAGAAATGGCGGCTGGGACTGATGAACAGAAATTGTTTCGCTCCGACCTGCTTTCCGGCATGCAGTTGGCATGTGCAGCGCCGTGTCCTGATTGGTCAGCGTACTGGTGTGAGCGGTGCGGGGGGGCGTGTTGTTATTAGGGTTATTCCTGCAGTATAGAATTTGTTTGCTAGAGGTAGTTGTGCATTGTGTGTATATATATTATTGCCGGGTAGCTTGCACCTGCGATTTGTCTCAGGAGGTGCTGTTCTGTTTTTTGGTTATATGTATATTATAGAGGGCTAGGCATCCTCTTTGGAACTTAGCACTCCCCGCCCATACCCCACCCCTTGGTGTTTTTAATCAGAGTAACAATGTAGCTGGACCCTCCGTGTTAGAGTAGGTCCCACCTGATAAGAAGCTACCTTGTCGTCTGGTAGGCGGGCCCGACATATTTTTGATCAATAATATGCGCTAAGAGCTTCTTCACTATTTGACCCTGTTCACACATTCACCTGTTCACTCAGTCTTAGTGCATTTAGTGGTGTGCTGCTACTTTATTTGTTTGCTTATATACCTAATAAGTCTATTTTTTTAATTTTATTTTGGATTTGCACAATAAAATTTTGGAAAAAATTATGTTTTTGTGTTTCCATTTTCTGAAAGCCATATATATTTATTTTTTTCGGGGCAATTGTCTTAGCTAGGGTCTCATTTTTTGCTGGAAGAGATGATGTTTAGTACCATTTTGGGGCACATATAAATTTTTGATTGCTTGGTATTACACTTTTTGTGATGTAAGGAGATAAGAAATGGATTTTTCTGCATATTTTTCATTTTAGTTTTTTATGGTGTTCACCAGATGGGTTGGATCACATGCTATTTTTATAGAGCAGGGTGTTACGGACATATGTGCATTTTTTTTAACTTTATTTTATTCAATAAAAGCATATTTGAAAAAAAAAATCATGTTTTTGTGTCTCCATTTTCTGAAAGCCATATTTATTTATTTTTTTGGCGATTGGCTTATTTAGGGGCTCATTTTTTGTGGGATGAGGTCACGGTTTGATTGGTACAAATTTTGGATATATATGACTTTTTTGATCAGTTTTTATACAATTTTTTGGGAAGTGCGGTGGGCAAAATTTCAATTCCATCATGGTTTTTCTTTTTTCTTTTTTTTTATGGTGTTCTCCATGCGGTAAAAGTAACATGATTCTTTTATAGATCAGGTCCTTACGGACGCAATGATACCAAACATGTTTAGTAGATATAGGATTTTTATTTTTTTATTTATTTATTTTTTAACTTTTTTAACTTTTTTACATTTTTTGGACCAAGACCCACTTTGTTCTTGAAGATCCAGTGGGTCTGATGGCTTACAATGCACTGCAGTACACTATATAGTGTACTGCAGTGTATTGAACTCACACTAAGCCTGATCAGGCTCCTGACTTTAGCAGGAGCTTGATCACACTTAGATATACCACAGCAAGCCGGATGCCTGTGAAGGCGTCTGGTTGCCATGGTAACCATCTGGATGCTGCCACAGCAATAGGGGAGGGAGGTAGCTACCTCTCTCAGTTTACTCTTCAAGAATCGTCCGCTGCCACAGCAGAACAGCAGCTCAATGGTTAACCCCTCCATACAGCGGTCCCTAAGGTTCATGGCATGGAAGGGGTTAAACGGCCGACATCGGTGGCCATTTCAAGCAGAGTGTTAGCTGTACACTACAGCTAACACTCTGCCCGCTGCCGCTCTGCCATCCTGAAAGGAAGGGGGGGTGCTGTGCGCTCTGGCATCTTAAAAGGAGGGGCGCGGGTGTTGCACGCTCTGCATCTTGAAAAGGGGGGCATTAACCCTTAAACTATAGGGCCAGTGCCAGGGCAGAGCGGCCTGATGGTTAGCCCCTTTCTGACAGCAGTCCCTAAGGACCGTGGTATGGAAGGGGTTAAACAGTTATTTGAAACAGTGTCAGCACCATGACCTGATTGGTTGGTGCAATGCTGTGGGAGGTGCGGCTGCATGTGTAGTGCTGTGTCCTGATTGGTTGCCCCACTGCGCATGCCCAGTGCAAAACTGGGTACACACACTGGGACACAGCTCACTCACACAGGGATTTTATTATGTAGGATATAGGGGTAGTGAATATTATAGCTTCATAAATGAGTTAGTGCCAAATAATAGCATCAGAGCCACTTACGGTAAGTGAGATCAGAAAGTTTTTTGTTTTTTTTCTGTTACCCTTTTGACAATTTTGTACCTTGTTCCCAAGAAAGAAATACTGGTTCATTTTATGTCTTAAAGACTAAATCTTTGTTATATTATGCAATTTTCTGAAGTTAAAGAGGTTGCCCCAAGAGTGAATCTACAGTACAGATGATGTGTCTGACCGCTGAGAACCCCACTGATTAAACAGTTAACAGAGTAAATGGGACCATCATGGTCATCAGACCTAACAATGTGCAACTTTTTTCTGCTGGGTTACCACAAGGGTAAGGTTTGTGAAACTAACCCCCAGACAGTGCCCGAACTGAAACGGCCAATTAAAATTCACCTCCAGAATATCAAACGTGTAGTGTTACAGGAGATGTTCTTAAACGTGATAAGGCTGGATTCACATAACCCTTCTAGCATCTGCAAAGCAGATCCATTTAATAGATATCCATAAAAGAAGAGATGCAATGCAAGAAGCCTGGGAACGTGAGATCACCCATAATGCCTTGCAGCCAGCCAACGCACAGCTAGCCATGCCCTGTGATGTCACAACCCTGTAAAACCCTCATCCTAAATTGCCATTGCCCTGTGAGTTCAGCATAGGAGGAGATGTGGCAAGTGCTCAGGACAGTGTTGCTGCAAAGTGTTTTTAAAAAGAATATTGGAGAGGCAGAGAGCAGGGACAGTCCAGAGAGAGTGCCAGGAAAGTGTATCGCAGTGTGCACCGATAGAGTTAGACTACCTTCACACTGGCGTTTTGTCTTTCCATTTGTGAGATCCGTTCAGGGCTCTCACAAGCGGTCCAAAACGGATCAGTTTTGCCGTAATGCATTCTGAATGGATAAGGATCTGTTCAGAATGCATCAGTTTGGCTCCGTTCTGTCTCCATTCCGCTCTGGAGGCCGACACCAAAACGATGCTTGCAGCCTGACAATGCGGAGGCCAACGGATTCGTCCTGGCACACAATGTAAGTCCTGGCACACAATGTAGGCCACTGACACAATATGGCACAATAGAAAACGGATCGGTCCGCCATTGACTTTCAATGGTGTTCAAGACGAATCCGTTTTGGCTATGTTACAGATAATACAAACGGATCCGTTCTGAACGGATGCATGCGGTTGTATTGTCTGAATGGAAGCGTTTGTGCAGATCCATGACGGATTCGCACCTAACGCGAAAGTAGCCTTAGGCCTCTTTCACACTTGCGTTGTCCGGATCCGTTGTGTACTCCATTTTCCGGAGGTGCCCGCCGGATCCGTAACAATGCAAGTGAACTGAAAGCATTTAGAGACGGATCCGTCTTTAAAATGCGTTCAGTGTTACTATGGCACCCAGGACGCTATTAAAGTCCTGGTTGCCGTAGTAGTAGTGGGGAGCGGGGGAGCAGTATACTTACCGTCCGTGCGGCTCCTAGGGCGCTCCAGAATGACGTCAGAGCGCCCCATGCACATGGATGACGTGATCCATGCGCTTGGGGCGCCCTGACGTCACTCTGAAGCGCCCCAGGAGCCGCACGGACTGTAAGTATACTGCTCCCCCGCTCCCCGCTACACTTTACCATGGCAAACAGGACTTTAGCGTCCCGGCAGCCATGGTAGCCATTCAGAAAAAGCTAAACGTCGGATCCGGTAATGCGCCGAAACGACGTTTAGCTTAAGGCCGGATCCGGATTAATGCCTTTCAATGGGCATTAATTCCGGATCCGGCCTTGCGGCAAGTGTTCAGGATTTTTGGCCGGAGCAAAAAGCGCAGCATGCTGCGGTATTTTCTCCGGCCAAAAAACGTTCCGGTCCGGAACTGAAGACATCCTGATGCATCCTGAACGGATTTCTCTCCATTCAGAATGCATGGGGATAAAACTGATCAGGATTCTTCCGGCATAGAGCCCCGACGACGGAACTCTATGCCGGAACAGAACAACGCAAGTGTGAAAGAGCCCTTAATCCGTTATTTTAGTGATCCAGTTACTGTACCTCAGTATTAAAGGAAGGTGTAATATATCACCGTGTCCATCACTTTCTAGTGCACCGGCATTCAGAGTTAATCCGTTATAAAGGTGACTAAAAAAACAGTGCACTGTGTGTGTTTTTTTTTTTCGTTACGGCATTCACAGCACAGGCAATTATTTTATTTATATTGTATTAGTTCAGACTTATTCAGACATGTTGATACCTGATATGTTTATTTTTTACTTATTTATGTATTTTTATTTGTAAAATTGGGAAAGGGGGATGATTTGAACCTCTAATATTTTTCTTTTTTTTTTCTTTTTTTTTAGGGTGAATGGCATTATACCCCGCTCCCTGCTACATGCTCCCAGCATGGAGCATACCATGGCAGGCCGAGAAATCTTCAGAAGCGCCCAGGCTGCCATGGTAACCAGTGCCGGCATCAGGGGGGGGCAAACTGGGCAATTGCCCAGGGACCCCATCCCAAAAAGGGCTCCATGCTCACTCCACAGTTACCACCACACAACTGTGCCATTCAGCTGCTGGCCCAGCCGCCAGATACGGAAGAGAACTGGCAGGCCGCAGTTGAGCAGGGCACAATGATAGGTAGCAAGTGCGCAGAGTACGGCGTCAGCTTTTTCAAGTTCTCTGCTCAGCCTCAGCGTCCTCTCAGAGCAGCCAGTAGAGGCGGAGCAGAGGCACTGAGGACAGGATCACCTCAGCCTAGCCATATCCAGCGGGGACTGCACTCCTGGACACACTCACAATTTATAAACTTGAACACGAGGCTTATCATATATGTTTTGATCAAAATGCATAGGCCCACTCAACACATGCGGGTACTGCATCAAATTAGTGTAGGGACCCATTCTTAAGAGGCCACCTTGACGTGGGGAGGGGGATTTTGCCTTTTGACCAAAACATATACAAAGTGCCTCATGTTTATAAACTATGCTTAGCAGCAATAGATCAATGCAAGGCGAGTGGATGTGTGATCCATGAATCTTTCTCTCCAGTTTGTCATATCAATGGAATCAAATACAGCACATACTGTGACGAAGATCTTGAAAACTGTACTTGCTCTTCTGGTCTCATATATAGTCTACTACTTACTGATATTAGTGCAATAGCCTCATATTTGTAGCATTTCTTACTTACCCAGGATCGGATGGCCTATATTCAGTATCTACTGTATTGAAAAATAAAGTTCTTGCTACCTATTTTGAGCTCTATCATGTATACCAGGGGTAGGTAACTCCCAGCACTCCAGTTGTTGTGAACCTATAAAGGTTGCTGGTCCCTGATGTAGACACTAGCAGTAATACACAGACAGTATAATAAAAGTTTGACTATGTAACAGTCATTACTGTAAATGGAAAAAAAGAATTTCTGAAACAGATTATACAATAATTGTTACCAGGCCCATCTACTCCAGTAATTTTTTCATATTTTAACCTCAATAGCAAATTTTCCACTGTGGAATATAAACATTTTTAAATTATTATTATAATCACCAAAGTTTGCATTGACCCAGAAGCTTCAAATATGCAACTGTATAACAGTCTGGTAAGGATGGAGAAGAAGATGTGGTGCAGAAGGAAAATGATATCTACTGCATGTGGTTGGGCTATATGACTAGTGTTGAGCAACTAGGCTACTTTCACACTGGCGTTTCTGGGTCCGCTTGTGAGATCCGTTTCAGGGGTTTCACAAGCGGCCCAAAATGGATCAGTTCAGCCCCAATGCATTCTGAATAGATAGGGATCCGTTCATAATGCATCAGTTTGGCTGTGTTTGGTCTTCGTTGCGCTTTTGAGGCGGACACCAAAATGCAGCTTGCAGCGTTTTTGGTGTCCGCCTGACGATGCGGAACCAAACGGATCCATCCTGACTTACAATGTAAGGCTAAGTTCACACGAACGTGTGTGATCCGTGGCCGTATTGCGGCTCGCAAATCGCGGGCCGCAATACACGGCCACAGTTCCATGTGCATTCCACATCACGGATGCGGACCCATTCACTTCAATGGGTCCGAAAATCCGGAATCGCGTAATGGCCGTTATTCCTCCCGTGGGGTTACGTCCCGTACTTTCGTTCCGCAAAAAGATAGAACATGTCCTATCTTTTAGCGGAACGGGCGGATCGCGGACCCATTAAAGTGAATGGGTCCGCAATCCGATGCGGCTGACCTACGGCCGGTGATCGTTCATTGCGGCCCGGTATTTGCGGGCCACAGCACGGGCACGGGTCACACACGTTCGTGTGAACTCTGCCTAAGTCAATGGGGACGGATCTGTTTTCACTGACACAATATGGTGCAATTGAAAACGGATCCGTCCCCCATTGACTTTCAATGTAAGTCAGGACGGATCCGTTTTGACTTAGACTTTTTTTTGAAAGAATAATGCAGACGGATCCGTTCTGAAGGGATACAAGCGTTTGCATTATCGGTGCAGATCCGTCTTTGCAGATACAAGACGGATCCACACCAAACACAGGTGTGAAAGTAGCCTAAGTTGATTTCGATCCGAATTTCAGGAAAAAATTAAATTCACTGCAAAGCTGAATTTCCTCTGCTTCATTGTAACGGATTGATTTTCCACAAAATGGAGGTAAAATAAAAAAAAAAATGATACTTACCTCCATTTGAGTGCGAAGAGGCCGTCGTGGCCATCTTGCTTGAAGATTCCGCTTGAAATATCATGCGTGGTGACTAGAGTTGAGCAGACACCTGGATGTTCGGGTTCGGCAGGTTCGGCCGAACTTGAAAAAAAAATTTGGGTTCGGGACCCGAACTTGACCCCGAACCCAAACCCCATTGAAGTCAATGGGGATCCGAACTTTTGAGCACTAAAATGGCTGTAAAAATGTCATGGAAAGAGCTAGAGGGCTGCAAACGGCAGTAAAATGTGCTTAAGAGCATGGCAAGTGCTCTGCAAACAAATGTGGATAGGGAAATTAATAAAAAAAACATAAAAGACCTTACAAAAATAAAAATTAGGAATGATGTAGGAGGAAGAGGTTGAGGAGGCGGTGAATGGGTGGATGTGGCCGTGTAGGCTCATGTGGCGGTCTAGGTGGAAGCGGCGGTGAAGGAGGAAAAGGTAGCCAACACAGATGTGTGTTATTTAGCATTTTTACATAGGGGTATCCCCCAAAATATTGGGACATATAAAAAAAAAAAAGGAATAAGTGCACTTGAGTACAAGGATGGATGGTTGAGGCTGTTAGAACTGTCTATTCTGCACAAGGTACAGACAAGTCCTGAGGGATCCAAGCCTGGTTCATTTTAATGAACGTGAGCTTGTCCACGTTGGCTGTAGACAGGCGGCTGCGTCTGTCTGTAATGACACCTCCTGCCGTGCTGAACACACGTTTAGAGAGTACACTGGCTGCAGGGCAGGGCAGCACCTCCAAGGCATACAGGGCAAGCTCTGGCCATGTGGACAATTTGGAGACCCAGAAGTTGAATGGGGCAGAACCATCAGTCAGTACGTGTAGGCGTGTGCACAGGTACTGTTCCACCATGTTGTTCAAATGCTGCCTCCTGCTAACGCACTCCATATCAGCAGTTGGGGCCTTTTGTTGCGGCGAGGTGACAAAGCTTTTCCACATGTCGGCCATGCTAACCCTGCCTTCTGAGGTGCTGGCGCTGACACAGCTGCTTTGGCGACCTCTTCCTCCTCCCCTGCCTTCGCCTTGTGCTTCCACTTGTCCCCCGGCGTCAGTCGGGAATGCTCTCAGGAGCGCGTCTACCAGTGTGCGCCTGTAGTTGCGCATCTTCCGATCACGTTCCAGTGAGGGAATTAAGGACGGCACATTGTCTTTGTAACGGGGATCCAGCAGGGTGGCTACCCAGTAGTCAGCACACGTTAAAATGTGGGCAACTCTGCTGTCGTTGTGCAGGCACTGCAGCATGTAGTCGCTCATGTGTGCCAGGCTGCCCAGAGGTAAGGACAAGCTGTCCTCTGTGGGAGGCATATCGTCTGTGTCCTCCGTATCCCCCCAGCCACGCACCAGTGATGGGCCCGAGCTGCGTTGGATGCCACCCCACTGTGAACATGCTTCATTCCCATCCTCCTCCTCATCCTCCTCCTCATCCTCCTCATCCTCCAGTAGTGGGCCCTGGCTGGCCAACTTTGTACCTGGCCTCTGCTGTTGCAAAAATCCTCTTTCTGAGCCACTTCTATAAGACTGGCCTGAAAGTGTTAGAGATGACCCCTCTTCCTCCTCCTCGTCCTGGGCCACATCCTCTTCCATCATCGCCCTAAGTGTTTTCTCAAGGAGACATAGAAGTGGTATTGTAATGCTGATAACTGCGTCATCACCACTGGCCATGTTGGTGGAGTACTCGAAACAGCGCAACAGGGCACACAGGTCTCGCATGGAGGCCCAGTCATTGGTGGTGAAGTGGTGCTGTTCTGCAGTGCGACTCACCCGTGCGTGCTGCAGCTAAAACTCCACTATGGCCTGCTGCAGCTCGCACAGTCTCTCCAGCATGTGCAAGGTGGCGTTCCACCTGGTGGGCACGTCGCATATGAGGCGGTGAGCGGGAAGGCCGAAGTTACGCTGTAGAGCAGACAGCCGAGCGGCGGCAGGATGAGAACGCCGGAAGTGCGCACAGACGGCCCGCACTTTACGCAGCAGCTCTGACATGTCGGGGTAGTTGTGAATGAATTTCTGCACCACCAAATTCAGCACATGCGCCAGGCAAGGGATGTGCGTCAAACCGGCTAGTCCCAGAGCTGCAACGAGATTTCGCCCATTATCACACACCACCAGGCCGGGCTTGAGGATCACTGGCAGCAACCACATGTCGGTCTGTTGTTCTATACCCCGCAACAACTCCTGCGCGGTGTGGGGCCTGTCCCCCAAACACATCAGTTTCAGAACGGCCTGCTGAAGTTTACCCCTGGCTGTGCTGAAGTTGGTGGTGAAGGTCTGTCGCTGACCGGATGAGGAGGTGGTAGAAGAGGAGGAGGAAGCCGAGTAGGAAGAGGAGGCAACAGGAGGCAAAGAATGATGCCCTGCGATCCTTGGCGGTGGAAGGACGTGTGCCAAACAGCTCTCCGCCTGGGGCCCAGCCGCCACTACATTTACCCAGTGTGCAGTTAGGGAGATATAGCGTCCCTGGCCGTGCTTACTGGTCCACGTATCTGTGGTTAGGTGGACCTTGCCACAGATGGCGTTGCGCAGTGCACACTTGATTTTATCCGATACTTGGTTGTGCAGGGAGGGCACGGCTCTCCTGGAGAAGTAGTGGCGGCTGGGAACGACGTACTGTGGGACAGCAAGCGACATGAGCTGTTAGAAGCTGTCCGTCTCCACCAGCCTGAATGACAGCATTTCAAAGGCCAGTAGTTTAGAAATGCTGTAGTTTAGAAATGCTGGCATTCAGGGCCAGGGATCGAGGGTGGCTAGGTGGGAATTTATGCTTTCTATCAAAGGTTTGTGAGATGGAGAGCTGAACGCTTCCGTGTGACATGGTGGAGATGCTTGGTGATGGAGGTGGTGTTGTTGGTGGCACATCCTCTTTTTGCTGGACGGCAGGTGCCAACGTTCCTCCAGAGGCGGAGGAAGAGGCCGAGGCAGCAGCAGAAGAGGGAGCAGGAGGGGCCTGAGCCCTTTCTTGGTTTTGAAGGTGCTTACTCCACTGCAGCCCGTGTCTCGCATGTAGATGCCTGGTCATGCAGGTTGTGCTAAGGTTCAGAACGTTAATTCCTCTCTTCAGGCTCTGATGGCACAGCGTGCAAACCACTCGGGTCTTGTCGTCAGCACATTGTGTGAAGAAGTGCCATGCCAGGGAACTCCTTGAAGCTGCCTTTGGTGTGCTCGGTCCCTGGTGACGGTGGCCAGTAGCAGGGGAACTGTTTTGGCGACGGCTGCTCTGCTTTTGCACCCTGCTCCCTCTTTTGCTACGCTGTTGGCTCGGTCTCACCACTGCCTCTTCCTCCGAACTCTGAAAGTCAGTGGCACAACCTTCATTCCATGTGGGGTCTAGGACCTCATCGTCCCCTGCATCGTCTTCCACCCAGTCTTCCTCCCTGACCTCCTTTTCGGTCTGCACACTGCAGAAAGATGCAGCAGTTGGCACCTGTGTTTCGTCATCATCAGAGACGTGCTGAGGTGGTATTCCCATGTCCTCATCAGGAAACATAAGTGGTTGTGCGTCAGTGCATTCTATGTCTTCCACCCCTGGGGAAGGGCTAGGTGGATGCCCTTGGGAAACCCTGCCAGCAGAGTCTTCAAACAGCATAAGAGACTGCTGCATGACTTGAGGCTCAGACAGGTTCCCCGATATGCACAGGGGTGATGTGACAGACTGATGGGCATGGGTTTCAGGCGCCACCTGTGCGCTTTCCGCAGAAGACTGGGTGGGAGATAATGTGAACGTGCTGGATCCACTGTCAGCCACCCAATTGACTAGCGCCTGTACTTGCTCAGGCCTTACCATCCTTAGAACGGCATTAGGCCCGACCAAATATCGCTGTAGATTCTGGCGGCTACTGGGACCTGAGGTAGTAGGTTCAGTAGGACGTGTAGCTGTGGCAGAACGGCCACGTCCTCTCCCTGCGTCAGAGGCTCCACCAACACCACCACCACGACAGCGTCCCTTATTAGATGTTTGCCTCATAGTTAGCGTTCACAAAGCAAAGTAAAAAGTGGTTAAGTCTGTTAAAAATAATTAACCGCCAATAAAAACCTTGATGTAGGGTATTGCACTCAAATTTTTTTCTAACTCTATATGACAGCGGTATTTGTGGCCTAAATTTCACAGTAATTTATGCACGTCTAATCCCAGATGTGCACTATATCAGAGGGTTTTTTCACCCCAGTAAGCACAAAGCCGTATTTCTGGCCTAAATGTGACAGTCACTTATGCACGTCTAATCCTAGATGTGCAATATATCAGAGGGTATTTTCACCCCAGTAACCAAAAAGACATATTTCTGGCCTAAATGTGACAGTCACTTATGCACGTCTAATCCCAGATGTGCAGTATATTAGAGGGTTTTTCACCCCAGTAAGCACAAAGCCGTATTTGTGGCCTAAATGTGACACTCACTTATGCACGACTAATCCCAGATGTGCAGTATATCCAAGGATTTTTTCACCCCAGTAAGCACAAAGCTGTATTTCTGGCCAAAATGTGACAGTCACTTATGCACATCTAATCCCAGATGTGCAGTATATTAGAGGTTTTTTTTACCCCAGTAAGCACAAAGCCATATTTGTGGCCTAAATATGACACTCACTTATGCACGTCTAATCCCAGATGTGCAGTATATCAGAGGGATTTTTCACCCCATTAACCAAAAATCCGTATTTCTGGCCTAAATGTGACACTCACTTATGCACGTCTAATCCTAGATGTGCACTATATGAAACAGATGGTTTTTTTTTCACCCCAGTATGCCCCAGTATGAGAAAGCCGTATTTGTGGCCTAAATTTCACAGTCACTTATGCACGTCTAATCCCAGATGTGCAGTATATCAGAGGGTTTTTTCACCCCAGTAAGCAAACAGCTGTATTTCTGGCCTAAATGTGACACTCACTTATGCACGTCTAATCCTAGATGTGCACTATATGAAAAAAAGTATATTTTTTAACCCCAGTAAGCAAAAAGGCGTATTTCTGGACTTGCAGACATGCAGATATCATGTGCTGGTGCACTATCGTTGCATAAAATGGCTGCCGATTATGTATTGATATTGACAAACTGAAGTAAAAAAAGTTAGTTTTCAGCAGTAGTTGGCTCAGGGCAGGCTTAAAAAAATTGCGCACTGCACCCACAAAACACATTTCCTGTAGATCTCTGAGTAAAAAAGCAGTTCTTCATAAGATTTCTCCCTGATCTCTCCCTCACAGCAGCTGCAGCATCTCCCTACACTAATCCGAGCAGAGTGACGAGCGGCGCTACGTGACTCCAGCTTAAATAGCGGCTGGGTCACATGCTGCAGTTGGCCAATCACAGCCATGCCAATAGTAGGCATGGCTGTGATGGCCTTTTGGGCAAGTAGTATGGTTCTGGTTCGGGTCCGGGTGCCGAAAAACCTAAAGTTCGGTACGAACCCGAACTTTACAGTTCGGGTTCGCTCAATTCTAGTGGTGACATATGACGTCACCATGCCGGCCGACATTTCACAAGATTTCACGCTGGATCTTCAAACAAGATGGCCACGGCGGCCTCTTCTCGCTCAAATGGATGAAATAAGTATGATTTAATTATTTTATTTTAATTTATTTATGAGCAACCCCTAAAATGCTTTAATATTTATCTCAGATGCCGCAATCAGCGATGAATGCGGCATCTGAGAGGTTCCATGACGGGGGCGGCACAATCGCAGTTCCCTGTCATTGCACCTGCTACTTACGAAGTAAGTCACGTAGCAAATTTTTTGTAAAATTCTGCGAAACAGCCAAATAGAATTTTTAAGAACTTCACTCATCTCTATATATGACTATAGTAAACCATGACAGGTTCCCCACAGATATTCCAATCAAAATTAACCACAGCACTCGTGTAGAGGGCTTTCGTGGGTGCCCGTCTCCAATTGATTCCTTCCACCCCAGGAGTCTTGTATACAATTTTTCCACAAAAGATGGCGGAGACAGCACACCAAATTAAGTTGCTATTGAAGTTTTATTCGTGCAGTAGTACACACATTACATTTACGGCTAGTGCAACGTTTCGGGTCCTAATGCGGTACCCTTTGTCAAGCTATAAATGTAAAAAATAATAATATTATAAATAAATATCGCAATACATAATTATCTCATATTCCGAAAAATTCATCATGAGGATAGCACACAAGGTACTAGGGTAAATAAGCAAGAAAGTATATGCACAGGACAAAAAATAGATAGACAAAAAGGGGTCTAAATCAGATCAGATAAATCAAGTCAGAGTACATCGAATGAAAGAGGCACAAGAAACGCAATAGATAGATGTAAGTGTCCTATAGGGTCCGCCAGTTAAATCTTAAACTTAGAGGTGACCAATAATAGCTAACAAGACTTCAGAAATAGAAGGACAGCAACACATAAGGCATAGTAAATACATACTGTGAACTAGTTATGAAAGTAAAACAACAGATGACATGTGCACTGATAACCATATACAGTGTAAGATGCCAAATGTAAAGGATATACCTTAAACCTGGCTTGTGACAGGTATGGTGTGGTGCGGTTTGGACGCTGTATGATCGCAATTTATAGTGCGCGCTACCTGAGCTACATGGGCATGACAGAGCCCTGGAGTGGTGCGCTATTGGCTGGATGGGTTGCGTCAAAGAGGCGCGTCCAATGAATAAGGACCCAGAAAGTGAAAGAGGCGTGGGCCTACCGTGTAGATAGACGCGCCAGTGCGCCTATGTCATCAAAGGAGCGCATTATGACGACGTGCCTAAATCATGTGACGGCTACGTCGCTGCTGGGTGTAATAGAGAGAGCGCATGCGTAATAAGGGGAAAGCGCATCTAAGCGCCATATTGAAAAAAGGCGCGGCAAGAGGGCAACTGGTTATTCAAATGTATTTGAAACCACGTAGGTACAACTACCACTATGCCCAACTCTGGATTGCCGTGCTTAAGTCATAAAACAACTACATCTCAGCTGGATTTAATGGAGGGCACATTACATTTACGGCTAGTGCATGCATGCGCATTGAGCAGAAAGTGTACTGAAGCGCCATATTGGAAACCGGCTAAGCAAAAATACAAGGCAAAACAAATTAACTACTAGTTATACACGTATATTCAGAATTAGGTGGGTACAGCAACCACTATACCCACCTCTGAATCGCGAGGCGTATTAGTATAAATAATGTATGACAGGTAAGACACTGATCTCGCAGCTGGTATGGCAATAAGGGTAATCTATTGTGGACCACATATAATAGGAACAGTCTACTGCGGACAACATATAAACTGACAAAACTCCAGGATGACCAAGACACCAACGGAGACAATATATACCCGGTGTAGAAGAACCAAAGATGAGGTGACGGAAATAAGGATGAAGAAATGGAGAATTCGGGAAACAATGGATGGCAGAACTGAGATCTATGAGAACCTAAAAAATAAATGAAATAGATAGAGCTAGAATCATAACGTCTAGTTTAGCAGAACACTGGGTAGATATTTAAGCAAATATATAGTCCTTATTGAGGCCACCAGGGCCATGTGTATCAAGACGGTGGATCCATTGCATTTCCCTACGTTGCAATAATTCTTCACGGTTGCCTCCTCGTCGCAATGGGGGCACCCAATCAATTATTTGAAATCTGAGTTGACTAGGAGTGTGTTTGAATTCCATGTAATGTTGGACCAACTGAGCCTCCTGTTTATTAGTTCGAAAATTATTGCACCGTAGGGAAATGCAATGGATCTGCCGTCTTGATACAAATGGCCCTGGTGGCCTCAATAAGGACTATATATTTGCTTAAATATGTACCCAGTGTTCTGCTAAACTAGACGTTATGATTGATGAGATATTTATGTATTGCGATATTTATTTATAATATTATAATTTTTTACATTTTTAGCTTGACAAAGGGTACCGCATTAGGACCCAAAACGTTGCACTAGCCGTAAATGTAATGTGTGTACTATTGCATGAATAAAACTTCAATAGCAACTTCATTTGGTGTGCTGTCTCCGCCATCTTTTGTGGAAAAAAGGTTCCCCACAGATGGTAGCTCATTGCTGTTGGGTCACAGACACGGAATGACTTGTAATCAGTTTATTGACGGACATTTTTCTAAAAATGTTGAATTGTTCAAAGGGGAAACCTCTTTTATTAAATTAGTCAAGGCTCTGAAGACTTATTCATCAGATCTGAACTCAAGAAGCCAGAATTTCAAGATATTCGTAAAACCAAACCGTGGCGAAATAGGAATTAAGATTTTGTTTTGGGTTTCAATCTGCATATATCTATTGATGGAAGATTCTATGATTACAGTATCTTTAAGATAAACAATATTAGTTCTATGGTTTCCTTTAAAGGGTCACAAGAACAGAGAGCATGCTTGTACGTCACTTCAAGAAGTCTCTTAAGAGCTTCAAGCTGTGCCTATATAATCCAGTACAGAAGTTGTGCACTGTATTTTAGCCTGCCCCATATAGTTATTGGTATGACCGGTATACATCAGTGAGTTTCTTCACCCTTCTATGGTTTACACACTTCACGGTCCATCAGCAGTGTTCAGGAGGAGGAAAATAAAACTGGATCCCTAATAAAGTTGGAAAGAAAATCTTAACAGACCAGACTGTCAGCGTACAAGGTTTTAGTTTGAAACAGCATCTCATTAAAAGTAAAAAATGGCTTAGAACAGTGGTCTTCAACCCATGGGCTACCAGCTGTTGCAAGACTATAACTATCAGCATGCTGGAGAGGCATAGATTGCACAGCACATATTTTGATAATTGTTCAGATAAAAAAAAGTAACTCTCAGATAGTTTGTACAGTTGGAAGACTAAACATACCAATGTTTGCTTGAATTTGCTTAAATTTGATTAATGGCTCCAATTTCACATTAAACAAATTTAATAGAATACCATGACTCTAGCAAAGACATTGACAGGCTGCAATCCTCATGCACATCACAATCACTGGGTATCCACACATACATATAGTATAGACATAACACAGTATCACAAAATCACAAAAATGTGTGTTTTTTTAACCCATTTTGCTCCTTTGCGATCAGGCAGATTTTTGGAAATTTGACATGTGTCACTTATATGTGGTAATAACTTTTGAATGCTTTTACTCAGGGATACTCAACCTCCCTCCATGCTCTTCTGTAGGCTGATAGCTGTAGGCTGTCCAGGAATTATGGGAGTTGTAGTTTTCCAACAGCTGGAGGGCCGCAGGTTGGGCATGCCTGCTTTTACTGATCCAAGCCATTCTGAGATTGTTTTCATGTGACACATTATACTTCATGTTAGTGGTAAATTTGAGTCAATATAAACCACCTTTATTTATAAAAACATCCTAAATTTATAGAAAATTTAGTAATTACACATATGCACCCTTTACACAAAAAAAAAAACGCCAACCAGATATCCAAACACAAAATAGAAAAACAATCAACAAAAACACTCCCATGTCCATGTCATTAAGTCCCAGGGGTCCCGTCGCTCCAGAACGGAGTATCCACCTTCTTTCTCTCCTCAGTAATTCCCGCTATAGTGCCCCATTGTGGTGGCACTACCTCCACTCCTGCAAACCTCAAGACTCTACGATCTCCACCGCGGGCCTCGTTCACATGTTGTACAAGGCGGGGGACCCCTCTGCCAGTATTTAAGGTATTTAAATTTTCACAGAACCTCTCAAACATACTGCGGATGTTTTTTCCAATATAGAATCTCCCGCATATACAGGATATTATACACTGCTCAAAAAAATAAAGGGAACACAAAAATAACACATCCTAGATCTGAATTAATTAAATATTCTTCTGAAATACTTTGTTCTTTACATAGTTGAATGTGCTGACAACAAAATCACACAAAAATAAAAAAATGGAAAACAAATTTTTCAACCCATGGAGGTCTGGATTTGGAGTCACACTCAAAATTAAAGTGGAAAAACACACTACAGGCTGATCCAACTTTGATGTAATGTCCTTAAAACAAGTCAAAATGAGGGTCAGTAGTGTGTTTGGCCTCCACGTGCCTGTATGACCTCCCTACAATGCCTGTGCATGCTCCTGATGAGGTGGCGGACGGTCTCCTGAGGGATCTCCTCCCAGACCTGGACTAAAGCATCTGCCAACTCCTGGACAGTCTGTGGTGCAACGTGACGTTGGTGGATAGAGCGAGACATGATGTCCCAGATGTGCTCAATTGGATTCAGGTCTGGGGAACGGGCGAGCCAGTCCATAGCATCAATGCCTTCGTCTTGCAGGAACTGCTGACACACTCTAGTCACATGTGCTCAGTGTGACCCTGCTTTCATCTGTGAAGAGCACAGGGTGCCAGTGGCGAATTTGCCAATCTTGGTGTTCTCTGGCAAATGCCAAACGTCCTGCACGGTGTTGGGCTGTAAGCACAACCCCCACCTGTGGACGTCGGGCCCTCATATCACCCTCATGGAGTCTGTTTCTGACCGTTTGAGCAGACACATGCACATTTGTGGCCTGCTGGAGGTCATTTTGCAGGGCTCTGGCAGTGCTCCTCCTGTTCCTCCGTGCAAAAAGGTGAAGGTAGCGGTCCTGCTGCTGGGTTGCTGGCCTCCTCCACGTCTCCTGATGTACTGGCCTGTCTCCTGGTAGCGCCTCCATGCTCTGGACACTACGCTGACAGACACAGCAAACCTTCTTGCCACAGCTCGCATTGATGTGCCATCCTGGATAAGCTGCACTACCTAGCCACTTGTGTGGGTTGTAGACTCCGTCTCATGCTACCACTAGAGTGAAAGCACCGCCAGCATTCAAAAGTGACCAAAACATCAGCCAGGAAGCATAGGAACTGAGAAGTGGTCTGTGATCACCACCTGCAGAACCACTCCTTTATTGGGAGGGGTCTTGCTAATTGCCTATAATTTCCACCTGTTGTCTATCCCATTTGCACAACAGCATGTGAAATTGATTGTCACTCAGTGTTGCTTCCTAAGTGGACCGTTTGATTTCACAGAAGTGTGATTGACTTGGAGTTACATTGTGTTGTTTAAGTGTTCCCTTTATTTTTTTGAGCAGTGTATATACCACAAACTTTGTTCGGCAAGTAATCAATGTGTTCACCCTGTGCCTCAGAACCCCAAAGGAAAACACGTCCCACTGGGGGTTAAAGGCACAGAACGAACAGTTTCCACAACGTCTATTGCCCTTAGGCCGAAAGCTGACTCCGAACCTGTCCTTCAGAGTATGACATTTTCTAAACGCAATTAACGGGCGAATATCCCTTATACTCTCCAAGCTCTCGTCCTGCTTCAGCGACTCCCAGTGGGTCCTCACTACTTTTTTAATAAGAGCCGCCATCGGACTGAACTTAAATGAGAAAGCTAAAGATTTTGAAGTAACTTGTTGTATTTCTGCAGATTTTCCTGAACTCACATCTGTAACCCTAGAAAGGGCCTCATTCAACAGGGCCGAGGGATAGCCCCTAGCAGACAGGCGGGCCTTTAGGTCCATGGCCTTTCTCCTGAAACCATCCTAGGTCCCATTGATGCGTCACAATCTGACGAACTGACCATAGGGTACAGCCTTCTTAACATGAATCGGGTGGTAGCTAGAAAATTGTAGCAGAGAGTTGGTTGCTGTGGGCTAGCGATAGCCCTCGGCAACCAACTCTCCCCCCTGTACGGATATGAGGACATCCAAAAACTCCTCATATCCGTACAGGTCTCATGTAGAATCTACTTTTTTGAGGGATGAGATGACGGTTTAATTGGTACTATTTTGGTCTTTATAGGACTTTTTGATCACTTGGCATTATGCTTTTTTGATGTAAGGTGACAAAAATTGCTTTTTTGGCACAGTTTTTTCACCTTTTTATTTACGGCATTCGCCTTAAGGGAAAGTCATGTGATTTTTTATAGAGCATGTTGTTACGGATGCAGAGATCAGAACACAGCAAAAATAGGGGATGTGATAGTACACTGTACGTTCCGTAGTAAATATATAATCTCAGCCTGGTAGAATGTTGAAACAAAAAAAGAAAATAATAAAGTTTTATTCAATTGTCTTATAAAAGAGGGTTGAAATATATCAAAAGGATAAAAAAAAAAAATAGGCAAACAGGAGACCTGAATTTAGAGAAGGATTTGAGATGATTACCATCTACATATAGGACATTCTGACAGGCAGCCTAAAGTTTGCTTGCCAGAATGTGCACAATAAAAGATCTGCAAACTCAGGCCATCTATAATTCCCACTGGGGACAGGGACTCGTTGTCACAGACTAGTTCCTATCATGTATCCACACCCTATGTATATGTGTACTTGACAATAGGTGAACGGAAGCACTAGTCTGACGAGTTCAATTAGTATACACCAGTGGAACGATATCACTGAATGCTAACTAGTGAGCTGTCTAAATAGCACTCACGCTCAACGCATTTCTACATGGATAACACACCCCACGTTTCATGAGGGGCGGTCAGAGTTTAGACATAAATGCCAGTTACAACATTGTTGCCACACTCTGGCGTGCAGGTATCGGCTCTGTGATGGCCATGGCCAGCCGAAGACACGCCGAATAGATATAACAAACGCCCCTCCCCCAAAGGTGTGCGCCAGCATGAGGAGCCAATCAGAAGTGGAGGCTCATCTATTAACACGCCTACCACATCCGCCTCACACGGATAAGGCATTACAGGTTCGGAGGGGTGCGCATGCGAGCCGAAGATGAAGGGGAATCGAAGATGTGGTTTGAAAGAATCAAGTATGCGGTCTCAATAGGACTATATACAGAATACCAGGGAGATGTAAATACCAGGCTCAATGGGCATCAGACATTGCCCCGAGATTAGAACTATATCAGAAGTCCATGTCAGTGCAGACTGGGCTAGCAAAAGCTCCAATGTGATAGATAGTAGCGGATATGTTATAATAAATGACATAGTAGACCAATATTAGGGGGTCCTGTCCAATGAAACCTAGATGACAGATGGCCTACTATAAGCTAGATAAAACATGCAAAGGAGATCGCTTCATTGAGTCCCTTAGGATGGACAGTGCACAACTGGATTTTTTGATGTGCCCTATCCCCTGGACTCTGAGTACACCTGGATTGCCGTCATGATGATCACATACATGATGTGCCACAGATGTCTCACGGTTATTTCTGATATCAGATAGGTGTTCACCAATCTGCCTTCTCAGCTCACGTCTGGTCTTGCCTACATATTGTAACCCACATTCACAGGTAAGTAAATACACGACTCCTAGTGATGTGTATCTAATGGCAGATCGAATAGAATATCTCTCCTTAGTCACCTGACTGGTGAAGAATGCACCTTTCATTATATTGCCACAAATGACACAAAAGCCACGTGGAAATGTGCCTGTCAATGTATTTGTGAGCCAAATACTTGATGTGGGTTGTGTGTAAAGGCTATGAACAAGGCGGTTGCGTAGACTGGAACTACGTCGATACGTAATAGAGGGACGTTCTGATATCAGTTCTCCAACATGTGGATCAAACAGCAAAATGGGCCAATGCCGCTGTAGGATGTCACATACCTGCTTGTTGTGATGGACAAACTTTGGCCGGGACGGTTCGCGAACGCGAATACGCGTTTGCGCTCAAATATTCGCGAACCATGTGTTTGCAGAGGGCCCCGTAGACTTGAATGGCAGGCGAACCTGAATAACCTTCAGGTCATATTTTCAGCCACCAAATAATTACCAGAAGTGCGCAAATAGTCCCACAACATGGACAGTGACATACCAGATGTATTATTCGAATTTGCGATCTCCATCTATAATTTTTTTCAATGCTGAATATTGGCAATGTAATTTTCGCATATGCGAATGCGCAAAATAGGCGCGGCCTACTACAGCAACTGGTTTCCCCTAGAACAAAGTTGGATGCGATCAGAAAAGATGGTTGGCAACAATTTTCTAAACGTTGAGGAAGAACTTCTCACTGTAAGTAATTTGACATTTAAGCAGTGTTTTTGATTACATTTCACATGCATGTTAGAACAATCGTTGTATATGCAGATTGAGTGCTTAAAAAAAAGCGCCATTGCAAAAATCCCTAATGATGCTATATTTTTTTTTTCCCGGTACACACAACTACACATTTTATAAGGTTTCATGAGATATTAGTGATTGGTGTTTGTTGTGAGAACTTGCCAGTGCAGGGCCCAAAAATTTGCCAATAGGCATTCACCTGACAGCAAACAACTTTGCAGGAATCTGTGGCTGGAGGGACATTAGGCGGTTACAGGATAAATATGTAACTGTCGGCCAGTACAGGCCCCAAAAATTAGGCATTTAACGGACATAAAAGGCTTTTTTATGCCGCTGTATTTACCTTAAACTGGGACCATGATTTGTTCTGGGTGGTGGTGGATATTTTTGGCTGTCATAGGAAATTCAATCAAACGTGGTCGTCACAGGTGTTGAATTCCTCCGAGATCTATGCCTCATTCATTTTTAGAAATGTGAGGTAGTCCACACTGTTGTGAGCTAGGCGAGTGCGCTTATCAGTCACGAAACCCCTGCTGCGCTGAACGTCCTTTCGGACCAGTAGAAATTATTGGTTCCAATAGTGTTTGTCACTCTGTGTAGATGCGGTAACGCAGCAAAACTGAAAAACAAATGCTGCACTACCTAAATGCACTATATAGAAAGTATATTATTGGTATATCACACCCCTGCTTCAATCATTTTTTTTAGGGGGCAACTGGTAAATCACACGAGTAGAAATTATTGGTTCCAATAGCGTTTGTCACTCTGTGTAGATGCGGTAACACAGCAGAACCGCAAACAAATGCTGCACTATCCAAATGCACTATATAGAAAGTATATTATTGGTATATCACACCCCTGCCTCAATCATTTTTTTGGGGGGACAACTGGTATGTCACACCAGTAGAAATTATTTGTTCCAATAGCGTTTGGCACTCTGTATAGCTGGACTATTGCAGCAGAACCGCACACAACTGCCGCACAATACAAATGCACTATAATATACTTTCTATGTTAGAAAGTATATTATAAGTATATTACACCTATCGATAGCACACCTATACCAGTCCTTAAAAGGACTTTTATGGCCCTATTAGCTAGCGTTTGGTGTCCCTAACAGTCTGTCCCTGCTCCACACAGCAACCTCTCCCTACACTGGCAAAAGACTGAATGTAAAATGGCTGCCATATCGGGTTTATTTATAAGGTAGGGGGTATGTCCATGTGCTGAAACATCTCAATTGGCTGTCCTGTACCACCTGATGGATGTGTCATGGGTCAAAGTTCTTCACAATGTAAAAGAATATGGTGGGCGCGAATATCGCTATATGCTTGCATGTTCGGTGAATCGCGAACGTGCAAAGTTCGCCACGAAACGAACGCCGGGTGAACCGCAAGGCCATCTCTACCTGCTTGTGTGCTTTATCGTAAGTGGCTATGATCCTAGGGGTATTATTATCCTGTTCCCTAGTTTTGGGGACAAGGAGTGGTTCACGGCCAATACTCATGGAATGGTGAAATGCCTGTTTTAGCGTATGTTGTGGGTATCCCCGATTTAAAAACCGGGTCCTAAGATCACATGCAGCAGCCTTAAAATCACAAAGTTCTGAGAAATTTCTCCTAGCCCTCAGATACTGTCCCTTAGGGATACCTTTCTTGAGGGCTAGTGGATGACCGCTGTCCCAGCGTAACAGGCTGTTGGTAGACGTCTGCTGTCTGAATAGATTCATAATGATCTTTCTAGCTGTCCCTACTGAGATGGTAAGGTCCAGGAACGTAATTTCCCGTTTATTAATGTCTGAACTGAAAAACAGACCTAGCTGGCTGACATTAAGTTGGGCCACAAGGCGGACAAACCTCTCCTTAGTCCCTTTCCATAGCAGAAACACATCATCAATATATCTCATCCACATTATTATTGATGATGTGTAATGATCCATTGTTTCACTGAAGACGACCTCCTTTTTCCACCAGCTCAGGTAGAGGTTTTTGAAGGTCGGGGCACACGGACTGCCCATCGCAAGTTCGCAACTCCCCTGAGCTGGTGGAAAACTTGACGGTCAAACAAAACATGTTGTGTGTTAGAACAAAATCTATTAACTCCATCACAAAGGCATTATGCCAATTGCAGTGTTCACCTCTCTGTTGAAGGAAGGCCTTAATGGCTTGGCATCCAGTATTGTGAGGTATGGAGCTATACAAAGCCTCTACATCTAAACTGGCCAGTCGCTGCAGAACATCCATTGTATCCCTGGCGTAAGACGGCAGTCCCACCACGAATGGTCATAGTATCACATCAATATACGTAACTGATGTTTGCCGTGAGACTGCACATGCCGGATACAATGGGTCTACCGTTCATCGGTGTGCCTAGCTTATATAATTTAGATAACCCATAAAAGGAGACGAGCAGTGGGAATTTAGGTAGTAGGTAATCAAGTTCAGTTCTGCTGATGAGCTTATCCTTAAAAGGCCTCGTTCAGGAGTACAGACAGTTGGGCCCTAATAATGAGGGTTGGATCAGTAGGCAGATGTCTGTATGTGGCAGCATCCTCCAGTATCCTAAGGCACATGCCACGGTACTGGTCCTGGTCCATTAGTACAATATTACCCCCCTTATCTGAGGGTTTAATACCTATACTGGTATCACCCTCCAGGTCTTTCAAAGATTTTCTTTTCTCAGGGCTTAAATTGTCTGAACCAAAGTACTTCCCCTGAAATTTAGATAGATCTTGGGTGACAACTGATAGAAAAGTGTCAATCGGCGTGTTGTCATTCAGAGGGGGAAAGAGTTTGGAAGGGTTCCTAAGATAAGTAAAGGCACCATCACCAATATTTTGTTTATGTTTGTCATAGGTGAGGAAAAACTTTTTCCATTTCAACTTCCGTGCATAGAGGTGTAAGTATTTGACCCAATTAAATAGATTACATTTTTGAAGAGGGACAAATGAAAGGCCCTTTTTAAGGACCTCCATTTCAGGTAGGGATAAGATACACTTTGATAAGTTAACAACTTGAAGTTCCTCTATATGGGAGCCTCAGATTTTTTTTGTGGCATACTAGATAATTGGAGACTGGGGGGTGTTGTCTAAAAAACCACCCCTTGAACCCCTACCTTATCTACCTCTCTCTGTCTCCCTCTTTGTGATCTTTGAGAGCCCCCATTAGATGTACCTCGCCCTCCTGAGGATGTGGGTCCCTGATCGACGTCAGTATCACATTCCGAGGAAGACAATTCAGTATCAACCTCAGAGGTGATCTGACTTTGCCTTTTTTAAAATCTTTTATGTCTCTGTTATATTGAAAGTGTTTCCTTTCCTTGATCTGACAGGTAAACCTTTCAATATTTTGCTGTAACAGGGTCTCTTTTTTTTACAAAGTCAGTGTGTTCACTGAATTTTTTAGCCTGTGCTATGCACTCCTTCAAATCAGTGTCACTTTTAACTAATAAGCATTTTTCTTACTCAAGTAACAATTTCATAAGGCGGAGGGAGCCCTCAATGCAGTCCTGCTCCCACTTGGCAAGGAAATCACATGAGCGAACATGTGCCGCTGGGAGGATAGGATTTCTCAGTCCTCTAGGGACTGTTACTTTTGATATATGTTTCCAATGTTTGTACCTCCCACCGGCACCATATGTAATCTTTATATGCATGGGTAAGATTCTTAAAGGACGCAGTGATGCTCACATGGGCTGTCTGTGTTGATAGTTCTTTTTCTGAGAAAACCTCCCTAGGATCCCCAAGCCAAGATTCAGAATTTAGATCACTTGACAAAAAACTTGCCATTCCCCAAAAGCAACAAAAAATAACGCTTACAACACAGCAAAAAAAGGGGATGTGATAGTATACTTTCCGTAGTAAATATATAATCTCAGCCTGATAGAACGTTTAACAAAAAAAGAAAATAATAAAGTTTTATTCAATTGTCTTATAAAACAGGGTTGGAATATATCAAAAGGATTAAAAAACAGGCAAACAGGAGACCTGAACTTAGAGAGGGATTTGAAATGATTACCATTTACATATAGGACACCCTGACCAAAGCCGGAAACACGCCGAATAGATATAACAAGCGCCCCTCCCCCTGGAGGTGTGCGCCAGCATGAGGAGCCAATCAGAAGTGGAGGCTTGTCTACTAGCACGCCGACCACGTCCACCTCACACGGATAAGGCATTACAGGTCCGGAGGGGTGCGCATGAGCGCCGAAGATGAAGGGGAATCGAAGATGCGGTTTGAAAGAATCAAGTATGCGGTCTAAATATGACTATATACAGAATACCAGGGAGATGTAAATACCTCAATGGGCTTCACACATTGCCCCGAGATTAGAACTATATCAGAAGTCCATGTCAGTGCAGACTGGGCTAGCAAAAGCTCCAATGTGATAGATAGTAGCAGATATGTTAAAAGAAATGACATAGTAGACCAATAATAGGGGGTCCTGTCTAATGAAACCTAGATGACAGATGGCCTACTACAAGCTAGATAAAACATTCAAAGGAGATCGCTTCATTGAGTCCCTTAGAATGGACAGTGCACAACTAAAATCCATTGGGTTTCCACCAACTCAGGGGAGTTGCTATGGGCAGTCCCTGTGCCCCAACCTACGCAAACCTCTACCTGGGCTGGTGGGAAAAGGAGTTGGTCTTCAGTGAAACAATGGATCACTACACATCATCAATATTAATGTGGACCAGATATATTGATGATGTGTTTCTGCTATGGAAAAGGGACTAAGGAGAGGTTTGTCCGCCTTGTGGCCAAACTTAATGTCAACCAGCTAGGTCACATTAGACATTAATAAACGGGAAATTACATTCCTGGGCCTTACCATCTCAGTAGGGACAGCTAGAAAGATCATTATGAATCTATTCAGAAAGCAGACGTCTACCAACAGCCTGTTACACTGGGACAGCGGTCATCCACTAGCCCTCAAGAAAGGTATCCCTAAGGGACAGTATCTGAGGGCTAGGAGGAATTGCTCAGAACTTTGTGATTTTAAGGCTGCTGTATGTGATCTTAGGACCCGGTTTTTAAATCAGGGATAACCACAACATACGCTAAAACAGGCATTTCACCAATCCATGAGTATTGGCCGTGAACAACTCTTTGTCCGCAAAACTATGGCAGAGAATAATAATGCCCCTAGGATTATAGCCACTTACGATAAATCCCATTGGCCCATTTTGCTGTCTGATCCAGATGTTAGAGAACTGATATCAGAACGTCCCTCTATTGCGTATCAACGTAGTTCCAATTTACGCGACCGCCTAGTCCATAGCCTGTACACACATCCTACATCAAGTACTTGACAGGCAATTGACAGGCAATTTTCCATGTGGATCTTGTGTCATTTGTGGCAATATAATGAAAGGTGCATTCTTCTCCAGTCAGGTGACTAAGAAGAGATATTCTATTCGCTCTGCCATTAGATGCACATCACTAGGAGTGTATTTGCTTACCTGTGAATGTGGGTTACAAGAGTCCTGGGGATAGAGCACATCAAAAAATCAATTTGTGGAGGGGACATTGATGTGTTATTACCCCGCAAGGAAACCCAACGGATTTTTAAGTTGTGCACTGTCCATCCTAAGGGACTCAATGAGGCGATCTCCTTTGCATGTTTTATCTAGCTTATAGTATTTACATCTTCCTGGTATTCTGTATATAGTCATATTTAGACCGCATACTTTCTTTCTTTCAAACCGCATCATCGATTCCCCTTCATCTTCGGCGCGCATGCGCACCCCTCCAGACTTGTAATGCCTTATCCGTGTGAGGCGGACATGGTAGGCGTGCTAGTAGACGAGCCTCCACTTCTCATGCTGGCGCACACCTCCGGGGGAGGGGAGTTTGTTATATCTATTCGGGATGTCTTCGGCCGGGCACGGCCATCACAGAGCCGATGCCTGCACGCAAGAGTGTGGCAACAATGTTGTAACTGGCATTTATGTCTAAACTCTGACCGTTCCTGATGAAACGTGGGGAGAGTTATTCACGTAGAAACACGTTGAGCGTATGTGCTATTTAGACTTAGCTCACTAGTCACGACAGGTGTTAGCATTCAGTGATATTGTTCTACTGGTGTATACTAATTAGACTCATCAGACTTGTGCTTCCGTTCACCTATTGTCAAGTACACATATACATAGGGTGTGGATACATGATAGGAAATAGTCTGTCACAGTGAGTCCCTGTCCCCAGTGGGTATTATTGATGGCCTGAGTTTGCAGATATTATATTGTGCACATTCTGTGCAAGCAAACTTTAGGCTGCCTGTCAGGATGTCCTATATGTAGATGGTAATCATTATGGATGCAGAGATACCTAATATGTCTATTTTTATAATTTTATTTTGGTTTTACACAATAAATGCATTTTTGAAGAAAAAAAATCATGTTTTGTGTTTCCATTTTTTGAAAGCCACATTATTTGTTAACACTTCAAACCATTGGGACCCTGCAACATCAGGTCAGCAGCCCGATTGAGAGGGAGGGTGCTTCCTCCCTGTTTAACCCCTGCCATACAGCAGTCCCTATGGACCGTAGCATGGAAGGGGTTAAACAGATGGCATAGGTGCCAGCACTGATGTCGGCCGTAGCAGCAAAGTGTCAGCTGTCACTCTGCTGCTAAGACTTGACAATTCTGAATATGAGTGAGCAGGAGTGGTGGTGATCTGGGCTACATGGACGCCAGAATTGGGGAAGGGGGGATCGTGGCTACAGAGACTCCAAAACAGCACAGCCCCGATCTCCTCCACACTCACTTAGGGGTTGAGGAGATCAGAGCTGCACAGTAGGATTTGAGCCTGCCGCTCAATGCTGCGATTGGTCAGTCAAATCTGACTGACCAATCACAGTGATCCAAAGGCAGGGACCACACTGATTGGTCCCCTGCTGGGTGCCTAGATAGCTCAGCTGTCCATGACACCCGTTTAGATGCCGGTGTCACCGCAAGTACGGTGACACTATGATCTCATAACGTACTGTGTACAAAAATTCAAACTTACCTCCTCCATTTTCTTGCGATGGGCCGCCAGCCTCCATCTTGCTTGAAGATCTCAGTCGAAATCCCGTGCGACGCGAGATTACATCACGCCGGCCGGTGTGATGACATTGTACCTCACAACGCCAGCCAGCGTGATGACGTAATCTCACGCCACACAGGATTTTAACCAAGATCTTCAAGCAAGATGGCGGCAGCCGGTCCGTCGTGAGCAAATGGAGGGCGGTAAGTTTAATAAAACATTTTTTTATTGTTAATTTTACACTCAGATGCCGCGATCATGTATGAACGCGTTATCTGAGGGATACAATGATGGGGCGGAGCTATTGCAGCTCCCTGTCATTGCACCCGTTACTTACAAAAAATGCGCTTCGTAATGAAGTAATTCATCACAAAGCAAACTTTTTTGTGAAATTTGGCGATTTAGCCGAATCAAACTTTTAAGAAATTCGCTCATCTCTACATCATACAGATACATTTTATAAAATAGCTCAGTGGCTATACAACATTTTTTATTACACACAATTACAAAAGTATTCAGATTCAGTTGCTGATTTGAAAACATTAGAATAATTTTTGTGGGACAACCATTTTATATATATTTATTACTTTACCTGAACAATAATGGTCACCTTTTAGGCAGATCATCTATAATATCATCAAATATTGGCCATATTTAGCAAATTATATTACACTTGGGCAAACATAGTAATATATTGTATATATTGTACTCTATCTATTCCGTCTGTTCCAGCTCGATGTAGCTACCAGGGAAGCAGGGGAAGCAGCTGCTTTAGGGCTCCAGCTCAGAAGGGGCCCGGAGCAGTACTAGATACAGTAACAGCAGTAAGGCCTCTTTCACACAGGCGTTGCGGGAAAAGGTGTGGGTGCGTAGCTGTCACGAGGGTATCAAGAGCCACGTCTGACTCCGTTATACCCGGGGTCAGGAAGTCGCAGCGGGTGGCTGCGCGCTCTATATCTAAAGATCACATTGTTTCTTAGTGATTGTTTTCTGTGTTTGCCTTGCTATCCTTTTTGTCTCACCCAGGGATCCGTAGCTTCTCCTCCTCAGCTGTTTCTTGTCTGCCACTCCCAACCTCCTTATATTCTCCCCTCACACTTCTCTAGTTGCCAGTTATAGAGCTTCCTGCCTGGACATCTATACTGACCCACTGGAGTTGTGAATCCTGGTTGTCGTTCCAGAGAGCTACCCTCCGGATCCCTGTTGGGCTTATTGTTGTCTCCTGTTGTCGCCCACCTGGGATTATATGTTGAGTCTGTGTTGTCTGTCCTCCCCTTGGTGTTTTCCCTTAGAGCTAGTGGTGCGGACTAGTGTTCCCACCGCCCTGTTCACTATCTAGGGCTCAGCTCAGGGAAAGCCAGGGCTTTAGGCACGTGATCGGCGTACGGGTGAGGAACCCGTCTAGGGACGTCAGGGCAGCCAGGTGCCAGCCGCCAGGTGAGTCAGGGGTCACCACCTTCCCTCTCACTTGGGCAGGGCCTTCCTCGTTCCCTCCCTCTGTGTCACGTATGTGATAGCCACGCCGACCGTGATAGTAGCGGGAACATGCACGATTTTTCCTTGCGAGTGCAAAACATTGTAATGCGTTTTGCACTCGTGTGAGAAAAATCGTCCATGTTTGGTACCCAAACCCAAACTTCTTCACAGAAGTTCGGGCTTGGGATCGGTGTTCTGTTGATTGTATTATTTTCCCTTATAACATGGTTATAAGGGAAAATAATAGCATTCTGAATACAGAATGCATAGTACAATAAGGCTGGAGGGGTTAAAAAAAAATAATAATAATTTAACTCACCTTAATCCACTTGCTTGCGCAGCCCGGCATCTCTTCTGTCTTCTTTTTTGCTGTGTGCAGGAAAAGGTCCTGTGGTGACGTCACTCCGGTCATCACATGGTCCATCACATGATCCATCACCATGGTAAAAGATCATGTGAAGGACCATGTGATGACCGGAGTGACGTCACCACAGGTCCTTTTCCTGCACACAGCAAAATAGAAGACAGAAGAGAAGCCGGGCCAGCCCTATTATACTATGCATTCTGTATTCAGAATGCTATTATTTTCCCTTATAACCATGTTATAAGGGAAAATAATAATGATCGTGTCCCCATCCCGATCGTCTCCTAGCAACCGTGCATGAAAATCGCACCGCATCCGCGATTTTCACGCAACCCCATTAATTTCTATGGGGCCTGCGTTACGTGAAAAACGCACAAAGACTAGCATTCTGCGATTTTCACGCAACGCACAAGTGATGCGTGAAAATCACTGCTCGTGTGCACAGCCCCATAGAAACGAATGGGTCAGGATTCAGTGCGGGTGCAATGCGTTCCACTCACGCATCGCATCCGCGCGGAATACTTGCCCGTGTGAAAGGGGCCTAACAGATCGAGAAGAACTGCCTGTCATGTGATTTTCTCCTCTCATAGCTCCACCCCATTAGACAGAGCGTGTACTCCATCCATCAGGCAGAGCCAGCATCTTGAGTTCCACTTGTAGCCCCGCCCCTTAGGCTAGAGTCACACAAACATATTTTGTTTCTGTGTCCGTTCCATTTTTTTTGCGGATAGGATGCGGACTCATTTATTTTAATGGGTCCGCAAAAAATGCTGACCCGTTGAAGCCATAAGATATTGCCATAAGATTTTGCCAATATGTTATCACGTGTAATTATGTAACCTGCCACGTCTGCTTTTGAGTATTGTAACCACCTTGAAACTCCCAGTTACTCCCATTATTCAAAGGTATATTAATAAAGATATTTGGGAGTAGTCTTTCAGATCTCCTTAGATACAGCAGGCACTGTCTGTGTCTTTGTTATCGGCCGATTTAATTGTTCACTTTCTACCTGAAAATTGAACTGACACAACACTGAACTGGAATCAAGGCAAGAATGATTTAAACAGCTAGGACACAAATAAACTACAAGACTCAGAATCTAGATCTAAGGACTAAGATAAATGGAAAAAACAAAAGAGCCTTAAATAAGGCATTAGATGCTAGAGGTAATATACCAGGATATAAGGGATACAAACGCACAGAACTTACAATATCAAGTTTACAGCAGGGTCCAAGTATACTTAAAGAAAGGCTATCTAATCAGCAACTCCTTCACAAATGAGACTGGCCCACACCAGTGATCAGTATTGGATAAGCTGTGGGACAGTTGCATACAAACTGCCCAAAACAAAATATTAGGAGAATATAAAACTGATCATAACAACAAAAAATAGCTGACTGAAATATTCTGTCATTTATGGCACAATTTATGCCTATTTTTATTTTTTCATTTATTTATTTATTTATTTATTTATTTTTCATTACTGGACAGTTCTATAAAATTTACGTAAGACATTTCAGTTTGTTTCTAACACTGATAACAAAACTACGGAAGTGCAGTTAGGAATCTTGAGTTACAAAGAAGAAAAAACGGCCAGTCAGCAATCTACAGTATATTGTGGGATCAGCCACTTCGGTATAAAATCCAGAAGTTACAAAGTAAAAAAAAAAGAGATGTGTCCCGCAATCCCAAGGTTCATATCTCATTACAATCAGCAATTGTTAAGAGTAAAAGCATGTTCATGGTTCAGGAATGTTTCTCTGACCACAGGGCTGACCTCAGTGTGTGAGTCCAAGATGGGAAGCATGCTGCAAATGTTCAATAGAAGGCAGCAACAGACACCCACACAATGTGAGACGGGATCTTGTGGCTCAGCTCCTTTGGGGATATACTGCAGTCACTTTATTACGAGTAATATCAAGAATGCTGTGGACTGCAGAGGAAGTGGGAGTTCCTGTCTTATTCCTGAAGTTACAAATCTAACTTAAAAAAATTACTTTTTCTGGCAATCTTTTTCTGGCAATCTTTAATTGATAGTATGTGCAGCAGAAATCATGTATAGCAATGGAATAGAACAGATATGGAAGAGATGGATGAGTTAAGTGTGTTCTTCTATCTTCTTGGGAAGAGGGGCTATTTATTATCATACAGTATGGTGATATTAATATATATCTATCTATTTATCTATCTACAAAAACAAAAAGCAACAGCAGCACAGCAACATTGAAGGTCGGGTGCAATCCCTCAGGGACTATAGGCAGAGAAGCAAGAGGGGTAATAAATGGGTCCATCACCCTTTTACCTACCTTGGAGTGCTGCCTCATTATTTGTCCTCTGGAAATTATCTATCTATCTATCTATCTATCTATCTATCTATCTCTCTAATATCTATCTATCTCATATCTATCTATCTAATATCTATCTAATATTTTTCTATCTAAAATCTATCTATCTATCTATCTATCTATCTATCTATCTATCTATCTATCTATCTATCTATCTATCTATCTATCCATCTATCCATCTATCTAATATCTATCTATTTATTATCTATCTATCCATTATCTATCTGTCTATCTACATATGCAAAATGGCAGCACTAGATCCAAATGAACAAAAGAAAAGAAAAAGATAGAGGTGCAATAGGACTAGACCAATGCCCAAAAAAGATTTAAAAAAAATGCAAAAAGGCAGCACAATCAAAAAGTAAAATGTACAGTACATTTTTGCTTTAACTTTTTTGAGTGTGCTTCCTTTTTGAATTTTTATCTATCTTTTATCTATCTTATGTATCTATCTATCTTGAAATGGAAAAACAGGCAGCACTCTCCAACATGTCAAATAAAACTGTGCCAGTGTTCTTTATCCTAAATAGATATCCCAACAATATCCAAGGAAAACTACAGCACTCCAAAGGCTTGAATAAAAGTGCAAAACGCTTACCAATGTCTCAGTAACGTTTCAGTCCTACCACGGAACGGGCTTGAGAAAGGTCCCATGTTGGGACTGATAGATGCTGAGACATGGGTGAATAAACATCTTTTCTTTTATATCAAGTCATTCTAGTGCTGTGGTTTTCCTTGGATATCTATCTATTTATCTATTATCACACATTCAGAAAGTCTTCAGACCCTTTCACTTTTTTCACATTTTGTTATGTTGTGACCTTGTGCCAGCACTGCCTCCCCTTCACTGTTTACCTTCTAGCCGTTGCATCTGCAGTGGTGAGCAGGTGTAATTACACCAAAGCCGTCAATTTCATTTCAATGGTACGGATCTGTGATGAATACCATGCCTCGTGGCCACTTAACGTCACCTACGTCGAGCTCACGAGACGCAGTATGGTCACTTGTTGCCAAAGCGTGACGTTACGCCCTCCAGAGGAGCAAGTAAGGTCAGCTTGGTACAGTTTACACAAACACCTCCTGTCCACGCGGGCACAGAGAGGCAACAAGCTGACAGGGCCTTTTCACTGCCGCAATGAAACAGCGCCTTTTCAGCCCGGGTATACTGCCACCAGCTTCTCGTTTGATATAATCCCGGTCCGCTAACGGGATTATATAGGGTAAGAAACCAACCCGCGGTAGCTTATAACTAGGCCGAAACTCAGACATGGGGATTCGTGATCAAGATACAAGACAGCACAAGATTAAATTATATATTTAATCGCCTTAAGGGCACACTAGATGACACAATATACACTAAGAATATATACAGTGGTTACAAATAGAGGTGATATAGGTACAGCAGGGTTAAGCTGAAAAATAAGTCAGTTTACCAGATATATGAGTCCTTTGGGTAGTGGTGAGTTCTTAGCTGTATTCACTTCGGAGGCAGTGATGTCAGTCTCTTGCAGGTCCCTCCAAACACATTGCACGATGTGACCCCCTTTCAGAGAAAACACACGTTTGGTTGCTGGCACAAGCCTTTTAACCTGTAGCCGGCCCCTCCCAGCCTTTGGGAGGGGTCCACCCCCCTCTGCTGGACTGGCTGCAAATGACCCACAAATGGCCCGATTGAGAGGGAGGGTGCTTCCTCCCTGTTTAACCACTGCCATACATCAGTCCCTATGGACCGTTGCATGGAAGGGGTTAAACGTACGGCATAGGTGCCAGCACTGATGTCAGCCGTAGCAGCAGAGTGTCAGCTGTCACTCTGCTGCTACCACTTGGCCATTCTGAATATGAGCGAGCAGGGGTTGTGGTGATATGGGCTACATGGACGCCAGAATTGGGGAAGGGGTGATCGTGGCTACAGAGACTCCAAAAAAGCACAGCCCCGATCTCCTCCACACTTACTTAGGGGTTGAGGAGATCGGAGCTGCACAGAAGGATTTGAGCCTGCCGCTCAATGCTACGATTGGTCAGTCAAATCTGACTGACCAATCACAGTGATCCAAAGGCAGGGACCACACTGATTGGTCCTCTGCTGGGGGCCTAGATAGCTCAGCTGTCCATGACACCCGTTTAGATGCTGGTGTCACCGTAAGTATGGTGACACTATGATCTCATAACGTACTGTGTACAAAAATTCAAACTTACCTCCTCCATTTTCTTGCGATGGGCCGCCAGCCTCCATCTTGCTTGAAGATCTCAGTCGAAATCCCGTGCGACGCGAGATTACATCCCGCCGGCCTTCGTGATGACATTGTACGTCACAACGCCAGCCGGCGTGATGACGTAATCTCACGCCACACAGGATTTTAACCAAGATCTTCAAGCAAGATGGCGGCAGCCGGTCCGTCGTGAGCAAATGGAGGGCGGTAAGTTTGATAAAACATTTTTTTATTGTTAATTTTACACTCAGATGCCGCAATCATGTATGAACGCGTTATCTGAGGGATACAATGACGGGGCGGAGCTATTGCAGCTTGGCCACCAGGACACAAATATGTATCCGGTTTGCGCCTGCGATGGCCGGGCGATTCATAATTCCTTATGAAATGTAGGAGCCAACATGTCTGAGAGGTATCAATGATCCTGGCAAGGGCTAATACCTCCTGCTGGGGTTTTTCCTGCAGAATCCGTGCTGTCTGACTGGAGGTGTGAAATGTAACCAAATGTGGCCTGCTAGAAGTTTTCTGCTATCTGGCTACGGCTTTGAAGCATGGCCCCCCTTTATAGCTTGATTTCCTCTGCCATCTTTCAGCAAATGGTGGGTGTGAGGACATGACTGACAGTAAATATTAATCCATATTCCTCACAGGATTGCTCCTATACAAGTGTATAGAAGCGATCCGTACCAGTGAATTGAATGTGACGGCTTGGGTGTAATTACACCTACTCACCACAGCAGATGCAACGGCTAGAAGGTAAACAGTGAAGGGGAGGCAGAGCTGGCACGGTACGCGCCTTCTCTTCAAACAGCTGATAGGCTGGGGTGCAGGGTGTCAGACCCCAGCCGATCTGATATTGATGACCTATCCTGAGGATAGTTCATCAATAAATATAACTTGGACACCCCTTTAATGATTAGTGAGGACCAGATAAGATAAAGGTGAAATCAAAGTTGAAGCTGTTACGTGGTAAACATGAAAATGTAGTATAGCTAAAAAATTAAGTCTGTGATTTTCTCTGCTCCTTATCAGCCCATGTCAGGGGGTTTATTCCCTATGAGAACAATTCACCTAGACTACAGTCAAGCTAATGGTCTTCGATGTTAAACTATAGGGCAACATCAGTTCAGCTGCAATTCAAGTGAATTTGAATAAACCCTATTAGTATTTTTAATTTCCTGACTGCATTTAACACTAAAGATGATATAAATCTATTCTGTACCAAGTGTAGGTGATGTGTGCGGTGCGATATGTGGGTGGGGCTGTGTGTGGCTTGAGAGTGGGTGGGGACACAGCACAGGGGCCTATAATCTCCTATTGCCCGGGGGCCCCATGAGCCGCTCTCCATTAATTTCATTGGGGCTGCCGAAAATAGCCAAGCGCTGGCATGGCTATTTCCGTCCGCTCCATAGAAATGAATGGGTTAGGAATAGGGATGAGCGAACCCGAACTGTATAGTTCGGGTTCGTACCGAATTTTGGGGTGTCCGTAACACGGACCCGAACCCGAACATTTTCGTAAAAGTCTGGGTTCGGGTTCGGTGTTCGGCGCTTTCTTGGCGCTTTTTGAAAGGCTGCAAAGCAGCCAATCAACCAGCGTCATACTACTTGCCCCAAGAGGCCATCACAGCCTTGCCTACTATTGGCATGGCTGTGATTGGCCAGTGCAGCATGTGACCCAGACTCTATATAAGCTTGGGTCACGTAGCACTGCACGTCACTCTGCTGATTAAAGCATAGGGATAGGTTGCAGCTGCGACGTTAGGGCGAGATTAGGCAGATTAACTCCTCCAAAAGACTTCATTCTGTGATCGATCTGCAGCTGTGGATCATTGAAGTGCTATTATTGACTTGCTCACTTTTTTGAGGCTGCCCAGAGCGTTTTTAGATCACTTTTTTCTGGGGTGATCGGCGGCCATCTTGTGACTTGTTGTGCGCCAGCACAAGCTATCACCAAGTGTATTTAACCATCAATAGTGTGGTTATTTTGTGCTATATCCTACATCAGCTGCAGGCTGAGCCTGTGTCACCGAAGTGCATTTAACCATCAACAGTCTGGTTATTTTTTGGCCATATACTACATCAGCTGCAGGCTGAGCCTGTGTCACCCAAGTGCATTTAACCATCAATAGTGTGGTTATTTTTTGGCCATATACTACATCAGGGGCAAGTTGAGCCTGTCACCCAGCGCCTAAAAAATAGACCTGACATTTCTACTCAACCAAATCTGTACTGTTTTAGCTGGTCAAGTTATTTGTAGTGACCGTAAAAGCACACTTTTTGTTCTGGGTTGAAAAACTATTCCCAAATTTGCCCTTCTCAAAATAACTAGTTTCTGCTATATGAGGCCTACTTGAAATCTATCCCAAAAAGGATATCTTACATTGAAGGTGCTGATAGTGTCATTCAGAAAAACCTAAGACACACGCTACCATGCAGATAGAAGTCTGATTCTGTGATTAAACCTATACCTGTCACACAGCGCAAAAAAAAACAGGCCTCACATTTCTATTCAACCAAATCTGTACTGTTTTAGCTGGTCAAGTTATTTGTAGTGACCGTAAAAGCACACTTTTTGTTCTGGGTTGAAAAACTATTCCCAAATTTGCCATTCTCAAAATTGTGGTGAACGGGAACAATGAGGAAAACATCTAATAAGGGACGCGGACGTGGACATGGTCGTGGTGGTGTTAGTGGACCCTCTGGTGCTGGGAGAGGACGTGGCCGTTCTGCCACAGCCACACGTCCTAGTGAACCAACTACCTCAGGTCCCAGTAGCCAGCAGAATTTACAGCGATATTTTGTGGGGCCCAATGCCGTTCTAAGGATGGTAAGGCCTGAGCAGGTACAGGCATTAGTCAATTGGGTGGCCGACAGTGGATCCAGCACGTTCAAATTATCTCCCACCCAGTCTTCTGCAGAAAGCGCACAGATGGCTCATGAAAACCAAGCCCATCAGTCTGTCACATCACCCCCATGCATATCAGGGAAACTGTCTGAGCCTCAAGTTATGCAGCAGTCTCTTATGCTGTTTGAAGACTCTGCTGCCAGGGTTTCCCAAGGGCATCCACCTAGCCCTTCCCCAGGGGTGGAAGAGATAGAATGCACTAACGCACAACCACTTATGTTTCCTGATGATGAGGACATGGGAATACCACCTCAGCACGTCTCTGATGATGACGAAACACAGGTGCCAACTGCTGCGTCTTTCTGCAGTGTGCAGACTGAACAGGAGGTCAGGGATCAAGACTGGGTGGAAGACGATGCAGGGGACGATGAGGTCCTAGACCCCACATGGAATGAAGGTCGTGCCACTGACTTTCACAGTTCGGAGGAAGAGGCAGTGGAGAGAACGAGCCAACAGCGTAGCAAAAGAGGGAGCAGTGGGCAAAATCAGAACACCCGCCGCCAAGAGACTCCGCCTGCTACTGACCGCCGCCATCTGGGACCAAGCACCCCAAAGGCAGCTTCAAGGAGTTCCCTGGCATGGCACTTCTTCAAACAATGTGCTGACGACAAGATCCGAGTGGTTTGCACGCTGTGCCATCAGAGCCTGAAGCGAGGCATTAACGTTCTGAACCTTAGCACAACCTGCATGACCAGGCACCTGCATGCAAAGCATGAACTGCAGTGGAGTAAACACCTTAAAAACAAGGAAGTCACTCAGGCTCCCCCTGCTACCTCTTCTGCTGCTGCCGCCTCGGCCTCTTCTGCTGCTGCCGCCGCCTCGGCCTCTTCTGCTGCTGCTGCCGCCGCCTCTTCCTCTGCCTCTGGAGGAACGTTGGCACCTGCCGCCCAGCAAACATGGGATGTACCACCAACACCACCACCTGCGTCACCAAGCATCTCAACCATGTCACACGGCAGCGTTCAGCTCTCCATCTCACAAACATTTGAGAGAAAGCGTAAATTCCCACCTAGCCACCCTCGATCCCTGGCCCTGAATGCCAGCATTTCTAAACTACTGGCCTATGAAATGCTGTCATTTAGGCTGGTGGACACACACAGCTTCAAACAGCTCATGTCGCTTGCTGTCCCACAGTATGTTGTTCCCAGCCGCCACTACTTCTCCAAGAGAGCCGTGCCTTCCCTGCACAAACAAGTGTCCGATAAAATCAAGTGTGCACTGCGCAACGCCATCTGTGGCAAGGTCCACCTAACCACAGATACGTGGACCAGTAAGCACGGCCAGGGACGCTATATCTCCCTAACTGCACACTGGGTAAATGTAGTGGCGGCTGGGACCCAGGCGGAGAGCTGTTTGGCGCACGTCCTTCCGCCGCCAAGGATCGCAGGGCAACATTCTTTGCCTCCTGTCTCCTCCTCCTCCTACTCAGCTTCCTCCTCCTCTTCTTCCACCTGCTCATCCAGTCAGCCACACACCTTCACCACCAACTTCAGCACAGCCCGGGGTAAACGTCAGCAGGCCGTTCTGAAACTCATATGTTTGGGGGACAGGCCCCACACCGCACAGGAGTTGTGGCGGGGTATAGAACAACAGACCGACGAGTGGTTGCTGCCGGTGAGCCTCAAGCCTGGCCTGGTGGTGTGCGATAATGGGCAAAATCTTGTTGCAGCTTTGGGACTAGCCGGTTTGTCGCTCATTCCTTGCCTGGCGCATGTGCTGAATTTGGTGGTGCAGAAGTTCATTCACAACTACCCCGACATGTCAGAGCTGCTGCATAAAGTGCGGGCCATCTGTTCGCGCTTCCGTCGTTCACATCCTGCCGCTGCATGCCTGTCTGCGATACAGCGTAACTTCGGCCTTCCCGCTCACCGCCTCATATGCGACGTGCCCACCAGGTGGAACTTCACCTTGCACATGCTGGACAGACTGTGCGAGCAGCAGCAGGCCATAGTGGAGTTTCAGCTGCAGCACGCACGGGTCAGTCGCACTGCGGATCAGCCCCACTTCACCACCAATGACTGGGCCTCCATGCGAGACCTGTGTGCCCTGTTGCGCTGTTTCGAGTACTCCACCAACATGGCCAGTGGCGATGACGCCGTTATCAGCGTTACAATACCACTTCTATGTCTCCTTGAGAAAACACTTAGGGCGATGATGGAAGAGGAGGTGGCCCAGGAGGAAGAGGAGGAAGAGGGGTCATTTTTAACACTTTCAGGCCAGTCTCTTCGAAGTGACTCAGAGGGAGGTTTTTGCAACACCAGAGGCCAGGTACAAATGTGGCCAGACAGGGCCCACTACTGGAGGACGAGGATGAGGAGGAGGTGGAGGAGGATGAGGATGAAGCATGTTCACAGCGGGGTGGCACCCAAAGCAGCTCGGGCCCATCACTGGTGCGTGGCTGGGGGGAAACACAGGACGATGACGATACGCCTTCCACAGAGGACAGCTTGTCCTTACCTCTGGGCAGCCTGGCACACATGAGCGACTACATGCTGCAGTGCCTGCGCAACGACAGCAGAGTTGCCCACATTTTAACGTGTGAGGACTACTGGGTTGCCACCCTGCTGGATCCCCGGTACAAAGACAATGTGCCCACCTTACTTCCTACACTGGAGCGTGATAGGAAGATGCGCGAGTACAAGCGCACATTGGTAGACGCGCTACTGAGAGCATTCCCAAATGTCACAGGGGAACCAGTTGAAGCCCAAGGCGAAGGCAGAGGAAGAGCAAAAGGTCGCCAATGCAGCTGTGTCACGGCCAGCTCCTCTGAGGGCAGGGTTAGCATGGCAGAGATGTGGAAAAGTTTTGTCACCACGCCACAGCTAACTGCACCACCACCTGATACGGAACGTGTTAGCAGGAGGCAACATTTCACTAACATGGTGGAACAGTACCTGTGCACACCCCTCCACGTACTGACTGATGGTTCGGCCCCATTCAACTTCTGGGTCTCCAAATTGTCCACGTGGCCAGAGCTAGCCTTTTATGCCTTGGAGGTGCTGGCCTGCCCGGCGGCCAGCGTTTTGTCTGAACGTGTATTCAGCATGGCAGGGGGCGTCATTACAGACAAACGCAGCCGCCTGTCTGCAGCCAATGTGGACAAGCTGACGTTCATAAAAATGAACCAGGCATGGATCCCACAGGACCTGTCTATCCCTTGTGCAGATTAGATATTAACTACCTCCCCTTAACAATATATTATTCTACTTCAGGGCACTTCCACATTCAATACTATTTTTAATTTCATTTTACCATTATATTGCGGGGCAACCCAAAGTTGAATGAACCTCTCCTCTGTCTGGGTGCCGGGGCTTAAATGTGTGACAGTGGCCTGTTCCAGTGGTGGGTGACGTGAAGCCTGATTCTCTGCTATGACATGAAGACTGATTCTGCGCTGACATAAGGCCAGATTCTCTGTTACGGGACCTCTCTCCTCTGCCTGGGTGCCTGGGCCTAAATGTGTGACAGTGGCCTGTTCCAGTGGTGGGTGACGTGAAGCCTGTGTAGTGTACGGGAACTGTAATACCCGTCACTACCAAAGGTCACTTGGTGTGCTGTCGTCCCTCCTTAATTATGGAAAGTTGGTATATGTCAGTTTTATAAAATGTCATGTAATGTAATGCATGTATTTCCCTGTTACTATGAAACTTGCAAGTACAGGCCGGCTAGGGGTGTCATTCCAGCTCTTAGGCATTAGAGGGAGCTAGAGAGCCCTAGTTTATAAAAGGCCCAGTCAAGGAAGGGAAAGGCAGTGTAACCTGATCTAGTGTGGAGTGCAGAAGCAGTCTAGACCAGAGCTCAGAAGTTTCTAGAGCCTGAGGAAGCTGGGAGAGACTGAGGCAAAGATCAGAGGAGCCAGAGGTACTGAGAGAAACAGAGGAGGTACTTATTTAAGCCATAATCAAGGATATAAAGCCAGACTTAGGTTAATGGGCCTTGGTGAAGAATTGCTACATTCCAGGATCAGACAGAGTTAGAGTGCAAGCTCCTTTGCTGCAAATCCTGTGTTCAACACTCTGTAATTACCCTGCTGTACTGAATTGCCTGCATCGACCGAATTGCAAAATCGACTGTATGCTGAGGAACTGCGTTTCCAATATTGTCTCTGCCTGCAAACTACTAAAGTTGAAGTTCTGTTTTAACACCACCTTTCCTCAAATTATTCCTGCATCCGCAAACGGCGTGCCACCGTTTACTTGGCACTGGCGTCACGAACTATTCCTACCTATACCTGCCCTTGCAGAGAGTCAGCTGTACCAGGTTAGTGTACATTGCACTACTACACTCAGAAACACCTACTACGCACAACTTGAGTACACTGCACCTCTCTTTTGGCGTCACGAACACGGATACGCACGCTTTATAGTGCAAGAAGCGTGAACTTTGTGCCTTATACAGTTGCCCTGTGACCAAAGTGACAAATTGCCTGTTTTATTCAAGTGGACTTTGTGGACTGAAAATTATACCCAAAGTGTACCAAAAACTTCTAAAAAGCGCTGTGCAGTGTTGCGCTACACAGAGGAAGAGAATCGCCACATTGGAGTGTGGTTTTGTGGACTTTTTACAATCCTGCTTGCTGTCAGTGAATGGACAGCGTTTTGCTAAAGATGGCCACCGGCTGCCTGGAGTAAAGTTTCCCGCGCCGCTGAGGACCTTCGTGGGCGGATCCCTGCAAAGACACAGAGAATCCCGCCCCTCTTGATCATCGCACCGCCGCGGCCCTGCTTCTCCTGCGTCATCGGGTGCTCAGGACGTCCGGAACCTCGCGAGACTTGACCTGCGCAAGCCCGGCGATACCGGTAAGCACTTGTAACCGGAGGGAAGGGGAGTGTATCGGCCTCTTTAGTCGCCAGCGGCCACCTCTCAATAGACTACCATGTCAGAGCCGGGAGTGCCTGAGCAGCCGGCCCCAGGAGAGCTTGCGGCTCCTGGTCATCCGGCGGCCCCCAGCATGATGCCCTTTACCATGCCCTACTATTTCGGGGCCCCATGGTTCCCCCGCTACAGGGGAGAGACCCATACCCTACGGGACTTTGAAGAAAAGTTGCTGGCACTATTCCGATTATACCCTATAAATGCCGACCAGCAAATGGAAATCCTGCTGGCGCAACTGGAGGGGGCTGCCCGCAGGGAAGTGTTATCATGGCCTGCTACTGAGCGGAGTACTCTAGAACAGATATTCACCCGCCTCAGAGCCACTTTTGAAACTAGGACTGCCTCAGAGGTAAAGATGCACTTCTTTGGCAAGAAACAGAAGTCCGGTGAGTCCCTCCGTGACTATGCCCTATCACTTCAGGAGGCTTTAGGGGCTGTAATTCAGATAGATCCCAAAGAGGCTGATAACCGGGACCAGACCCTAAGGGAACAATTTATAACCGGGGTGTCTAGTGAGCAAACAAGGACCCAATTAAAGATGCTGTCCGCCCAGCACCCTAACAGTGCCTTTCTGGACTTTAAAGAACTGGCTATAAAAATTCTGGGGTCCGCAGTACCTCCTGAGTTGAGCACCCCACCTGAGTCATCAGCCTGCAGACCAAAACCGCTTGTCACTAACCGAGCTGAGGCCGGCCAAGCTGTTCAAGTGTCAGCTACCGATACTATTGCCATGCTGACAGAGCAAGTAAATCACCTCACTAAAAGTCTAGAGAAGGTGTGCAGAAAATTAGAGGAATGGGAAAAACCCATAATGCTAGAAGAAGAATTCCTGTCACCTCCTAGGCCGTTCCCACCTCCTTACCAAGAGACTCACGCCAGGGATCCTGGGAGACGCAATAAAAACCGTAAGCGGCCCGTATGTACATATTGCAAAAAGCAGGGACACACAGAATCCACGTGCTGGCAGTTAAACAGGGCAACCCCTGAGGCTGAGGACCACCCCTCGGGAGGTAGAACACTAGGTCCAGAAGATCCAAATTGGATGCCACGGTATGTAGGATCCCATCCTAAAATCAATATAGAGATCAACGGGGTCCCCTTCGAAGCCTTATTAGATACTGGGTCTCAGGTCACTACTATTCAGCTGCCCGCCTTTGAAAGGTTCTGGGACACCAACCAATTGACCCAGCCGCCTGAATCCTGGGTGGAGATTATCGCCAGCAATGGCAAACCAGTAAAGGTTCATGGATACTGGGAACCCACCCTGCAGGTGGGAGAAGTAACCCTGCCTCAACAGGGAGTGATCGTAGTACAAACCGGTGACAGAGGAGGACATCCTGTCATTCTAGGCACCAATGTCTTCAAAAACTGTTATTCAGAAATACTTGCTGTATTACATCAAACTTTGCCCACTGCTTCCTCTGCATCCAGGAGAGTGATTCAAAAGACTATTACTGTGTTAAGTGCCCAGCAGAGGTTTGCTAATGAGAAAGGAGAAATTTGTACTGCCAGGATCCGTGATATTAAGCCTGTGACTTTGCCTCCTAATTCTCAAACTCTTTTGTGGTGTCGTGCTGTCCTGGGAGTCGAAGGCCAAGATTATCCAGCCCTGGTGGAACCGATCCAGATGGAGGATTATCCTTATGTGAGAGCTGCCAAGTGCCTGGTGAACGTCTCCCAAGGTAAAGTACCTGTCCGTCTGATTAATCTGAGTAATCATCCTGTTGCGCTTACTAAGCATTGCCCTGTTGCCCAGCTGTCCCAGGTGTCCTTCCAAGACATCATTCGTCTTCCAGTGACAGAAAAGCCGCCAGCTGCAGGCCGCGGATGTTCGCCGGTGACCCAGCCACAAGTGCCCTGGTGGGAAGAGCTCCATGTCGGGGACGAGAATACCCCCCAACGGCAACAAGAAGGGATTATACAGCTTGTCCAAGAGCACCACCAGGCCTTCAGTAAGCATGCCACTGATTATGGTGAGGTGAGTGCCATACAACACACTATACCTACTGGCTCTCATCCTCCTATCAAGGAGAGGTACAGACCTTTACCGCCTACTTCATATCAGACTGTAAAGGAAATGATCCAAGAGATGAAAGACTCTAATGTAATCCGGGACAGCCGTAGTCCGTGGGCTGCACCCCTGGTCCTTGTAAAGAAGAAGGACGGGGGTATCCGTTTCTGTGTGGATTATAGGAAAATTAATCAAATAACCCACAAAGATGCATACCCACTGCCTCGCATTGAGGAGTCACTAACTGCTCTGGGCTCCTCTGCCTATTTCTCCACATTGGACTTGACCAGTGGCTACTGGCAAGTACCCATGGCCCCTGCAGATAGAGAAAAGACTGCCTTCACTACTCCCATGGGCCTGTTCGAATTCAATTGTATGCCGTTCGGGCTATGTAATGCCCCAGGGACTTTCCAGAGACTAATGGAGCGGTGTTTGGGTCACAAAAACTTCGAAACAGTGCTGCTGTATCTAGATGACGTCATTGTGTACTCAAAAACATATGAGGACCATCTGAAACATTTGGCAGAAGTATTTGAAATCCTTATCAAATATGGCTTGAAGGTAAAGCCATCCAAGTGCCACCTGCTCAAACCTGCAGTAAGATACCTGGGGCATATAGTAAGCGGAGAGGGAGTGCAACCTGACCCTGATAAGTTAGCAGCTGTCCGTAATTGGCCGGTTCCTACTACTGTCAAAGAGGCGAGGAGTTTCCTGGGTTTTGCCGGCTACTATAGACGTTTTATCCCCCATTTTGCTCAAATAGCTGATCCTATCCAGGAGCTCTTGAGGGGGCAACCCAAAAAGAGTCCTAGAACTCCTGTGCCCATTGAGTGGAATGAGGAAAGAGAGATAGCGTTCCAATTGCTAAAAAAGAAACTGACCGAGCCTCCAGTGTTAGGTTATCCAGATTATAGCAAGCCCTTCCATCTCTATACTGACGCTAGCAAGCAAGGCCTGGGAGCTGTGTTAGCCCAAATCCAAGAGGGAAAAGAGAGAGTGATAGCATATGCAAGCCGCTCCCTGAAAGGAGCTGAGAAAAATGACCAGAATTATAGTTCCTTCAAACTAGAGTTCCTGGCATTAGTGTGGGCGGTGACAGAAAAATTCAAGGATTATCTAGCCGCCACCCCGTTCATTGCATTCACTGACAATAACCCTCTGGCACATCTAAATACAGCTAGATTGGGGGCCTTGGAGCAGAGATGGGCCTCTCGCCTTGCCAACTATAATTTCTCTGTAAAGTATCGTGCTGGACGTACTAATGATAATGCTGATGCTTTATCCAGGCTTCCCACAGAGACAGCTCCTGATGATGTGCGAGATGCTTGGGAAGATGTAGAGATGCCGGCTTTCTATAACAAAGTTGCTCAACAGGATCAGGCTCGAGCTACCAATAACAGAGCTGCAGTTCCTTCATCCTCAAATAGGCCTGAACCTAAAGAAGAAAGGTGGGTGAGACTGCAGTCTGAAAGTAGAGTGCTGGGTGAGCTGTTGGACTTCATTACTAGTGGCAGAGCCCCTGAGAGGATTCGGCGTAAGAGTGCAGATCCTGAGCTCATCAAACTATGGAGACAGCGCCACCAACTCTTCATACAAAAGGGCCTGTTGCTACGGAGGAGCCTAGACCCAGTGTCCAACGAAAGAGTACACCAGATTCTCATACCCCGACGAGATGCAGGTATGGTGTTGGAGATGTACCACAATCAATCCGGCCACTTTGGGGTCCAAAAGACTGAGGCTACTATCCGCCAGCGGTTTTACTGGGTGGGCATGAGAGAAGACATGGAGAAGTGGTGTCGAGAGTGTGTAGCCTGTGCCTTGAAACGAAGTGAGCACCATGATCAGAGGGCACCACTGAGACCCATTGTAAGTACCCGTCCTCTTGAACTTGTCGCCATCGACCATGTAAAACTGGAGCCTAGTCGCTCAGGGTATGTTTATGCCATGACTATTATTGACCATTTCACAAAGTTTGTTGTAGCAGTGCCTGTGAGAGACCAGACAGCCAAGACTACAGCCGAAATGTTCTGGAAGCACTTCCTCCTGCCCTATGGATGTCCAGAAAAGATCCTCACCGATCAAGGACCTGCGTTTGAGTCCCATCTGTTCCATGAACTGTGCCGCTTACACAACTGTAAGAAGATCCGGACAACGGCCTACCATCCTCAAGGTAACGGATTATGTGAAAAAATGAATCAGACCTTGATAGAGATGCTGAGGGCCGTGCCTCCTGAAAACAGAGGAGATTGGCCCAGTCTGTTGCCACAGCTCATGTTCACATACAATCATACCATACATTGTTCCACCGGGTATACCCCTTTTTACTTGATGTTTGGGCGCCAAGGGACATTGCCTGCTGATCATTCATTGGATGTACATGTGCCTGACTGCATTAACCCATTACCTAACACCGACTGGGTTGCTGAACATCAAAGGCGATTGGATGCAGCCAAGGCCATTGTTCAGGAACGTATGGACTTTGCTAGAGACCGGCAGCAGAAAGACTATGATCAGGCAGCCCAGGCAGAACCCTTGACCATAGGGGCCGTGGTATGGTTAAAGAATAACCGTCGTACCAGCAAATTGGACAGTAAGTGGGAGCGAAGTCCTTATGTTGTCACTGCAATCCCAAATGTTGGAACTCACACTTATGAAATCACCCGGGAAGACAAGGGATCCCAAATTGTACACCGAAACCGGTTGAAGCTCTGCCTGACACCAGAACCTAGTGCCGAGAGTTCTGGATCAGAATATCCTGTGTCAGAGTCAGCCATACAGCCCGAGGATCCTATGCAGGCTGTTAGTAATCTGAGGTATGACGCTGATCCCATGCATTGGCTTCTGACACCTTGGTTGAACTTGCTGGTGCCTGCTCCGGCACCTACTGTAGCTTCACCTCCAGCAGAGCCGGTTCAAGATGCCCCGGATCCAGTTTCCCCTCTTGTGGATATTGTTGTTCCAGTTGTTCCTGTTGTTCCAGTTGTTCCAGTTGTTCCTGACCAGGGTCTCGCTGATGGAGACCCTCCTGTTGCTCCTGTCCCTTCTACTTCGTTGCTAAGGGAAGAGGAGACCCCTGTACTGAGAAGGTCTACCCGGATGACCAGGGGACGCCCGCCAGTCCGTTTAGGAGACTTTGACTATTCTGGTGGCGTCTCCTCCCAAACCGTTGTTACTGGGAATACCTTGTTGGACATTTGTGCGCAAGAATGGACTCCCCCACGTGAGCCCTTGCCTGTGCTACACCCACAGGAAACCCCTGGGTAGTTCCGTTTTTATGCTGTCATTTTATTGTGCAACTTCATACTAAAGTATTGTGCCCAGAGATGGACTCCACCGCATGAGAGCCTCTGTGATTTAATAAGAAATAACCTGGGTACGGACTCATGTTTGTTATTTGAGCCTCCAAGAACTTTTATACCGTTTTCTACTGTTTTATCATGGACTTATTCATTGTCATGGACTATCCTGGTTCTAATGTTACGCTGTGCCAGGTCAGCGCCCCCGTTCCATTCATTATCCTGAGAGAAGAGAACGACGCCCCTTGTCACTACCCTGCATCTTTGCCAATTGGACCTGATGTAAATGCAGTTGAATTGCATATATGTATGCCTGCATGTCTCTTTTTCTATTTCAGGTAGAGATTCCAGTTGGGCGACCCATGATGGAGTACGAGGGCGTACTCAGCTTAAAGCAGTGGGGTATGTAGTGTACGGGAACTGTAATACCCGTCACTACCAAAGGTCACTTGGTGTGCTGTCGTCCCTCCTTAATTATGGAAAGTTGGTATATGTCAGTTTTATAAAATGTCATGTAATGTAATGCATGTATTTCCCTGTTACTATGAAACTTGCAAGTACAGGCCGGCTAGGGGTGTCATTCCAGCTCTTAGGCATTAGAGGGAGCTAGAGAGCCCTAGTTTATAAAAGGCCCAGTCAAGGAAGGGAAAGGCAGTGTAACCTGATCTAGTGTGGAGTGCAGAAGCAGTCTAGACCAGAGCTCAGAAGTTTCTAGAGCCTGAGGAAGCTGGGAGAGACTGAGGCAAAGATCAGAGGAGCCAGAGGTACTGAGAGAAACAGAGGAGGTACTTATTTAAGCCATAATCAAGGATATAAAGCCAGACTTAGGTTAATGGGCCTTGGTGAAGAATTGCTACATTCCAGGATCAGACAGAGTTAGAGTGCAAGCTCCTTTGCTGCAAATCCTGTGTTCAACACTCTGTAATTACCCTGCTGTACTGAATTGCCTGCATCGACCGAATTGCAAAATCGACTGTATGCTGAGGAACTGCGTTTCCAATATTGTCTCTGCCTGCAAACTACTAAAGTTGAAGTTCTGTTTTAACACCACGTTTCCTCAAATTATTCCTGCATCCGCAAACGGCGTGCCACCGTTTACTTGGCACTGGCGTCACAAACTATTCCTACCTATACCTGCCCTTGCAGAGAGTCAGCTGTACCAGGTTAGTGTACATTGCACTACTACACTCAGAAACACCTACTACGCACAACTTGAGTACACTGCACCTGATTCTCTGCTATGACATAAAGACAGATTCTGTGCTGACATAAGGCCAGATTCTCTGTTACGGGACCTCTCTCCTCTGCCTGGGTGCCTGGGCCTAAATGTGTGACAGTGGCCTGTTCCAGTGGTGGGTGACGTGAAGCCTGATTCTCTGCTATGACATGAAGACTGATTCTGCGCTGACATAAGGCCAGATTCTCTGTTACGGGACCTCTCTCCTCTGCCTGGGTGCCTGGGCCTAAATGTGTGACAGTGGCCTGTTCCAGTGGTGGGTGACGTGAAGCCTGATTCTCTGCTATGACATGAAGACAGATTCTGTGCTGACATAAGGCCAGATTCTCTGTTACGGGACCTCTTTCCTCTGCCTGGGTGCCTGGGCCTAAATGTGTGACAGTGGCCTGTTCCAGTGGTGGGTGACGTGAAGCCTGATTCTCTGCTATGACATGAAGACTGATTCTGCGCTGACATAAGGCCAGATTCTCTGTTACGGGACCTCTCTCCTCTGCCTGGGTGCCTGGGCCTAAATGTGTGACAGTGGCCTGTTCCAGTGGTGGGTGACGTGAAGCCTGATTCTATGCTATGACATGAAGACAGATTCTGTGCTGACATATGGCCAGATTCTCTGTTACGGGACCTCTCTCCTCTGTCTGGGTGCCGGGGCCTAAATATGTGACAGTGGCCTGTTCCAGTGGTGGGTGACATGAACCAGATTCTCTGCTATGGCATGAAGAGACTGATTCTCTGCTGACATGAAGCCAGATTCTTTGCTGTGGCATGAAGAGACTGTGGGACCTCTGTCCAATTGATATTGGGTCATTTTTATTTTTTTATTTTTATTTTAATTCATTTCCCTATCCACATTTGTTTGCAGGGGATTTATCTTACATGTTGCTGCCTTTTGCAGCCCTCTAGCTCTTTCCTGGGCTGTTTTACAGCCTTTTTAGTGCACAAAAGCTCGGTTCCCCTTTGACTTCAATGGGGTTCGGCCGAACTTCTCGAACCCGAACATCCAGGTGTTCGCTCAACTCTAGTTAGGAAAACATTCTACACCTTCATCTACACTCTTGATAACTATGATGTGCACCTTAGCTCTTTAAGTGGCGTTCATGAAGCCGAGGCGGAAATGTGAAATGTGAACTTATTTAATTTAGTTGAGAAAATTATTCTCTTTGTTGATGAAAACAACCTTACTTGATTCAATTTGTGTCATACGGTGTTTTTTTTAATTTCTGTTCTTCGTTAAATTTTCTTTATTCATTATACTGTAACCTGAAAATATTTTACAATTTCGCTACATCTAACTGTTGCATTTATATACCAATACTTTGATGCAATTTAAAAACCTTGTAATCTTCTTTATTGCTTTATACATAAATTTGATTCAATGTTATGTATGTAAAATATTCTAAAAATCCAAATAAAAATAATTTTTGAAAGAAATGAATGGGAGCAGGAGCCGAGCGTGCGTGGTGCGCTCCCATTCACTTGTATAGCAGCAGCGGGGAGCAGCGCCTTGTGGTGGACGGACCCTCCTTGTAGGTGTGGGTCCCAGAGGTGGGATACGCAACTATGAGACAATGGGGGCATATTCTAGTGATATGCCCCCATTGTATGTGATGGGAATACTTTTTTAAATCTTGGCACTTTATTGCTTCTTACAATACATAGTAACATAGAAACATAGAATGTGTCAGCAGATAAGAACCATTTGGCCCATCTAGTCTGCCCAATATACTGAATGCTATGAATAGCCCCTGGCTGTATCTTATATGAAGGATGGCCTTATGCCTATCCCATGCATGCTTAAACTGCTTCACTGTATTTGCAGCTATCACTTCTGCAGGAAGGCTATTCCATGCATCCACTACTCTCTCAGTAAAGTAATACTTCCTGATATTACTTTTAAACCTTTGCCCTTCTAATTTAAAACAATGTCCTCTTGCAGCAGTTTTTCTTCTTTTAAATATTCTCTCCTCTTACAAACAGGTAAGGATGTAGGTATTGTAAGAAGGTACCTGGAATCATCGTGGATGGAAGGTATGTGTCACCAAGGTTTCTGACCTCGGTGAAGTAAGAGCCAGTATTTTATGTGTCAACAGCAGCGATTGCTAATTGACACCTAAAGATTTAGCATGGCTGTTATAGCTAATCCGGGACGGCTCTTACTGGGAGTAGTCAAAGTGCTGGGTGGGTGACTACTCCCCATGTTCCAAGCCGGGTTTTGCCAGGCATAAAAACCAGCCAGCACTACCAGGTTTGTGGATTTACTGTGAACTGAGGGCTATGCTGGGATTTGAGGTTTGAGCCGGGCTGGAGGACTCAGGCCCCTCTAAAGGCGAACAGGTCGCCTATGGAATTGATGCGGCTGAATGGCTAAAAGGGTGTGAATTAACCCCCAGGAGAAAAGGTGACTTTTATTGTTTATGGACTTTCCTTGTGTGTGAACAAAGACCAAGCCACCTGCATTTTTGGATACACCTTATTTGCATTTTGTTATACACCAATGTGTGAATAAACACCGCTGTTTGATTCAAGAACTGTGTACTTTGCCGCTATACTGCATCCGCTAGTCCTAACTACCAGAGCGAATCCCCACAGTATGTATCAGAAAATGGCTGTTTCATGCTATATGCTATATCATGACACCAGCATGCACATACATGCTCTCCCTTTTGCCATCACCATAGTAGCAATTTAAACATACATATTAAAAACATCAAAACATCACACTGTATACAGTTCTTATAGATAAACATTTCTACCAATTTTGGCATTAAGAGGAGCCATGGCATTAGTTTACAACTTTGCATTATCTATTTAGCTTCTGCAGTGGCCAGGTTCTAAGTGGCCCCAATGCTAAACTGGGTCCCCCGGGCACTGTCGAGTTGTCACTGCATGTTGCTGCTCTCCGGAAGGGATGGTAAGGCGTGGTGTACCCCAATGGGAATTAAGTCCAGAGAGTCAGGGTCTGAAGTTAATCATTGTATTCTTTACTGGAGGAACTCAAGTACGAAACAATTACAGACAAGGCACTGAGCTGGCTTCTCCAGTCTCCTCCCGGGCAAAAATAGGCTTCGTACTGACGAAAGGCCTAAGCTAGCTGTTCCTCTCTCTGAGAAGGCTGGCACCCTGGCCAAAGGCTGGTTGCCCAGGGTCTGTTGCTCAGTAGTTGAGCTGGATCGTTGGTCATAGAGCTGGTAACCCATGGTCTGTAGCTCAGCATCACTCATCTTAGTCTCTTCCTCTAAGCACTGTTCCCTAACTGCAGAACACTAGGGGCTCTGACTGCTCCCCTTATATACAGTTTCTAGCTGAACTGAAACCTTCTAGTAGGAGCGTTTAAACGGAGAAACTCAGCCCAAACAAATACAAATTTACAACTTTCTGTCTGTCAGTGACTTGCATTAGAACTTCAATAATACCTAACGGGAATGATGAAGCAGTTTTTTCCGACAAAAACAAGTCTTAATAGCATAGATAAACCAGACATCCAAAATGTCATTGGTAAACAAGTCTAGCTTTTTCTCTCTAAAACATACTCTTCTTAAACCCTTATGGTAAATGTGGAAAATTACTAGCTTCTTATTATTAGCTAAAAAGTCCCAAAAGTCTCTCAATATTAATTACCCTTTCCACAGTGCCATGCAAATATAGTGCAAATGAACAGATATATAACACAACATACATATAAAATGAAGTTACATAGTATTAAACAGTATATGACGGTGCAAGTTACCCCTTTAGCGTAAAAAAAAAAGTAAGGAGTTGATGGCTTTTGCATATGGGAAATAGGAGCAAATGTACACAAACTTCCAGACTTCAAAGTACCCCTGCTCCAGGGCACTACACTTCCTTTAGCCATAACAGTTTATGCCGGTCACCTGCTTTCAATGCATATGAATGACTTCTAACCCTGTAAATCTCAATTGGTGTCACCATGGTCTTCATCCCTTACATGTTCAATAAGTCGGGGTGACCCAGTTTCTTTGTTGGATATACGAGTTCTTTTTGTATATGTGCAAATCATTATATGTATTTATGTAGGTTGTTCTCACACCTGCATTGTGGTTTCCCTCTATAATGGAAACTACAATACACTGATGGATCCATCATACAACACTTACCACAATACCCGTGGTGCTATTTTTTCAGTCAAATATGAGGGAATTGGAAATGGAGCCTCTGGTGCAGATGTGAACAGAGTCTTTTAACTATCTGTGTGGGTATACGTTCATGATTGTAGGTATATCCGTTTTTAATATGTGGTAGCATACAACAGATGGGTAACCTTTTTTTCTTTGGGATCTTATGGAAAAGAAGTAAAATAATGAATCTACAGAAGTACATAATAATGAAACTGGATACTCATCCTGCTCTGACATCAGTTTTTTTTGTAAAATGCATTAATGCTAAGTTGGCAGCATATCAGAATATAATTACAAAGGACGTTTTAGAGCAATCAGAGAAAATGTTATGTTTCACTGCGCCAGAGGCAACACTATAGACATGATGGTTGTTTGTGTCATATGTAAATAATTCTGATACAGAGAACAATGAGGTGCTTGAACGGCTGTACAAGAAAGGAACTGTCTGAAAATTATTTGTAATACATTTCATTACCTCACATATAGATAACGTCGTTTTCATAGGGAAAAATAAATATCTTGTCAGTATTATGAGTCCTTTCTAATACTTTCCATGATTTACATGAGTTATTTAAGTTATATTCTTACACTACAATATGAAAGAAATGCCATTCATTCACTTGCTGACTTACTCAGATTTAACAGAAGGGCTATAACTCGGTAAGGCTGGGTTCACACAGGCGTGACGGATTTATTCAGGATGCGTCCCGGGTGTATTGCGGCAAACCCGCGCGAGTAGGTACCCAATTGCAGTCAGTTTTGACTGAGATTGCCTTCCGTTGTTCAATTTTTATCGCGCAGGTGCAATGCGTTTTGCACGAGCGTGATAAAAAACTGAATGTGGTACCCAGACCCGAACTTCTTCACTGAAGTTCAGGTTTGGGTTCGGTGTTGTGTAGATGTAATTATTTTCCCTTATAACATGATTATAAGGGAAAATAATATCATTCTTTAATACAGAATGCTTAGTAGAAGGCCAATTGAGGGTTAAAAAAATGTAAAAAAATTCACTCACCTCCTCCAATTGATCGCGTAGCTGCCGGTCTCCTGTTCTTTCTTCAGGACCTGTCAAAGGACCTGTGGTGACGTCACTGAGCTCATCACATGGTCCAATCACATGGTCCATCACCACGGTGATGGACCATGTGATGTGACGTCACCACAGGTCCTTTAGCCGGCAGCTCATGATTAAAGAAGTAAGAAGAGATCGGCAACTACGCGATCAAGAGGAGGAGGTGAGTTAATTTTTTTTTTAAAATGTAACCCTCAATGGGACCTTCTACTAAGCATTCTGTATTAAAGAATGCTATTATTTTCCCTTATAACCCTGTTATAAGGGAAAATAATACAGTGAATAGACTGTCATCTTAACAACCATGCGTGAAAATCGCACTGCATCCGCACTTGCTTGCAGATGCTTGCGATTTTCACGCAGCCCCATTTACTTCTATGGGGCCTGCGTTGCGTGATAAACGCACAATATAGAGCATGCTGTGATTTTCACGCAACGCACAAGTGATGCGTGAAAATCACTGCTCATGTGCACAGCCCCATAGAAGTGAATGGGTCCGGATTCAGTGCGGGGGCAATGCATTCACCACAAGCATTGCACCCGCGAGGAAATCTCGCCCGTGTGAACTCAGCCTAAGGCTAAGTTCACACGAACGTGTGTGATCTGTGGCCGTATTGCGGCCCGTAAATCGCGGGCCGCAATACACGGTCACAGTTTCGTGTGAATTCCGCATCACGGATGCGGACCCATTCACTTCAATGGGTCCGCTAATCCGGAATCGCGGAACGGCCGCACGGGACGGGACCCCTCGGAAGCACTACGGAGTGCCTCCGTGGGGTTACGTCCCGTACTTCCGTTCCGCTAAAAGATAGAACAAGTCCTATCTTTTAGCGGAACGGCCGGATCGCGGACCCATTAAAGTGAATGGGTCCGCGATCCGATGCGGCTGACCTACGGCCGGCGATCGTGCATTACGGCCCGCTATTTGCGGGCCGCTGCACAGGCACGGGTCACACACGTTCGTGTGAACCCGGCCTTAGGCTTTCTATAGCCCCTAGCTCTACAAAAAGACCTCTACCAATAAGCTTTCAATGACTAGCAAAATGTATAAATGTATTATCTTGATCTGCAAATGCTGCAACAACAGAGACAAAGCTTATACCTTTAGTGGCAAAGGGACTGGTGAACACTTTAACATCAACACATCTAAACTGGGATTCCAACTATGGCATCTATCTGTTGGAATTAATCTATGATTGTTATTATACTGGTCACACCACCCAAACCCTAAAAAGTATAATTAATAAACACCGCTAGTCAAGTATTTAGCACTTATTATCTATGACCCTCTGGATCCACACACTTTTGTACCTTTTAAATTGTGTGTTGGGCTGTATACTCTGAATGATCTGAAGAAGGGATAGTGATGCGCTGAAACGTGTTATCTGTTCAGCACAGTTTACATTAATAAACCATCATTAAAATATCCATTCAATTATTGCTCAATCCTCATTGGGAGAACGATCCTATGCAATGCCATATCTTCATTCTGCAGATTTCCAAAACTGGATTCCCTGTAGCCCATTAAAGAACTCAGACCTTGCAGCAGCCATTTGTATAAAACACATAATTTGTGCCAAAGTGGACTTCCATCTGAATTTCAGGGAAAATTCTATTCGCCGCAAAGCCGAATTTCTTCATACTTTGTGGTAGCTAATCAACTTTTCCTGAAATGGAGGTAAAGAATAAAAATAAAAAATCATACATACCTCATCCGTTTGAGTGAAAACAGAGCCAGCCACCGCAATCCTGATATCTTGCGCGCCCCCTGATGACTTCACCGGGTTGGATGCGTGGGATCTTCTATCAAGATGGCGGAGGCCTCCGCCATCTTGATAGAAGATCCCACGCAGCCAACCCGGTGACGTCATCAGGGGCCACGCAAGATATCAAGATTGCGGTGGCTGGCTCTTTGCGATGAGGTAAGTATGATTTTATTTATTTTTAATTTTACATTTTAATATTAATATCAGATGCCGCGATCAGTGAAGAATGCGGCATCTGAGGGATAATTGCCATTCCCCGTCATTGCACCCACTACTTACAAAGAAATGCGCTTTGTGATAAAGTAATTTATCACAAAGTTTGTAAAATTCAACGAAGCAGCCGAATCAAATTTTCCAATACTTAGCTCATCTATAACTACCACCATACTTTTACTGAGCACACCCATCATACTGAGACTAATATTTCCACAGCATCATAACTACCATATTACCATCACAGAATGGAATTACTCAATATGAAAGACTTAGGCTACTTTCACATTTGCGGCAGCAGGTTCTGGCAGGCTGTTCCAGCGGGGGAATAACCTACCGGATCCGTGCTCATGCTATCCCACTGTGTAAAAATTTGCAGTACGAAAATTCGCAATCAACACTACTCCCAAAGTCAAAGATATTGCAGCCTTCTCATTGGCCCACAAACTAGAAGCAGGGAAGGATCATGTGTACTGTTTAAAAAAAAATCTTGAATATTCAAAATTACGAATATATATCACTATATTCTAAATATTCGGGTTCGTACCAAACTTTACGGTGTTCGGCACATTTCAGTAAAAGTTCGGGTTCGGATAATATTAATATACCATCGGATCTGAGTTTTCCCCAATCCGATGGTATATTTTAACTTGAAGCGTCCCCATCACCATGGGAACGCCTCTATGTTAAAATATACCATCAGATTTGAGTTAGATCGTGAAAACTTATATCCGACAGTATATTGTAACACAGAGGCGTTCCCATAGTGATGGGGACGCTTCAAGTTAGAATATTCTGAGAACTGTGGACTTAACCGCCCCTGCTGCCTGGCAGCACCTGATCTCTTATGCAGCCAGCCAGTAGCGCAGGGACAACACGTGAGGTGCACGATGGACCGATGAGGGGCCAAATTATAACACACAGTTCATCAGTTTACTCACGGTTAGCAGAAAGCCTCCCTGGGCTGGCAGCACAGTGTTGAGGTGGACAGCACGAGATCCTCCGGGGCACACTCTGTGGTAGGGAAACATCAGCCAAGATGGTGGTTGAGGTGTCCTTGATGTTAGGGGTGCTTAGGGTGCTTGTTGCGGCTGAGTCCCTTGATGGTTTTTGTCGTGACGTCAGTACCGTTAATGGTGGTACAACCAATACTGGTAATAATGAGGTAGACAGTGGTAAGATGCAACTCACAACTTTTTCTTTTGGTGACTTTGGTTGCAGCAGTACAACAATTCAGTCTCTTGATGGTACAGAGTTGATTCTGCAAATCCACTGTTTCTAGGCTTTTCAGGTTTTTAGTTTGGAGCAGGGGGTTATTTTCAATATTAGTGCAATTTTGGGTGAGGTTGCCGGAGGCTATGGTATCCTTCACCTGAATATCCCAAAGGTCCTTGATGCCTGATCTGTGGCTTTTATCCTTTGGATGTATACAAGTCTTTTTCTCTTGTCCCTTTCTGGACTAAACTTTCATTAGAGCAGAAGTGCTAGATCTGCGCTCTCTCACTCTCAGCAGACTGAGTCCTCAATCAACAACCACTGACCTGTCTCTATCCTCTGTCTCACTAGGGATTTTGCAGATATAATAGTACAAAATCATACAATACCGCACAATACATTGTTAAGACCAAAAAGTGCTTTTAAGCAGTGGCCACACACACGGTAAAATGTAAGTCGACCTCGACACATTCTTGACTCGATGTTGTATCTTCCTGTAAGATATAAAAAAGGGAAAAGCATGCATGCATAGGAAAATAATGCCATAACTCACATTCTTGTACTTCTTGTACCTTTAAATAAAATGGGTTAGGCAAGCATATCTCAGGCAACAATGAAATGTGACAAATGGGGTAACACAATTTTTTTTCTCTGAATACTGCTGATGTACCGGAAACCAAAATTCTCCATAAAGATGAAGAGAAACAAAAAAAAACATCTCAGGAGGCTCACGGGGTATGAGTCCGTTCCCTGGGCTTAAGTAAATGTCAAAGTGGAATAGCACGGAGGCTCAGGTACATGAAAGTTTATCTCCGGGTGCAGACTTGAACGTTGCAAACAGGCAAATAGTGCCTTAAAAAGTCCTTTAAGGAAAATTGAACAAGATAACTGTAGATTAGTCCTTTTTCTGGATCACTGGAATTCCGAACAAATTAAGGGTGTCCTTAACGTTGAATTAACATAGCCGTAAATTAACTTCTCGGCTGCTGGAGAAGGAAATCTCCATAACGGACTGGTGGTTGTCCTCTTGTACTGCTTTCAGATCTATGAAGTGGCTGAGACTCTTCAGACCTTGCTTCCGGGGAACTTGAGGTTTCCTGAGTTTCGGTAACTTCAGCTTCTGGTTGAAGTGTTGGGGTGTTGGTTTTAGCAGGCACTAAGATGTTAAGCCATGGAGTTAAGAACCATTGCAAAGGGTCAGAAGCTAATAATGTTTTTCCCAAGGACTGTATTGGTCCCTCTGGCTCAGTTGGTTTTTCCAGTTCTGGCTCAATGGGTTGAATTTCTTCTGGAATAGCTTCTTCCTGCGAAGTCTCAACTGGAGTGTCTTCTTTAAGGCACAATTTTAGTCGATTTCTATGTACTACCCGGGATTTGTCCTCTTGGGTAATCTCATACGTATTAGTTTCTGGATTTAGAATAGCAGTAATGGTTTAAAGTTCTCTTTACCATTTGCTATCTAGTTTGCTGGTACAATGGTTATTTTTTAACCAGACAAGATCACCAATTTTGCGAGGTTCTGCCTTGGCAGATTGGTTATAGTCCTTCTGTTGTTTTTCATGGGCATGTCCCATGCGTTGTTGAACAATCTCCTGTGCATCAATCAAACGCCTTTTGTGTTCAGTCACCCAATCAGTTTTTGGTAGGGGGTTGATTGCATCAGGCACTTGTACGCCCAAAGTGTGGTCAGCAGGTAAGGTACCTTGTCGGTCAAACATAAAGTAGTAGGGTGTATACCCAGTAGAACAATGAATAGTGTTGTTGTAGGTATACATCAGCTGAGGCAAAAAAGTAGGCCAATCATTTCTTGTAGAAGGTGCTCTTAACATTTCAATTAGGGTTTGGTTTATCTTTTCACAAAGTCCATTCCCTTGAGGATGATATGCTGTGGTCCTGATTTTCTGACAGTTGTGAAAAGTACATAGTTCTTTGAAGAGTTGTGATTCAAAGGAAGATCCCTGATCTGTGAGGATTCTCTCTGGGCATCCATATGGCAACAAGAAGTGTTTCCAGAAAGCATCTGAGGTTGTTTTTGCGGTCAAGTGTTTGACAGGCACGGCTACAACAAATTTAGTGTAGTGGTCAATGATGGTCATAGCATATGTATAATGTGAGCGACTTGGTTCCACCTTCACATGGTCAATTGCTACTATTTCTAGCGGTGTTCTGCTCACAATGGAATGTAAGGGGGCTTTTTGGTCATGTTTCTCATTCCTTCCAATAGCACAGGTGGAACATTCTCGACAACATTTTTCAATGTCTCCTCTCATCCCAATCCAATAGAGTCTTCTAAGGATGGTGGCTTCTGTTTTCTGCACGCCAAAATGTCCTGATTGATCATAGTACATTTCCAGAATGATTCTTGCATCACAGCGTGGTATTAGGATTTGATATAGGCGATCCCATGTAATTGGGTCTAAAGTTCTTCTTAATAGTAGGCCCTTTTGTAGAAAGAGGTGTTTTCTGTGTCTCCATAGTTTTGACAACTCTAGATCAGCATTCTTCCTGCGGATTCTTTCTGGTGTTCTTCCGCTGGTGAAGAAATCTTGCAATTCTCCTAACACTCTGCTTTCATTTTGTAGCTTGATCCATCTTTATTTGTCCACTTGGGATTTTGGATCCACTTGTTGTTGGAGGTTAAGGACCTTTCTCCCTTTGACAGTGATGATGTCTTGGTGGGCAAAATTTTTGTAGAAGGATGGCATTTCTACCTCTTCCCAAACATCTTCTTGTGAAGTAGGGTCTTCTTTGGTCTGCAGACGGGATAATGCATCCGCATTTTCGTTTGCTTTTCCTGTTCTGTACTTTACTGTAAAATTGTAGTTAGCAAGGCGTGAGGCCCATCTTTGCTCCAACGCTCCTAACTTGGCGGTGTTAAGATGTGCTAGTGGGTTGTTATTTGTGAAGGCCACGAAGGGTGTTGCGGCAACGTAATCTTTACATTTTTCTGTGACAGCCCACACGAGTGCGAGGAATTCCAATTTGAAGGAACTGTAGTTTTGGTCATTTCTTTCAGTACCTCTAAGAGATCTTCTAGCGTAGGAAATGACTCTTTCTTTACCTTCTTGTACTTGCGACAAAACAGCTCCCAGGCCTTTCTTATATGCATCTGTGTAAAGATGAAATGGCTGTTGATAATCCGGATAACCTAAGATTGGTGGTTCTGTTAACTTCTTTTTTAGGAGCTGGAAGGCAATTTCTCTTTCAGTGTTCCATTCAACTGGTATGTGCGTTTTCTGGTATCTTTTAGGATGCCCTCTTAAAATTTCCAATATTGGCTCTGCAATTTAGGCAAAGTGAGGAATGAAACGTCTGTAATATCCTGCGAAACTGAAGAAACTTCTTACTTCTTTCACCATAGTAGGAGTAGGCCAATTTCGGACTGTGGCTATCTTCTCTGGATCCGGTTTAACACCTTCAGAGCTGACGATATGCCTTAAGTATTTGACTTCTGGCTTCAGTAGATGACACTTGGATGGTTTGACTTTTAGTCCATGCTTAATAAGAACTTGAAAAACTTCGACCAGATGTTTCAAGTGATCTTCATAAGATTTGGAGTAGATGATGACATCATCTAAGTACAACAGGACAGTCTCAAAATGTTTGTGGCCCAGACAACACTCCATTAATCTCTGAAAAGTTCCAGGCGCATTACAAAGTCCAAAGGGCATGCAGTTGAACTCAAATAGGCCCATAGGGGTGGTAAATGCAGTCTTCTCAAGATCTTCTGGTGCCATTGGTACTTGCCAGTATCCACTGGTTAAATCAAGAGTAGAGAAGTAGGCTGAAGATCCTAAAGCTGTCAAGGATTCCTCTATGCGTGGTAAAGGATAAGCATCTTTGTGGGTAATTTGGTTGATTTTTCTGTAGTCCACGCAGAATCTGATGTTGCCGTCTTTTTTTACGGACAAGGACTAATGGTGCAGCCCATGGACTATGGCTGTCTTTTATGATATTTGAGTCTTTCATCTCTTTTGCTTGACGGATTGGTACATAGTAGGTGGTATAGGCCGATACCTTTCCTTGATCGGTGGGTGTGAACCTGTAGAGATGGAGTGTTTTTTGATATCTACTTCTGTAGAATGTTTACTGAAGGCACGGTGATGTTCCTTCACGACTTGCAGTACTCCTTCCAATTGGTGTTCGAGTGTTGAAGCATCTCCCACATGAAGTTTCTTCCACCAGGGAGTGTTTAAGTTTTGGCCCTGTGGGTGTTGTTTCTTGAGATCTGTAGTCACGTTGATGACATCTTGAAAGGTAACCTGGATCAGCTGTGCAATGAAACAAAACTTTGTTAACATTACACTGTGATCACTCAAGTTGAGGAGACGAATAGGCACTTTAACTTCAGAGACGTTTACCAGGCTTCTTGCAGCTCTAACTAAAGGATAGTCTTCCAAGACAACTGGCTCTACCAAGGTTTAGTAGTCTTAACCTTGAATTCCGACTACAGCTCGGCACCACAGGAGAGTTTCGGTGTTGGGCTTGAGAATCACTGGTTGATTATCTCGGATGCGGACACAGCAAATTTCTCCTGTTTCATTGGCGAATTTCTGTTGTGCGCTCAGTACACGGATGGTTTGTTGGATTACCTTCTTAGAAGCAAAAGAAGCAGTAGGCACTGACTGGTGTAAGGCTTCCAGCATTTCAACATAACAGTTCCTGAGGACATTCATGCCTAGGACTATTGGAGGGTTATTGATATTTTCTTTGACTTGTATTACAATAATGCCTTGTTGGGATAGGATAGTTCCTCCTATTTAAATGGTAGGTTCCCAGTAACCCAATATTGGTACAGGTTTGCCGTTACTAGCTATTAGACTCAGCCAGGATTCTGGGGGCTGGGTAAGTTGATTTTGGTCCCAGTATTTTTCAAATGCAGTATATTAGAGCCTTTTTTCACCACAGTATGCCAAAGCCGTATTTCTGGCCTAAATGTGACACTCACTTATGCACGTCTTATCCCAGATGTGCAGTATATTAGAGGTTTTTTTCACCCCAGTAACCAAAAAGCTGTGTTTCTGTCCTAAATGTAACAGTCACTTATGCACGTGTAATCCCAGATGTGCAATATATTAGAGGCTTTTTTTACCACAGTATGCCAAAGCCGTATTTCTGGCCTAAATTTGACAGTCACTTATGCACGACTAATCCCAGATGTGCAGTATATTAGAGGGTTTTTTCACCCCAGTAGCCAAAAAGCCGTATTTCTGGCCTAAATGTGACACTCACTTATGCATGTCTTATCCCAGATGTGCAGTATATTAGAGGGTTTTTTCACCCCAGTAAGCAAAAAGATGTATTTCTGTCCTAAATGTGACAGTCACTTATGCACGTATTATCCCAGATGTGCAGTATATCAGAAGGTTTTTTCACCCCAGTAACCAAAAAGCCGTATTTCTGGCCTAAATGTGACACTCACTTATGCTTGTGTGATCCCAGATGTGCAATGTATTAGAGGGTTTTTTCACCACAGTATGCCAAAACCGTATTTCTGGCCTAAATGTGACAATCACTTATGCACGTGTAATCCCAGATGTGCACTATATTTAACAGATGTATTTTTTTAACCCCAGTAAGTAGGGATGAGCGAACCCAAACTGTATAGTTCGGGTTCGTACCGAATTTTGGGGTGTCCGTGACACGGACCCGAACCCGAACATTTTCGTAAAAGTCCGGGTTCGGGTTCGGTGTTCGGCGCTTTCTTGGCGCTTTTTGAAAGGCTGCAAAGCAGCCAATCAACAAGCATCATACTACTTGCCCCAAGAGGCCATCACAGCCATGCCTACTATTGGCATGGCTGTGATTGGCCAGTGCAGCATGTGACCCAGCCTCTATATAAGCTTGGGTCACGTAGCGCTGCACGTCACTCTGCGGATACAAGCGTAGGGACAGGTTGCAGCTGCGACGTTAGGGCGAGATTCGGCAGATTAACTCCTCCAAAAGACTTCATTCAGTGATCGATCTACAGCTGTGGATCATTGAAGTGCTGATATTCAATTGCTCACTGTTTTGAGGCTGCCCAGAGCGTTTTTATATCACTTTTTTCTGGGGTGATCGGCGGCCATTTTGTGGCTTGTGGTGCGCCAGCACAAGCTACCACCAAGTACATTTAACCATCAATAGTGTGGTTATTTTTTGGCCATATACTACATCAGGGGCAAGCTGAGCTTGTGTCACCCAAGTGCATTTAACCATCAATAGTGTGGTTATTTTTTGCTATATCATACATCAGGGTCAAGCTTTCATCAAGTGCATTTAACCATCAATAGTGTGGTTATTTTTTGGACATACACTACATCAGGGGCAAGTTGAGCCTGTCACCCAGCGCCTAAAAAATAGGCCTGACATTTATATTCCTCCAAATCAGTACTGTTTTAGCTGGTCAAGTTATTTTTTGTGACCGTCAAAGCACAGTTTTTGTTCTGGGTTGAAAAACAATTCCCAAATTTACAATTCTCAAAATTAGTGGTTTCTGCTGTATCAGGCCTATTTTAAATCTATCCCTAAAAGGGTATATTAGATTCAAGGTGCTGATGGGGTCATTCTCAAAAACTTAACACACATGCTACAGTGCTGATCCAAGTCTAATTCTGTGATTAAACTTATACCTGTCACCCAGCGCCTAAAAAATAGGCCTGACATTTATATTCAACCAAATCTGTACGGTTTTAGCTGGTCAAGTTATTGTTTGTGACCGTCAAAGCACAGTTTTTGTTCTGGGTTGAAAAACAATTCCCAAATTTGCAATTCTCAAAATTAGTGGTTTCTGCTGTATCAGGCCTACTTTAAATCTATCCCTAAAAGGGTATATTAGATTCAAGGTGTTGATAGGGTCAGTCTCAAGAACTTCACACACACGCTACAGTGCAGATCCAAGTCTAATTCTGTGATTAAACGTATACCTGTCACCCAGCGCCTAAAAAATAGGCCTCACATTTATATTCAACCAAATCTGTACTGTTTTAGCTGGTCAAGTTATTGTTTGTGACCGTCAAAGCACAGTTTTTGTTCTGGGTTGAAAAACAATTCCCAAATTTGCAATTCTCAAAATTAGTGGTTTCTGCTGTATCAGGCCTACTTTAAATCTATCCCTAAAAGGGTATATTAGATTCAAGGTGTTGATAGGGTCATTCTCAAGAACTTCACACACACGCTACAGTGCAGATCCAAGTCTAATTCTGTGATTAAACGTATACTTGTCACCCAGCGCCTAAAAAATAGGCCTCACATTTATATTCAACCAAATCTGTACTGTTTTAGCTGGTCAAGTTATTGTTTGTGACCGTCAAAGCACAGTTTTTGTTCTGGGTTGAAAAACAATTCCCAAATTTGCAATTCTCAAAATTAGTGGTTTCTGCTGTATCAGGCCTACTTTAAATCTATCCCTAAAAGGGTATATTAGATTCAAGGTGTTGATAGGGTCATTCTCAAGAACTTCACACACACGCTACAGTGCAGATCCATGTCTAATTCTGTGATTAAACGTATACTTGTCACCCAGCGCCTAAAAAATAGGCCTCACATTTATATTCAACCAAATCTGTACTGTTTTAGCTGGTCAAGTTATTGTTTGTGACCGTCAAAGCACAGTTTTTGTTCTGGGTTGAAAAACAATTCCCAAATTTGCAATTCTCAAAATTAGTGGTTTCTGCTGTATCAGGCCTACTTTAAATCGATCCCTAAAAGGGTATATTAGATTCAAGGTGCTGATAGGGTCATTCTCAAAAACTTAACACACACGCTACAGTGCAGATCCAAGTCTAATTCTGTGATTAAACGTATACCTGTCACCCAGCGCCTAAAAAATAGGCCTCACATTTATATTCAGCTAAATCTGTCATTATTGGTGTGCCTGTATTAGTGTAATACGGTACCTAAATAGATAGCCAGATAGTGTTAGGTGTCTGTAAAAAAAGGCCTGAATTTTAATTCAATACATTGGCCCGAATAATATTTTTCTTATTGTGGTGAACGGTAACAATGAGGAAAACATCTAGTAAGGGACGAGGACGCGGACGTGGACATGGTCGTGGTGGTGTTAGTGGACCTTCTGGTGCTGGGAGAGGACGTGGCCGTTCTGCCACAGCCACACGTCCTAGTGTACCAACTTCCTCAGGTCCCAGTAGCCGCCAGAATTTACAGGGATATTTAGTGGGGCCCAATGCCGTTCTAAGGATGGTAAGGCCTGAGCAGGTACAGGCATTAGTCAATTGGGTGGCCGACAGTGCATCCAGCACGTTCACATTATTTCCCACCCAGTCTTCTGCAGAAAGCGCACAGATGGCGCATGAAAACCAAGCCCATCAGTCTGTCACATCACCCACATGCATATCAGGGAAACTGTCTGAGCCTCAAGTTATGCAGCAGTCTCTTATGCTATTTGAAGACTCTGCTGCCAGGGTTCCCAAGGGCATCCACCTAGCCCTTCCCCAGGGGTGGAAGAGATAGAATGCACTAACGCACAACCACTTATGTTTCCTGATGATGAGGACATGGGAATACCACCTCAGCACGTCTCTGATGATGACGAAACACAGGTGCCAACTGCTTTCTGCAGTGTGCAGACTGAACAGGAGGTCAGGGATCAAGACTGGGTGGAAGATGATGCAGGGGACGATGAGGTCCTAGACCCCACATGGAATGAAGGTCATGCCACTGACTTTCAGAGTTCGGAGGAAGAGGCAGTGGTGAGACCGAGCCAACAGCGTAGCAAAAGAGGGAGCAGTGGGCAAAATCAGAACACCCGCCGCCAAGAGACTCCGCCTGCTACTGACCGCCGCCATCTGGGACCGAGCACCCCAAAGGCAGCTTCAAGGAGTTCCCTGGCATGGCACTTCTTCAAACAATGTGCTGACGACAAGACCCGAGTGGTTTGCACGCTGTGCCATCAGAGCCTGAAGTGAGGCATTAACGTTCTGAACCTTAGCACAACCTGCATGACCAGGCACCTGCATACAAAGCATGAACTGCAGTGGAGTAAACACCATAAAAACAAGGAAGTCACTCAGGCTCCCCCTGCTACCTCTTCTGCTGCTGCCGCCTCGGCCTCTTCTGCTGCTGCCGCCGCCTCGGCCTCTTCCTCCACCTCTGGAGGGACGTTGGCACTTGCCGCCCAGCAAACATGGGATATACCACCAACACCACCACCTGCGTCACCAAGCATCTCAACCATGTCACACGGCAGCGTTCAGCTCTCCATCTCACAAACATTTGAGAGAAAGCGTAAATTCCCACCTGGCCACCCTCGATCCCTGGACCTCAATGCCAGCATTTCTAAACTACTGGCCTATGAAATGCTGTCATTTAGGCTGGTGGACACAGACAGCTTCAAACAGCTCATGTCGCTTGCTGTCCCACAGTATGTTGTTCCCAGCCGGCACTACTTCTCCAAGAGAGCCGTGCCTTTCCTGCACAACCAAGTATCCGATAAAATCAAGTGTGCACTGCGCAATGCCATCTGTGGCAAGGTCCACCTAACCACAGATACGTGGACCAGTAAGCGCAGCCAGGGACGCTATATCTCCCTAACTGCACACTGGGTAAATGTAGTGGCGGCTGGGCCCCAGGCGGAGAGCTGTTTGTCGCACGTCCTTCCACCGCCAAGGATCGCAGGGCAACATTCTTTGCCTCCTGTCTCCTCCTCCTCCTACTCAGCTTCCTCCTCCTCTTCTTCCACCTGCTCATCCAGTCAGCCACACACCTTCACCACCAACTTCAGCACAGCCCGGGGTAAACGTCAGCAGGCCGTTCTGAAACTCATATGTTTGGGGGACAGGCCCCACACCGCACAGGAGTTGTGGCGGGGTATAGAACAACAGACCGACGAGTGGTTGCTGCCGGTGAGCCTCAAGCCTGGCCTGGTGGTGTGCGATAATGGGCGAAATCTCGTTGCAGCTCTGGGACTAGATGGTTTGACGCACATCCCTTGCCTGGCGCATGTGCTGAATGTGGTGGTGCAGAAGTTCATTCACAAATACCCCGACATGTCAGAGCTGCTGCATAAAGTGCGGGCCGTCTGTTCGCGCTTCCGGCGTTCACACCCTGCCGCTGCTCGCCTGTCTGCGCTACAGCGTAACTTCGGCCTTCCCGCTCACCACCTCATATGCGACGTGCCCACCAGGTGGAACTCCACCTTGCACATGCTGGACAGACTGTGCGAGCAGCAGCAGGCCATAGTGGAGTTTCAGCTGCAGCACGCACGGGTCAGTCGCACTGCGGATCAGCCCCACTTCACCACCAATGACTGGGCCTCCATGTGAGACCTGTGTGCCCTGCTGCGCTGTTTCGAGTACTCCACCAACATGGCCAGTGGCGATGACACCGTTATCAGCGTTACAATACCACTTCTATGTCTCCTTGAGAAAACACTTAGGGCGATGATGGAAGAGGAGGTGGCCCAGGAGGAAGAGGATTAAGAGGGGTCATTTTTAGCACTTTCAGGCCAGTCTCTTTGAAGTGACTCAGAGAGAGGTTTTTTGCAACAGCAGAGGCCAGGTACAAATGTGGCCAGACAGGGCCCACTACTGGAGGACGAGGAGGACGAGGATGAGGATGAGGATGAAGCAGGTTCACAGCGGGCTGGCACCCAACGCAGCCGGGCCCATCACTGGTGCGTGGCTGGGGGGAAACACAGGACGATGACGATACGCCTCCCACAGAGGACAGCTTGTCCTTACCTCTGGGCAGCCTGGCACACATGAGCGACTACATGCTGCAGTGCCTGCGCAACGACAGCAGAGTTGCCCACATTTTAACGTGTGCGGACTACTGGGTTGCCACCCTACAAAGACAATGTGCCCACCTTACTTCCTACACTGGAGCGTGATAGGAAGATGCGCGAGTACAAGCACACGTTGGTAGACGCGCTACTGAGAGCATTCCCAAATGTCACAGGGGAACAAGTGGAAGCCCAAGGCGAAGGCAGAGGAGGAGCAAGAGGTCGCCAACGCAGCTGTGTCACGGCCAGCTCCTCTGAGGGCAGGGTTAGCATGGCAGAGATGTGGAAAAGTTTTGTCACCACGCCACAGCTAACTGCACCACCACCTGATACGGAACGTGTTAGCAGGAGGAAACATTTCAATAACATGGTGGAACAGTACCTGTGCACACCCCTCCACGTACTGACTGATGGTTCGGCCCCATTCAACTTCTGGGTCTCCAAATTGTCCACGTGGCCAGAGCTAGCCTTTTATGCTTTGGAGGTGCTGGCCTGCCCGGCGCCCAGCGTTTTGTCTGAACGTGTATTCAGCACAGCAGGGGGCGTCATTACAGACAAACGCAGCCGCCTGTCTACAGCCAATGTTGACAAGCTGACGTTCATAAAAATGAACCAGGCATGGATCCCACAGGACCTGTCCATCCCTTGTGCAGATTAGACATTAACTACCTCCACTTAACAATATATTATTGTACTCCAGGGCACTTCCTCATTCAATCCTATTTTTATTTTCATTTTACCATTATATTGCGGGGCAACCCAAAGTTGAATGAACCTCTCCTCTGTATGGGTGCCGGGGCCTAAATATGTGACATTGGCCTGTTCCAGTGGTGGGTGACGTGAAGCCTGATTCTCTGCTATAACATGAAGACTGATTCTGTGCTGACATGAAGCCAGATTCTCTGTTACGGGACCTCTCTCCTCTGCCTGGGTGCCTGGGCCTAAATATGTGACAGTGGGCTGTTCCAGTGGTGGGTGAGGTGAAGCCTGATTCTCTGCTATGACATGAAGACTGATTCTCTGCTGACATGAAGCCAGATTCTCTGTTACGGGACCTCTCTCCTCTGCCTGGGTGCCTGGGCCTAAATATGTGACAGTGGCCTGTTCCAGTGGTGGGTGACGTGAAGCCTGATTCTCTGCTATGACATGAAGACTGATTCTCTGCTGACATGAAGCCAGATTCTCTGTTACGGGACCTCTCTCCTCTGCCTGGGTGCCGGGGCCTAAATATGTGACAGTGGCCTGTTCCAGTGGTGGGTGACGTGAAGCCTGATTCTCTGCTGTGACATGAAGACTGATTCTCTGCTGACATGAAGCCAGATTCTCTGTTACGGGACCTCTCTCCTCTGCCTGGGTGCCTGGGCCTAAATATGTGACAGTGGCCTGTTCCAATGGTGGGTGACGTGAAGCCTGATTCTCTGCTATGACATGAAGACTGATTCTCTGCTGACATGAAGCCAGATTCTCTGTTACGGGACCTCTCTCCTCTGCCTGGGTGCCTGGGCCTAAATATGTGACAGTGGCCTGTTCCAGTGGTGGGTGATGAGAAGCCTGATTCTCTGCTATGACATGAAGACTGATTCTCTGCTGACATGAAGCCAGATTCTCTGTTACGGGACCTCTCTCCTCTGCCTGGGTGCCTGGGCCTAAATATGTGACAGTGGCCTGTTCCAGTGGTGGGTGACGTGAAGCCTGATTCTCTGCTATGACATGAAGACTGATTCTCTGCTGACATGAAGCCTGAATCTCTGTTATGGGACCTCTCTCCTCTGTCTGGGTGCCGGGGCCTAAATATGTGACAGTGGCCTGTTCCAGTGGTGGGTGACGTGAAGCCTGATTCTCTGCTATGACATGAAGACTGATTCTCTGCTGACATGAAGACAGATTCTCTGTTACGGGACCTCTCTCCTCTGCCTGGGTTCCTGGGCCTAAATATGTGACAGTGGCCTGTTCCAGTGGTGGGTGACGTGAAGCCTGATTCTCTGCTATGACATGAAGACTGATTCTCTGCTGACATGAAGCCAGATTCTCTGTTACGGGACCTCTCTCCTCTGTCTGGGTGCCTGGGCCTAAATATGTGACAGTGGCCTGTTCCAGTGGTGGGTGACGTGAAGCCTGATTCTCTGCTATGACAAGAAGACTGATTCTCTGCTGACATGAAGCCAGATTTTCTGTTACGGGACCTCTCTCCTCTGCCTGGGTGCCTGGGCCTAAATATGTGACAGTGGCCTGTTCCAGTGGCGGGTGACGTGAAGCCTGATTCTCTGCTATGACATGAAGACTGATTCTCTGCTGACATGAAGCCAGATTCTCTGTTACGGGACCTCTCTCCTCTGCTTGGGTGTCTGGGCCTAAATATGTGACAGTGGCTTGTTCCAGTGGTGGGTGACGTGAAGCCTGATTCTCTGCTATGACATGAAGACTGATTCTCTGCTGACATGAAGCCAGATTCTCTGTTACGGGACCTCTCTCCTCTGCCTGGGTGCCTGGGCCTAAATATGTGACAGTGGCCTGTTCCAGTGGTGGGTGACGTGAAGCCTGATTCTCTGCTATGACATGAAGACTGATTCTCTGCTGACATAAGGCCAGATTCTCTGTTACGGGACCTCTCTCCTCTGCCTGGGTGCCTGGGCCTAAATATGTGACAGTTGCCTGTTCCAGTGGTGGGTGACGTGAAGCCTGATTCTCTGCTATGACATGAAGACTGATTCTCTGCTGACATGAAGCCTGAATCTCTGTTATGGGACCTCTCTCCTCTGCCTGGGTGCCGGGGCCTAAATATGTGACAATGGACTGTTCCATTGGTGGGTGACGTGAAGCCTGATTCTCTGCTATGACATGAAGACTGATTCTGTGCTGACATGAAGCCAGATTCTCTGTTACGGGACCTCTCTCCTCTGCCTGGGTGCCTGGGCCTAAATATGTGACAGTGGCCTGTTCCAGTGGTGGGTGACGTGAAGCCTGATTCTCTGCTATGACATGAAGACTGATTCTGTGCTGACATGAAGCCAGATTCTCTGTTACGGGACCTCTCTCCTCTGCCTGGGTGCCTGGGCCTAAATATGTGACAGTGGTCTGTTCCAGTGGTGGGTGACGTGAAGCCTGATTCTCTGCTATGACATCAAGACTGATTCTCTGCTGACATGAAGCCAGATTCTCTGCTATGCCATGAAGAGACTGATTCTCTGCTGATGTGAAGCCAGATTCTCTGCTATGGGACCTCTGTCCAATTGATATTGGTTATTTTTTTTAAATTTTTTTTTTATTTTAATTCATTTCCCTATCCACATTTGTTTGCAGGGGATTTACCTACATGTTGCTGCCTTTTGCAGCCCTCTAGCTCTTTCCTGGGCTGTTTTACAGCCTTTTTAGTGCCGAAAAGTTCGGGTCCCCTCTGACTTCAATGGGGTTCGGGTTCGGGACGAAGTTCGGGTCGGTTTCGGATCCCGAACCCGAACATTTCCGGGAAGTTCGGCCGAACTTCTCAAACCCGAACATCCAGGTGTTCGCTCAACTCTACCAGTAAGCATAAAGCTGTATTTCTGGACTTGCAGACATGCAGATAGCCTGTGCTGGTGCACTATTGTTGCATAAAATGGCTGCCGATTATGTATTGATATTGACTAACTGAAGAAAAAAAAGTTCGTTTTCATTAGTAGTTGGCTCAAGGCAGGCTTAAAAAAATTGTGCACTGCACCCACAAAACACATTTGCTGTAGATCGCTGAGTACAAAAAACAGTTCTTGATATGATTTCTCCCTGATCTCTCCCTCACAGCAGCTGCAGCCTCTCCCTACACTAATCCGAGCAGAGTGAGACGGGCGGCGCTACGTGACTCCAGCTTAAATAGAATCTGAGTCACATGCTGCAGTTGGCCAATCACAGCCATGCCAATAGTAGGCATGGCTGTGATGGCTTTTTGGGGCAAGTAGTATGATGCTTGTTGATAGGCTGCCTTTCAAAAAGCGCCAAACACCAAACCCGAACTTTTATGTAAATGTTTGGGTTCGGGTCCGGCTGCCGAAAACCCTAAAGTTCGGTACGAACCCGAACTTTACAGTTCGGGGTCGCTCAACTCTACTCCTGTACACTCATTCAATAATGCAAATATGTTATCATATGCAGATCATTCTAAACGTGAACACATGTAGAGGTGGTCAGGAAGTTAAGTTGTTCAGGCATCAGATTGAGAAAGAAATGTGATCTAAATGACTTTGACCCTCAAATGATTGTTGGTGTCAGGTGTTGTAGTTCGTTTATCTCAGAAACTGTAGCTCTCCAGAGTTCAAAGTTTACAGAGAAATATGTTGAAAACAAAAAAAAAAAACATCTAGAAACTTTTGTCAGTAGTTTTGTCAGCATAACTCCTTTTTTATTTAATTCAAGAGATTGGGTGAAGCTTTCCAGTCTAATTCATGTTGATGGGAATAATATGTTCAATAGCCATGTGCTACAACATTGCCATACACAAGAACATCTCCAAAAACACAGGACATAAAATTTTTGAATTATATGGGATACATCTATAGAAGACCACACCAAGTTCAACACCTGTCAACTGAGATAAAAAAAGAGGTACCAGTGTTTAGCAGAACAGTGCAAGTCTGAACTAAGCTAATGAACCTCAATTTCTGCACAGTGTAAACTGCTTTTAGATCTTTGTTTCAGTTGTTTCTGTGATGTAGTGAAATATAATTACACGCACTTCATACGTTTCAAAGGATTTTATCGACAATTACATGACATTTATGCAAAGAGTCAGTATTTGCAGTGTTGGCCCTTCTTTTTCAGGGCCTCTGCAATTCGACTGGGCATGCTCTCAATCAACTTCTGGGCCAATTCCTGACTGATAGCAACCCATTCTTTCATAATCACTTCTTGGAGTTTGTCAGAATTAGTGGGTTTTTGTTTGTCCACCCGCCTCTTGAGGATTTACCACAAGTTCTCAATGGGATTAAGATCTGGGGAGTTTCCAGGCCATTGACCCAAAATGTCAACGTTTTGGTCCCCGAGCCACTTAGTTATCACTTTTGCCTTATGGCACGGTGCTCCATCGTGCTGAAAAATGCATTGTTCTTCACCAAACTGTTGTTGGATTGTTGGAAGAAGTTGCTGTTTGGAGGGTGTTTTGGTACTATTCTTTATTCATGGCTGTGTTTTTGGGCAAAATTGTGAGTGAGCCCACTCCTTTGGATGAGAAGCAACCCCACAAAAGAATGGTCTCAGGATGCTTTACTGTTGGCATGACACAGGACTGATGGTAGCGCTCACCTTTTCTTCTCCGGACAAGCCTTTTTCCAGATGATCCAAACAATCGGAAAGAGGCTTCATCGGAGAATATGACTTTGCCCCAGTCCTCAGCAGTCCATTCACCATACTTTCTGCAGAAGATTAATCTGTCCCTGATGTTTTTTTTGGAGAGAAGTGGCTTCTTTGCTGCCCTTCTTGACACCAGGCCATCTTCCAAAAGTCTTCGCCTCACTGTGCGTGCAGATGCGCTCACACCTGCCTGCTGCCATTCCTGAGCAATCTCTGCACTGGTGGCACTCCGATCCCGCAGCTGAATCCTCTTTAGGAGACGATCTTGGCGCTTGCTGGACTTTCTCGGACGCCCTGAAGCCTTCTTAACAAGAATTGAACCTCTTTCCTTGAAGTTCTTGATGATCCTATAAATTGTTGATTGAGGTGCAATCTTAGTAGCCACAATATCCTTGCCTGTGAAGCCATTTTTATGCAACGCAATGATGGCTGCACACGTTTCTTTGCAGGTCACCATGGTTAACAATGAAAGAATAATGATTTTAAGCATCACCCTCCTTTTAACATGTCAAGTCTGCCATTTTAACCCAATCAGACTGACATAATGATCTCCAGCCTTGTGCTCGTCAACATTCTCACCTGAGTTAACAAGACGATTACTGAAATGATCTCAGCAGGTCCTTTAACCACCTCAGCCCCCATGACTTAAACACCCTGAAAGACCAGGCCACTTTTTACACTTCTGACCTACACTACTTTCACCGTTTATTGCTCGGTCATGCAACTTACCACCCAAATGAATTTTATCTCCTTTTCTTCTCACTAATAGAGCTTTCATTTGGTGGTATTTCATTGCTGCTGACATTTTTACTTTTTTTGTTATTAATCAAAATTTAACGATTTTTTTGCAAAAAAATGACATTTTTCACTTTCAGTTGTAAAATTTTGCAAAAAAAAACGACATCCATATATAAATTTTGCTCTAAATTTATTGTTCTACATGTCTTTGATAAAAAAAAAAATGTTTGGGTAAAAAAAAAAATGGTTTGGGTAAAAGTTATAGCGTTTACAAACTATGGTACAAAAATGTGAATTTCCGCTTTTTGAAGCAGCTCTGACTTTCTGAGCACCTGTCATGTTTCCTGAGGTTCTACAATGCCCAGACAGTACAAACACCCCACAAATGTCCCCATTTCGGAAAGTAGACACCCTAAGGTATTCGCTGATGGGCATAGAGTGAGTTCATAGAACTTTTTATTTTTTGTCACAAGTTAGCGGAAAATGATGATTTTTTTTTTTTTTCTTACAAAGTCTCATATTCCACTAACTTGTGACAAAAAATAAAAACTTCCATGAACTCACTATGCCCATCAGCGAATACCTTGGGATGTCTTCTTTCCAAAATGGGGTCACTTGTGGGGTAGGTATACTGCCCTGGCATTCTAGGGGCCCAAATGTGTGGTAAGGAGTTTGAAATCAAATTCTGTAAAAAATGACTGGTGAAATCCGAAAGGTGCTCTTTGTAATGTGGGCCCCTTTGCCCACCTAGGCTGCAAAAAAGTGTCACACATGTGGTATCTCCGTATTCAGGAGAAGTTGGGGAATGTGTTTTGGGGTGTCATTTTACATATACCTATGCTGGGTGAGAGAAATATCTTGGCAAAAGACAACTTTTACCATTTTTTTATACAAAGTTGGCATTTGACCAAGATATTTCTCTCACCCAGCATGGGTATATGTAAAATGACACCCCAAAACACATTCCCCAACTTCTCCTGAATACAGAGATACCACATGTGTGACACTTTTTTGCAGCCTAGGTGGGCAAAGGGGCCCATATTCCAAAGAGCACCTTTCGGATTTCACCAGTCATTTTTTACAGAATTTGATTTCAAACTCCTTACCACACATTTGGGCCCCTAGAATGCCAGGGCAGTATACCTACCCCACAAGTGACCCCATTTTGGAAAGAAGACACCCCAAGGTATTCGCTGATGGGCATAGTGAGTTCATGGAAGTTTTTATTTTTTGTCACAAGTTAGTGGAATATGAGACTTTGTAAGAAAAAAAAAAAAAAATCATCATTTTCCACTAACTTGTGACAAAAAATAAAAAATTCTAGGAACTCGCCATGCCCTCATGGAATACCTTGGGGTGTCTTCTTTCCAAAATGGGGTCACTTGTGGGGTAGTTATACTGCCCTGGCATTCTAGGGGCCCAAATGTGTGGTAAGGAATTTGAAATCAAATTCTGTAAAAAATGGCCAGTGAAATCCGAAAGGTGCTCTTTGGAATGTGGGCCCCTTTGCCCACCTAGGCTGCAAAAAAGTGTCACACATGTGGTATCTCCGTATTCAGGAGAAGTTGGGGAATGTGTTTTGGGGTGTCATTTTACATATACCCATGCTGGGTGATATAAATATCTTGGTCAAATGCCAACTTTGTATAAAAAAAATGGGAAAAGTTGTCTTTTGTAAAGATATTTCTCTCACCCAGCATGGGTATATGTAAAATGACACCCCAAAAAACATTCCCCAACTTCTCCTGAGTACGGAGATACCACATGTGTGACACTTTTTTGCAGCCTAGATGCGCAAAGGGGCCCACATTCATTTTATGAGGGCATTTTTAGACATTTGGATCCCAGACTTCTTCTCACGCTTTAGGGCCCCTAGAATGCCAGGGCAGTATAAATACCCCACATGTGACCCCATTTTGGAAAGAAGATACCCCAAGGTATTCAATGAGGGGCATGGTGAGTTCATAGAAAATTATTTTTTTTGGCACAAGTTAGCAGAAATTGATTATTTTTTTTTTTTCTCAAAAGTCTCCCTTTCCGCTAACTTGGGACAAAAATTTCAATCTTTAATGGACTCAATATGTCCCTCACGGAATACCTTGGGGTGTCTTATTTCCGAAATGGGGTCACATGTGGCGTATTTATACTGCCCTGGCATTCTAGGGGCCCTAAAGCGTGAGAAGAAGTCTGGAATATAAATGTCTAAAAAATTTTACGCATTTGGATTCCGTGAGGGGTATGGTGAGTTCATGTGAGATTTAATTTTTTGACACAAGTTAGTGGAATATGAGACTTTGTAAGAAAAAAATAAATAATTTCCGCTAACTTGGGCCAAAAAAATTTCTGAATGGAGCCTTACAGGGGGGTGATCAATGACAGGGGGGGTGATCAATGACAGGGGGGTGATCAGAGAGTCTATATGGGGTGATCACCACAGTCATTGATCACGCCCCTGTAAGGCTCCATTCAGACGTCCGTGTGCGTTTTGCGGATCCGATCCATCTATCAGTGGATCCGTAAAAATCATGCGGACGTCTGAATTGAGCTTTACAGGGGTGTGATCAATGACAGGGGGGTAATCAATGACAGGGGGGTGATCAGGGAGTCTATATGGGGTGATCACCACAGTCATTGATCACGCCCCTGTAAGGCTCCATTCAGACGTCCGTGTGCGTTTTGCGGATCCGATCCATCTATCAGTGGATCCGTAAAAATCATGCGGACGTCTGAATGGAGCTTTACAGGGGTGTGATCAATGACAGGGGGGTAATCAATGACAGGGGGGTGATCAGGGAGTCTATATGGGGTGATCACCACAGTCATTGATCACGCCCCTGTAAGGCTCCATTCAGACGACCGTGTGCGTTTTGCGGATCCGATCCATCTATCAGTGGATCCGTAAAAATCATGCGGACGTCTGAATGGAGCTTTACAGGGGTGTGATCAATGACAGGGGGGTAATCAATGACAGGGGGGTGATCAGGGAGTCTATATGGGGTGATCACCACAGTCATTGATCACGCCCCTGTAAGGCTCCATTCAGACGTCCGTATGCGTTTTGCGGATCCGATCCATCTATCAGTGGATCCGTAAAAATCATGCGGACGTCTGAATGGAGCTTTACAGGGGTGTGATCAATGACAGGGGGGTAATCAATGACAGGGGGGTGATCAGGGAGTCTATATGGGGTGATCACCACAGTCATTGATCACGCCCCTGTAAGGCTCCATTCAGACGTCCGTGTGCGTTTTGCGGATCCGATCCATCTATCAGTGGATCCGTAAAAATCATGCGGACGTCTGAATGGAGCCTTACAGGGGAGGGATCAATGACAGGGGGGTAATCAATGACAGGGGGGTGATCAGGGAGTCTATATGGGGTGATCAGGGGTGATCAAGGGTGAATAAGGGGTTAATAAGTGACAGGGGGGGTGTAGTGTAGTGTGGTGCTTGGTGCAACATATTACTGAGCTACCTGTGTCCTCTGGTGGTCGATCCAAACAAAGGGGACCACCAGAGGACCAGGTAGCAGGTATATTAGACGCTGTTATCAAAACAGCGTCTAATATACCTGTTAGGGGTTAAAAAAATCACATCTCCAGCCTGCCAGCGAACGATCGCCGCTGGCAGGCTGGAGATCCACTTTCTTACCTTCCGTTCCTGTGAGCGCGCGCGCCTGTGTGCGCGCGTTCACAGGAAATCTCGGCCACTCTTGAAAGGACGCGCTGGCGCGTCCACTCGGAATGAATCAACCACCTCCAGGACGCGTCTGTGCGTACAGCGGTCCGGAGGTGGTTAATGACAGCAATGAAATGCAGTGAAAAGGTTTTTTTGGGATCAAGTTAATTTTCATGGCAAAGAAGGACTATGCAATTCATCTGATCACTCTTCATAACATTCTGGAGTATATGCAAATTGCTATTATAAAAACTTAAGCAGCAACTTTTCCAATTTCCAATATTTATGTAATTATCAAAACTTTTGGCCACGACTGTACATGTTATCCTATCTTTTATATATAGACCAACTAACAGAAGGACCTGGCTTCGCACGGGTATATTTCTTCTATTTCATTTAGGCCCCTTTCACATGGGAAAGTTTTCCGCGCGGGTGCAATGCGTGAGGTGAACGCATTGCACCCGCACATTCAATTCTATGGGGCTGTTAACATGAGCGGTGATTTTTACGCATCACTTGTGCGTTGCGTGAAAATTGCAGCATGCTCTAAATTGTGCATTTTTCAAGAAGCATGTGAAGGACCATGTGATGGACCATGTGACAGACCATGTGATGAGCGCAGTGACGTCACCAAAGGTCCTTTTCCTCCCAGTTCCTCAAAGAAGAAGAAAGAAGACAAGTCGGGCTGCAAAAACAAGTGGATGAGGTGAGTTTATTTTTTTTATTTTTTTTAACCCCTCCATCCCTAATTTACTTAGCATTCTGTATTAAGAATGCTATTATTTTCCTTTATAACCATGTTATAAAGGAAAATTATAAAATCTACACAACACCGATCCCAAACCCGAACTTTTGTGAAGAAGTCTCGGTTCGGGTCTGGGTACCAAACATGCCGATTTTTCTCACGTGCGTGCAAAACGCATTAAAACACTTTGCACTCGCGCGTAAAAATCGCACATTTTCCCGCGACACACCTGCATCCTATCCGGCCCTCACACGCGACGCCCGTGTGAAAGAGGCCTTAATGTTTGTGTGTGTCGTTAAAAGATATTGACAGTATCCCCCATAACAGTGACCCCTACAGCACCCCGCCCCTTTAACAGTGAACTCCACAGTCCCCCACACCTCATCAATGACCCCCCACAGTGCCCCGCCTCTTTAAAATGGGACCTCCACAGCAGCTCACCCCTTTAACAGTGAGTTTCACAGCACCCCACTCTCTTGACAGTGACCTCCTCAGGGGTCCTCCCCCTTAACAGTGACCTCACCACAGTACCCCGCTGCCTTAACAGTCACCTCACAGTACCCTGCTGCCTTAACAGTGACCTCCACAGCAGTTGCCCCTTTAATAATGGCCCCTGCCTCCTTAACAGTGACCTCCACAGTGTACGCCTCTTTAACAGTGACCTCCACAGTGCCCTGTCTCTTCAATGCTAGGGCTACACAATGACATGTGTCGCACAACATTTTGTCTCAACAATTTTTATAATGATAGGCTACGGTGTCTCACTGCGACATGTGACATGCTGCTACATGTGTGATACTGTCTACTGAGGTGTGTATCTAATCGTATCCTGTGTGATACTGTCTGCTGAGCTGTGTATCTAATTGTATCCTGTGTTATACTGTCTGCTGAACTGTGTATCTAATCTTATCCTGTGTGATACTGTCTGCTGAGCTGTGTGTCTAATATTCTATCCTGTGTGATACTGTCTGCTGAGCTGTGTATCTAATCCTATGCTGTGTGATACTGTCTGCTGAGCTGTGTATCTAATCATATCCTGTGTGATACTGTCTGCTGAGCTATGTATCTAATTGTATCCTGTATTATACTGTCTGCTGAGCTGTGTATCTAATCTTATCCTGTGTGATACTGTCTGCTGATGTCACGCCTGCTATCCCAGCAGCAGTCGTGTCGCACCAGACGGAGGGGAAGGGGGACCCTTATCTACGGATGGGAATAGTATGGCCACCCCTGACTAACCCTAAGCTGGCACCTGTCTGCCCTGATACCCTAGACGGGGTGTGAACCCGTGCGGCGAGCAGTATGCCTAAACCCTCAGTCACCCTAACAAGCCTAGAGTGGGGAAAGGCCGATGGGAGCACTAGTCACCATCACTCATGTCTAGGAGAACAGCAGGGGAAGACAGCAACAAACAAACTATAGCAGAGATAGACTTATCCAGTCACGAGCAGAGAAGGCGATCCCAATCACGACAGTCCACGCCGGACAAGAGCTCCACCGCAACACCATCAAACGATCTCCTTCAAAGGTCAGAATAGAACTGGAAGTAAGGACTATATCTGGCAATGACTGCAAGTGAAACTGAAACTAATATAGTAGCTGGGAGTGGCAGACAGGACTCACCTGAGAAGGATGCCTACAAACTCCCAGTCAGGACAAAAAGGTTCACAAGGCAAAACCCGGATGACATACTCTGAACCATGGAGATAACTCACAAGCTATCGCGAGTAGCAAGTCGCTGCGACCTTCTCCTCCCAGACCTGTCTGGATCAGTCACAGTCGTGACAGCTGAGCTGTGTATCTAATATTCTATCCTATGTGATACTGTCTGCTGAGCTATGTATCTAATCCTATGCTGTGTGATACTGTCTGCTGAGCTGTTTATCTAATATCCTATCTTGTGTGATACTGCCTGCTGAGCTATGCATCTAATCCTATCATGTGTGATACTGCCTCCTGAGCTGTGTATCTAATCCTATCATGTGTGATACTGTCTGCTCAGCTGTGTATCTAATCCAATCCTGTGTGATACTGTCTGCTGAGCTGTGTATCCAATCTTATCTACTGTGATACTACCTGTTGAGCTGTGTATATAATCCTATCATGGGATACTGCCTGCTAAGCTGTGTATCTATCTAATCATGTCATGTGTGATACTGTCTGCTGAGCTGTGTATCTAATCCTATGCTGTGTGATACTGTCTGCTGAGCTGTGTATCTAATCATATCCTGTGTGATACTGTCTGCTGAGCTATGTATCTAATTGTATCCTGTGTTATACTGTCTGCTGAGCTGTGTATCTAATCTTATCCTGTGTGATACTGTCTGCTGAGCTGTGTATCTAATATCCTATCTTGTGTGATACTGCCTGCTGAGCTATGCATCTAATCCTATCTTTTGTAATACTGTCTGCTGAGCTGTGTATCTAATCCTATCCTGTGTGATACTGTCTGCTGAGCTGTGTATCTAATCCAATCCTGTGTGATACTGTCTGCTGAGCTGTGTATCCAATATATATCCAGTATCCAGTATCCTATCTTGGGATACTGCCTGCTAAGCTGTGTATCTATCTAATCCTGTCATGTGTGATACTGTCTGCTGAGCTGTGTATCTAATCTTTTATTGTGTGATACTGTCTGCTGTGTATCTAAGTCTATTGTGTGATACTGTCTGTGTATCTAATTCTATCATGTGTGATACTGTCTGTTGAGCTGTGTATCTAATCCTATCCGTGTGATACTGTCTGCTGTGTATCTGTCTATTGTGTGATGCTGCCTGCTGAGCTGTGTATCTAATCATATCATGTGATACTGCTTGCTGAGCTGTGTATCTAATCCTGTCATGTGTGATACTGTCTGCTGAGCTGTGTATCTAATCCTGTCATGTGTGATACTGTCTGCTGAGCTGTGTATCTATTCCAATCTTGTGTGATACTGTCTGCTGAGCTGTGTATCTAATCTTATATTGTGTGATACTGTCTGCTGTGTATCTAAGTCTATTGTGTGATACTGTCTGTGTATCTACTCCTATCATGTGTGATACTGTCTATTGAGCTATGTATCTAATCCTACCATGTGTGATACTGTGTTCTGTGTATCTAAGTCTATTGTGTTATACTGTCTGCTGAGCTGTGTATCTAATCCTGTCATGTGTGATACTGTCTGCTGAGCTGTGTATCTATTCCAATCTTGTGTGATACTGTCTGCTGAGCTGTGTATCTAATCTTATATTGTGTGATACTGTCTGCTGTGTATCTAAGTCTATTGTGTGATACTGTCTGTGTATCTACTCCTATCATGTGTGATACTGTCTATTGAGCTATGTATCTAATCCTACCATGTGTGATACTGTGTGCTGTGTATCTAAGTCTATTGTGTTATACTGTCTGCTGAGCTGTGTAGCAGTCGCAGCATGTCACATGTCACAGTGCAACACCATAGACTATCATTATAGTCATGCGACACATGTCGTAGTGTAGCCCTAACCTAAAGCTGACCTACAGCAGTGAAGAAATATGGCTGGGTTGTTATGGAAACCTGCAGTAAAACTGTGTGTATGTGGAGACTAAGGGGGCGTTCGAGTTTCTATTGGCTGATAAGGGTCATGTGACCGTGTGTATGAAGGTTGGGATATGAGTGAAAGACTTGACTGCTTCTATTGGCTAATGCAGGTCATTTTTGGGGAATATCTCAGGAACGATACGTCCTAGCGAGCTGAGACCGCCACAAGATTTATTTCCAGGTAGTAAGGGATAAGTATACCAAGTTTCGTTGAAATCAATGGTTGCATTTTTGAGTGATCGCAGAACATACATACATACATACATACATATATACGTCCTTCTTTATATATATAGATTTGGAATCTGGGCTGTAGGCTTCCTATTTATATACAATCATTATGGGAGCTTAATAGCAGATGTTGCAGTGTTGGATTTATCACATACCTGCTTTGTGCCCTCTGAGTTAAAATAACACAATATATAATAACATAATATTAGCACACTCTATTTTATTATGATTTATGATATAACATAATCAATTAAAGGGGTATTCCGGTTACCATAAATATTACTTATGTTTTAGACTAATTCATCATCAATAATTACCTAATATAATGTAAATTTCACATACAGGTGAAACTCGAAAAATGAGAATATCGTGCAAAAGTCCATTTATTTCAGTAATGCAAATTAAAAGGAATTGCAGTAATGCAGCCTAAAATTAGAATATTGTGAAAAGGTTCAATATTCTAGGCTCAGTGTCACACTCTAGTCAGCTAATTAATACATATCCCCTGAGCAAAGGGTACCTCAAAATTGAGGTTTCATAAGCTATAAGCCATAATCATCCAAATTATAACAAATAAAGGCTTGAAATATCTCGCTTTGCCTGTAATGAGTCTATCTCATATGTTAGTTTCACCTTTTAAGTTGCATTACTGAAATAAATGAACTTTGCACGATATTCTAATTTTACGAGTTTCACCTGTATTTACTGTTCAGTAGTTATAAAAGTAGTTTTCTTCCTCTGCTACCCACTGTGTTGTCTCATAAATTACCATGGCATCGACCTGTAGTTCTGAGCCTTTGTTAGGTCGAGCATGCTCAGTGTGTGGCTATCAATCCTCTAGCTAAATGTCTTGTGAAACAAAGGGCGTGTTAGTGTGCTGGTCATTATTGAGTAGAGGGGGCGTGACTGGGCTGTATATGAGGCAGCCAATCAGTAAACATCAACACTCACAGCAGGAAGCTAGGGATTGTGGGGATTGTAGTTTTGTGAGGGAAGGTCAGGCGCCATGATACAGGCTTACACAGGAGGTAGACAAATGGATTGCAAAGTAAATTAAAGCTGTGGTTATATATATAGGTATGGGTTCTGGTTGGGTCACAGCTTGCAGCCTTAATGCAGTTTTTCAAAAATTAAGTTACTTTACCGGAATACCCCTTTAAACTACACTTTTTTTTATTTTTATCAAATTGGTGTAAAGTAGAACTGGTTTAGTTGCCCATAGCAGCCAATTTTATTTTATTTTCTATGTCAGTATTTTTTTAAATAAAAATCTGTATAAAAAAAACTCGCAAAGCCTAAAAATAAACTGATGCTCCCTATTCTGTGCAAATCACTTTTCAGCAGTCATCTCCTTATCATTATAGGCAGGGTTACAGTGAAGGGTAACACATCTTCCTTGATACGATGACAGGTAAAACCTCTGAATAGATAGCACAGGATCATACCATTTACAAGAGGTGATGATCACAGCTTATCTACTTCCCCTCATTGCACAATGACCTCTGCCTTGGTCACAAAGAATTTCTAGAAAACTCTCATTTAGAGGTAAATAAACAATGCCTGTCTAGTGTGCCTGCAGCCCATGTGGGTTCTATAAAGCATATTTATATACATAGGTGATACATTCCTTTTAACATATAACATGAACCCTTACACATATTCAGCAGATTGTGGATGGCACTTTCTCACCAAGCCAGCACCTGTTATTTTTATGTCGGCACTAATGCAGAATAAATGAAGCCCTCCTTGTACTATAGAACATGCGCTTCCACTGAAACACATGCAGCTTCAGAGGATGGTGTGTGTGTTGTTTTTGTATTCTTCCATACAGATGCACTATGTTGTTTCACGCTGGTTATCAGCCAGCTGTTACACATTGTCATTAGTGTAAGCTGCTCACAGCAATTTTCCTTGTCAAAAGTGGACAGATTGTTGCAATATGTACAGATACTGAATCAGCAGCAATCCGTTACAACTGCAGTGTGACAATAAGATTTAGAAACTAAAAGAAAAAAGCCAAAAAATCAAGAGACTGCAATATTTTTAATTTTCTTCCAAAAAACTATTTTTATACATTTTTACACGAGAAACAAGAATACACTGAGTGCCTTTGGCTCTGTGACATAGGGCCATATGGACTCTTTGTCACTGGACAGGCTCCATGCCAGCTGTTTTATCATGCACATTTGATCCTCCATTTGTTGCCAGATAATGGTTTGAGGGTTTGGTAGTATGATAGAAGACAAAACATATTATCTCATCCAGTTTAAATACCTCACTTATGAGAAATATCAAAGATACCGTGCACTTGTCTACCTGATTTAGCATGTACTTTGTCCTTGTTTAAAAAATTACCCACAATAATGCAATGGTTTCTATTTGTACAAGTTTGTGTTTACCTTATTACTGAGATAAATCTTTGTTCTTATCTCTTCCTGCCAATAGATACAAAACTCCCGCTCTCACGGGTCAGGTGTCTTGCGCTGTGAGTAGACAAGTGCGCGGTATCTTTGATATTTCTCTCAAGTGGGTTGTTCTATGCAGTAGTTACGTGCGGTCCGACTGCGATACCACTGCCATATCAGGGGCAATAAGGATACAAGCGCTATTGAAACATTCCTTTTTATTCAGTTTAATACCAGGCAACTATTTGACAATTATTATTTTTTTTATATAGTAGAGACCATTAAATTATTCCTTTTTGCTCCAGTGGCCAAATATATCTTCTGAAATTATGATTTATACCATAGATAGAGGCATTTATTATACCTTGTACATTAAGTTTCCAAATTAGAGAATATTTGTGGAAAGGTAAGCATGAATTATTGGCTTGGTTCTGTTTTGAGTCTCATCCATACACCTAGAAATAGCGTTCCATGTGTCTGGATGATGAGACCCCTAATTCTCTCAATTGACACTGTACTGTAAGTCTACTTCCCATAGTCAAAAATGTCCAGCTAATTACTGAATATATTATTGCTCTATGTAGGGACTCCTGATATGGCATGTTCCTACATCATGGTAATAAAACCAGAGTCAGGGATCTTGACTCCACAGGAGTTCCATTCAAGTTGGGATGCTTCAAAGTAACTGCAGGTTACAGCAGCTTGTTCCTTTTGTGACACCATGAGTCACCGAGGGGCTGCCCTCTACCACAGTCTGCCCCAGCAACATGCTACTCATGGAGGTGCACCCACCATCTAGAGATTGATCACCTTTTTTAGATCACAGTGACTGTTACGCCAATACTTTTTTCAAATCTATCCATCCTTGACCAAATACACATGGCATGCACAATGTGTAAATGTTCACAGCAATAAAGAAAAAGGTCTTAACCTCACCAGGGCAATTACAATTCCAGTCCATGGCCTAACTGAAAACAATACTGTCTCTATAAAGATGCACAGATATTTTAAAATAACAGGAACATCACAAATATAACTTGCAGAGCACTTCCAAGGTTCAATTTATAACCATTCTACACAACTGGATTCCTAACAAGAGGAGAAAAATATTTTGAGGTGTTGTTCCCATTCCTCACAAGTCCACTCCACTCACTATGGAAATGGAGAAGGAGAAATCTTACAGTCAGTTCTCAGAACAGATACTTTCTAACAGTCCAACAGTCTCTCTTTAGTTTCCTGGTCAGATATCCTCTATGTCCATTACTGTTAGTCCAAGGGTTTCTCCTGACCATTTTCTGATCTCCCAGGGGCTAAATCAGACCTAATGTTATTATAGCATTCATGGTAGGTCTTTCTGACAGCTCACATGGCTAAATCCACAATCCTCAGTCTTCCTGTTTAGTCCTCCAATTATAAACCTTCTCAAAGTTCCTCTAATTTGTGGAACCATGGTGCAGCATGCAAAAATGAAATGTTGCCCTAGTGTCAGCATTAGGCTGTCCCTGGGCTCACACAGATTCTGGGCTTTTCCTACAGTATACAAGCCACCAAAACCCATTTCCGGGAAACTAATGACACTATCTTTTTTGGTGTTAATTCAGTCTGTCTCCCCAAAATGAGAACAAGGACGGGGAAGCAGGAAAACACAAGTGGGAAATATCTAACCAAACACAGTAAGAGTGGTAGGCCTCACCCCCTTACTTGCATTCTCTTTCACTGAAAGATGAGAGAATACAGATGAGGGATGCTTTACTGTATAGCTTAGAGAAATATGAAAGTACAAGCTCCTCAACTTCATAAAATTAAAAACCTTGTTCATTGAACTTCATTGGACATTGAATATTGCATATTTCTAGGCTTATAAACACCACCCTCCAGAGTAAAAATGTGTAAACAAGTACAAGTTGCTTCACATGATACTATGTGTCTGCCTGTAAAGAAGTTTATAGCCCCCAAAACATGCCCCTGTTGTTGCCAGTTAACCCAATTTTTATTGTATGGAACATGTGTGTAGCTTTCTGCACTTACAAAACTTAAAGCAACTTGCGATACATGGTAGAGACTGTCAACCTTTCCTTCCAATATATCTAAAGTTTTATCACTATCGTGTACCCTACATTTTCCTCACAAAAGGCTCAAAAGTGAGATGCTGAATATTTCATACCCTTTAAGAGGGACCTTTTCATGTTTTCATTCTTCTTGTCTACAGGTTGGACCCACAAAACCCCTAAAAGGACCATCTGCTCATGCATTCTGTTCTAGAATAACAAGAGCTGTGATTTACTAAATTCTTCATCTAAAGCTCAACGTATGTCTTTTCTGTCTGTATTTGAGGAAACTAGATAATACAGCAGTTATATTTTAGCATTTAAAATAAATTGTATAAGTTTAATAGTGGTAATCTCTGATAAGTTACAGGTAGGATATCCTAGGTCTGTTGATAATGTTTCCAATAAACACCTTATGTGATCTCAACAATATTTCTAGATAGTTTTAATCTGGTGTGTTTTTATGTCTTGCAGTCTATCATCAGTGATGTCACCAAGTTACTGTATGAATATCAAAGTAATAACAAACATAATATATACCCAAGTGCCAAAAACAGAGTCGTTGTGGTTTTAAAAAATTCCCGGGATACGACATGTTGAACAGCTGCCTTCTAAGAGCGTCAGATGTTGACTTGTCATGTCTCCACCGTAAACCACACATCCTGCTTTCTTCAACTATCCTGGGATAACATTGTGTCTCATCTCCTCAACATATTCCTTATGGAATTCTGGTGATGATTTGTGATTGATGCATTAACGGCTAAATTATCCGCTGCAACTGGTGAGTGTTATTTCCAGAAGTCACATGGAAATGTGGTTAAGGCATTCTATCAGTGACTATGTTCTTCACATCTCTTTATTACTTGAATACTTTTACAATGTAGTCATAGTGTATGTTTACTAAGCATGATACAGAAACTGGTCTTGTATAGTTCCATCACAACCATGTTACTGGAACACAGAGAAGACAGTCTATGATGTATCATTATACATAGCCCAGGGAATACATTTGTTAGACATCTGGATGGTTTCTTTCTATAAATCCAGACTAGACAATAGTTTGAAAATGACAATATCATAAAATTCAAGATAGAATAATTGTTACTTTATCTATTTAGGGCTTAATACATTTCACTTTTCTATCAGAAGATGTTTTTAGCTGTTTCTTGCCAAAAATTTTAATACATCTGCCTGGTGTTCTTTGTCATGAAGACCAGTTCAAATTCAGCTCCCTGTCACGCTCGTGTGTGAGAGGAAAACACCACACCGAGCATAGGAGGGAAAGGGGATAACGGAATAAGGCCTGGAAACTAGAGAAGGAAGATTAACACCTCCTAGAGAAAACCCTAACTCCAGTCCTGACAGACTACCAGTATGAACAGGCCCCAAAGGTAGGCAAGTTCATACATCGGATACCTAGAATCCTATCTCACCCTATAGAACCCTGGAACTAATGTCAGGACTGAGTCTACCTGTTCCTCCAAAGGGAAGGACGAACAGGATTCTCCCTCAGGCCTAATGACAAAGAACAAGGAAGGGCTATATATATATACATATATACACTCACCTAAAGAATTATTAGGAACACCTGTTCTATTTCTCATTAATGCAATTATCTAGTCAACTAATCACATGGCAGTTGCTTCAATGCATTTAGGGGTGTGGTCTTGGTCAAGACAATCTCCTGAACTCCAAACTGAATGTCAGAATGGGAAAGAAAGGTGATTTAAACATCAATTTTGAGCGTGGCATGGTTGTTGGTGCCAGACGGGCCGGTCTGAGTATTTCACAATCTTCTCAGTTACTGGGATTTTCACGCACAACCATTTCTAGGGTTTACAAAGAATGGTGTGAAAAGGGAAAAACATCCAGTATGCGGCAGTCCTGTGGATGCTAGAGGTCAGAGGAGAATGGGCCGACTCATTCAAGCTGATAAAAGAGCAACGTTGACTGAAATAACCACTTGTTACAACCGAGGTATGCAGCAAAGCATTTGTGAAGCCACAACACGCACAACCTTGAGGCGGATGGGCTACAACAGCAGAAGACCCCACCGGGTACCACTCATCTCCACTACAAATAGGAAAAAGAGGCTACAATTTGCACAAGCTCACCAAAATTGGACTGTTGAAGACTGGAAAAATGTTGCCTGGTCTGATGAGTTTCGATTTCTGTTGAACATGACAATGAGTTCACTGTACTAAAATGGCCCCCACAGTCACCAGATCTCAACCCAATAGAGCATCTTCGGGATGTGGTGGAACGGGAGCTTCGTGCCATGGATGTGCATCCCTCAAATCTCCATCAACTGCAAGATGATATCCTATCAATATGGGCCAACATTTCTAAAGAATGCTATCAGCACCTTGTTGAATCAATGCCACGTAAAATTAAGGCAGTTCTGAAGGCAAAAGGGGGTCCAACAACATATTAGTATGGTGTTCCTAATAATTCTTTAGGTGAGTGTGTATATATATACACTGCTCAAAAAAATAAAGGGAACACTTAAACAACACAATGTAACTCCAAGTCAATCACACTTCTGTGAAATCAAACTGTCCACTTAGGAAGCAACACTGAGTGACAATCAATTTCACATGCTGTTGTGCAAATAGGATAGACAACAGGTGGAAATTATAGGCAATTAGCAAGACACCCCCAATAAAGGAGTGGTTCTGCAGGTGGTGACCTGACCACTTCTCAGTTCCTATGCTTCCTGGCTGATGTTTTGGTCACTTTTGAATGCTGCCGGTGCTTTCACTCTAGTGGTAGCATGAGACGGAGTCTACAACCCACACAAGTGGCTCAGGTAGTGCAGCTTATCCAGGATGGCACATCAATGTGAGCTGTGGCAAGAAGGTTTGCTGTGTCTGTCAGCGTAGTGTCCAGAGCATGGAGGCGCTACCAGGAGACAGGCCAGTACATCAGGAGACGTGGAGGAGGCCGCAGGAGGGCAACAACCCAGCAGCAGGACCGCTACCTCCGCCTTTGTGCAAGGAGGAACAGGAGGAGCACTGCCAGAGCCCTGCAAAATGACCTCCAGCAGGCCACAAATGTGCATGTGTCTGCTCAAACAGTCAGAAACAGGCTCCATGAGGGTGATATGAGGGCCCGATGTACACAGGTGGGGGTTGTGCTTACAGCCCAACACCGTGCAGGACGTTTGGCATTTGCCAGAAAAACCAAGATTGGCAAATTCGTCACTGGCGCCCTGTGCTCTTCACAGATGAAAGCAGGTTTACACTGAGCACGTGACAGACGTGACAGAGTCTGGAGACGCCGTGGAGAACGTTCTGCTGCCTGCAACATCCTCCAGCATGATCGGTTTGGCATTGGGTCAGTAATGGTGTGGGGTGGCATTTCTTTGGAGGGCCGCACAGCTCTCCATGTGCTCGCCAGAGGTAGCCTGACTGCCATTACGTACCGAGATGAGATCCTCAGACCCCTTGTGAGACCATATGCTGGTGCGGTTGGCCCTGGGTTCCTCCTAATGCAAGACAATGCTAGACCTCATGTGGCTGGAGTGTGTCAGCAGTTCCTGCAAGACGAAGGCATTGATGCTATGGACTGGCCCGCCCGTTCCCCAGACCTGAATCCAATTGAGCACATCTGGGACATCACGTCTCGCTCTATCCAACAACGTCACGTTGCACCACAGACTGTCCAGGAGTTGGCAGATGCTTTAGTCCAGGTCTGGAAGGAGATCCCTCAGGAGACCGTCCGCCACCTCATCAGGAGCATGCACAGGCGTTGTAGGGAGGTCATACAGGCACGTGGAGGCCACACACACTACTGAGCCTCATTTTGACTTGTTTTAAGGACATTACATCAAAGTCGGATCAGCCTGTAGTGTGTTTTTCCACTTTAATTTTGAGGGTGACTCCAAATCCAGACCTCCATGGGTTAAAAAATTAGATTTCCGTTTTTTTTTTTTGTGTGATTTTGTTGTCAGCACATTCAACTATGTAAAGAACAAAGTATTTCAGAAGAATATTTAATAAATTCAGATCTAGGATGTGTTATTTTTGTGTTCCCTTTATTTTTTTGAGCAGTGTATAATACAAAATGGAAAGGAAACACTTTACTTCAAAGAAGCTTTGGTAGCACCAGGAACTCAGCCGAGAACCAAACACAAGCTAACCACAAGTCCAACAGAAGCTATTAACCGCATAGCATAGCATAAATAGAGAAGATTAAATGATCACAATAGCCACACCTTGGGAAAGAAGGTGTGGCAAGCACCAGAAACAACACAGTCGTCATTTGATCCAAAAGGAAAACATCTCAGATCAGTCTCTCTACTGCCACTTGTTGCAAGAACGTCCGTGACAGTACCACCCTTCTATGGGTGACCACCAGGCACCTAGGACCAACCTTATCTGGATGAGACCTGTGAAAGGCTTTCACCAAATGACTGGTATTCAAGTCAGATGCCGGAACCCAGATCCTCCCCTCTGGTCCATAACCCTTCCAATGAACAAGATACTGAAGAGATCTACGGAGAACTCAAGTCAATAATAATGGCGATCTGGAATTCCAAACTGGCGTCCACCATGACAGGAGCGGATGGCAAGGGGAACAACTCCAAAGGTTCAACATATCTCTTCAACAAAGATTTGTGAAAAAAATTATAAATATTCAGAGCCTGAGGAATTTCAAGACGAAAAGCTACAGGATTAACCCTTTTAAGACCAAGCCATTTTTCAAATCTGACATGTGTTACTTTATTTGCTATAAACTTTGGAATGCTTTTATTTATCCAAGCCATTCTGAGAAACGGTACAGACCAAAAGTTTGGACACACCTTCTCATTTAAAGAGATTTCTTTATTTTCATGACTATGAAGGCGTCAAAAAAATTGTAGATTCACACTGAAGGCGTCAAAACTATGAATTAACACATGTGGAATTATATACATAACAAACAAGTGTGATACAACTGAAAATATGTCATATTCTAGGTTCTTCAAAGTAGCCACCTTTTGCTTTGATTACTGCTTTGCACACTCTTGGCATTCTCTTGATGAGCTTCAAGAGGTAGTCCCCTGAAATGGTCTTCCAACAGTCTTGAAGGAGTTCCCAGAGATGCTTAGCACTTGTTGGCCCTTTTGCCTTCACTCTGCTGTCCAGCTCACCCCAAACCATCCCGATTGGGTTCAGGTCGGTGACTGTGGAGGCCAGGTCATCTGGAGCAACACCTCATCACTCTCCTTCATGGTCAAATAGCCCTTACTTTCAAAGTTTTCCCAATTTTTCAGCTGACTGACTGAGCTTCATTTCTTAAAGTAATGATGGCCACTCATTTTTATTTACTTAGCTGCTTTTTTCTTGCCATAATACAAATTCTAACAGTCTATTCAGTAGGACTATCAGCTGTGTATCCACCTGACTTCTCCTCAACGCAACTGATGTTCCCAACCCCTTTTATAAGGCAAGAAATCCTACTTATTAAACCTGACAGGGCACACCTGTGAAGTGAAAACCATTTCAGGGGACTACCTCTTGAAGCTCATCAAGAGAATGCCAAGAGTGTGCAAAGCAGTAATCAAAGTAATAGGTGGCTACTTTGAAGAACCTAGAATATGACATATTTTATGTTGTTTCACACTTGTTTGTTATGTATATAATTCCACATGTGTTAATTCATAGTTTTGATGCCTTCAGTGTGAATCTACAATTTTCATAGTCATGAAAATAAAGAAAACTCTTTGAATGAGAAGGTGTGTCCAAACTTTTGGTCTGTACTGTATGTCTACTTTATGTTGGCATCATTTTGTGTCATTAAATTTTTTTAGGATGCTAGAAGGCTTATAATTTTAGAAGCAATTCTTAAAATTTTTAAGAAAATTTCCAAAACCCACTTTTTAACCCCTTCAACCCCGGTCCTGTTTTCACCTTCCTGCCCAGGCCATTTTTTGCAAATCTGACATGTGTCACTTTATGTGTTGATAACTTTAAAACGCTTTTACTTATAAAGGCCATTCTGAGATTGTTTTCTCGTCACATATTGTACTTCATGACAGTGGTAAAAATAAGTAAAAAAAAAAAAAACATTTTTATTCACAAAAAAATACTAAATTTACCAAAAATTTTGAAAAATTTCCATATTTCTATTTCTCTACTTTTATAATAGATGGTAATACCTTCAAAAATAGTAATTACTTTACATTCCCCATATGACTACTTCATGTTTGGATCATTTAGAAAATTACATTTTACTTTTTGGGGACGTTAGAAGGCTTAGGCCTCATGCACACGACCGTTGTGTGCATCCGCGGCCGTTGTTCCGTTTTCCGTTTTTTTTGCGGACCCATTGACTTTCAATGGGTCCGTGGAAAAATCAGAGAATGCACCGTTTGGCTTCCGCGTCCGTGATCCGTTTTTCCAGTCCGTGAAAAAAATATGACGTGTCCTATTTTTTTCACGGACAACGGTTCACGGACCCATTCAAGTCAATGGGTCCGTGAAAAATCACGTATGCACACAAGATAGTCATCCGCGTCCGTGATCCATGTCCGTGATCCGTGTCCATTTTTTCTATCATTTTCAATGCAAACTTGACTTTTCTTTTCACTTTTCATGTCCGTGCATCCTCCAAAAATCAAGGAAGACCCACGGATGAAAAAACGGACACGGATCACGGTACAACAGAAACCGTTTTTGCGGACTGAAAATAAAAACGTCCGTGTGCATGAGGCTTTAGAAGTATGGAAGCAAATCTTGCAATTTTTCGGAAAATTTCCAAAACCCACTTTTTAAGGACCAGTTCAGGTCTCAAGTCACTTTGTGAGGCTTACATAATAGAAACCACCCAAAAATGACCCCATTTTAGAAACTACACCCCTCAAGGTATACAAAACTGATTTTACAAACTTTCTTAACCTTTTAGGTGTTCCACAAGAATTGATGGAAAATGGAGATGAAATTTCTGAATTTCACTTTTTTGGCAGATTTTACATTTTAATCCATTTTTTTCTAGTAGCAAATCAAGGGTTAAAAGCCAAGTAAAACTCAATATTTATTACCCTGATTCTGCGGTTTACAGAAACACCCCACATTTGATCGGAAACTGCTATATGGGCACACGGCAGGGCGCAGAAGGAAAGGAACACCATATGGTTTTTTGAAGGCAAATTTAGCTGAACTGGTTTTTAGATGCCATGTCCCATAAGGTGCCAGTTTTATTGGTACTATTTTGGGGTACACATGAGGCAAGGTAACAAAAAAATGGATGTTTTGGCACCGTTTTTATATTTTTATTTTTACCACGTTTAACTGAGGGATTAGGTCATGTGACTTTTTTATAAAGCAGATCGTTACGCACGTGGCAATACCTAATATGTCTACTTTTTCTTAATTATTTAAGTTTTACACAATAATAGCATTTTTCTCTCAGGTAGGGTCTCATTTTTTGCGGGATGAGGTGACGGTCTGATTTGTACTATTTTGGGGGGCATACACCTTTTTGATCACTTGCTGTTGCAATTTTTGTGATGTAGTGTGACAAAAATTGCTTTTTTTTACAGTGTTAATCTGAGTGGTTAGGTCATGTGATATTTTTATAGAGCTGTTTGTTACGGACGTGGCGATACCTAATATGTATACTTTTTTTTATTTTTTTCACTTTAGCACAATAATAGCAATTTTGACACAAAAAAAAATGATGTTTTAGTGTCTCCATGTTTTGAGAGCTATAGTTTTTTTATTTTTTGGGCGATTGTCTTAGGTAGGGGCTCATTTTTTGCGGGATGAAGTGACGGTTTTATTGATACCATTTTGGGGGACATAAGCCTTTTTGATCACTTGGTGTTGCACTTTTTGTGATGTAAGGTGACAAAAATGCTTTTTTTTTTTACACTGTTTTTATTTTTATTTTTTATGGTTTTTATCGGACAGGGTGGATCATGTGATAGATTTATAGAGCCGGTCATTACAGACGCGGAAATACCTAATATGTGTGGTTTTTTAATTTATTTTTTTAGTTTTTTATTATAAAATAACGGGAAAGGGGCTTTTTTTTTCTTTTTTACTTTATTAATTTTATTACTTTATTAATTTTATTAAAAACACTTTTTTTTTTTACTTTTTTTACTTTACTTTATTTATGAAATTCACTTTTGGGGGATCTGATCCCCTCTGCAATGCATTACAATACATCTTTTACAGCTATGCCGGCGGATACAGCAGGGGCCCTGTGTTGGTGTTGCAATTTTTGTGATGTAAGGTGACAAAAAATGGCTTTTTTTTGGCACTGTTTTTATTTTTTTTACGTGTCCACATGAGGGGTTAGTTCATGTGATATTTTTATACAGCAGGTTCTTACGGACGCGGCAATACCTAATATGTATCCTTTTTTAATTATTTAAATTTTACACGATAACAGCATTTTTGGAAAAAAAATATCATGTTTTAGTGTCTCCATAGTCTGAGAGCCATAGTTATTTTTATGTTTTGCGCGATTGTCTTAGGTAGGGGCTCACTTTTTGCGGGATGAGGTGATGCCTTTTTGATCGCTTGGTGTTTCACTTTTAGTGATGTAAGGTGACCGAAAAAAAATTTTGCTGTTTTTTTTTTTTTTTTTTACTTTTTTTTCCCCTTTTTTTATTTTTTGTCCCACTCTGGAACTTCAACTTTTGGGGGTCTGATCCCCTTTACAATGCATTACAATACTTCAGTATTGTGATGCATTGGCTGTAAGTGTATTACCAGAGTAATACACTTACAGCCTGCTTCCTGTGAAATCCAGGGGTCTAGAAACTCCCATGGTTACATGGAAGGCAGTCACAATGCCTAAGGAAGGCATTGGCTGCCTTCCCTGCCATCGGGCCCTCATCAAAGCAGCGCGGGGACCTGATGGCTGCTCTGATCCCCCACAGAATTTTTTTACATCCGGCTGCACCAATATAGGGGCAGAAGAGAAGCACTCCTTAACCGCAGAAATGGCTTGCATCACCAAATCAGACCACACTGAGACATCCATCCCTTTCTTAGTCATTTCAGTTAAAGGTTTCACCACTGTCGAATAGTTCTGAATAAATTTTCAGTAATAGAACCCCAAAAACCGCATAAGAGCCTTTAGATTTTCGGGTCGATTCCAGTCCAATAGAGCACGGACTTTCTCTGGATCCATTCAAAAACCTGAAGCTGACACCAGGTAGCCCAAGAATTGCACCTCATGTACAGCAAAAACACACTTCTCTAATTTTGCGTACAATTTATTATCTCTTAGGATCTGTAACACTTATCTAATGTGATCCTGATGAGTCTCCACGTCTGGAGAATAAATTAGTATGTCATCCAAATACACCCCACCAGGTGATGAAAAATGTCATTCACAAAATTCTGGAAAACCGCATGTGCATTGGTGAATCCAAAAGGTATGACCAGTTTCTCAAAGTGACCCTCTCAGGTATTAAAAGCCGCCTTCCATTCATCCCCTTCCTTGATCCTAACCAGATTATATGCACCCCTTAAGTCCAACTTGGGGAACACCTTAACATCAACAATCTGGTTACACAAATCAGGAATCAAGGGAAGGGGGTAAGTATTACGGACAGTAATCCAATTGAACTCACGGAAATCCAGACATGGCCTAAGAGTTAGATAAAAAAAATTTAACAAAGAAAAACCCTGCTGCCACTGGAGATTTAGAAGGTCTTATGTGTCCTTTAGCCAAACTCTCGGTAATATACTCTCTCATGGCCGTTCTTTCGGGTCCAGAAAAGTTATTGAACCTAGATTTGGGCAACTTAGCGCCCAGGAATAAGGTTGATAGGACAATCATATTCCCGAAGCGAAGGTAAATCCTGGCACCCACTTTCAGAAAATACATTGGCAAAATCAGATATAAAAGAGGGTAATGTTTTAGTGGTTAAAGCAGAAAAAGATGTATTCATACAATTGTTAATGCAATAATCACCCCAATCCAGAATCTGTCCAGCTTGCCAATCGATGGTTGGATTGTGCCTGCTTAACCACTGTAAATCCAGAATCAGCGGAGCAGGGGGACCCTCCAACACAAAACACGAGATAAATTCCTGATGAAAGTCACCGACTCTTAATCGGATGTAATGCACCATCTGAGAAAAACAATTCTGAGTTAAAGGTGCAGAATCAATAGCAAAAATGTAAATGTTTTTCTCTAATGCACTTGGAGACAATCCGTGCATACGGACAAACTGAGCATCAATCAGGTTCACACCTGCCCCACTGTCGATAAATGTATAGATAGCAGGACCGCAGGTTGGCGCAATAATACCTTACCAGGACACTTGGATGAAGAATAATGGATCTTATTCTTTATTGAGTATTCTTTTTTGCCAATTTTTAAAACAACGAGTTTCGGGGGTCTAGAGCCCCCTTCATCAGATTAAAATGGCTTCATACATAACAAAACATGTATCACAGGCATTTAAACTCTAAAAAACCACCAAAGGAGCATCCCTGGACAGCCCAGTGGGAGTGGTGCTGTCTCAGGGTGTCACCTCATTTGCATATAATTAAAATGTATTCACAATAAAAGTAGATAATCCTAGGTTTATATATGTTGTTTGGACTACATAACAATGAAATATGTGGCAAATAGTGTGCTTTTCATTCAAATATCTTTCTTTTTAAAGGAAATCATGTAGAGTATGGTGCTGGCGCTGTGTAGTCACGTGATCACAGCTGCAGTCACGTGACCCGGTTGCTAGGGAGCGATTGACGTTAGTGAGGCCGGATAGAGGAGGTCTTCCCGGCACGTGGTTGCTACTTGATGTGACCACGTGACCTGGTCGCCAGGGAACACTAGAAGCTATGGTGTCCCTGGCTGGTGTGTTGCGCGCTGAGGTGGCGGGCATATAGGGCTGGACGGGGGAGGTCTGTTGGTCACGTAGTCGCTGTATGGTGCGATCACGTGACCTGGTCACTAGTGAGCAATAGATGCTGTAATGCTCCTGGCTGAAGCCTCTGGGTCACATGGTGATCTGGATAGGTAAACTGACCAGTGTTACTATAGAAATGGGACGCCTAGAAAATAAAAAAATGAAACAAAAAGACGCCAATGGCGAAAAAGCCATGGCAGCAGTGTATTTATCAAAGAGCATTTAAATTAACTTATCAAAAAGCAATTTCATATATATAGGCGGAGTTCATATCATGGGTGGTGTCGTAGATAAATTTCATATGGGCAAGAGTTGTGTATTTATCGGGGGATGGTATCCTAGGTGGTTATTAGTGGAGGATAGTAAAGTAATTTAGCAAGTATGGACGGTGATTTTACTGTAGAAATATGAAAACATAAAAGGTGGGGGAAGATATGTGCTATGTTTGCTTATGGGTGGTAGTGTGGATGAGCTGAAAAAACTAATATCACTCAGTAGTGGGTTTATTTGGGAGACGGTGTGTTTTGTGTTGTTGCTATGGGATAAGGGCCCGAATGAGGGTTTCTATTGGGACCACTACTGAACTTAGTGGTATGGGACAGTGTGTTATGTTATTGCTTTGCCAATTTTGCCACTGATAATGTCAAATATTGGTTAAAAAAGGAACAGCCCAAGGGAAATAACACTAAGCCTACTAACACCAATACACCAGCTGTTGACACTTTTAAAATTGTACGACCAACCAAATAGATTCCCAAGAAAACCAATACACCACACATCCATAAAAAAAGTGACCATATATTTATCAATTGCCACAGACGTAAGGGCCTCCATGCGCAATCCTTAATAAAGACACAAATCCTGAATAGGGATTCCAAACTTGGGAGGAGCCCACTCTCACCAATTACTGAAAATAGTACCCCATTAAAACAAGATCTGTTTATCTGATACAATTAATACTATAAACAGCACTCCCACTCAAACTACTAAAATAAACACCCCTTCCATCGGTGTAAAAGAGAATAATGTGGATTCATCCAACATGGAGTTCCATACCCCACTTTTATCCCTCACTGCAAACATTGAGACTAATAGAGATACTCCAAAATCCATAATTATGAGCAATCCCCTTCTGGGCTCCTTTGGTAAAGATATTTTGGCAACCTGTGCACCACTGGATTTACTAGCAACCCAGTTTTCCGTGTATTCCAACTCGCCTGCGGAATCCACAATAACATCTTCGGTCCTATCAGAGATATAGGATTTGGAAGCAATCAATCAATTTTTAAAACAACGAGTTTCAGGGGTCTAGAGCCCCCTTCATCAGATTAAAATGGCTTTATACATAACAAAACATGTATCACAGGTATTTAAACCCTAAAAAAATGCCAAAGGAGCATCCCTGGACAGCCTAGTGGGAGTGGTGCTATCTCGGGGTGTCACCTCATTTGCATATAATTTAAAATGCATTTGCAATAAAAGTAGATAATCCTAGGCTTATATATGTTGTTTGGAATACTATTTTATTTACAGATGCCTAACTAGGCAATGGAACCTACAGTTGTGTTCAAAATTATTCAACCCCCACTGAAATTGAGTGTTTTGGCAGGTTTGACATTGATTTTGATCATTTCAGTCATCTTGTTTACAATTAAATCAAAGAGGCACTTGTAAGTCCGACAAATATAACATAACATTTATAATGAAATAAACACAAATGTATTTTCTGTGCTCACATCATTATCAGTTTTATTCAACCCCCAAGTGACATTCAATCTTAGTACTTAGTACAACATCCTTTTCCAGTTATAACAGCTTTTAAACGTGAAGCATAGCTTGACACAAGTGTCTTGCAGCGATCTACGGGTATCTTCGCCCATTCTTCATGGGCAAAAGCCTCCAGTTCAGTCACATTCTTAGGCTTGCGCGCTGCAACTGTTTTCTTTAAGTCCCACCAGAGGTTCTCAATCGGATTTAAGTCTGGTGACTGCAATGAACACTTCAAAATGTTCCAGCCTTTAATCTGCAACCATGCTCTAGTGGACTTGGAGGTATGCTTGGGATCATTGTCCTGTTGAAAGGTCCAATGTCTCCCAAGCCTCAGGTTTGTGACGGACTGCATCACATTTTCATCCAATATCTCCTGGTACTGAAAAGAATTCATGGTACCTTGCACACGCTGAAGCTTCCCTGTACCTGTAGAAGCAAAACAGCCCCAAAACATGATTGACCCCCTGCCATGCTTCACAGTAGGCAAGGTGTTCTTTTCTTCATAGGCCTTGTTCTTCCTCCTCCAAACATAGCGTTGATCCATGGGCCCAAACAGTTCTAATTTTGTTTCATCAGTCCACAGAACACTATCCCAAAACTTTTGTGGTTTGTCCACATGACTTTTGGCATACTGCAGTCGACTCTTCTTATTCTTTGGAGACTGCAAGGGGGTGCGCCTGGGAGTTCTGGCATTTCAGTTCCTCAGCAGTCACACGGGGACTTTTCTCCACTTTGCGTTTCAGGTAGCGCACAGCAGTCGAAGTCAGCATCTTCTTTCTGCCATGACCAGGTAGCTTTTCAACAGTGCCCTTTGCCTTGAATTTGCGAATGATGCTTCCTATGGTGTCTCTTGGTATGTTTAACATCTTTGCAATCTTCTTATAGCCATTGCCCTTCCTGTGAAGAGAAATCACCTCTTCTCTTGTCTTCCTGGACCATTCTCTTAACTTCACCATGTTTGTAAACACACCAGTAAATGTCTAGAAGGAGCTGAGTATCACAATCCTTTTAAATCTGCCTAATTGGTGCTTATTATGCTTGATTGCTGCTCCTTGACATCCACAGGTGTTTTCAATACCTGATTAAAAACACTTGAATGAACCTCTGTTCTTAAGTGGTAGTCTTTAAGGGGTTGAATAATTGTGTCAATGAAGAAATCACAAAAAAAACATTTAATACTGTATTACAAAAACAATTGATGTCATTTTAGTTGCATTTGGTTCTTTAAAAAGTCCTTGTAAGATTTCATTCTGAACACAATTACAAATGTACACTAAATTCCCTAAAACCCTTTACAGCATTGGGGGTTGAATAATTTTGAACACAACTGTATTCACCCCCCTAAAGTCAATACTTTTTAGAGCCACCTTTTGCGGCAATCACAGCTCTAAGTAGCTTTGGATAAGTCTCTATGAGCCTGCCACATCTTACCACTGGGATTTTTGCCTATTCCTCCTTGCCAAACTTCTCCAGCTCCTTCAAGTTGAATGGTTTGCGCTTGTGAACAGCAATCTTTAAGTCTGACCACAGATTTTCTATTGGATTGAGATCTGGGCTTTGACTAGGCCAATTCAACACATTTACATGTTTCCCTTTAAACCACTCAAGTGTTGCTGGAAGGTGAACCTCCGTCCTAGCCTCAAATCACGCACAGAGTGGTACAGGTTTTGCTTAAGAATATCCCTGTATTTAGCACCATCCATATTTCACTCAACTCTGACCAGTTTCCTAGTACCGGCTGCTGAAAAACATCCCCACAGCATGATGCTGCCACCACCATGGTTCACTGTGGGGATGGTGTTCTTTGGGTGATGTGATGTGTTGGGTTTGCGCCAGACATATTGTTTTCTTTGAAGGCCAAAAAGTTTAATTTTAGTCTCATCAGACCAGAACACCTTCCTCCATACATTTTGAGAGTCTCCCACGTGCCTTTTCGCAAACTCACAATGTACCTTTTAGTTTTTTGCTGAAAGTAATGGCTTTCTTCTGGCCACTCTGCCATAAAGCCCAACTCTATGGAGCGTATGGCTTATTGTCGTCCTATGTACAGATACTCCAGTCTCTGCTGTGGAACTCTGTGCCATGTTCTATCCACTTGGTTATGATAGATTTGATGGTGCTCCTGGGGATCGTCAAAGATTTGGATATTTTTCAATAACCTAACCCTGACTTATACTTCTCAACAACATTGTCCCTTACTTGTTTGGAGAGTTCCTTGGTCTTCATGGCAGTGTTTGGTTAGTGATGCCTCTCGCTTAGGTGTTGCAGCCTCTGGGGACTTTCAAAAAAGATGTGTGAATGTAATGACAGATCATGTGACACTTAGATTGCACACAGGTGGACATCATTTCACTAATTATTTGTCTTCTGAAGGTAATTGGTTGCACCAGAGCTTTTTATGGTCTTCCTAACAAAGTGGGTGAATACATATGCACATGCCAATTTTCTGTTTTCTATTTCTGAACAATAGTTTAATTTATATATTTTTCTCATTTCACTTCTCCAACTTAGACTATTGTGTTCTGATCCATCACATACAATTCATATTAAAAAAAACATTGAACTTAAGGCTGTAATGTAACAAAATACGAAAAAGTCAGCTCTGTATATATAGAAAAAAATTCTAAAAGGAAAGGAAGCACTTAACTTCAAAGAAGCTTTGGTAGCACCAGGAACTCAGCCAAGAACCAAACACAAGCTAACCACAAGTCCAACAGAAGCTATGAACCGCATAGCATAGTGGGAAAAACAGCAATTAATAGAGATGGTTAAATGATGACAATAGCCACACCTGGGAAAAGAAGGTGTGGCAAGCACCAGAAACAACACAGATGTTATTTGATCCAAAAGGAAAACATGTCAGATCAAACCACGTGTTGCCAGTCTCACAGATCTTCTGCCACCTGTCGCGGGAATGTCCGTTACACTCCCATTTTTATAATCTGCATCTCTTATTACAATGAAAGCAGAGTAACTTTTATTTCTGTAGTGCAACAGAAACTTCCTTACACTAAACCTGAATGACATTGATATTTGCATATACGGTGAATCCTTTCAATTTACACAGGAGAAAAGAATTGAAAATTAAGTGCAGAGGCGTAACAATGGAAGATAAATCCCTTATGCTTTGGGTTCCCTTCCATAGAGGCATTGTAAAAAGCCAGTTAATTATGGAAGCTACTTTGAATCAACGAACAATTTATTCATAACTAATTTATTCATAAGAATGGCAAGCATGACTGAATATGTGAAAGTATATAAATATAACTACTGAATAATGACACACCATTTATAATAATATAGTCTATTCATTTATAGATTCATTGGTAAAATAGCATTTGTAGTATGGAGCGGAGAAAAAAATTAATGTGAAAGTGCCAGGCCACCAGCAATCCAAAGCTCTGCAGCCTGTCTACTTTATTCTCATTTAGTTAATGCTAATTAAGTATCCGATAGAGATATTTTACTTGAGATATAGTATTTTTTGCAGGTTGTGTTTGTGTTTTTCTTCCATGAGCAGTGGAGTACAAAGAAGAGAAAGGGCCCTTTACCAAAGATGAAAATAGTGAAAGTTCTCCACACAAGTCTTTTCAAGCACCCACACAACTACATTTTCATGACCTTTGGGCCAATTTTATTCTATCTTCATTGCTATCAATGTAATTTCTCTGGGAAGAAGGGTCTCACTAGACAACAGGAAAGGGGATGGGACCACTAAGTGGTCCTCTGCGAAAGATCCTTATAGCACCTGTGTCCTTTATGATATGGACCCTCTTGTCCTTGGGAAAGCTATGGTAGAGAGCAGCTGATTTTAGGGTATGCCTACCAATGGCCTATATGTTGAAGATTTTCTGCAGCAGAATTATGTGCTGTGCTGAAAATCCATAGTGTTAACAGTAACGTCAAAGTGGATGAGATTTTGACAAATCATCGCTACACGCTAAATTCAACAAGAGAATCTGCACTTTAAGTTGACATGCAATGCCAATTTTAAATCCAAAACTTGTCAACTGTGTAACAGCGATTGCTGTGCGACGCTGTTCCCCTGCTTACTGCTGCGGTCCCGGGTGCCGTGCTCTTCGGTGATCGGTGGCCAGTGCTTTCCAGTTACCTCTGCAGTCCGGCACACTCTGTGTGAGTGATGTTGCTTCTGAGGATTCCGCTCCACAGCTTCCATTCAGTCCTGGACACAGCATGAGTTCGGCTGGTTTCATGTGTCACCGCACTAAGGGCGGTACGCATCACTCCCTGAGCTGGGCTGGGTCAGGTGACCTCGTTGACCAACCCTGGCACTCCTACACATACTTAAGGAGCTCAGCCCTTTTCCCAAATGCCTGAGTGTCAAGGTCCTAGTCTGTTGCTAAAGAGCTTGATAACCACTTGTGTTCCTGATCTATACTTCGTCCCTAGACTTCGCTTATCGTCTGAAACCTGCCTGCTTGCTTTGTCTCTCCCGTTGCCGACCATGATTGTCTGACCTGTACCTGTGCCGCCTGCCCTGACCTTCTGCCTGTCTAACGACACCTCTGCCTCATCCTTTGGTTCCTGCTTTGTTGCTCCTGGTAACGACCCTGCCTGTCTACCACGCCTGTACTGCTGGTACCTATCTCTGGTATCTTCTGGCCCGCCTGGACCAGCTGCTACTGACTCTGGGACTGCTCTGGAGTGGCAACTGGCAACTACCCTAATGGCCCAGGTCTATCCTCACCATCAGAGGCTCTAGAAAAGACCAGGTAGTTGCTTAGTCACGTTCCTTCAGGGTACAGCCAATCAATAGCACAGTGGGTTCCCATCCGCTGATCCGCGACAGTACACTCAGGCCATAGATCCCGCTGGTCATCCCAAGGCTGTTGTTCGTGATCTGTTACAGGAATTAAAGCGCCAGAGCGAACGGCAGGATGTCTTGATGCAGTTCATGCAAAATTTTGCTGCTCATCTGGATGCCATTTCTTCTCCAGCCACTGCATGGTCGCCAGTCACTGCTACCCCTGCTACAACTACACCGGTGAATCCGGATCTGAGTGCCGCTGCCAACCCACTATGGTGGTGATCCAAAGATCTGTCATGGATTCCTAAATTGTTGACTGATCCACTTTGAGTTACATGGGCAGAGGTTACCCACTGAGAGGTCCAAGGTTGCCTTTATTGTGTCCCTGATTAGGCCCTTGCCTGGGCAAATCCTATTTGGGAATATGGAGGTCCAGAGACCAATAATCTGCAGTCTTTCCTGGCTACCTTCCGGATGGTCTTTGAGGAGCCCAGCTGCTCATCTTCTGCTGCTTCAGCTCTGCTGCATCTACGACAAGGTTCCTCGTCTGTGGGTCAGTACGCCATCCAGTTTTGTACCCTGGCTGCCAAACTTGCATGGAACAATGAGGCTCAACTGGCGGTGTGCTGGGAGGGCCTTAAGGATTAAGGATGAACTAGGTGGTCGCGACCACCCGTCTACTCTGAATGACCTGATCACATTGGCTACTAGGATTGATATGCGTTTCAGGGAATGTTCTAAGCAGGTCGCAAGCACCAGAAGACCACCTCGTTTGGTTTCATCTTTCCAGAGACCCGTACTTCCTTTTGTGTCCACCCCACCTGAAGAGTCCATGCAAATAGAGCGCCTTCGACTGTCTGACCAGGAACGCCTATGTCGCAAAGCAGAGAATTTGTGTCTGTTTTGTGGAGGCAAGAGCAACTTTGTGCGTAATTGTCCACAGAAGCCTGGAAACGACAATGTCTAGGATCAGTTGGAGAGGTGGTCCTAGACAAGGAGAAGTCCTCTCCAAAACTTTCAGTTCCGGTGACTCTCTCTCACAAGGGAGTCACACTGTATGTGCCTGCATTCTTGGACTCTGGGTCAGCTGGTAACTTAGTTCAGCAAGCCCTGGTCCATCAGTATCGGCTTCCCAACATTCGTCAGGGAAAGGCCTTTGTCAGTGGCCTCCGTAAATGGATTACCATTCACTGAACCATTACTCTCAGTTACTATACCCCTAAAGTTACAGATTGGGGTTCTGCACTCTGAGTTGATCTCTTTCTATTTGCTGCCAGCCTCCGTGAATCCAGTAATCCTTGGGCTACACTGGCTGCGTCTGCACACTCCAGTTGTGGACTGGCACTCCGGTCATATACTGTGTTGGGGATCATCTTGTCACTCCACCTGCTTAGCGGAGGTCCGACCTGCTTCCACGCCTTCTGTACCTGTAGACCTGCCTGGACTTCCGCAGCAGTATACCAGTTTTGCGGACGTCTTTATTAAGAAAGACGCCAAGACCCTACCTCCTTATCGGCCATATGACTGTTCGATTGACCTTCTGCCTTGTGCTACACCTCCTCGTGGTCGAGTCTACCCACTCTCACTTCCAGAAACTCAGGCGATGTCTGACTACATCAAGGAGAATCTGGAGAGGGTGTTTTTACGGAAATCCACTTCACTTGCCGGTGCCGGGTTCTTCTTTGTGCAGAAAAAAGATGGATCCTTACCGCCCTGTATCGACTATCGAGGTCTGAATAAGGACATGGTCAAAAATCGATACCCTCTTCCGCTAATCTCCGAAGTTTTTGACAGGATCCGCGGGGCTAAGGTCTTTACCAAACTCGACCTGCACGGTGCATATAACCTTATCCGTATTCGAAAGGGCGACGAGTGGAAGCCCTTCGGTCTGTACAATGCTCCTGCGGTATTCCAAGAGTTTGTTAATGATGTCTTCCGGGACCTGCTCTCTATATGCGTGATCGTGTACCTGGACGATATACTGATTTATTCTCCAGATTTAATCACTCTCCGGAAGCATGTACCTTTAGTCTTACAGCGGTTGAGGGAAAATCGACTCTATGCCAAACTCGAGAAATGCACCTTTGAGAAGACTGCTGTACCGTTTCTCGTATACATCATCTGAGATTCCGGATTACAAATGGAACCTAAAAAATATAAGGCGATAATGGACTGGCCATGCCCACAGGGTCTTCGTGCTATACAGCGCTTCTTCGGATTCGACAATTTCTACCGGAAGTTCATTCTGAATTTTTCATCCCTTACGTCTCCACTCTTACTAAGAAAGGGGAGAATGCCAAAGACTGGACTCCAGAGGCAGAGGCTGCTTTCGTCCAATTAAAGAGCTCCTTTGCCTCTGCACCTATTCTGCAACATCCTGATGTCTCCCGCCAATTCTTTTTAGTGGACGCCTACTCCATAGGAGCCAGTGCTGTTTTACTAGAAAAAGTTTCCAAGGGCAAGATGTTTACTTGTGGATTCTCCTCCAAGCTCTTCTCCCCCACTGAGTGGAATGACTGAATAGAAGACAGGGAGCTTCTGGCCATAAAACTTGCCTTGGAAGAGTGGCGTTATCTATTGAAGGGAGCCCAGCATCCAGTAATAATTTTCACCGACAAGACGAATCTTACGTATCTGCAGACAGCCCAGCGTCTGAACCATCGCCAAGCCAGGTGGGCACTTTTATTCTCCCGTTTTGATTTTGAGTTGCACTTCCAACTGGCCGAGAATAGCATCAAGGCGGATGCTTTATCTTGATCATTTGACTTATCCCCTCAGGAAAATACATTCGTGCCATCTGCCAAAAGGAAACGTGTCCTAACATGGGGGCACAACTTCAAACTGGCCAGTCATGTTAGGATCCGCAAGAACACAGAACTAGTGTCCCGCCACTAGTGATGGCCGAACATCGGCCAGGACGGTTCGCTGACGCGATTGTGCGAACGTGATCAAATGTTCGCGAACCACAAGTTTGCGGTGGGCCCCATTCACTTTAATGGCAGGCGAACCTGAAAAACCTTCAGCTCATATTTGCAGGCACCAAATACTTAGTAGAAGTGCACAAATAGTCGCACAACATGGACAGTGACATACTAGGGGGGATCAATGACAAAAATTCCAACAAAAAATATGTCTTAATCAGGGGACATTTTTATGCGTCTTAAAGGGAAATTCTCTGAAATGTGCCCTGTCGGAGCCAAGAAATTTTTTATTTTAGGCCCCGGGAGTACGGGCCTTAAAAATTAGGCATTCACCTGACATAAAAGAAATTCTGATTTTGTGGCTCGAGGTACATTATGCAGTCAATGGATAAAAATTTTACTGTAGGCCACTGGACTACAGGCCCCAAACATTAGGCATTCACCACCGGACAGAAAAGATCAAATGATTATGTGGCCGGAGGTATATTAAACGGTCAATAGATATCAATTTTACTGCAGGCCAGTGCAAATACAGGTCAAATACATATGTTTAAAAAAACTAACAATATAAAATTGGATTAAAAACATGGCTAATGAAATCCCCCCTCTTGAAAAAAAACCTAATGATAATAGTTGAAATTAGATAACACGTGGTTGTCATTGGTGTTGAATTCCTCCGAGGCCCCAACAATTATTCATTCACCGTACAGAAAAGAACAAGTAAGTATGTGGCTGGAGGTAGATTACACGGTCATTGGATATAAATTTTACAGCAGGCCAGTGGACTACAGGCCCCAAAAATTATGCATTCAGCGTACAGAAAAGAACAAGTAAGTATGTGGCGGGAGGTAGAATACTGTCACGACCGCTATCCCAGCAGCAGTCGTGTCGCACCAGACGGAGGGGAAGGGGGACCCTTATCTACGGATGGGAATAGTATGGCCACCCCTGACTAACCCTAAGCTGGCACCTGTCTGCCCTGATACCCTAGACGGGGTGTGAACCCGTGCGGCGAGCAGGATGCCTAAACCCTCAGTCACCCTAACAAGCCTAGAGTGGGGAAAGGCCAATGGGAGCACTAGTCACCATCACTCATGTCTAGGAGAACAGCAGGGAAAGACAGCAAGAAACAAACTATAGCAGAGATAGACTTATCCAGTCATGAGCAGAGAAGGCGATCCCAATCACGACAGTCCACGCCGGACAAGAGCTCCACAGCAACACCATCAAACGATCTCCTTCAAAGGTCAGAATAGAACTGGAAGTAAGGACTATATCTGGAAATGACTGCAAGTGAAACTGAAACTAATATAGTAGCTGGGAGTGGCAGACAAGACTCACCTGAGAAGGATGCCTACAAACTCCCAGTCAGGACAAAAATGTCCACAAGGCAAAACCCGGATGACATACCCTGAACCATGGAGCAAACTCACAAGCTATCGCGAGTAGCAAGTCGCTGCGACCTTCTCCTCCCAGACCTGTCTGGATCAGTCACAGTCGTGACAGTACCCCCCTTTCTACGAGGGGCCCCCGGACCCTCAAGACCAGGCCTCTCCGGATGGGAGCTATGAAAAGCCCGAATGAGTCTGTCCGCTTTTATCTCTGAAGCTGGAACCCACATTCTCTCTTCGGAACCATAACCTCTCCAGTGCACCAGGTACTGAAGAGAGCGGCGAACATATCGTGAGTCAACAATCTTTTCTACCTGAAACTCAAGACTGCCATCAACAACCACCGGTGGAGGCGTTATTGGCAATGGTTCAGGAGGTTCTACATATCTCTTAAGCAGAGATCTGTGGAAGACATTATGGATCCTTAGAGTCTGAGGTAGCTCCAGACGAAAAGCCACCGGGTTAATGATCTTAATTACCCTATAAGGACCAATAAATCTCGGACCTAATTTCCACGAGGGAACCTTCAACTTGATATTTCTGGTAGACAACCACACCAAGTCATTCACCCCAAGGTCCGGACCTTCAGAGCGCCTCCTATCAGCCACACGTTTGTATCTACCACCAATTCTCTTCAAACTTTCTTGCACACTCTGCCACACTGAAGAAAGTGAAGACGCAAATCGTTCCTCCTCGGGAATCCCAGACGGCCCCCCCTCACTAAACGTACAAAACTGAGGATGGAAACCATACGCACCAAAAAATGGTGACTTATCGGTGGATTCTTGACGACGATTATTAATGGCAAACTCGGCTAACGGTAAATAAGATGACCATTCCTCCTGATTTTCGGAAACAAAGCATCTCAAATATGTCTCTAGGTTTTGATTGGTACGTTCAGTCTGACCGTTGGACTGTGGATGGAAAGATGAAGAAAACGACAGATGAACCCCTAAACGAGAACAAAAAGCTTTCCAAAATTTAGAAACGAATTGGGTACCACGATCCGAAACAATATCGGAAGGGACCCCGTGAAGCTTCACGATGTGGTCAATAAAAACCTGAGCCAGTGTGTTAGCATTAGGCAATGCGGCAAGAGCAATAAAGTGCACCATTTTACTGAATCTGTCAACAACTACAAGAATAACAGTTTTCCCCGCTGATACTGGTAGATCCGTAATGAAATCCATCGATAGGTGCGTCCAAGGCCTGTTGGGGATGGCCAGAGGTAAAAGACGCCCTGCCGGACGAGTATGATCTACCTTAGAACGAGCACAGGTAGCACATGCAGACACAAAACTCAACACCTCCTGGCGCCACTTAGGCCACCAGAACCGACGAGACACTAATTCAGAGGTTGCCCTACTACCTGGGTGTCCTGCCAGTGTGGAGTTATGGTGTTCTTTTAGTATCTCCAGGCGTAAATTTTCTGGCACAAACAGTTTACCCGAGGGGCAGGAGGCCGGGGCGTCCCCCTGAGCTTCCAACACCCTCCCCTCTAAACCTGAGTGTAATGCAGAGACCACCACACCCTTTTGCAAAATGGGCTCTGGTACCTCAACATCACCCCCTCCAGGAAAACTTCGAGACAATGCATCCGCCTTAGTATTTTTTGCCCCCGGGTGATAGGTTATTACAAAATTAAACCTAGTAAAAAATAACGACCACCGAGCCTGTCTAGGGGTGAGACGTTTAGCAGACTCCAGATATAATACGTTTTTGTGATCAGTAATCACCGTGACGGGATGAACCGCCACCTCCAAAAAATGACGCCACTCCTCAAAAGCCAACTTAATAGCCAAAAGTTCCCTGTTGCCAATATCATAGTTCCTTTCTGCATTAGACAATTTCTTCGAAAAGAAAGCACACGGACGCCATTCACCAGGGGACGGGCCCTGAGATAGTACCGCTCCCAACCCCACTTCTGATGCGTCAACCTCTACAATAAAAGGAAGCGAGACATCTGGCTGTACGAGAATAGGGGCCGAGGTGAATCTCTCCTTCAGAGATGCAAAGGCAGTTTTGGCTGCATGTGACCATTTGGAAAAATCGGATCCCTTTCGGGTCATGTCCGTCAGTGGTTTGACCACCAAGGAATAGTTCTTTATAAACTTTCTATAAAAATTGGCAAACCCCAGGAAGCGTTGCAATGCCTTCAGGTTCTCAGGCAGATCCCAGTCTATAATCGCCCGGACTTTCTCTGGATCCATGCGGAAACCTGAATATGACAACACATACCCCAGAAATGGCAGTTCTTTTACGGCGAACACACATTTTTCTAACTTAGCAAACAATTTGTTGGCCCTTAATATCTGCAGCACTTGTCTCACATGGATCTTATGTGTATCCAGATCCGGGGAATAGACCAGGATGTCATCAAGATATATCACAACAAATCTCCCGATAAGGTGACTAAAAATATCGTTGACAAAATGTTGGAATACCGCAGGCGCATTAGTAAGACCAAATGGCATGACCAGATTTTCATAATGCCCTTCCGGGAGTATTAAAAGCCGTCTTCCACTCATCCCCCTCTTTGATGCGAACCAGGTTATAGGCTCCTCTGAGATCCATTTTGGAGAACCATTTAGCACCAGCAACCTGATTAAAGAGGTCGGGAATGAGAGGAAGAGGATAGGGATCTCGGATAGTTATCCGGTTTAATTCCCGGAAATCCAGGCAAGGACGTAGGCCCCCATCTTTCTTTTTAACGAAAAAGAACCCTGCAGCCACAGGTGAAGAAGAGGGTCTGATGTGTCCCTTAGCCAAACTCTCTGAAATATAATCTTTCATAGCCTTCCTCTCCGGGCCGGAAAGATTGTATAACCGGGTTTTAGGTAGTTTTGCCCCAGGTAATAGATTAATCGGGCAATCATATGGACGATGAGGTGGTAACCCCTGACAACCCTTCTCAGAGAACACATCCATAAAATCTGACAGAAAGGCAGGTAAAGATGTTACAGAGAGTGTAGAGCACCTACTACTCAAGCAGTTGTCCTTACAGTGTTCACCCCACTCCACAATCTCCCCGGCCTGCCAATCCACCACTGGATTGTGAGTCACCAGCCAGGGAAGCCCCAATACCATAGGAGCCGGAAGACCGTCCAGGACATAACAAGAGATATGCTCTTTATGGAGGTCCCCTACCTGCAGATGGATATTATGGATGATCTGAGTTAACTCTTTCTGAGTAAGAGGGGAGGAGTCGATGGCAAAAACAGGAATAGTTCTGCGTATCGGTTCCGGAGTAAAACCCAGAGCCTGAGCAAACCGTGAATCCACCAAGTTGACCCCCGCCCCACTGTCCAAAAAGACGGAACAGATCTCAGTCTTATTGCCCGCCTCAACGGTAGCGGACAACAAAAACTGAGACATGCGTATGGAGGAAACGAATACGCCCAGACTGTTATCCTCCGCACAATCTGGGGACTCTAGTTTTCCGGCGGCTCCTTTGTTTGTGGTCTCTTGGGTTCTGTTGGACAAACCTTTACAAAATGACCCCTCCCCCACAACGAAAACAAACCTCTGACCTACGGCGGAACTTAGGAGGATTCACTCGTCTAGTGGCGCCCCCTATTTGCATTGGTTCGACTGGATCATAACAAACCGATCCCTGCCCTATAGAGGCCTCCGTAAAATTTAATAGTCTCTCCCTGCGTCGTCTGTCGATTCTTATGGACAGAGACATAGCAGCCTCCAGAGACCCAGGGACCTCGTATACCGCCAGCGCGTCTTTTAATTTTTCAGACAACCCCTGGCAGAACTGACTCCTAAGGGCCGAGTCGTTCCATAACGTATCAGTAGCCCACCTATGGAATTCGGAACAATATAGTTCAGCAGACCGGTTCTCTTGCCGAAGTCTACGTAGCTTAGACTCAGCCAGTGAGACCCTGTCCGGGTCATCATATACGAGACCCAGGGCTTCAAAAAACTCCTCCACTGATCGTAAGGCCAAAGAGTCTGATGGTAGGGAGAAAGCCCAAGCCTGCGGATCTCCTTGCAGGAGAGAAATTACAATGCCCACCCGTTGTTCCTCACCGCCGGAGGATCTAGGGCGTAACCTGAAGAACAATTTGCAAGCTTCTCTGAAGCTTACAAATTGGTCTCTCCCTCCTGAGAAACCTATCAGGTAAAGCCACTTTTGGCTCAGGAGTACCTTGGTTTCCCGTAGCAACGGTGGAACCCAAGGATTGCTGCTGCTGCTGCAGCACTGTTGCTTTTAATCCTGCCACTACAAGGGATAATCCCTGTAATTGTTTCGCCAAAACCGTAACCGGATCCATAGTGGAACAGAAAAATACAAATCAAAACAGCAAGCAAAAAAAAAAAAAATGTCCCTTTTTTTTTATTTTTTAAAAGGCCAGATATACTGTCACGACCGCTATCCCAGCAGCAGTCGTGTCGCACCAGACGGAGGGGAAGGGGGACCCTTATCTACGGATGGGAATAGTATGGCCACCCCTGACTAACCCTAAGCTGGCACCTGTCTGCCCTGATACCCTAGACGGGGTGAGAACCCGTGCGGCGAGCAGTATGCCTAAACCCTCAGTCACCCTAACAAGCCTAGAGTGGGGAAAGGCCGATGGGAGCACTAGTCACCATCACTCATGTCTAGGAGAACAGCAGGGGAAGACAGCAACAAACTATAGCAGAGATAGACTTATCCAGTCACGAGCAGAGAAGGCGATCCCAATCACGACAGTCCACGCCGGACAAGAGCTCCACAGCAACACCATCAAACGATCTCCTTCAAAAGGTCAGAATAGAACTGGAAGTAAGGACTATATCTGGCAATGACTGCAAGTGAAACTGAAACTAATATAGTAGCTGGGAGTGGCAGACAGGACTCACCTGAGAAGGATGCCTACAAACTCCCAGTCAGGACAAAAAGGTTCACAAGGCAAAACCCGGATGACATACCCTGAACCATGGAGCAAACTCACAAGCTATCGCGAGTAGCAAGTCGCTGAGACCTTCTCCTCCCAGACCTGTCTGGATCATTCACAGTCGTGACAATTACACGGTCATTGGATATCAGTTTTACTGCAGGCCAGTGTATTACAGGCCCCAAAAATTATGCATTTACCGAACAGAAAAGATCAAGTGATTATGTGCCTGGAGGTCTATTAGACGGTCAATGGATATTAATTTTACTGAAGGCCAGTACAAATTCAGGACAAATACATATGTTTAAAAGAACTAAAAATATACAATTGGATTAAAAACATGGCTAACAAAATCCCCCCTCTTGAAAAAAACCCTAATGATAATAGTTGAAACATGTGGTAGTCACAGGTGTTGAATTCCTCCGAGGCCCAAAACATTAGGCATTCAACAGAAAGAAAAGGCCTTTTATGCCGCTGTATTTACCTAAGACAAAGACAATTATTTGTTCTGTGTGGTGGCGGATATTTGTGGGCTGTCATTAAGAAATTCAATTAAATGTGGTTGACTCGTCACATGTGTGGAATTCCTCCGAGATACAGTCCTGATCAAAAGTTTAAGACCACTTGAAAAATCATATTTAGCATGGCTGAATCTTAATAATGTTCCAAGTAGAGCTTCAACATGCAACAAGAAGAAATGGGAGTAAGCCAAAACATTTTTTGAGCATTCAATTTAATGAAAACAACGAATAAACTGAAACAGGCTGTTTTTCAGCTGATCAAAAATTTAGGACCACACCTTCAAAAAAAAAAACGAAACCCCCCAAAACAGAAATCCAACTTCCAAACATGAACTCAGTAATGAGTAGCTCCGCCGTTATTATTTATCACTTCAAAAATTTGTTTCGGCATGCTTGACGCAAGCGTTTCCATGAGGTGAGTGGGAACATTTCTGCAAGTGGTGAAGACGGGCGCACGAAGGCCATCTACTGTCTGGAACTGTTGTCCATTTTTGTAAACTTCCCTTGCCATCCATCCCCAAAGGTTCTCAATTGGATTTAGATCAGGGGAACATGCAGGATGGGCCAAAAGAGTGATGTTATTCTCCTGGAAGAAGTCCCTTGTCCTGCGGGCATTGTGTACTGTAGCGTTGTCCTGTTGAAAAACCCAGTCGTTACCACACAGACGAGGGCCCTCAGTCATGAGGAATGCTCTCTGCAACATCTGGACATAGCCAGCAGCCGTTTGACGACCCTGCACTTCCTGAAGCTCCATTGTTCCACTGAATGAAAAAGCACCCCAGACCATTATGGCACCCCCTCCACTGTGGCGCGTACATAACATCTCAGGTGGGATCTGCTTGTCATGCCAGTAACATTGGAAACTATCTGGACCATCAAGGTTAAATTTTTTCTCATCAGAGAATAAAACTTTCTTCCACCTTTGAATGTCCCATATTTGGCGCTCTCTTGCAAAGTCCAAACGAGCAGTTCTGTGCGTTCAAGGAGACTAGGTCTTTGAAGACATTTTTTGATTTTGAAGCCCTTCAGTCTCAGATGCCGTCTGATGGTTATGGGGCTGCAGTCAGCACCAGTAAGGGCCTTAATTTGGGTCAAGGATCGTCCAGTGTCTTGACGGACAGCCAATTGGATCCTCCGGCTCAGTGCTGATGAAATTTTTTTGGGTCTTCCACTTGACTTTTTTGTTCCATAACCCTCAGGATCATTTAAGAAATTCCAAATGACTGTCTTACTGCGTCCCACCTAAGCAGCAATGGCGCGCTGTGAGAGACCCTGCTTATGCAGTTCAACAACCCGACCACGTTAAAAAAGGGAGAGTTTTTTTTGCCTTTGCCATCACAACGTGTGACTACCTGACAGAAAATGACAATGAATCCACATCTTTGCACAAATTTGGCCTTTTAAAGGCATGTTGTCCTAAAATTTGGATCAGCTGAAAAACAGCCTGTTTCAGTTTAATTGAATGCTCAAAAAATGTTTTGTCTCGCTCTCATTTCTTCTTGTTGCATGTTGAAGCTCTACTTGGAACCTTGTTAAGATCCAACAATGTAAAATATGATTTTCTGCCATTTTTCAAGCGGCCTTAAACTTTTGATCAGGATTGTATATGCTTAATTTATTTTTAGAAATGTGAGGTAGTCCACACTGTCGTTAGCTAGGCGAGTGTGCTTATCAGTCACGATCCTCCCCTGCTGCGCTGAACGTCCTTTCGGACAGGACACTCGACGAGGGGCAAACCAAGAGTTCCATGGCAAATTGTGCCAGTTCTGGCCACAGGTCAAGCCTGCACACCCAGTAGTCCAGGGGTTCCTTGTTTCTCAGAGCGTCCACATCGGCCGTTAACCCGATGTAGTCGGACACCTGTCGGTCTAGGCATTCCCTGAGGCTGGATCCGGAGGGCGGCTGTCGATGGGTTGGCTGCAAGAATGATCTCATATCCGAAGTGACCAACGCATCTTTCAACAGTCCTCTTCTTGCATGCGCTGTTGAATTGGTACCCACAACTGTTTCTCTGTGAGTGGAAATTCCTCTGCCAGCACCCGCAAAAGTAGAATGAAGCATTTCTTGAAGCAAGGCCTGGAAGTGCTGCATTCTGACAGCCCTCTGTGATGCAGGGTCACTTGTCCGCCATTTTCTGTTTGTACCGGGGGTCTAAGTACTTTGCCACCCAGTACTTGTAATTGCCCTTTATGCTTTTTATACGGGGGTCCCTCTTCAAACACTGGAGCATGAAGACCCCCATTTGCACTAAACTGGAAGCGGTGGAGTGGCCTTGCTCCTGCTCATCATCCAGGATAATGTCGTCCTCGGTCTCCTCCCCCAGCCATGGACTACACCAGGGATCTCAGAAAAGTTTAAAGCATGCTCTTCTTGCTCCTCCTCCGCCCCAGCACCATCCTTCTCTGACTCCTCTTGAGACTCCTGTTGACTTGTCTCAGATGGAGTAGCCCCCCTGGGAATTCATCCAGCATTGCGACTTCCTCATCTTCCTGCTCCAGCTCCTCGACGGCTTGATCAATGACATGATGCAATGCACGCTCCAGAAAGAAGGTGTAAGGTACAATGTCACTGATGGTGCCCTGGCTGCAACTGACCAGTTTGGTGATCTCATCAAATGGCCGCAGAAGTCTGAATGCATCGCGCATGAGCAACCACTGTCAAAAAACAAACAAAAAACAAGCGCCCCAGAACCTGTCCTGCCGCAGAGTTCGTACAGGTAGTCATTAACTGCACATTTCTGCTGGTGCACCCTATCAAGAATATACAAGGTGGAGATCCAGCGCATCGGGCAGTCTCAAATCAGACGTCTGAAGGGCAGGTGGTGTCGCCGCTGAACGTCATCAAGGCGAGCCATGGCCGTGTAAGATCTTCTAAAATGGCCAGAGATTTTCCTGGCCTGCTGAAAGACGTCCTGGACCCCGGGGTATTTGGCAACGAATCGCTGCACGACTAAGTTCAGGATGTGTGCCATGCACGGCACATGTATCATTTTGCCCTGTTTCAGCGCGCTCAGCAGATTGGCACATATGTTGCACACCACTTTACCAACTGTCAAATTGAGCGGGGTTAACCACTGATCGGCCTGTGACCGCAAAGCTGAAAGGAGTGCAGGACCGGTGTGGCTCTTGGCTTCCAGGCACAACAGCTGCAGCACAGCATGGCAACGTCTCACCTGACACATCGAATAGGTTCTGGGGAGCTTGGGGGGCACAGCGGATGAGGCGGTAGCAGTGGAAAAGGAGTCAGATGAGGAGGAGAGGAAGGATGGAGAAGGAGGAGGAGAAGAAGAGGCTGGGCAAGAGGGTTATCCGGCGTCATCATCTTTTTACACTTGAACATTTGAGCAACGGAAGTCTGCCTTTTGCCAGATGAACGCGACGATGGCACGGTGGAGGTTGGAGTCGAGGACAAATGGGAGGAGAGAGGAGAAGAAGAAGAGGCAGGATGTGGAGCACAGGGAGTGTGGCTTTGTGGGTTCTGACGGTGTTGCTCCCACTGGGCTCGGTGATGGGAGGCCAGGTGCCTTCTTAAGGCGGTCATCCCTAGGTAAATATTGGGCTTTCTGCGACTTATGCATTGACAGCACAGGCTACATTATTGGTAACATTATTGTCAGCAGCGGACACGTTAAAAAAATCCCACACTGCGGAGCCATGTGCTGGTGTCCTAGGAGCGCAAGATGTGACCGTGAATGGTGGATGGCTCGTTCCAGATACATCAGCAGTCTGATTTTTGCCTCCTGTGCACTGTAAGTTCTGCCTGCTTCTCCTCCTTCATCTCCCTATCTGCTGCTCCGTCTCTCCCTCTAAACTCCCCTCCTCTTCCTCTCTTGTGGGCACCCACATGATGTCCATTGACATGTCATCATCGTCACTTTCATCATCACTGACATTAGAAACAGGGGGGCCCACCCTCCTTGGGCTGATATGGGTACTGTCATCAGACTGCTGGGTGGCGACCGTTGATACCTCCTCTTCCTGTTCCGATCCCAAGAATGGCTGTGCATCGGTAAGGTCTTGGAAAATAATTCCTATGACTCGAGCGGAGGGGATATGATGGTGGTGTCTTTGGGGGTGCACACAGCAGAGAGGGAAGAGGGTGCAGATAGAGAAGATGAGGAGGGTGCCGAAGTGGAAGGCTGAGTGAGCCTCTCAACTAAGTTTGTTGCGTCCTTTGACATAATCACAAGCACCTTCTGCAACTTCCCACTTAGGCTCCAGCCTGGTGCACCTGCCCGACCCCTACCACCCCTGCGGAATGGCCTGCCTCTTCCTCTGCCTGTCATTTTCAAAAGGACCCTGTGACAAAAATCCCTATAGAGCAGTATTTGTGGAAGAAGTTAAATCACACCCCTGCCTCAATAATTTTTTGGGGGGGGAAACTGGTATATCACACTAGTAGAAATTATTTGTTCCAATAGCGTTTGTCACTCTGTGTAGCTGCGGTAACGCAGCAAAACCGCAAACAAATGCTGCACTACCTAAATGCACTATATAGAAATTATATATATTATTGGTATATAACAACCCTGCTTCAATCAGTTTTTTTGGGGGGTTAGAGGGAAGTAAGGTGGGGGTATATATAGATATGTATATATATATATATATATATATATATCTGCCCCTTCATTGATATGTGTATATATGTGGGCCCCTTTATATGGCCAATAGGGATATACAGTCATGGCCGTAAATGTTGGCACCCCTGAAATTTTTCAAGAAAATGAAGTATTTCTCACAGAAAAGTATTGCAGTAACACATGTTTTGCTATACACATGTTTATTCCCTTTGTGTGTATTGGAACAAAACCAAAAAAGGGAGGAAAAAAAGCAAATTGGACATAATGTCACAACAATCTCCAAAAATGGGCTGGACAAAATTATTGGCACCCTTTCAAAATTATGGATAAATAAGATTGTTTCAAGCATGTGATGCTCCTTTAAACTCGACTGGGGCAAGTAACAGGTGTGGGCAATATAAAAATCACACATGAAAGCAGATAAAAAGGAGAGAAGTTCACTTAGTCTTTGCATTGTGTGTCTGTGTGCGCCACACTAAGCATGGACAACAGAAAGAGGAGAAGAGAACTGTCTGAGGACTTGAGAACCAAAATTGTGGGAAAATATCAACAATCTCGAGGTTTCAAGTCCATCTCCAGAGATCTAGATTTGCCTTTGTCCACAGTGAGCAACATTATCAAGAGGTTTGCAACCCTTGGCACTGTAGCTAATCTCCCTGGGCGTGGACGGAATAGAAAAATTGATGAAAGGTGTCAACGCAGGATAGTCCGGATGGTGGATAAGCAGCCCCGAACAAGTTCCAAAGATATTCAAGCTGTCCTGCTGGCTCAGGGAGCATCAGTATCAGCGCAAACTATCCGTCGACATTTAAATGGAAGGAAACGCTATGGCAGGAGACTCAGGAGGACCCCACTGACACAGAGACATAAAAATGCAAGACTACATTTTGCAAAAATGAACTTGAGTAAGCCAAAATCCTTCTGGGAAAGATAGCTTTTTGGTAAAGCACATCATTCTACTGTTTACCGAAAACGGAATGAGGCCTACAAAGAAAAGAACACAGTACCTACAGTAAAATATGGTGGAGGTTCATTGATGTTTTGGGGTTGTTTTGCTGCCTTTGGCACTGGGTGCCTTGAATGTGTGCAAGGCATCATGAAATATGAGGATTACCAATGGATTTTGGGTCACACTGAAGGGCCCAGTGTCAGAAAGCTGGGTTTGCGTCCGAAATCTTGGGTCTTCCAGCAGGACAATGACCCCAAACATACATCAAAAAGCACCCAGAAATGGATGGCAACAAAGCGCTGGAGAGTTCTGAAGAGGCCAGCAATGAGTCCAGATCTAAATCCCATTGAACACCTGTGGAGAGATCTGAAAATTGCTGTTGGGAAACAGCGCCCTTTCAATAAGAGAGACCTGGAGCAGTTTGCTAAGGAAGAGTTGTCCAAAATTCCAGGTGAGAGGTGTCAGAAGCTTATTGATGGTTATAGGAAGCGACTGATTTCAGTTATTTTTTTTCCAAAGGGTGTGCAACCAAATATTAACTTAAGGGTGCCAATAATTTTGTCCAGCCCATTTTTGGAGTTTGGTGTGACATTATGTCTAATTAGATTTTTTTCATTCCTTTTTTGTTTTTGTTCCAATACGCACAAAGTGAATACACATGTGAATAGGAAAACATGTGTTACTGCAATACTTTTCTGTGAGAAATACTTCATTTTCTTGAAAGATTTCAGGGGTGCCAACATTTACGGCCATGACTGTATATTCACTGTATGGCCATATATATATTGGCCAGTGTGAGCCCGGGTATGTGTAGGAAAAATTCCACGGCACTTACAAGGCGTAAAATAAGTTCAGACTTTATTCACCTGACAGCAACGTTTCGATCCAACTCCTGGGATCTTTCTCAAGCAGTGACAAACATACTAGTGCACTGTGCATATTTATTCAGCTTCACATCATTAATCAATCAAGGTGCAATTGTAATAATCAAAGAAATATCATAACATAATCATCAAAGTACATCAAATACCAGTGTATATTGTGAGTGTAATATAGACATATCATCCAACAAATATGCTTTCGGCAGCCTTGCCCAATAAAACAATCATAAATTCTTAAATCAGTGTATGGTCATCATAATTGTAACTTCACACATCTGTGGATGACTTCATAATTATATATATAGTGCAGGTGTACCTTAAAAACAAGTGAGATGAGGAAGCAAGCGAAGCAAATGGCAGTGTGACGCTGCGGACTATAATACAGGGACTGTGTACAACTGGTCCACTAACCATCAACCTCAACCTCAACTACGGAATTCGAGAGTGGGAAAAAAGAGCTTTACAGAGGACTTTGCTGCCACACAACATAATAATGCCACTTTGGAGTCTTTTTTAGACCACACACCCAATCAATTACCAAGAAACCAACACGACGTGGAGGCAGAAGACGCCGCCACCACCGTCAATACAAAGACCAGGACAGGAGCAAAAGACCACCTGTGAAAAAACAGAATTGACCGAATCTAATATTGTGGTAAATATTTCCTCACATGTATTATCTGATGTACAATTAAAAGTTCTGGGCAAGGGATTGAGCTTTTGTCCCAACAGCAACACTGATTGGTTGCAACTTGAGGCGGATCTATACCAATTTTTCCACAGACTAAAGCTCAAAACCTGGTTCACCTCTCATCCATCTAATAGTAAAACATGTACTAGCACTACTGAATTGAGGTTATGTGATTATGATTTATTTAATAAGAGTGAATTTATACCACCTGTATCATCTCCTGCTATTGAATTGTTTATTGATGCAGTGATAATGTTAACGCAATTCATGCGCTTCTCCTTCTTCTTTGTGTGGTGCCAAATCAATTAGAAGAATAAGTATGTGTACACCATACTGCTTTATAATGAGACCAGACACGCTAGGTGGTTTCATGAAAGCATGTTCTCATCTTCCCTCAGCCATGGTGGAAGAGCAGGCGAGAGAGACTTTTATTCACAGTACATTCACTTAAATAGCAGACATGACATCACAAAAGGGGTGTTCCTTAAGAAGAGGCTATTGGCTCCTTAACCTGATAGGAGTGGTTTCAGAATCCCCTCTTCCCCCTCCCTTATTGACCTTCTCATACATATGGTTTGCAGCCATCTAGTGGACAGAAATGTGTACTACAGAATATTCTCATTATATATTCATAAAATCATAAATCCTTCTCTCACAATAAAAGATGTGAATGCTTTAAAGTCTAGTGACAGAAAGAGATTCAGACATCCCAATATGACTGGAATGGCGTGCTATTGATGAGTTGGTCCATGACCACAGTCTCACAATTAAACCCGCTGACAAGGGTGGTGCGATTGTGGTCATGGACTCTCATCAGTACATAGCTGAAGCCCATAGTCAACTTGAGGATCAGGACGTTTATCAGAAGTTAAATACTGACCTCAGATGGGATATAGAGAGAAAAATCCAGAGTGTGCTACAGGAGGCCACAAATGCTGGCTTCATTGATGACAAACTCAAGGATTTTCTTTCTGTTACACACCCAATGACACCTTTCCTGTACCTATTGCCTAAGATTTATAAGAACTTAAACACCCCCCCCCCAGGGAGACCTATCGTCTCGGGGAGGGGCTCTTTACTTTGTAACATATCCATCTTCTTGGATAGGGTGTTGAGACAATATGCGATGTCTGCTCAATCTTACATTCAAGACACTTCAAATTTTCTTAACAAACTAACGGATGTCACATTACCCCCTGGTGCTATTTTAGAATCTCTTGATATAACTAGCCTCTACACCTCAATTAGACATGACTTTGGATTGGAGGTAGTGACTAGGGCCCTGACTAATTCCACTCTTTCAGCAGGGTGCCAGGATTTTATTTTACAGCTATTACATTTGGTCTTGACATGTAACTATTTTTTGTTTGGAGATTATTTTTATCTCCAGAGGAAGGGGACTGCCATGGGGTCCAATGTGGCCCCCACTTACGTAAACATGGCAGTCTCCTTCCTTGAGGAGACACACATCTATGTATCGCCCCACTTCCGTCATGTGCTGAGGTGGTGGCGATACATAGATGATATTTTTCTGATCTGGACTGGATCTGAGGATCAACTCCTTGAATTTTTTTTATTTTCTTAACACCATTGATAAGGATATTAAATTCACTTTAGAACACTCTAGTGAACAGATACATTTCCTTGACACCCTCATTACGGTGACAGAACAGTCACTTTCTACTACATTGTATCGCAAACCAACAGACCGAAATACATTATTGAGGTTCAATAGTGCACACCCAAGAGCAATGATTAAATCATTGCCACTAAGTCAATTTTTACGAGCGAAATGCATTGTGAGTAACGATGAGGAATAGTGTTGAGCGAACAGTTCGAGCATAGTTCGGGTCCGTACCGAATTTTGGGGTGTTCGTGACACGGACCCGAACCCGAACTTTTTCGTAAAAGTTCGGGTTCGGGTTCGTCGTTCGGCATGTATTTTGGCGCATTTTGAAAGGCTGCAAAGCAGCCAATCAACATGCATCATACTACTTGCCCTAAGATGCCATCGCAGCCATGCCTACTATTGGCAAGGCTGTGATTGGCCAAGTGCAGCATGTGACTCAGCCTCTTATAAGCTTGTGCGCACGTCGGGACGTGCTCACTCCCGATGTGAATAGAACAGGGTTAGACGCAACTGATGCTAGGGCTAGAATAGGCAGGGATAATTGAATAACTGGAAGCAAATTTCTCTCCTCCACCTGTGATTCATCTGAACAACTGCAGCTGAGCTGCTTTTTTGATAGGGATTGGCTATTTTTAGAGTGGCCAGAGTGATTTTTCCATCCACATGTACCTGGGCTGACCGCCGGCCGCCATTTTGCGACTTGTAGTGCTGCAGCAGAAGCTGCCACAGTGTGCATTCCAAAGCTCCAAACAAGTCAGACATCTACACATGGGATTCAGACCAATAGCGATTTAGCAGCACAGTCCAAGGCTATTTTTTTTAAAGGTTGTGCAGACCATTTTGTGGCACATGTTACTGGGCTGATAGGCGGCGGCTATCTTGGGACTAGTGCTGCAGCACAATCTCTCCCAACGTCCATTAATCACTTGTAATAGTGGTCTGTGCCATAGAAATCCTACATCAGGGACTTGGGTGTGCTTGTGTCACCCCTACTAATACCAGTCCACCTGTAATCCATACAGTGAAAAGCCATAAAGTATTCCAGTGAGGGAATTTTTTTTTTATTTAAAAAAAGCCAAGTTAGTTTATCTGGCGTTCAATATACTAGATACAGTTAGGCCTGCGTTTCATACATCTGGAATTAGCAAACTAATTTGCTAGGGTTGGGAAAACATATATGTACCCATACTAGAATCTGTCAAAGAAAGCAGTACTCACATATAACAGTCATTCCATCTGTAATCCATACAGTCAAAAGACTGAAAGTATTCCAGTGAGGGAATTTTTTTTATTTAAAAAAGGCCAAGTTAGTTTATCTGGCGTTCAATATACTAGATACAGTTAGGCCTGCGTTTCATACATCTGGAATTAGCAAACTAATGTGCTGGGGTTGGGAAAACATATATGTACCCATACTAGAATCTGTCAAAGAAAGCGGTACTCACATATAACAGTCATTCCATCTGTAATCCATACAGTCAAAAGACTGAAAGTATTCCAGTGAGGGAATTTTTTTTATTTAAAAAAGGCCAAGTTAGTTTATCTGGCGTTCAATATACTAGATACAGTTAGGCCTGCGTTTCATACATCTGGAATTAGCAAACTAATTTGCTGGGGTTGGGAAAACATATATGTACCCATACTAGAATCTGTCAAAGAAAGCGGTACTCACATATAACAGTCATTCCATCTGTAATCCATACAGTCAAAAGACTGAAAGTATTCCAGTGAGGGAATTTTTTTTTTATTTAAAAAAGGCCAAGTTAGTTTATCTGGCGTTCAATATACTAGATACAGTTAGGCCTGCGTTTCATACATCTGGAATTAGCAAACTAATGTGCTGGGGTTGGGAAAACATATATGTACCCATACTAGAATCTGTCAAAGAAAGCGGTACTCACATATAACAGTCATTCCATCTGTAATCCATACAGTCAAAAGACTGAAAGTATTCCAGTGAGGGAATTTTTTTTATTTAAAAAAGGCCAAGTTAGTTTATCTGGCGTTCAATATACTAGATACAGTTAGGCCTGCGTTTCATACATCTGGAATTAGCAAACTAATTTGCTGGGGTTGGGAAAACATATATGTACCCATACTAGAATCTGTCAAAGAAAGCGGTACTCACATATAACAGTCATTCCATCTGTAATCCATACAGTCAAAAGACTGAAAGTATTCCAGTGAGGGAATTTTTTTTATTTAAAAAAGGCCAAGTTAGTTTATCTGGCGTTCAATATACTAGATACAGTTAGGCCTGCGTTTCATACATCTGGAATTAGCAATCTAATTTGCTGGGGTTGGGAAAACATATATGTACCCATACTAGAATCTGTCAAAGAAAGCGGTACTCACATATAACAGTCATTCCATCTGTAATCCATACAGTCAAAAGACTGAAAGTATTCCAGTGAGGGAATTTTTTTTATTTAAAAAAGGCCAAGTTAGTTTATCTGGCGTTCAATATACTAGATACAGTTAGGCCTGCGTTTCATACATCTGGAATTAGCAAACTAATGTGCCGGGGTTGGGAAAACATATATGTACCCATACTAGAATCTGTCAAAGAAAGCGGTACTCACATATAACAGTCATTCCATCTGTAATCCATACAGTCAAAAGACTGAAAGTATTTTATGAAACCCACAGTTGAATGAAACTCTTCTCTGTCTGGGCGCCGGGGCCTAACCAGATGAAAGTGGCCGGTTAAACTAACGGGTGACATGAAGCCATAACCTCTGCCATGCTACCTCTGTCTTCTGTCTGGGTGCTGAGGCCTAAGTCAAATAAAGCGGTCTTCTGCTGTGCTGGGGGATATGAAGCTAATCTCTGACCTCTCTCCTCTGTCTGGGTCCAAAGGCCTAAATCACTGAAAGAGGCCTTCTCCGGTGGTGTGTGATATGATGCCAGAATATGTGCTGTGGGGCCTCTCTCCTCTTCCTGGGTGCAGGGGTCAAATAAACTAAATTGTGGCCTACTCCTGTGGTGGTTGATATGATGCCTGATTCTCTGATGTGGAACCTCTCTCCTCTGTTTGGGTGAAGGGGTCAAAGTAACTAAATGGTGGCTTCTCCTGTGGTGGCTGATATGATGCCAGAATATGTGCTGTGGGGCCTCTCTCCTCTTCCTGGGTGCAGGGGTCAAAGTAACTAAATGGTGGCTTCTCCTGTGGTGGCTGATATGATGCCAGAATATGTGCTGTGGTGCCTCTCTCCTCTTCCTGGGTGCAGGGGTCAAAGTAACTAAATGGTGGCTTCTCCTGTGGTGGCTGATATGATGCCAGAATATGTGCTGTGGGGCCTCTCTCCTCTTCCTGGGTGCGGGGGTCAAAGTAACTAAATGGTGGCTTCTCCTGTGGTGGCTGATATGATGCCAGAATATGTGCTGTGGTGCCTCTCTCCTCTTCCTGGGTGCAGGGGTCAAAGTAACTAAATGGTGGCTTCTCCTGTGGTGGCTGATATGATGCCAGAATATGTGCTGTGGGGCCTCTCTCCTCTTCCTGGGTGCAGGGGTCAAAGTAACTCAATGGTGGCTTCTCCTGTGGTGGTTAGTATGATGCCAGAATATGTGCTGTGGGGCCTCTCTCCTCTTCCTGGGTGCAGGGGTCAAAGTAACTCAATCGTGGCTTCTCCTGTGGTGGCTGATATGATGCCAGAATATGTGCTGTGGTGCCTCTCTCCTCTTCCTGGGTGCAGGGGTCAAAGTAACTAAATGGTGGCTTCTCCTGTGGTGGCTGATATGATGCCAGAATATGTGCTGTGGTGCCTCTCTCCTCTTCCTGGGTGCAGGGGTCAAAGTAACTAAATGGTGGCTTCTCCTGTGGTGGCTGATATGATGCCAGAATATGTGCTGTGGTGCCTCTCTCCTCTTCCTGGGTGCAGGGGTCAAAGTAACTAAATGGTGGCTTCTCCTGTGGTGGCTGATATGATGCCAGAATATGTGCTGTGGGGCCTCTCTCCTCTTCCTGGGTGCAGGGGTCAAAGTAACTCAATGGTGGCTTCTCCTGTGGTGGTTAGTATGATGCCAGAATATGTGCTGTGGGGCCTCTCTCCTCTTCCTGGGTGCAGGGGTCAAAGTAACTCAATGGTGGCTTCTCCTGTGCTGATTGATATAAAGCTGATGGTTGTGCCATCTGACATGGTTGCCAGGGTCTGATTCAATGGGGGCCTACTCCTGTGGTGGGTGATCTAAATGCCTGATTCTCTGCTGTGAAACCTCTCTCCTCCGTCTGGGTGTAGGGGTCAAAGTCTTTCAAAGTCGCCTTCTCCTGTGCTGATTGATATGAAGCTGATGGTTGTGCCATCTGACATGGTTGCCGGGGTCCCATTAAATTGTGGCCTACTCCTGTGGTGGTTGATATGATGCCTGATTCTCTGATGTGGAACCTCTCTCCTCTGTTTGGGTGAAGGGGTCAAAGTAACTAAATGGTGGCTTCTCCTGTGGTGGCTGATATGATGCCAGAATATGTGCTGTGGGGCCTCTCTCCTCTTCCTGGGTGCAGGGGTCAAAGTAACTCAATGGTGGCTTCTCCTGTGGTGGCTGATATGATGCCAGAATATGTGCTGTGGTGCCTCTCTCCTCTTCCTGGGTGCGGGGGTCAAAGTAACTCAATGGTGGCTTCTCCTGTGGTGGCTGATATGATGCCAGAATATGTGCTGTGGTGCCTCTCTCCTCTTCCTGGGTGCGGGGGTCAAAGTAACTCAATGGTGGCTTCTCCTGTGGTGGCTGATATGATGCCAGAATATGTGCTGTGGTGCCTCTCTCCTCTTCCTGGGTGCAGGGGTCAAAGTAACTAAATGGTGGCTTCTCCTGTGGTGGTTGATATGATGCCTGATTCTCTGCTGTGAAACCTCTCTCCTCCATCTGGGTGTAGGGGTCAAAGTCTTTCAAAGTCGCCTTCTCCTGTGCTGATTGATATAAAGCTGATGGTTGTGCCATCTGACATGGTTGCCAGGGTCTGATTCAATGGGGGCCTACTCCTGTGGTGGGTGATCTAAATGCCTGATTCTCTGCTGTGAAACCTCTCTCCTCCGTCTGGGTGTAGGGGTCAAAGTCTTTCAAAGTCGCCTTCTCCTGTGCTGATTGATATAAAGCTGATGGTTGTGCCATCTGACATGGTTGCCAGGGTCTGATTCAATGGGGGCCTACTCCTGTGGTGGGTGATCTAAATGCCTGATTCTCTGCTGTGAAACCTCTCTCCTCCGTCTGGGTGTAGGGGTCAAAGTCTTTCAAAGTCGCCTTCTCCTGTGCTGATTGATATAAAGCTGATGGTTGTGCCATCTGACATGGTTGCCAGGGTCTGATTCAATGGTGGCCTACTCCTGTGGTGGGTGATCTAAATGCCTGATTCTCTGCTGTGTAACCTCTCTCCTCCGTCTGGGTGTAGGGGTCAAAGTAACTAAATGGTGGCCTACTCCTGTGGTGGGTGATATGATGCCTGGTTCTCTGCTGTGGGACCTCTCTCCTTTGTCTGGGTGCTGTGGTCAAAATAATAGTAAGTGACCTTCTCCATTGGTGGGTGACTTGAAGCCTGATTCTGTGCTATGGGACCTCACTCCAATTAATATTGTTTAATTTTTATTTATTTTATGTTAACTCATCATTTCCCTATCTACATTTGTTTGCAGGGGATTTAACTACATTTTGCTGCCTTTTGCAGCCCTCTAGCCCTTTCCGGGTGTGTTTTACAGCCTTTTTAGTGCCCAAAAGTTCGGGTCCCCATTGACTTCTATGGGGTTCGGGTTCGGGATGAAGTTCGGGTCGAGTTCGGATCCCGAACCCGAACATTTTTCGAAAGTTCGGCCGAACTCGTCGAACCCGAACATCCAGGTGTTCGCTCAACTCTAATGAGGAACTAAGGGGTACACTTGATCACATGTCACAGACATTTAAGGACAGAGGCTTTTCTTTAACATTACTAGATGAACATCTAGACACTATACAGCATAAGCCACGTACTGAGTTGTTGAAAAAGAAGAGTGTGACTAGAAAACACAATAATAGGATGCCATTGGTTACTCTACCAAAATAGATACCGTAACCATCAATAGAATACACATTAAAGTGCTAACCTAGCCTATGGCATGAATATAAATAGACAACCTACATAGAAAATGCCAGACCGCTGGTACTGATTATGTCCTTTATTACAAAAACACATTATACAACATACATGATTAAAAGAATCAGTGCAGGAGATAAAAGCAACATCACTGGAGGAGACATACGTGAAACGGAGTCCCCATCATGGAAACAATGTACAAAAGACATGGTCATGCATAGGGAATTCATACATGCTGAGATGAGGGACATTTACCCGTACAGAGAGTCTCCTCCAGGATGGCGCCAACCCCAACGCGCGTTTCGGCGTACCTTCGTCTGGGGGTAGCGTCATCACTGAAGGACATAGTTTAAATATAAGCATCAGCCAATCCGCATACCGGTAATCATTCTTCCTACGTCACCGGACTGCACCGGATTTACTCGACTTCCTGGATGCCGGCATCTAGGGGACCACGTGACCAGCCGGAAACATGTGATCCGCTCCTGGCCACGTGATCCGAATGACGTCACTTGAGAGCGCACATCCTAGGCGCAGCTCAGTGGTGTCATCCTAACTTTCTCATATGATTCGGATCCATCATACAGAGATGTCCGTACATTTATCAGGCCGAAAGAACATACATATGCAGGCAAATTGTAACGGAAAAGGCATATATATCAGTCATTTAATATGGACATACCTAAATGAGAACCAAATAATATAAATATAAAGATTAGTACACAAGATTATTCACCACATATACGCATCATATGGCAGCTTACTCCACACACGTACCACTCAAACCATGATAAGGCATCCTCTCTCTCACTATTCAGGTGACAAATATACATACATACTATAGATTGATACCTAACCTTTACATCTCTAAGTCACCAAATGTTAGCAATAATACCAATAAAGTGCAAAGTGCATAAATGGGAAAATATATCCCTGTATATTAAAAAAAGGTGTGCATATTTGTTATATGCTTAACCCATGGTGTAATAATACCACTGGTAATTCATATATAGAGTGAAAAAATATATGTATATATAAGAGTGAAAGTGAAAATGAAAATAAATACAAAAATACAAATATGAGGAGTTCTATTGTGTTAACAATCATTACACCTCATATATTATTTGTTATGTGCCTTCACTGTATACACATGTGAATTGTAAAAAGTGCAAAGTGCATACAATTATGTATCAACTTGGATACATTGGATAGTGTACTAAAAGGTACTAGTGCTGTGAGGGGACAGCTGGGGAAGAAGAGGAGGGGAAGAAGGGAAGGAAAGAAAGGGAAGGGAAGGGGGGAAGGAAGAGACAGAAGGGAGGGGGGGGGGGGGGGAGGAGGGGGGGGGGGAAGGGAAAGGAGGGAGGGAGAAAGAAGGAAGGAAGGAAGACAAAAAACAACAACAAACAACAAAAAACAAAAAACAAAAAAGGATAAAAGAGAGAGGTTGATGTAAGGCAAAAAGCCATAGACTAGATGCATCGACCATATAATTATTGGTGGCACCCTATCAGCCCCATACTCTGTTCATGCTGTGTAAAGATTTATGTCGGTTACATCATTTCATTGTTCGCTTCAATGTCGGCCACCGCATCACATTCCCCAGAGTGTCCCACCAAGAGGCACCATGGGAAATGCAAGGCGGGGGCGCAACTCAAAACCAACAAGCCCTTAATCAGTCCACCAGACGACTGCCTAGTTGATCCATACATTGGTCACCGCATCACATTCCCCGGCACACATGAACATGTGAACCGGGGAATGCAAGGCGGGGACACAAAGTCCACACAGCGATGACCCTAAAAGGCCAGGGGAAGAAGAAGTGATTAAAACAAAAATAGAAAATAAAATCTATACATTAAACCCCTATTTGGGTGTGGAGACCCATGTGAACCATAGTGTCTACAGGAAAGTGGAGAAGCCAGTGGATTCATTCAACCCGCCCGGGTGCAGTGCATTTAATTTCCAAATCCATTTGCACTCGAGCTGTCCCAATCTTTTGGTAATGTTCCCTCCTCTGATATTTTTCATGACACAGTCAATCGCCCGTACCTTCAAATGCACGGGATTGCAGTCGTGATATGTCTTAAAATGTCTCGCAACTGGTTTTAAATTAGATAGGTCTTCTTCCTCTGTTGCTGCCATTATATCTCTAACGTGCTCTCGCACTCTCACCTTAGGTATCAATCTATAGTATGTATGTATATTTGTCACCTGAATAGTGAGAGAGAGGATGCCTTATCATGGTTTGAGTGGTACGTGTGTGGAGTAAGCTGCCATATGATGCGTATATGTGGTGAATAATCTTGTGTACTAATCTTTATATTTATATTATTTGGTTCTCATTTAGGTATGTCCATATTAAATGACTGATATATATGCCTTTTCCGTTACAATTTGCCTGCATATGTATGTTCTTTCGGCCTGATAAATGTACGGACATCTCTGTATGATGGATCCAAATCATATGAGAAAGTTAGGATGACACCACTGAGCTGCGCCTAGGATGTGCGCTCTCAAGTGACGTCATTCGGATCACGTGGCCAGGAGCGGATCACATGTTTCCGGCTGGTCACGTGGTCCCCTAGATGCCGGCATCCAGGAAGTCGAGTAAATCCGGTGCAGTCCGGTGACGTAGGAAGAATGATTACCGGTATGCGGATTGGCTGATGCTTATATTTAAACTATGTCCTTCAGTGATGACGCTACCCCCAGACGAAGGTACGCCGAAACGCGCGTTGGGGTTGGCGCCATCCTGGAGGAGACTCTCTGTACGGGTAAATGTCCCTCATCTCAGCATGTATGAATTCCCTATGCATGACCATGTCTTTTGTACATTGTTTCCATGATGGGGACTCCGTTTCACGTATGTCTCCTCCAGTGATGTTGCTTTTATCTCCTGCACTGATTCTTTTAATCATGTATGTTGTATAATGTGTTTTTGTAATAAAGGACATAATCAGTACCAGCGGTCTGGCATTTTCTATGTAGGTTGTCTATTTATATTCATGCCATAGGCTAGGTTAGCACTTTAATGTGTATTCTATTGATGGTTACGGTATCTATTTTGGTAGTGTAATTATATTCTGTTTGATTACAGATTCAACCATAACCAGTACCATGGATTACAGGGCCAGAGAGCAATCCTGGCTTTCATCCCTGGATAACATTTTTAAGGATAACGGTGCAGGTGTTGGGTGTGGAGACCCGTTCAATGTGAAGGAAATGCAGTCCAGTCTGATGAATCTGTTCCATAGAAGGACAAAAACATGGTGGAACAAAGCGTTTTTGGAGAGGTACCTTCATATGGATTTAATACCTCGTGGTTTACGCATACAGGTGACACCCTCTTTTGATATTGACAGTGAAAGTTTCCTGTCAAGCTGGGAAGAAATATGTACAGAGTCAGCGAAAAAATTAATGAACCTGGTGGTTAAACATAACAGCCAGACTTTGATGACTCTGGACGCAGAAATTGAGAGCTTACAGATAACCCTTAAACAGGATTGCAATAGGGAATCTTTGGCTGCCTTTGAGGGGGCACTCAGCAAAAACTTTGAGAAGTGGGAGAAAGAAATTCAAGAGATAAAATCAAGAAAATTCTCCAGAGACTGTGAGGATTTCCAACAGAAAAATGTATATAAATGGAGACGGAAAAACTCGTACCATCAGAGAAGAGGTAATTTCACCCCCTGGAATCGTACATCCTCAACTTTGTCCCTGTCATCAATCTCTGACAGTCAGGAACCGGATGGTAGACAGACGAGATCGGGGATTCAAAAAAGAAAGGGGCCACCAGGAGCAACTTCAAACGGGAAAAGGAGACCCTTTGGAGACAGAAGGGATACCAGCGGCTATGATGGGCTGAAGGTAATAAATTTATCTAATTACATTCTGTCACCAGCAGATAAATCACTGCTGGAAAAGGGTCTAACCTTTTCCCCATGTGCAAATTTTGATTGTTTTTCAGCAGTAAAAGATCTGCATATTTTTGCCCGCTCATTGCTTTTAAAAAAATGGCATTATAAGGAGGATATGAGTGGGGTTCTATCTACTCCGGAAGAGATGCAGGCAGTCAAAATTTTGGAAGAATTGGCAGGAGAAAATGAACTAGGAGGAAGAGAACCTCGGAGAATTGAGGAGATCCCGGCTTCCATTAAGTGTAAGTCTCAAAAATTCCCCCCCCTATCACTGTGCCCAGCAGTTGACTTGTTCGTCAAACTCGTCTCCCGACAATTTGAGAACATGTCAATGTTTGCCCCAAAGGACAATCTATCAAGGGTTCAACGGATGAGTCTGAAGAACCTTGGGAGATTACAAGATGTCGTGTTTAAACCATCCGACAAAGGTGGCAATATAGTGGTATGGCCCCATGATTTATATGAACAGGAGGCCTATAGACAATTGAGAGAGGTAGCATGTTATAAGAAGCTCACGTTTAATCCCCTACAGGCATTTGAGAAGAACTTGAGTGTAATTCTAGGGAGGGCAGTGGATAACAATGTAATATCCAAGGCATTACATGATGCCTTGATTGTTAAAGAACCAGCGGTACCCACCCTGTATTTACTGCCCAAAGTTCATAAGAACTCGAAAGTTCCACCTGGAAGGCCAATTATTTCAGGCCGGGGCAGCTTTACTGAGAAGATAGGACGATACCTAGATTCTCAGCTGAAAGACATGGTGGCTAGTCTACCGTCCCACATCAAAGATACGACCGACTTTCTACGGAAGGTCGATGGTATCTATCTAGGGGATGACACACTTATGGTGACATGCGATGTTGAATCGCTGTATACGAGCATAAGGCATACGGATGGTATACAAGCAGTGGATTTTTTTCTGATACAAGAAAATTTGGAGGCCAACCGCAGAGTGCTTCTCCTGGAGCTCCTCTCTTTTGTTCTTACGCATAATTTCTTCTCCTTTGGAGGGTCCTTCTACCTGCAGCTCCAGGGAACTGCGATGGGGGCGCCTTGTGCGCCGTCATACGCAAATTTGTTCCTGGGGCTGTGGGAGAGGGACCTTTTCCTGTCAGATCAGTACGTGTCAATGGACCGCGCCATCTTTTGGGCGCGGTACATCGACGATGTATTTATGATCTGGCAGGGAAGCACCGGGGAGTTGGAAGAGTTTTTTATGGCATTAAATAAGAACGCCAAGAACATCAAATTAACGTATAAGTACAGTAAGGAACATATTGAGTTTTTGGATGTACGTCTAGAGAGAGGTGCTGATGGAGGGATAGTGACGAATGTGTTTAGAAAACCTACAGCAGTAAACTCATATTTACATGCGTCTTCGTCACACCCTCCACAGATGATCAACTCAATCCCGATTGGACAATACTTACGGGCTCGGAGAATCTGCTCTACGGAGGAAATCTTTGAACAACAGGCCAAAGTGCTAAAGGAAAGATTCACAAGCCGCGGATACAGCCAACGCGCAATCAAGAAAGCCTATAGGAGAGCAAAAACATGCTCCAGGCAGGACTTACTCTTTTCTGAAACCCAAAAGAACAAAGATAACAAGACACGATACATCACGGGGTACCATGGAAGGTGGATAGAGATGAAGGGTATTCTGGAAAAATCATGGCCGATTTTACTGACCGATCCCATCCTGACAAAATTTATAGCACCTTATCCCATGATAACGGCGAGACGTTCAAAGAACTTGAGGGATCACCTTGTACGAAGTTTGTATGTAAAACAAAAACGACCTTTGTTCCCAGGAGTGGGGAAGCCAAAGTGGGGTTTTGTCCCATGTGGGAAATGTATAGCATGCCCAAATATGGAAAGGGCCACCTCCTTTAATGATACAGCCAATACAAAAACTTTTAAAATCACACAGTGCCTCACATGCACGAGTACGGCAGTCGTGTATTATGCTAGATGTTCCTGCCCTAAAATTTACGTGGGTTTAACCACGAGAGAATTGAAGGTGAGAGTGCGAGAGCACGTTAGAGATATAATGGCAGCAACAGAGGAAGAAGACCTATCTAATTTAAAACCAGTTGCGAGACATTTTAAGACATATCACGACTGCAATCCCGTGCATTTGAAGGTACGGGCGATTGACTGTGTCATGAAAAATATCAGAGGAGGGAACATTACCAAAAGATTGGGACAGCTCGAGTGCAAATGGATTTGGAAATTAAATGCACTGCACCCGGGCGGGTTGAATGAATCCACTGGCTTCTCCACTTTCCTGTAGACACTATGGTTCACATGGGTCTCCACACCCAAATAGGGGTTTAATGTATAGATTTTATTTTCTATTTTTGTTTTAATCACTTCTTCTTCCCCTGGCCTTTTAGGGTCATCGCTGTGTGGACTTTGTGTCCCCGCCTTGCATTCCCCGGTTCACATGTTCATGTGTGCCGGGGAATGTGATGCGGTGACCAATGTATGGATCAACTAGGCAGTCGTCTGGTGGACTGATTAAGGGCTTGTTGGTTTTGAGTTGCGCCCCCGCCTTGCATTTCCCATGGTGCCTCTTGGTGGGACACTCTGGGGAATGTGATGCGGTGGCCGACATTGAAGCGAACAATGAAATGATGTAACCGACATAAATCTTTACACAGCATGAACAGAGTATGGGGCTGATAGGGTGCCACCAATAATTATATGGTCGATGCATCTAGTCTATGGCTTTTTGCCTTACATCAACCTCTCTCTTTTATCCTTTTTTGTTTTTTGTTTTTTGTTGTTTGTTGTTGTTTTTTGTCTTCCTTCCTTCCTTCTTTCTCCCTCCCTCCTTTCCCTCCCCTCCCCTTTCCCCCCCTTCCCTCCCCCCCCCTCCCTTCTGTCTCTTCCTTCCCCCCTTCCCTTCCCTTTCTTTCCTTCCCTTCTTCCCCTCCTCTTCTTCCCCAGCTGTCCCCTCACAGCACTAGTACCTTTTAGTACACTATCCAATGTATCCAAGTTGATACATAATTGTATGCACTTTGCACTTTTTACAATTCACATGTGTATACAGTGAAGGCACATAACAAATAATATATGAGGTGTAATGATTGTTAACACAATAGAACTCCTCATATTTGTATTTTTGTATTTATTTTCATTTTCACTTTCACTCTTATATATACATATATTTTTTCACTCTATATATGAATTACCAGTGGTATTATTACACCATGGGTTAAGCATATAACAAATATGCACACCTTTTTTTAATATACAGGGATATATTTTCCCATTTATGCACTTTGCACTTTATTGGTATTATTGCTAACATTTGGTGACTTAGAGATGTAAAGGTTAGGTATCAATCTATAGTATGTATGTATATTTGTCACCTGAATAGTGAGAGAGAGGATGCCTTATCATGGTTTGAGTGGTACGTGTGTGGAGTAAGCTGCCATATGATGCGTATATGTGGTGAATAATCTTGTGTACTAATCTTTATATTTATATTATTTGGTTCTCATTTAGGTATGTCCATATTAAATGACTGATATATATGCCTTTTCCGTTACAATTTGCCTGCATATGTATGTTCTTTCGGCCTGATAAATGTACGGACATCTCTGTATGATGGATCCGAATCATATGAGAAAGTTAGGATGACACCACTGAGCTGCGCCTAGGATGTGCGCTCTCAAGTGACGTCATTCGGATCACGTGGCCAGGAGCGGATCACATGTTTCCGGCTGGTCACGTGGTCCCCTAGATGCCGGCATCCAGGAAGTCGAGTAAATCCGGTGCAGTCCGGTGACGTAGGAAGAATGATTACCGGTATGCGGATTGGCTGATGCTTATATTTAAACTATGTCCTTCAGTGATGACGCTACCCCCAGACGAAGGTACGCCGAAACGCGCGTTGGGGTTGGCGCCATCCTGGAGGAGACTCTCTGTACGGGTAAATGTCCCTCATCTCAGCATGTATGAATTCCCTATGCATGACCATGTCTTTTGTACATTGTTTCCATGATGGGGACTCCGTTTCACGTATGTCTCCTCCAGTGATGTTGCTTTTATCTCCTGCACTGATTCTTTTAATCATGTATGTTGTATAATGTGTTTTTGTAATAAAGGACATAATCAGTACCAGCGGTCTGGCATTTTCTATGTAGGTTGCCATTGGTTACTGTCTACACTGAGGACAGCATGAGTATTCGACAGATTGTCTCACGACATTGGTCCATCTTGAGAAGTGGACATGAGGGGATTGAAGAGTTCAAACTTCCTCTTCTCATGTCATATAAACGAGCACAAAATCTTAAGGACAAATTGATACATACAGATATTGGTCCACAACGGGTATCTGGCCAAACATTCTTACGCTGTCCAAAGTTGGGAAGTTTTCCCTGTTTGAACTGCGTAAATTGTCGATACATGCAAAAAGGTAATTTTTTTCTTCATCCTACGACACATAAAAAGTACCATATTAAACATTTTTTGACATGTGAATCGACGTATGTAGTGTACATACTATGGTGCCCATGCCAATTGTTATATGTTGGTGAGACGCATGGATGGATCTCCTAGTCTCCAAACACTTCACGGACCTTGGACACCAGGAAAGGGATCTGAAGTGTATGTTAATAGACCACGTCCCCACTCCTAGGAGAGGTGGAAATAGACAGTTGCTCTTGAAAAAATGTGAGATCCAATGGATCTCCAAATTGAACACATTAAAACCTAAGGGACTTAATGTAGACTATAAACCATGTATATTATCCTGAGTGGGTTATTTTGGATTTTGCTAGTTCTTTGGTCTTGGGTGCATGTACTAGTGCCCCCTGTTTAAACACAGGGGTTCTTAATATTTATTCTTGTTCTTATTTCTATTCTTATTTCTATTCTTTTGCAGTTAAGTGATGAGGAGGAGTCCTGAGTGTGAAGGGCGAGCGGTGGAACGTGGCACGATGGACATGAGAAGGAGTTGAAACTAGAATATAATAATTCAATACCTGCAAGAGCAAACTTACCCCTTGCTTTTGCTGTTGACTATGTTTATTTTTATTTTTATTTCATGTATGTATTTTGTTATACATTTTCACTTGGTCGCCAGTGGATTATAATATTAGCCTTTTGGCTCGATGTCGCTTACCAGGGGGTTGGGCCCTCTTGCTTACAAGGTGGCCCCCGCCGGCTGCGCGGCATTATGATAGTCTTATGACTGATGTGGCCATTACGTTGCCATGGTTTGCCCTGTGACATCGGTGACCGACTCTGAGATGACAGGTGGATGACATTATTATTTTCACTGTATAAACTAGAATTAATATCCCCGTAATCTAGAGGATGATGCCCCTTCCTGATCAGGTTGACATCCAGGGATGGCGGTCTCCTGACAGGGATGGCGCTCGGAACTGTGATCGTGTGTAACCAGCACATGATACACCAGTCTGACTCCTCGTATGACTAGGGTCATTGCTAATTAGATGGATACTATACATATTTTTTCTGCTAATATTGTACTGATCATAAACCAGCTAGAGTTATCTTACAGTGATACTTACAACTGTGAAAAAGCTCTGATATAGAGCTATATGTTGGGTGTATGATGGCATTCTTGCTACGCATACTCATGATATGTCATGGCACCTGTTTCACTTGTCATACTTAAAGTGGTTGCTGATGCATGGGGCTGCCTACGCTGCCAGATGGTCGCACATGGTGCTGTGTGCCTGGTGGATTGGGGCCAGGATGCATTCCTGAGCGGGCTCCCCCAAGCGCATGTGCGTCGCGTCTCCATGGTGATGTATGCGTTTCATATGTCTTTGGAGTGCATGACATATTTAGTTCACTGACGTGATGACCTACGTAGATGTGTGCGCTCCACGTTGGAGCGCATGACGTCTGATTCCATAGACGCTTGTACGATGAACATAGCAACTGTGATCACATGATCGGACACTCGATCACAAGACCTGAATGTTTCAAAAGGTCCTGCGACATGCACAGTTGATTGACCGGCACTCCGAAATCCATGTGGACCTCTTCCTACGCTCGCACTAGGACCTTCCTCATCTCACTTGTTTTTAAGGTACACCTGCACTATATATATAATTATGAAGTCATCCACAGATGTGTGAAGTTACAATTATGATGACCATACACTGATTTAAGTATTTATGATTGTTTTATTGGGAAAGGATGCCGAAAGCATATTTGTTGGATGATATGTCTATATTACACTCACAATATACACTGGTATTTGATGTACTTTGATGTTATGATATTTCTTTGATTGTTACAATTGCACCTTGATTGATTAATGATGTGAAGCTGCATAAATATGCACAGTGCACTAGTATGTTTGTCACTGCTTGAGAAAGATCCCAGGAGGTGGATCGAAACGTTGCTGTCTGGTGAATAAAGTCTGAATTTATTTTACGCCTTGGAAGTGCCGTGGAATTTTTCCTGCTAACTACTTGAGGGGGGATCGCATTCACAGCCGCTGGCACTCCGCTTGTACTGCATATACAGCGGTGCCGCTCCAATTCTTAATATTTTCTTCACATATATATATAAGCAAAAAATGGAACAGCACCTACTGAGACAAATCGCAGGTGCAAGCTACCCGGCAATAATACAGCAAACAAATAAAGTAGCAGCACACCACTAAATGCGCTAAGACTGAGTGAACAGGTGAATGTGTGAACAGGGTCAAATACATGACGCCACTATTTACTGCCAAGCAGTGAAGAAGCTCTTAGCGCATATTATTGATCAAAAATATGTTGAGCCCACCTACCAGATGACAAGGTAGCTTCTTATCAGGTGGGACCTACTCTAACACGGAGGGTCCAGCTCCATTGTTACTCTGAATAAAAACACCAAGGGGTGGGGGATGGGCGGGGAGTGCTAAGTTCAAAAGAGGATGCCTAGTCCTCTATAATTTACATATAAGCAAAAAATGGAACAGCACCTACTGAGACAAATCGCAGGTGCAAGCTACCCGGCAATAATACAGCAAACAAATAAAGTAGCAGCACACCACTAAATGCTCTAAGACTGAGTGAACAGGTGAATGTGTGAACAGGGTCAAATACATGAATCCACTATTTACTGCCAAGCAGTGAAGAAGCTCTTAGCGCATATTATTGATCAAAAATATGTCGAGCCCACCTACCAGACGACAAGGTACACTACAGATGTGTGCAATATAAGGGGCATAAACACATCTCTCTCTCTCTCTATATATATATATATATATATATACACTCACCTAAAGAATTATTAGGAACACCATACTAATACGGTGTGGGACCCCCTTTTGCCTTCAGAACTGCCTTAATTCTACGTGGCATTGATTCAACAAGGTGCTGATAGCATTCTTTAGAAATGTTGGCCCATATTGATAGGATAGCATCTTGCAGTTGATGGAGATTTGAGGGATGCACATCCAGGGCACGAAGCTCCCGTTCCACCACATCCCAAAGATGCTCTATTGGGTTGAGATCTGGTGACTGTGGGGGCCATTTTAGTACAGTGAACTCATTGTCATGTTCAAGAAACCAATTTGAAAAGATTCGAGCTTTGTGACATGGTGCATTATGGATACATGTTCTCATTCTGTTTACGCCAAATTCTGACATTTTTCCAGTCTTCAACAGTCCAATTTTGGTGAGCTCGTGCAAATTGTAGCCTCTTTTTCCTATTTGTAGTGGAGATGAGTGGTACCCGGTGGGGTCTTCTTCTGTTGTAGCCCATCCGCCTCAAGGTTGTGCATGTTGTGGCTTCACAAATGCTTTGCTGCATACCTCGGTTGTAACGAGTGGTTATTTCAGTCAACGTTGCTCTTCTATCAGCTTGAATCAGTTGGCCCATTCTCCTCTGACCTCTAGCATCCACAAGGCATTTTCGCCCACAGGACTGCCGCATACTGGATGTTCTTCCCTTTTCACACCATTCTTTGTAAACCCTAGAAATGGTTGTGCGTGAAAATTCCAGTAACTGAGCAGATTGTGAAATACTCAGACCGGCCCATCTGCACCAAAAGCCATGCCACGCTCAAAATTGCTTAAATCACCTTTCTTTCCCATTCTGACATTCAGTTTGGAGTTCAGGAGATTGTCTTGACCAGGACCACACCCCTAAATACATTGAAGCAACTGCCATGTGATTGGTTGACTAGATAATTGCATTAATGAGAAATAGAACAGGAGTTCCTAATAATTCTTTAGGTGAGTGTATATATACAGTACGGACCAAAAGTTTGGACACACCTTCTCATTCAAAGAGTTTTCTTAACGCTGATAACGGCGTCATCGCCACTGGCCATGTTGGTGGAGTACTCGAAACAGCGCAACAGGGCACACAGGTCTCGCATGGAGGCCCAGTCATTGGTGGTGAAGTGGTGCTGTTCCGCAGTGCGACTGACCCGTGCGTGCTGCAGCTGAAACTCCACTATGGTCTGCTGCTACTCGCACAGTCTGTCCAGCATGTGCAAGGTGGAGTTCCACCTGGTGGGCACGTCGCATATGAGGTGGTGAGCGGGAACGCCGAAGTTACGCTGTAGCGCAGACAGGCGAGCAGCGGCAGGGTGTGAACGCCGGAAGCGCAAACAGACGGCCCGCACTTTATGCAGCAGCTCTGACATGTCGGGGTAGTTGTGAATGAACTTCTGCACCACCAAATTCAGCACATGCGCCAGGCAAGGGATGTGCGTCCAACTGGCCTGTCCCAGAGCTGCAACGAGATTTCGCCCATTATCGCACACCACTAGGCCAGGCTTGAGGCTCACCGGCAGCAACCACTCGTCGGTCTGTTGTTCTTTACCCCGCCACAACTCCTGTGCGGTGTGGGGCCTGTCACCCAAACATATGAGTTCCAGAACGGCCTGCTGACGTTTACCCTGGGCTGTGCTGAAGTTGGTGGTGAAGGTGTGTGGCTGACTGGATGAGCAGGTGGAAGAAGAGGAGGAGGAAGCTGAGTAGGAGGAGGAGGAGACAGGAGGCAAAGAATGTTGCCCTGCGATCCTTGGCGGCGGAAGGACGTGCGCCAAACAGCTCTCCGCCTGGGGCCCAGCCGCCACTACATTTACCCAGTGTGCAGTTAGGGAGATATAGCGTCCCTGGCCGTGCTTACTGGTCCACGTATCTGTGGTTAGGTGGACCTTGCCACAGATGGCGTTGATCAGTGCACACTTGATTTTATCAGATACTTGGTTGTGCAGGGAAGGCACGGCTCTCTTGGAGAAGTAGTGCCGGCTGGGAACAACATACTGTGGGACAGCAAGCGACATGAGCTGTTTGAAGCTGTCTGTCTCCACCAGCCTAAATGACAGCATTTCATAGGCCAGTAGTTTAGAAATGCTGGCATTGAGGGCCAGGGATCGAGGGTGGCTAGGTGGGAATTTACGCTTTCTCTCAAATGTTTGTGAGATGGAGAGCTGAACGCTGCCGTGTGACATGGTTGAGATGCTTGGTGACGCAGGTGGTGGTGTTGGTGGTACATCCCATGTTTGCTGGGCGGCAAGTGCCAACGTCCCTCCAGAGGCGGAGGAAGAGGCCGAGGCGGCGGCAGCAGCAGAAGAGGCCGAGGCGGCAGCAGCAGAAGAGGTAGCAGGGGGAGCCTGAGTGACTTCCTTGTTTTTAAGGTGTTTACTCCACTGCAGTTCATGCTTTGCATGCAGGTGCCTGGTCATGCAGGTTGTGCTAAGGTTCAGAACGTTAATGCCTCGCTTCAGGCTCTGATGGCACAGCGTAAAAACCACTCGGGTCTTGTCGTCAGCACATTGTTTGAAGAAGTGCCATGCCAGGGAACTCCTTGAAGCTGCCTTTGGGGTGCTCGGTCCCAGATGGCGGCGGTCAGTAGCAGGCGGAGTCTCTTGGCGGCGGGTGTTCTGATTTTGCCCACTGCTCCCTCTTTGTCTTTTGCCTCACCACTGCCTCTTCCTCCGAACTGTGAAAGTCAGTGGCACGACCTTCATTCCATGTGGGGTCTAGGACCTCATCGTCCCCTGCATCGTCTTCCACCCAGTCTTGATCCCTGACCTCCTGTTCAGTCTGCACACTGCAGAAAGACGCAGCAGTTGGCACCTGTGTTTCGTCATCATCAGAGACGTGCTGAGGTGGTATTCACATGTCCTAATCATCAGGAAACATAAGTGGTTGTGCGTTAGTGCATTCTATCTCTTCCACCCCTGGGGAAGGGCTAGTTGGATGCCCATGGGAAACCCTGGCAGCAGAGTTTTCAAACAGCATAAGAGACTGCTGAATAACTTGAGGCTCAGACAGTTTCCCTGATATGCATGGGGGTGATGTGACAGACTGATGTGCTTGGTTTTCATGCGCCATCTGTGCGCTTTCTGCAGAAGACTGGGTGGGAGATAATGTGAACGTGCTGGATGCACTGTCGGCCACCCAATTGACTAATGCCTGTACCTGCTCAGGCCTTACCATCCTTAGAACGGCAACGAGATTTCGCCCATTATCGCACACCACTAGGCCAGGCTTGAGGCTCACCGGCAGCAACCACTCGTCGGTCTGTTGTTCTTTACCCCGCCACAACTCCTGTGCGGTGTGGGGCCTGTCACCCAAACATATGAGTTCCAGAACGGCCTGCTGACGTTTACCCTGGGCTGTGCTGAAGTTGGTGGTGAAGGTGTGTGGCTGACTGGATGAGCAGGTGGAAGAAGAGGAGGAGGAAGCTGAGTAGGAGGAGGAGGAGACAGGAGGCAAAGAATGTTGCCCTGCGATCCTTGGCGGCGGAAGGACGTGCGCCAAACAGCTCTCCGCCTGGGGCCCAGCCGCCACTACATTTACCCAGTGTGCAGTTAGGGAGATATAGCGTCCCTGGCCGTGCTTACTGGTCCACGTATCTGTGGTTAGGTGGACCTTGCCACAGATGGCGTTGATCAGTGCACACTTGATTTTATCAGATACTTGGTTGTGCAGGGAAGGCACGGCTCTCTTGGAGAAGTAGTGCCGGCTGGGAACAACATACTGTGGGACAGCAAGCGACATGAGCTGTTTGAAGCTGTCTGTCTCCACCAGCCTAAATGACAGCATTTCATAGGCCAGTAGTTTAGAAATGCTGGCATTGAGGGCCAGGGATCGAGGGTGGCTAGGTGGGAATTTACGCTTTCTCTCAAATGTTTGTGAGATGGAGAGCTGAACGCTGCCGTGTGACATGGTTGAGATGCTTGGTGACGCAGGTGGTGGTGTTGGTGGTACATCCCATGTTTGCTGGGCGGCAAGTGCCAACGTCCCTCCAGAGGCGGAGGAAGAGGCCGAGGCGGCGGCAGCAGCAGAAGAGGCCGAGGCGGCAGCAGCAGAAGAGGTAGCAGGGGGAGCCTGAGTGACTTCCTTGTTTTTAAGGTGTTTACTCCACTGCAGTTCATGCTTTGCATGCAGGTGCCTGGTCATGCAGGTTGTGCTAAGGTTCAGAACGTTAATGCCTCGCTTCAGGCTCTGATGGCACAGCGTAAAAACCACTCGGGTCTTGTCGTCAGCACATTGTTTGAAGAAGTGCCATGCCAGGGAACTCCTTGAAGCTGCCTTTGGGGTGCTCGGTCCCAGATGGCGGCGGTCAGTAGCAGGCGGAGTCTCTTGGCGGCGGGTGTTCTGATTTTGCCCACTGCTCCCTCTTTGTCTTTTGCCTCACCACTGCCTCTTCCTCCGAACTGTGAAAGTCAGTGGCACGACCTTCATTCCATGTGGGGTCTAGGACCTCATCGTCCCCTGCATCGTCTTCCACCCAGTCTTGATCCCTGACCTCCTGTTCAGTCTGCACACTGCAGAAAGACGCAGCAGTTGGCACCTGTGTTTCGTCATCATCAGAGACGTGCTGAGGTGGTATTCACATGTCCTAATCATCAGGAAACATAAGTGGTTGTGCGTTAGTGCATTCTATCTCTTCCACCCCTGGGGAAGGGCTAGTTGGATGCCCATGGGAAACCCTGGCAGCAGAGTTTTCAAACAGCATAAGAGACTGCTGAATAACTTGAGGCTCAGACAGTTTCCCTGATATGCATGGGGGTGATGTGACAGACTGATGTGCTTGGTTTTCATGCGCCATCTGTGCGCTTTCTGCAGAAGACTGGGTGGGAGATAATGTGAACGTGCTGGATGCACTGTCGGCCACCCAATTGACTAATGCCTGTACCTGCTCAGGCCTTACCATCCTTAGAACGGCATTGGGCCCCACCAAATATCCCTGTAAATTCTGGCGGCTACTGGGACCTGAGGTAGTTGGTACACTAGGACGTGTGGCTGTGGCAGAACGGCCACGTCCTCTCCCAGCACCAGAGGGTCCACTAACACCACCACGACCATGTCCACGTCCGCGTCTGCGTCCCTTGCTAGATGTTTTCCTCATTGTTACCGTTCACCACAATAAGAAAAATATTATTCGGGCCAATGTATTGAATTAAAATTCAGGCCTTTTTTTACAGACACCTAACACTGTCTGGCTATCTATTTAGGTACCGTATTACACTAATACAGGCACACCAGTAATGACAGATTTAGCTGAATATAAATGTCAGGCCTATTTTTTAGGCGCTGTGTGACAGGTATACGTTTAATCACAGAATTAGACTTGTATCTGCACTGTAGCGTGTGTGTTAAGTTTTTCAGAATGACCCTATCAGCACCTTGAATCTAATATACCCTTTTAGGGATAGATTTAAAGCAGGCCTGATACAGCAGAAACCACTAATTTTGAGAATGGCAAATTTGGGAATTGTTTTTCAACCCAGAACAAAAACTGTGCTTTTACGGTCACTAAAAATAACTTGACCAGCTAAAACAGTACTGATTTGGAGGAATATAAATGTCAGGCCTATTTTTTAGGCGCTGGGTGACAGGCTCAACTTGCCCCTGATGTAGTATATGGACAAAAAATAACCACACTATTGATGGTTAAATGCACTTGGGTGACACAGGCTCAGCCTGCACCTGATGTAGTATATGGCCAAAAAATAACCACACTATTGATAGTTAAATGCACTTGATGAAAGCTTGACCCTGATGTAGGATATAGCAAAAAATAACCACACTATTGATGGTTAAATGCACTTGGGTGACACAGGCTCAGCCTGCACCTGATGTAGTATATGGCCAAAAAATAACCACACTATTGATGGTTAAATGCACTTGATGAAAGCTTGACCCTGATGTAGGATATTGCAAAAAATAACCACACTATTGATGGTTAAATGCACTTGGTGGTAGCATGTGCTGGCGCACCACAAGCCACAAAATGGCCGCGGATCACCCCAGAAAAAAGTGACTGAAAAACGCTCTGGGCAGCCTAAAAACAATGAGCAATTGAATAGAAGCAGTTGAATGATCCACAGCTGTAGATCGATCACTGAATGAAGTCATTTGGAGGAGTTAATCACTGCCTAATCTCGCCCTAACGTCGCAGCTGCAACCTCTCCCTACGCTTGTATCAGCAGAGTGACGTGCAGCGCTACGTGACCCAAGCTTATATAGAGGCTGGGTCACATGCTGCACTGGCCAATCACAGCCATGCCAATAGTAGGCATGGCTGTGATGGCCTCTTGGGGCAATTAGTATGATGCTTGTTGATTGGCTGCTTTGCAGCCTTTCAAAAAGCGCCAAGAAAGCGCCGAACACCGAACCCGAACCCAGACTTTAACGAAAATGTTCGGGTTCGGGTCCGTGTCACGGACACCCCAAAATTCGGTACGAACCCGAACTATACAGTTCGGGTTCGCTCATCCCTACTCTTCACACATTTGAACATCTCTGTTCAAATAAAATCTTATCGCTTCCATGCCTATATCATTTGGTATGATGGTATATAATGAGGTGACGTCTAAAGTCATCAGGTAGGCATTTTCGGGAATATCATCGACTTTTTTCAAAACCTCCAGAATATGCAATGTATCCCGTAAATAAGAAGGTGCGGTAGTCACATATTTTTGTAAAAAAATGTCTATGTATTCTGATACACGGCTGGTTATTGAATCAATCCCTGAGACTATAGATCTCCCAGGGGGCATTCCGCATTCTTGTGTATCTTAGGTAAATAGTAAATGGTCGGAGTCTTCGGATATAAATTGTTTAAATATTGGTACTCTTTTTCATTTAACACTTTTTGCATTAATCCCCTATCCAGCAATATTTGAAGTGCTTTTTTATATTCAGTAATGGGATCCTTTTTCAATTTTTTGTATGTAGTCATGTCACTGAGGATTCTCTGCATTTCCGTATTATAGTCATCTTGATTCAAAACGACTACACCCCCACCCTTGTCTGCCGGTTTAATAATTATCTTTTCATTTTTCTCCAAGATTCTTTTTCTTTTTTGGTTAAATTATTCCTTTTTAAATTCCCTATATCCAAATGATCTATTCCTTTTAATACCTGTCACAACCAGACAGCTGAGAAGCTCTGACAGAAACCTTTCAGAACTTCCTCCTTGAGTTTCTTTGTTTTGGTTTTCAGTTCATCATCTCGTTGGCCTCTCTCAGCTGTCATGTGTTTGGACTGATTGCATCCCTTTAAATTCCTCCCCATAATGCATTAGGTTGCGGCTTATACAACTTCCTGGAGTGTGAGTGTGCTTGCTGTTCCTAGTTCCTAGTCGTCTGCAAGATAAGTGCTGTATATGTATTTGTGATTTTCTGTCTGCTGGATCCAGGTGACCCTGACTCCCTCCGTGTCTGTGTAGGGAGCCGGTGGTCGTGTCCCCTCACTATTGTAGGGTCTTCAGGTGTTAGATAGTCGAGGTACGTGGATATGCGACCATTCACCTTTGGGGTGTTCGCATAGGCTGAGCAGTCAGGGAGAGTCTGCCAGGTCCATGCAGGGCTCTCCCTTTTGTTCCTTAGTTGTGGATCCAGTGAGTCATTGATTATATTGCATTGTCTTGTTTCCTGTACACCATCCGTGACTCTATAAGCCGCCAAAACCGTCTCAACCATGGATCCGGTTTCACTTTTGGCTGAACGCTTCCAGGGTCTTTCATTGGAGGTAGCTGATCTCCGTAAGACTTTTTCTCAGTTTCAAGTGACCGGTTCAGCTTGCGTTCATGGAGTTTGTTCTGAGCCTAAGATCTCGCTCCCGGATACGTTCTCCGGGGGTAGTGAGAATTTTGTGCGTTTTAGAGAGGCTTGCAAATTCCATTTTCGACTTCTTCCCCATTCCTCTGGTGATGAGGAACGGAGGGTGGGGATCATTATATCGCTGATCAGGGGTAACGCTCAGTCCTGGGCCTTTTCGCTGCCGGAGGGGGCACGGCCCCTCCGTTCAGTGGATGAATTCTTTTTAGCCCTGGGTCAGATATATGATGATCCGGATCGTATTGCTCTGGCTGAGTCTAGACTACGTCTGTTATGCCAGGGTAAACAATCCGCAGAGATATACTGCTCAGAATTTCGGAGATGGGCAGCTGATACTGGTTGGAATGATGCTGCACTCCGAAGTCAATTTTGCCATGGTCTTTCAGAGGGATTGAAAGATGCATTTTCCTTTCATGAGAGGCCTATCTCCTTGGACTCTGCTATGTCTCAGGCCGTTCGTATTGACAGGCGTCTTAGATCGAGAGGAGAGATCTCTCCTTCCTGTCATACTCAGTCCCGGGACAGTGCAGCGGTCTCATTCTGTGCGCAGGGGTCTCAGTCGCTGTCAGACCCTTCTGAGCAGGAGCCCATGCAGCTGGGGTTGATTGCCTCTGACAATAGAAGATTCAGCTCGCATGGGAGGGTTTGTTTTTGTTGTGGAGGTATAAATCATTTGGCAAATGTTGGTCCCTCTAGGAGATTCAGGCAGTTTTCTGGGAATAATAAAGAAACAAAAAGGAAAAAATGTTTTAAAAATGTTCCGTCTGTTACTATTGGCAGGGTTGAGGCGGAAATTGAAGGTTTTCCGTTTGCTTGTAGATCCCGTTTTGTCCTGCCTGCTAGGGTGGCGCTAGAGAGCAAGAGCATTTTTTGTGAGATTTTTTGTAGATAGTGGAGCAGCTGTCAATCTCATTGATAATCAATTTGCAATAACTCATGGTTTCCAGGTATGCACTTTGGGAAAGGATATTCCTGTTTTTGCTATTGATTCCGCTCCACTTTCTCAGAAATCATTAAAGGGCATAGTTCACAATATCCGTTTAATTGTGTGTGATGCTCATGTTGGGGATGTGTCATGTTTCGTCCTTAGCGGTTTGCCTACTCCTCTAGTGTTGGGGCTACCCTGGCTCACTAAACATAACCCCACCATTGATTGGCAAGCGAGGCAAATAAATGGTTGGAGTGACTTTTGCAGAGAGAATTGCCTCACGACATCTGTTTCTGAGGTTTCTACTAAGACTGTACCACCTTTTCTCTCTGAATTTTTGGATGTCTTCTCTGAGAGTGGAGTTCAGGATTTGCCCCCGCACAGGGAGTACGATTGCCCTATTAATCTTATCCCAGGTGCCAAGCTGCCTAAATCTCGTTTATACAATCTTTCCCAACCTGAGAGGGTCGCTATGCGTGCTTATATCTCTGAGAGTCTGAGAAAAGGACACATACGACCCTCGAAGTCACCTGTTGCCGCTGGTTTTTTCTTTGTTAAGAAAAAAGATGGTTCTTTAAGACCTTGTCTGGATTTCAGGGAGCTGAACAGTATCACTATTCGTGACCCTTATCCGCTTCCTCTGATCCCGGACCTGTTTAACCAGGTTGTTGGGGCTAAAGTCTTTTCCAAATTAGATCTAAGAGGGGCATACAACCTGGTCAGGGTCAGAGAAGGAGACAAATGGAAGACGGCCTTTAATACCCCTGAGGGCCATTTTGAGAATTTGGTTATGCCTTTTGGTTTGATGAACGCCCCAGCCGTTTTTTAGCATTTCGTGAACAGCATTTTTTATCATTTAATGGGAAAATTTGTATTAGTGTATTTGGATGACATTTTGATTTTTTCTCCTGATTTCAAAACTCATAAGGAACACTTACGTCAGGTCTTGCTCATCCTGCGGGAGAATAAATTATACGCGAAACTGGAAAAATGTGTGTTTGCGGTTCCAGAAATTCAATTTCTGGGGTTTCTTCTCTCCGCTTCTGGTTTTCGCATGGACCCCGAGAAGGTCCGCGCTGTGCTTGAGTGGGGGCTTCCTGAGAATCAGAAGGCGCTGATGCGTTTTTTGGGCTTTGCCAATTATTACAGGAAGTTTATTTTGAATTATTCCTCTATTGTTAAACCACTCACTGATATGACCAGAAAGGGGGTAGATTTTTCTTCCTGGTCGGTAGAGGCGCGTAAGGCCTTTTCTAATATCAAGGAGAGCTTTGCTTCCGCTCCCATCCTGGTACAACCTGATGTTTCTTTACCCTTCATAGTTGAGGTTGATGCTTCTGAGGTGGGTGTGGGTGCGGTCTTGTCTCAGGGTTCCTCTCCTGCCAAATGGCGACCGTGTGCCTTTTTCTCGAAGAAACTCTTCTCCGCAGAGAGAAATTATGATGTGGGAGATAGGGAATTGTTGGCCATCAAGTTGGCTTTTGAAGAATGGCGCCATTGGCTAGAGGGAGCCAGACACCCTATTACCGTGTTTACTGACCATAAAAATCTGGCCTACTTGGAGTCAGCCAAGCGTCTGAACCCGAGACAGGCCAGATGGTCTTTGTTCTTTTCAAGGTTTAATTTTGTTGTCACGTTCCGCCCTGGGATTAAGAATGTGAAGGCAGATGCCCTGTCACGTTGTTTTCTAGGAGGTGGGAATTTTGAAGACCCGGGTCCCATTTTGGCTGAAGGTGTGGTGGTCTCTGCTCTTTTTCCTGAATTGGAGGCGGAGGTGCAGGCAGCCCAGTCAGAGGCTCCTGATCTTTGTCCTCCTGGGAGGTTGTTTGTGCCTCTCACTTTAAGTAACAAGATTTTTAAGGAACACCACGATACGGTCCTTGCTGGGCACCCGGGGGCAAGAGCCACACTGGATCTCATCGCTCGGAGATTCTGGTGGCCTGCGCTTCGTAAGTCAGTTGAGGGTTTTGTGGCAGCCTGCGAGACTTGCGCTTGTGCCAAAGTCCCTCATTCACGGCCATCAGGTCCTCTCCTTCCCTTACCCATTCCTTCCAGTCCTTGGACACATCTGTCCATGGACTTCATAACGGACCTGCCTCGTTCCTCGGGGAAGACTGTGATTCTGGTGGTGGTGGACCGTTTTAGCAAAATGGTGCATTTCATCCCTTTTCATGGTTTGCCCAGGCATTTATTGATCACATTGTCAAATTGCATGGTATCCCTTCAGACATAGTCTCTGATAGGGGCACGCAGTTTGTTTCCAGATTCTGGAAGGCTTTCTGTTCTCGCTTGGGGGTTCGCTTGTCATTCTCTTCTGCTTTCCACCCACAGTCGAATGGCCAGACGGAGCGAGTCAATCAGAATCTGGAGACATATCTGCGCTGTTTTGTGGCGGAGGATTGGTGTTCGTTTTTGTCCCTTGCTGATTTTGCTTTAAATAACCGTTGTCAGGAGTCCTCTGATAAGTCACCATTTTTTGGTGCATATGGGTTTTATCCGCAGTTTGGGACTTTCTCGGGAGAGGGGTCTTCTGGTTTACCTGATGAGGACAGATTCTCCTCCTCTTTGTCATCTATTTGGCAAAATATTCAGGATAATCTAAAGAGCATGAGTGAGAGATATAAGCGTGTGGCAGATAAGAGACGTGTGCCTGGTCCGGACCTGAATGTTGGTGATCTGGTGTGGTTGTCTACCAAGAATATCAAATTGAAGGTTCCCTCCTGGAAGTTGGGTCCTAGGTTTATTGGGCCTTACAAGATCCTGTCTGTCATCAATCCTGTTGCCTACCGTCTTGATCTTCCTCAGACTTGGAAGATCCATCATGTTTTTCATAAGTCCTTATTGAAACCTTATGTTCAACCCATTGTACCCTCGCCTTTGCCTCCTCCTCCGATTATGGTTGATGGGAATCTTGAATTTCAGGTCTCTAGGATTGTGGATTCTCGTCTTGTTCGCGGTTCTCTCCAGTACCTCGTTCATTGGGAGGGTTATGGTCCTGAGGAGAGGATGTGGGTCCCAGTGACGGACATTAAGGCCACTCGTCTCATCAGGGCTTTCCATAGGTCCCATCCTGAGAAGGTGGGCTCTGAGTGTCCGGAGTCCACTCGTAGAGGGAGGGGTACTGTCACAACCAGACAGCTGAGAAGCTCTGACAGAAACCTTTCAGAACTTCCTCCTTGAGTTTCTTTGTTTTGGTTTTCAGTTCATCATCTAGTTGGCCTCTCTCAGCTGTCATGTGTTTGGACTGATTGCATCCCTTTAAATTCCTCCCCATAATGCATTAGGTTGCGGCTTATACAACTTCCTGGAGTGTGTGTGTGCTTGCTGTTCCTAGTTCCCAGTCGTCTGCAAGATAAGTGCTGTATATGTATTTGTGATTTTCTGTCTGCTGGATCCAGGTGACCCTGACTCCCTCCGTGTCTGTGTAGGGAGCCGGTGGTCGTGTCCCCTCACTATTGTAGGGTCTTCAGGTGTTAGATAGTCGAGGTACGTGGATATGCGACCATTCACCTTTGGGGTGTTCGCATAGGCTGAGCAGTCAGGGAGAGTCTGCCAGGTCCATGCAGGGCTCTCCGTTTTGTTCCTTAGTTGTGGATCCAGTGAGTCATTGATTATATTGCATTGTCTTGTTTCCTGTACACCATCCGTGACAATACCCCACGTTTGAAAGCTTCTATACACTCATTATCTTTATTGTCTGGGAAAAAGGTGGATTTATTTCTCAGGTGCGTGTATATTCTAGTATCTTGCGCATTAGGAGTTTTTATCGGATTATTTTTCCAATATTTGCAAATATTTAATTTCCTTATAAACCTATAGACATCCAAGTAAGTGTCAAATTTATTCCCTCTATATACAGGTGCGAATTTAAGGCCCTTATTAAGCACTGATAGTTCATCAGAGGTTAAAACATGTGTACTTAGATTATAAATACCTATGGGATCCCTCTGCCTTTCTTCGCTTCTGGACTTATTGTGTCTTTTTCCTCCCTTTCTTCCCCTGCATCTCTTTTTTTCTTTCTTGGTGTCCCTTCCATCATTTGAGGTGATTGCGGTATTTTCCCTTTTATCTCAGGGATTGATTCAATAACCAGCCGTGTATCAGAATACATAGACATTTTTTTACAAAAATATGTGACTACCGCACCTTCTTATTTACGGGATACAGGGCATATTCTGGAGGTTTTGAA